>NW_026861563.1:0-673211 GCF_026571515.1 Ruditapes philippinarum
TTTCTTTGCAATCAAACAGTGTATTACAAAGGTTGCACGCATGTCGTGGTTAGCCAGTATAAATCAAACTTAGCTAAAGATAGTTACTGAAACAGATAATGAGAATAAAACTTTACTTTCTTGACTTATGGATCACTTAAAATGAACGTTTAATGTACTAAACAATGTCTGTTTATATCTCTTCTCTAAATGTTTAGAAAGTAAGTTATTTTATTTCATACCACTTGCCCCTCACCCCTGTGGGTTCGAATCCCGACAGGGACTTTGGATTCTTTCATTGACCTCAACTCATGAATGTAAAAAAACACATTTCATTAGTGTTCATTTTTTATTTTGATTCATCTAAAGATTAAATTCATTCTCAGCAAAATTACTTTTCATGTTTGTATATACATTCATTACGGACATTATCAATATTTTTCTAGCATCTATTTCCGGGCATTGATTATTTCTACTTTATCACTATATAAAACAGAATTAATATGAAAATATAGTAGTTTAAGATAACAGTTTAATATAATTTTACATTAACAACAGAGGAAATTCGTAGGAGTTTAGCCCAGAAAATCGTGGGAGTAAAAATCGTGGGAGTATAGATAGTCAATTGTATATAATTATTGCTACTATGATCGTACAAAAAATGTTAAATCTGACAATTGTTACATAGCAACATTTATAACACAACACCTACGACGTTATCAATGTATACTAGCTATAAGATTACCGCTATCGTTACAATTAGCCTCGTATATGTTTCTGGAAAAAATATTATAGACAATGAATTAAAAGCTCACAATCTAATTGAAAGCATCCATGACTGTAAAAGAAAGAAGAAAAAACATATCTGTCCCATATACAATGTTGAATTCCGTCTGCTCTGGTCTTCAAACATGCCGCCGTTGCACCTGTTTTGCCCACGCGCATATTCAGCTCGTACCATAGACGTAATTTAAAATGAAAATAGTATTACATTTTAAAAGATATTGTATAAAATTTATACTTTTTACAATATTTGAATTGTATAAGTAGTATTAAAACAACTCGCGCAATCTTGTAAATTATGCGCAAATATCTGAGCTGAAATAGTGAGTTCATGGAGTTTAAGTCGTGTATTTGTTAAGTCGAAGTCGTGAATTCAATATGTAGGAATCGTGATTTCTTCAAGCTGAAATTATAATTTCGTGAAGATGTGTAGAAAACTCATTTCGTTTAAATGTTCAAACTTGTCCTTGTACAAGTAAGAACTGAGTGTTCTTACTGTGATTTCTTAAATTGTAGGATTGGTGATTTTGTTCAATTAAAATTTAAAAGTCATAGCCGTTTATGGCATGACATCCTTACTCTTCTAATACGCATTAAAAAAAGATAACTTTAAATTTAATGAAACCAATATTCTAGTAAAGATATCATTATTAATTGAAATCATATACCTGTTCAGTAAAGACAAAGATTCATATATATTGTGATGTAAAAATGTTACATGCTTGTAAAAATTGATAAAATAAAATATGTTTAAACTAAAGACAAAGATTAAAAAAACCCTCAATATTAAGTTGCATAAATGCTGCGTTTACTATTTTAAATACATGTTAATAGCTGAAAATAAATATTTTTACTTAATTCTAATCATCTCTTCTGCATGCTTTAATTATCTGCCGATAAAACGTCCTGATAACATAAAATCTATAATAGACAAAATTTCAGTTGTTTCTTGTCTATCGTTGAATAAATATGCAATGAGAACAGGTGGCTTTAATGGTGCGTAGGCTGCCTTTCAGACATTTGCATTCAAAGATAATAAAACTATAGGTTTTCTTTGTGAATAACAAATATTTATAAGCTTTATAATTGCATGGTATAAATATTATATTACCAAAATAGGGGCGCTTAAGGATAGGTTAGGCGAGATTCTGTAAGAATGGATGGAATTTTAAGGATTTGTTTATTACTAGTATAACTTGGGTTTCATAACTAACATTTAATAACTCTAGAATATACGAGAGTGCATCTTTAGCACAATTTAGCCTGAAATACAATGTTTATACCGGAAGCATTTACAATTGACTTGCACTGCTAAATATGAAAAAAGATCATTATATTATGTACTTTTAAGCTGAGGTCACACACTTTATTGACATTTTTGAAATGATTCCTAAATGTTTGTCTGGATTAGTGTTTCTTATATTTCCTTTTAAATTTCAAACAAAGTTGTCTGATTGTTTTAAATATGTTATAGAGTTATTAATTTTAGTTAAAAGAAAAGAGGTGTACACATATTTTTTAAATAATTCTTGAAGTAGTCTAAATTTTGGTGAGATTTAGATTTAACGTTTTCATAATTTATTTCCGCTGTCGAGAAATGCCCTAGAAAGATAAATGTAATGATTTCCTGTGGACACAATGTGCCGCCGTAATGAATTTATATCTTCTTTACAAAGGGCAGTCATGTTTTTAGTAATGTTTAAACAATTATTTTAGATAATGTAAGATTGTAAGATGCTCGTCGCACTGAATCTGTCATAAACGTTAAACAAAGAGGAATTTTACTTTAAATACAAAATCAAATAACTATATGGTTTACCAAAATTCAAAGGAAGCTTAACATATTTATCCTTGATTTTCAATGAGGAACCTTTAAGATTCCTTTTAGAAACTGTTACTGAACACCAAAAAAAAGGGAAAGGTTTTGAGAAGTAAAAATGATATAATTTTGAGAGCTTAAGCGGTCGTAAACGTTCTCAACATGTTACAAAATATGATAAACAAGATCAACAAGGAAAGGTTGCGTTCAATGAACGCAACCCCCATATGACCCATGGGAGGAAGACACCAACACTGAACACCGAATAATCCCTTAAGGATAAAGATATAACAACATTGATTGCATGTACGGCGAGACTTTTTACAGCCGCCACACAGCACAAACAACACAATTGTGAGCATGAAATATGATAAACAAGATCATAGATCATCAAATATATCAGTTGCTTATCTTTGCAAGTTCAGAAATTTTCGGCAATGTCAATGCATGATTGCATGATGATTAATCGTATGAAGATCAAGATCAGGTTTTAGCAAATCGCTGCTTTGGTATACATATAAATTGCAAAAGGATTATGTAAAATTAGTTCTCTGCTATTCTCATGCGAATACATGTGTTTAATTTTAGTTTTATAAAATTATATTATCATCGCCTAGAAGAACCGGTATTTTGTCACGCCGGCACTATCTATAATACCAATTTTCTATATTCCATAAATGAGGTAAACCTTATGTGCGAGCGGACACCTCACATGTAAGCTAGCTGGATGGCTTCCTCACTTGAAAGATTCAAATTTCACTGCCGGAATTCGAACCAAGAGCGATGACAGACAGGAGTGATGCGTCGAGATCTATTAAGCTCATAATATTGAACGGTTAATGTAAAAAATATCATTTCAACACTAAACTAATAATCCATGTACAGTTTCACAATATCAACTGTTAATTTTATTGGTAGCGGAGGAGGAAGAGTTACATGCGTATTGTGTATTAAATTTATTTCATATGCGTCAAATATATCAGTTGCTTATCTTTGCAATGTTCAAAGATTTTCGGCAATGTCAATGCATGATTGCCTGATGATTAATCGTACGAAATGGAATTACTACAGAAATATATTCGTTTTAGATAACCGTTTATTTTCCTTGGTGCATGCACATCAGAGGAACATCGTGGGAATAAAATCGTATTGTTGCTATAAAGTTTATGTCGTTTGTTGGAATTGTTAAGCAAAACATAACACTTTAAAACATAAATATATCGTCAAAATAATTCATTTCACGGTTAAATAATATAAATTCAAAGGTTTAAAGGCTAAGAAAAAATAGTAATTTATACAAAAAGCGTACGACATTGTTTCAAATGGTCTTTGAAATCGAAAATTAACATTTGGGTTTCAATAAAGATATATGTGCGTATTGTGTTAAGTTCAAATTTTCTTTTCCTACTTTCACAAAGTTTTAAATATGTTTATATGCATGCATATTCCAGTTTGTACGAAGAAAGAATGGACCATTTTAACGGAATATTCAAATAACAGCAGACCTCTTTCTAAGAAAGATACAACAATCATGTATTTGAAAACAGCAAGTGTATTACAAGTCTGCACGCCTGTCGTGTTAAGCCAATATATCTAACTTCGCTGAAAGATGGTTATTGAAACTGATAAGGAGAATAAAACTTTACTTTCTCGACTTATGAGTTATTTCCCTGCTATTTTTGTGCTTTAAAAAAGAAAGGAAAAATTGTTGTTTTGTTGTGTGTTATTGTATAAAGCCAAAAAATATGATAAACAAGATCAACAAGGAAAGGCGGCATTCAATGAACGCAACAATCTGTTTTAAACTCATCTCAATGTTTAAGAATAGTTAATTTAATTTCACTATATCGCATTGATAATATTATCATTTCCCGTTGAAACATTTACATATGTATGCCAGTATTTGCTTTAAAGATTAAATTGAAAATAGCAATGCAATGTTTGATTGAATGTTATTTAAGTCTTGAATAGTTGATTATCACACTAGTATTGTCTAGTTTTGGTTGTAATGAAATAATATTGATATCATAAACCACAGTTTCATCACTATGAATTGATTTTAGCATATGCCAAAAAAAATCAACTCACTTAAAACAGCAGACAAGATTATAGACATAACATTTTTTCCATTTGCATTACAAGAATGAAATAGGAATTCAAAATTAAACATAAAAGTACTTATTGTTTGAAACTTCTGTTATAGTTCTTCAAATTTGAACAATCAGTATACATGTATATCTGCTATTCTCAATAAATTGAACAAATCTGGCATTATTAAAAAACATTTTAAGTAACAATATTGTCATTTTGTTGTCATTGTCAACCTGAACTGTACTGAATACTAGTATATATTTTAAAAGATTGACTGTTATAAAGGTGATTGACCAACAGCTAATACTGAGAAAATGTGAAAATGTAAAGGATAAATCTGCCTAAATTATAAAAAGACTGCCCCTTTCTTTTTATCAGTCAAACATTACAGGTATATTCCTATCAATATTTACAAAAAATTTCCTTGGGCCACCCGGGTGATTTACCGTGCATGCGAAGTAAATTATAGACACTAATGGAATTAGGGCAAAATGCAAATATATTTTGACCTTCACCTGTTAACCCATGACATACCCTTGGGTAGCAACAATGTCACTTAAGCGTTTAAAGACGTTGCAGACTTTAATTATCAATGAGACTTCCTAGAAACTACTGTAAAACTTAGCAACTTAAAGAAGCCGTATTTTTTCACCAACTGATCTATTAAGTTTGCTCTTGAGAGATATTGAAATTTACAACATCTCTCACATCTAATAGCCCAAACCTAAGCTGTATTTAGATTTGCTGAAAACTGAAACAAAATTATAATAGACAAAACAAGAACAATAGATACACTGTCATCGTTAATTTACTTCATGTTAGAACAGCTGTACTTCACGTTAGAACAGCTGTATTATTCCCATTTGTCATATGTATCCACATGCATTTAAAATTGTTGAAAGGAGACAGGCGATATATCTTCAACTTGTAGATTTATTATAATTGGTAACAGCAATCACACAATGCTTCATGTACTGATACATCGAATTATGGCAGGGCATTATAACTATCCGAGTGTATACATGAAAATTTAATCTGCTGCATAGTTTTACTGAAATTTACAAAATTTGTTAGATATATTACATGATTGGCCTATTTGTATTTATGTCAGATTTATTTGTAAGTCTTTACCAGCGCGGCTGGATGTTGCACTTATTCATTATCCCTCATGTACAGACTCAATCAAACCGAGGCTGCAATTCTTATGTAATTTTGTTGTGATTAATGCTTCCGAAGGATCACTTTGTTTCTAGATTTTTACCAAAATGACATTTTGAACATGATTCTTTGATATGCAGAAATGAGGAGTGATTTATTTGTTCCGTTATTGCATTTTGTAAAATTTTAATCTCAAAGAGATTTGAAATTACACGTATTTGTTTTTAATTCTTTTAATTAATTTGCAAGTTATGACTTCCTTTTCAAGATAGTCATTGTTATTTTACATTCAAAATCATTAATAATTAATATTTCTGTTTATTAATGATTTATATACACCTTTGCCTTGAAAAAGTGAAGGTAATTAGAAATGTGCGAAAAGATAGCATGATTTTTTATATGGCTATTAGCAAAATCCATCTTTTGATTATATTTTATTCATTCGAACAACATGGCAATGTGGAACTGGCTTTTATTTTTGTCTTAAGTCGCATGAAAAAAATCAAAAGAAGACTATTTTGTTATTATAACATTGAAATGTCAATATTTTTTAATTTTTTAAATGTCTTAAAGATATAGTATGCTAAAATTTAAATTGCTATACAGTTGCCTTTCTTTTTCAAAATAAATAAATAAATATCTTTTGAGTTCATACTGAGAAGATATGTTATGTTTTTAACTCTATACATTTTGTGTCATTTAAAAAAACTAGCTTTTTTAAGAAAGGACCACATTAACAAGACCAGTTGTAGGGAATGCAGCTTCCCAAACATAGTTTTTGCATTCTGTAATTCAACTTCATTCAAAATGTTCAGCAAGAATTTCCTAGTTTGCAATTTTACTCAAAGATGACCATAGTCGAGTTTAATTTCATTCGAAATAAATGTCAAATTAACATGTTTTGTGAAACATTTTTAATAAAAAAATCATAAAGTCTTTATTTCTGGATTTTGATTTTTTAAAACCAGTAAACGGAATTATATCTTAAGCGAAGTTTATCTCAACACCTATAATATTCAAAATTTTAAGTTCATATCTGTAGTACTTACTTAGAATGGATTTTTAAAATTAAATCACGATACTTATAATATTTATTTATAAGGATTTGAAATATGCTATTAGAAAGTACATAAAGTATTTTACAAAATGATATTTTAATACCAATGTATTATTGTCATCAATTCCCATTTATATAAAACAATTACTTTTAAGTAGAGGTGGAACCTCTTTTATATATAATGCATTTATTGATATTTGTCAAATACCTACATGTAAATCAAAATTGATTACTTATTTAAACATTGATGATACAGAGTGAAATTACCGTTTGAATGGGTTCACACTGAAACTAATGATAGTTAACTCCTATGGCTTCAAACTAAAATTACCCATAGAATTCTAGGTACTAACTATTTAATGTTAAAAATGAAATCGACACCATCTGACAAATGCACTTTTTTGCAAAATAGAAAAAGAGACATTGCCTTATTTATTCTGGAATCGTTCTGTTATAAAAACTTTTAATAGTGGATGGATCCCCGACCATATTTACCTATGAAAAATATTTATAATGTATAAGTAGTATCTAAGAAATTTGTGCAAACATGTAAAGCATGTGCAGAGAGCGCAAAAACAAATTCGGTTAAGGGAAATATATTGAACCATATTTTTGAAAACCAAATTAAAAATGTGTTGCATTAGAAATGTCATTAAGTCTGTACTTGAGCGGATTCCAAATATAACTTATCAATTGTTTGCAGATGAAGCTGAAAATGATTTATGTGCACTTATATTCTTACGAAGTTTCTAAATACTTAACTGACATAAACTTAAGCGTAAAACATAAAGCGCACAGCTAAGACAATAGACATTTTTGTATGAAATAGAGAAAAAGAATATTCCTGTAGAACGCCCAAACTGAAAATATTGCAGACTCGGTTTGACTGAGCATGTTCGTGGACGGTACTGGCAAGTCCATGCCCTCTAGCACCGGCTTTGGCGAAATTTAAGATTTAACATGAATTGGTATAATATTGAATTTAGAAGCAATCACAGATGTGTTCATGAGGCGGTTATCACAGAACCACCACACGTTAGTGTCATTCAAGGAAAAGCGTATGACCTAAAAATTTCTTGTTTGAAAGTTTCATATGTGAATGTTCAAATGTTTTAAAGTAGGAATACTGATGTTATCAATTTAAGATAATTGCTGAAAAGTTACTAAACATTTTAGATATATGTAGGGCGGCAGAAAAAATGCTTAGTGTTACTAGACTTTATGTTAAAATTTGAGCCACATGTATCAAGTATTTTAGGGCCTCTTATCAACTGAATGTGCTGAAAAGAATGGGTAAACATCTTAATAGGGTTAACAGACTCGCACTTTACTTCTTTGGTGGTATGTCAAACTTCAATGTCCAATTAATTGACATTTTACCAATAAATCATTAACCAGAAAAGTAAGTTTTTTTAAATCAGGAAAGAGCTTCAAGTATCATACATGATGTTTTCGAGGGTAACTATGATCAATCAATTTGGTAAATCGTCTTTTTTTTTCAATAAAAGTAAAAAGGTTAAGAACAATAGCCTAAGAAATATACGCTTTTTTATAATATAACGTCTCCGGGGTATTAAAAGGGAATCTGTTTCTTCAATTTAATTTTCTTAACCTGAAATAATGGTCTGACAAATGAACTAACTGTTGATGTACCTTTCTAATGAACAGATAGAAATGAAAAGATATCTTTTCGGTATACGGCTGACGAACTATTAAATCACTCTCCAGACGATTTCAGGGAAACATCTCTTTAACAAGTTTCGATCATTAATAAATACTCGAAAGTGTGATGTCATAAATGTATCTTTTAAACATAGTATCAAGCAACTCTTAATTTTAGATCATAATTGGGGGATGATGATGTTTAAGTTTTGTTTTTGTCCACATAATTGGCATGACTATAATTAAATTCAGAAAACATTTATTTCATATATCTTTTAATATGAAACACTAATATTTTATCAATTTTGTATTGGTACAATGTTGATAACATGATAGCTTTAATTTGGGTGTTATTGCAAAACTTTGTTTCATTGATATTAAATACTAAATATCAATTTAGATAAAAAATTGGGTAAACGAATCAATCTGGCTTTTTAATCAACTTCTTTGCAATAAATTTACTTTACTATATAATAATCATATTCTTTTGTTTTTACTGAGAATAAACTGTTGCATTTTTTAAAGTTAATCGGAAAATTCGTGAACATTTCACATTATCATTGAAAGAACTTCAAATCGTGACGCTTCAATTTCATGTTTTCATAATATATTTCAAGCATTTTCCATTTACAAATAAATTAAGTGTTTGCACGAGAATATATATGATAATCAAGATAGACATGATGAAGAACAATACGCGGCGGGGTATGTGATAAGACAAATCATGCCGAGAGAAAACACATCAGTCAAGACTCTTTTTGTGACAAAATTTCTCATTGTGATGATAGTAATAAAATATGTTATTATATAAAAGCAGACCGTCAATAATTTATGCTGAATTTTAACTCATCATGTCTCATATTGATAAAAATTAATCTCATAAAATAAATATTTTCGTTACACACAATGAATAAAAAGCCAATTTTAAAGTAATACTTAAAGAATCATTTGAAATACCCTATCAATATTGTTCCTTGTTTTACGAAACCATTGGACATAACATCTCATTGAGAAGACATTAAACAATTTAGAATATACCCGGTATTGTCGCTAAAAATAGAAATGTTATGCCAAAAGTATATACATGTAATTGAACCACAGTACACAGACGTAACGTGCATAAAAGCTTCAAATTTTAATTGTGTAAGTAAAGTTGGTTCAGGCAACGGTAATATTTAACAATCAAAGCACTGAAAGCACTGGAGGGTCGCTTGCGCTGACAAATTTATATGACATTATATTGCTGGTGATCACTTGAAAGGCCAAATTTCCTGTCCTTTTGCAACTTTTTTTAAAGGGTCAAGTCATATTCAAGTGGAAATGACTGAGTACAAAGGAAAGTGCAATATTTTGCCATATGATTTTATTCAGGGAGATTTATCATTGACATCCAACAATTACAACACGGTTTATCAAAAGTACTAAAAACCAGTACTTTTTCTCAAGTGGTTCAGTTGAGATCGAAAAACCAAATTGCTTTATATCCTCAAAATAATACTTTAAATTGGATAAATTTTAAGAGTACACTACTGACAGAAGCAGAAGCTGGAAGTAGATAACCAAGTCCTCTATTAACAATGACTAAGCATTGATAATTTCATCTACTTATAAGGCATATGAAAAACATGCTCATTCTTGGGGATTATAGTTATTATCAATCTGATATTCAAGTTATCATCAACCCATGTGCATATAGACTGGATAGTGTTCAAACAACTCGAAAAGAAAATGGTTGAAAAATCTTTGTTTCTATGCATACTAGTAATAAGTGTTCCATCAGGGATAAACTTTCAGTGATTGTGAATACATGACTTATCAAAGTCACAATTTCATCCAGAGAGATTCATGAAATTCTCACAAAACAATAAGTAAAGTATGATTAGTTAAAACTAGAACTATCACTAAATGTGATTAATACCCCCACAAGACTGCTTTGGACATTAGGATGTAACAGAATACCTTGTAAAAGAATTGAAATAGAGTTATGTTTGTGGGCAATTAAAGATAGTAAGTTGTGGTTCTTGTATGTTGCATTTCCTTTCAATGTGGTTGACCATTGATGAAGTTTTATTGAATTACTCTATAATAAGTCCAGAAAGACAAGGAAAAAGATCAATAACTCTATAAATACTGCAGATTGAGTAATGGTTATTGTACACTGCACTTTCTCTCATTTCGCTTGACCATTGTATGAATTTGTATTGAATTCAAACTACATGTACTAGTTTTCAAGTTATGCACTGGACAAAAGTAATTAAGGGCACTAACTGTAGGGTCATTCCTGCAAAGTTTTATTACTGTGCAGTCTTTGGTTTCGGAGGAGATTTGTTTAAAGAAATTTTTGACGACCCACGACAACTGATGGTGGGGGATCACAATAGTTCACCATGAGCACGTTGTGCTCAGGTGAGCTAAAAAGTAATGATCAAAGTATAAGTTTGTGGATGACCTCGGCAATGCCATGACTGTAACAATACCTCTATTTTTTAAAAAGAAAAAGTCGAGCTAAAAAGGGGCATAACAGCATCAAAAATAATTTATTGAAACTAAATCTGCCTTTTGATACTAACATGGCAAATGTCAACTCACTTCATTTCCTTCATAAGTTGTCCTGCAGAAATCAATTGAACACCATAACTTATAACATGCTTTCAGTAAAAAATGACATTACTTTTAGATTATTTCACAATAAAGTATAATTTCAAAAGTAGCCAGACCCTTATTTGAATGAGGATGAAAAGCCTATAAACAAACAGAAATTTTGTGGGAAATACATTTATTTCTCAGAAAAATGTGATAAATAAAAAAGTAGATAATTAATATTTGCAAATCATGAAGGAAATTAAACAAATTCAGGAAATATGACAGAATCACTTTCAAATCTGAACATTGAAAATTAATGATTCTACACAGAAAAAAAAAATCTGCTCTCTTTGGCTTGTATGATGGGCTATAGACCTCGGACATAATAAGGTGTCATATCTGAACTACTTTCAGTCACAGTAAAATAGCAGCCTCCATTTACCAACATTGTGCCAAAGTTATACATTGTATATGTTTTTTCAATGCCATTCATGAAAATATTAAATCTGCTGTTCACTCTATGAAATATATTTGGATCTTGCATGCAAAAGAAACAAATACCCATTATATGATATGTTCCAAATTTCTTCATACTTACAAAAATTATATATTTATGTAAATTAGTTCATTAACAAGCAAAACTGTAATTTCATTGTTCTGACGAACACTCTGTAGTGTTTTTGTTAAACAGCCATACTCCAAGACCGACAAGTTTTCTGTGGCATTATATTATCCAAAATTAACAATATTGGGAAATAATGGAAAACAAAAATATTAACAAATACATGTATAAAATAAAACCAATGTATATTAATTTAATGTCCATTTATAGTTGAAACTGCGAAATTTAGCTATGTCAACGTCTGAAGGGATTCCAGTTCAATTAATCTTGTGTACTCCCATAACTGAAGCTACAAATATCTGAAAATAAAATATATTTGTCATGTTGCAAGTACATTTAATTGTTTATCTGGCACTGAATATATTCAACATCATAAAGACAATGTGCTCCATACATAACAATTTACCAGTAAAATCGAAGACATATTTCTTATATATATTATATATATATATATATATCTTTATCATATCTTTGCATGAATTATCATAGTAAGCTTACACCACTATGTAAAATGCTAGTTTCTGGTCACAAGAAAATCAAAAGCAATGGATGGTGTGATATACAGACTTAATTAACTTTACAAATGCTGCTGAAAAACAAACAAGAATATTGTCAATTACTTTCAATTAAATGATAGGACAAATATTGGTTTCAATTAATGCTGCTGTACAAGAATAGAACATCACTTCTAACTGCAAGCAGAACCATAGTGTATTCTGGTGTCAGGAAAATAATTATTATCGCTTATTTTTGTATCTCATGCTTTCTTTAGATGGATAACAGTAAAAATTTAAAGTGTACTATACCTAAATTGGTATTCTGTATGCTGAAGTTTCCTTTTGAATACAGAAATAACTCCTTCACATAGTAAGCTTCACTTCAATTAAGTTGTTCCAGAAATAATACATTGTTCTACTTGGTACTTCAGACAGCTTCATTTGAACAGAGTGGGCAACTTCTTACTGCAAAGTGGGAGCAAGGTTTAGTAAAACAATTAAACAGCATAATTTGTTCAAATACAAGAAACTAGAAGCAGGGCATAATCTGTTATTGTTTTTCAGAAAAATAATTGAAAATTTAACTTTTGAATGGATCATTTCACTATGAGCATACATTTCAATTTTTTAATTTTCTAGTGTAACATGTTTACAGTAATATATATTTTTTTGTATGATTACTAGTCCTACAATGAATTAATGTAATTCTGGAAAGGAAAATTTTAATTTTAAATACTTTGTCATGATTTTGAATTAGTAAAGGTCTGCAATGATATCAGTCAAACATTAGAAAGTAAAACCCTGATATACAACAACATCGGTGCAAGTTGAAAATTTGGAAAAACCCTTAAACTATAATTCATTTATTAATCATTTTTCCACATAATCTAATAGTAAAACATGATGATATTTGTCACAAAATCCTAGGCTTCAGGCATATGCACCATGCAACAAGTGATTACAGTAAACATGTTTAAAAAGTTTGATGACTGTAATTAATTACTAAGGGATCAGTAATTACCACAAGATGACAAACCTTAGAACCTTATGATAAGGAAAGACCTTTAATGTACATGCAATCAACAACAGACCTAAATTTATTATTGAAAAAATGACAAACCTGTATGAATTTTTTTCTTCTCTGCAGCAGAAACCTCTTCCTTACAGATAATTGCAAAGAATCTATAAATAGGATCATGATGATCATCATCACGATGAAGACTTCATGGCTGAAACTTCATCACTTTTTGCTATAACAAACTACCAGTTTGAGCTATCTTGTCCTGTATACATGTATATAACTTGTCTGAACCTACATGTACTGTACCTTCACTGTTATCAAACAGTAACATGACAGAAGTCACCTAAAAAAAAGCAAAACAAAATTTAATGTCTTATAATATATTAAAGATCATGCACAAGTAATCAGTATTAAACAAGCAAGTTATATCATTTTACCACAATTTTTTCGGCACATATGATATCTGCATTAAATATATATTAAATAATAACTTTTTAAAGGTCCATTAAGCCTTAGAAAAGATAACATTTTTATTTTTCAAACTTTCCTTTTACATATCTTGTTGCAGTTCTCAAATAGTTACATGTACTCATTGACCATGTACATGTAGATAAGTTATCTGGCAATTGGTATAATTACATTAATTCAGTATTTTGTATGTAAGTCAAAATAATACTTTGCTCACATTTTGCTACCTTTACAACACATGACTGTTTGTTCAGTGTTACTCTTTTCAGTTGTTAAACATTTAAAATGCTCTAAATACATCATTAAAACATAATTGAACACATATTTGACCTTTCTAAAGAATTACAAAATTATTTATCTTTGACACATTATATGTGCTTTTAAGATTTTCAATATTTTTTACCAGAGATTCTTTTACCTATACACTTACTCTATAGATTAATTACTAAGAACAGAAGATAATGTAAAATGTACTACACATTTAGTAACACACAACTTGACAGCAAATTATACATTTTTCAATATAATAAGATACAAAAAGAAAAACTGTTTCTCTCTGTAACCAAAGAGAAATCATAAATATTGTAAACTTCAGACTCATACTCTTATTACTACCTTTAGCTAAGGTTGTTATAATATATGTACTTTTCCAGTCAAAATGAGGTAAATATTTTTCAAGGAATTCTTCTTATAAATTAATATGCGAACACAAAACAAATAAATATTAACAATATGACAATAAGTTAAATTCAGTATTTGACCATGATGGTCAGTCATCTAAAGGTAAATGTCATATATGAATTACTTAAAGGGACTCCACTGAGGCTTTTGACATGACCAGAATGGAAATAATATTTCAAGATTGATAATTTGATATTCTATTTGATGTAGATCTTGGCAAAAAACCTATATGCAAAAATTTCAGATCATGCACTCGCTCTGTTTTCCCAGAATGATTACTTGAATAGTGTAAAATGTCCCAAAAATGAACAGTGCTTTTGATTCATACATGTATTGGGAAGAATAGAATTAGAATAGCACAAATATACAATTTTCAATGTATTTCTGAATATATTTCTTAATAGTATGTGCATATCATTCTGGACACAAGGAAAAAACAACAGCATTTATTGCAAAAAAGCTGGTATACTGCTTTTGTACAGGAAATACTTCCATGACAGTAGTGTTGTTCTTAAATTTGACTACTAAGTCAAATATGTGTTTCAAATTTTCCAGAGCTCAATAAAATAAATGTGGGTTTTTTCTTATAAACAAACATTTAAAGAGAACTTACACTGAACAATCCTATCATAGTATGTCTTGACCATGTCACATTTAAAACCTCACACAACAGTTTATTATATCACACACCTGAAATAAATGCATTTCTTATTTAACATTCATATGATTTTCATATCAACAATAAAGCATTCCCAACTTAAAGTTATCTAAATCATTTGGCTTAATAGTCAAATCAGCTACATCATGTACATGTATATATACCAACTCAAAACAGGTCAATGCATCAAACTATTGGGACAAATCAGAAGCAAGTAAAATGTTGACCTTAACCATTCAGACAATATCATTCATGTTTATAATATACAATGATTATTTGTGAAATTAATCAGTCAAATCCCATGACGTTATCAATTTAATTTCATATATATATATTTTTCTTATATCAACAATTTTTTCATATTATTAGAAAATCCCCTAATCATCATGTAAATAAAGTGTTATATGATACACAGTCTAAGTACTATCGTCCGTTTTTGTATGCACTAGCATAGAGCAGAATGGGGAACCACGCACTTGTTTGTGGGAGAACACTTCTGGATCAGGAATTACCTTCTAAAAAATCTAGTTGTAGAATCTTTCTTTAAATACAGGTAAATATGACTGAGTGACAGGGCTTGAGCAAAATAAATAAAATCCAGTTGTTTGCATGTGTGTTTGTCCTAAGTGGTCTCTTTATTCGCTCATTTAAAGCTTAATACTAGGTAATTATGTACATAAAGAGAAACAGAAATTCTAAAAAAAAGTCCAAAATAGCAATATTGAAAATGCTGCAGACTCAGTTTGATTGAGCCAGTTTATGGATAGTACTGGAAAGTGCATGCTACTGTTCACACCCAATAGCATTAGGTTAAGCAGTATTCAACATTTAAACATGTAATGGTAAATTTTTTAAATTAGAAACATTAGCAGGTGTATTTTTATGGCAGTGATCATGGAACCTCCAATGTGACATGTTAGTGCCATTCCATGAAAAGTGGCGTATGATTCCCAAAGAATACAATGTGTGTTCCCTTAATGAAAAAACGAATGGGGGAACTGAACAAAAAGGATACTGTTCTTCAAGATTCTGTGTATTTTTTCTGCTTTTTTCAAAAACTTTGGTTTAGATTGTTTCAATACTTAGACTATAAAAACTGAATTTGGCAAAATATTTGAACTCAGTTAGTGTCAGTGTGAGAACCTAAGCCTTAAAGAATAATCAGACACCTCCTCTAGGACAGACTTACAACATGTAAGGCCTTACTGTTTGCATGTAAACAAAGTAGTTTTTTGACTTCCATACAAAATACTAAATCACTTTAACTATACTGATTGCTAAAAAGCAACAGCTGAGGCAAAAGTTGGTTCAGATAATTGCCCATTGAGTAACTTTTTGGAAGTTATAACAGGCCACCAATAACAGGCTTTTGAGAAATAAATTAAAATCATTTCTGGGGCATAATGGGCCTTAAAGCCAGTATGTGCTAGGGGGGCAAGGACAGTAACTTTCATTTTCCAGTACTGTTTAGCCTCAAACAAACCGAACCTGCAACATTTTCAATTGTGTCATTTTGGGTGTTCTTAAGGGATTCTATTTTTCCTCTATGATATGCATTGTAAACATAAACAATAATTTTTGATTCACCAATCTGCCATTATATAATGTCATGCGACAAATACCATGGCCAATAGAACTATAGAAAATACAATGTATGACAATCTGCTTGTAGAAACGAATATCTATGAGTAAATAAAATCAATATATTATCATACTTATCTATTACATCAATCTATTATCTAGTTTATTTATTAAAACTCTGAAAGTTATATTAAATATCATAATATATTATTGATACAAATGAGAATCCAGATTAATTCAATAATTTATTATTATACTGTTAGTTCTGTTAAACCTTTATCTGTTATCTATTAAATATAAAGGATATACCAAACAAATTCCAAAAATACCCAAACCATAAATATTTTTCAGTCCAAATGTATTTTAAAAAATTTTGTTAATTTTAGGTGGGGCGAATCGTCACTAAATTCGGACGAATCGTCACTGTGGCGAATCGTTACCCTGTTACCGACAATTTTTATTTATAAACAAATTAATCTTCAAAAATTAATCTCACGGGTGGTTCAGTTTCATAAAATCTTTCTTATTTAATCGAGGTAAACTGTCAAAATTACTCAAGAACTTACAATTTCTTCAAAATATCCTGGATGTCTGTATCAAATAACGAAAGTCGAATCAAGCTGTGGAAGAAGCAAGGCTGACCTCAGTGACCTGTCACGTGATTCAATCGCGCATTGATATTTTTTCTGTACACAGCACAAATTTACTGTAATTTTCGTTATCATAATACATTTCAAAATGTATGATAACCCTCCTGTAATGAATTAAGGTACGGATTTTCTAACTTGTTACCGACAATATGGAACTATTTACTACGTGCATGTATAATTCAGCCGAAATTCGGTTCGCAGTAAGCCTGAGATGTAGCTTATAACTTTGGCTCGCTTTGCGCAAGCGCAGCGACCCAAAAATCATGTTTAACCCAAAAAAAACCCCATTTTTTCAGTAAATATATTCTCTTGACAAAGTTCATGAAATTTGTATCCTTAAAGAAAAACCTTTTTAGACCGAATCAATTGCTAATTGCAGACAGCAATATCTGCGTATTAATATAAGTCTAGACAGATTAAATAGTGATATAATTCTAATGCTCTAGGCTGGCAGAAAACTATTTCTGAACTTCAAAATTTATTACTTGATGATATAATTTGAAATCATTCATTTTTTCTTCGACTATTGACAATAAAGCAACTTATCATTAGACCTAATAGACCTAATAGACTGGGAATAAAAATATTTCACTCAACCTAACACGTGTTATAAAGCACCATGATCTTTTTTGATTTGACGTCTGTTTCGGTTATCCATAATAAACATATCGCTTTTAATTACGTCCTTCATATTGAAATGTTATTTAATCATCTCTTCCTTAAATGATTGTTTAAAAACAGCTGTCAGTAATTAAGCATGATTTATGGTTATTTTGCCGTAATATGTGGCATTTCCTGATAGGCAGCAGCTATCATAGGCATGTATTGTTGGACTGTTTCTACTCGTAAGGCAGTATACTAAGCAGCCGCCAATATTATTTTGTCATCTTTAATGGTGTTTAAATATATCAAAAGCTTGAAAGGAAATTTAATTTTCCTACAAATTTTCCGAAAATTTGATACATTTGTTTTTCTCATTTTATACTATAGCAAAAGTTTTTTTTTATGTGAACAACTTTTGGTCTCTACGCTCCTTTGACAAATATAACTCTGACCGGAGGAATTCGTTTACTGACCATTTTGTTTTGTCTTTTTCTGAATGTTTTGATTATTTTTGTTGGGTCTTCAAGAATCATCTTTTTCAACATATTTCTTTAAAATAGAGTTTTTCACCCTTCTTAACTAAACAAAAAATGAGAAAAATGAATATGAATTCTGTTATTAATTAAACATATCGAAAAAAAAATTCATATTATTTTCTACATTTTTGAAATTAAAAGTAAAATTTTACGGTGAATTCAAAAAATAGAAATAAAATTTATGTTGACGTGAATGTTTTTTGTAAACGGGAAGTTTCCATGGTTACCGCATATGCCAACTGTCAAAATCACCACGCTTTCTTAAGAAATATCAGTATTATACTAAATGCATTGTTATATATACAACAAAAACATTTTGAAATATAAATTTCTATTTTTTTATGTTATATAAAGTAAATGATACTAACTTTGTTTTAAAACAAGTTATTTAAGGCCTTATTATTTCTTCACTCGACTAACATACGAGAACAGTAAGCAAGTATTTAGAAATTAAAATGAAATTTGGAACATATCTTAGATAATATTTTTGTTTTTTTAACATTAAAAAAATATCATTTTAAAATTCTTTGCCCTCTTGTCTGCCAGTAATCAAGTGGCGCGCACTTTCGTCACTATCACAAGTGGTTGGGGTAACGCGAGCAGAATCATCATCAATGTTGTCGTACTAATGCTAGTAGAAATCTTTTAGCCGATGTTGTCTAAACGACCCTCTTAATCTTTTGAACCGATCTCCTCCTGAACATTTAGAAACATTTATTCGGTATTTATTACTCCGTATTTGTTTGTAGCCGAGTACTATTCAACTATTTTCTTTTTTGAAGGAAGCGCATTACGATGCGCACAAAAAAGCTACCGAAAACGTCTCTAAGTGCTTACATCTTGCACAAACTTGGACCACAAGTGTTATTACAATAAATGCAATGTATTTTGTAATTACAGTTACAAACACATTTATTTTCAGTTAAGGCACAGACAATTTTTAATTATATTTCCTCCTTTATGCTGCTGGATCCCTGGCGATATGACCTAGTAATCTAGCTATACCTAATTATTTGGCATATTTCTATTAGAAATGATTTATAATAAATTACAGTTAATGATTTGCCGATAAACTATAATGACGGCAGCAACTTTTCTCATTTTCTCTCCTTACTATTGAAATGCGCTAGGCTTTTTGCTTTAAGCCTATTGAAATACGCCGTTTAAACATTAATATATTAAGACAATATAGATATTATGGGTTTTCTGCAGGTTTATTTGTTTTTGTCAAATTTAGACTAACGGATCTAACTGACCTACAGGCGGTCATAACCAACACTCTTGAAAACATTATCAAGTTACAGAATACTATATACTCATGCCTAGATTGGACACTAATTTACTAGCAGCTTTATAAGAATGGTGTAATATGACATAATAAGCCTGGCACAAATATCTTATAATGTTTTCCATCTTAAAGATGTATGGCTGTTTTTCATTTTGTCTAAAAGTAAAATAAAACACTTCAGTGTATTAGTAGTGTCCTTACTTTTCACCAACAAGAGTTTTAAAGATGAAGATGAATTGTAACAAATTTCTCGGGAATCCAATATGTTTTGTTTATCTTAAATATCTCGATATAACTATAACTGTTTTATCGCGTGATATATAGAAATAAAATTTTGATTAGACATCAAATTTTGATTTTTATTTGTCCAACCTTGTTCACATACCGATTATCTTACTGAATAGAGAGAAATAAAGAATCCCTAAAGAAAGCCCAACAAGACAAAATTGAAAATGTTGCAGGCTCGGTTTGATTGAGCCTGTTCATGGACGGTAATGGAAAGTGCAAGTTACCGTCCACGCCCCCTAGCACCGGCTTAAGCAGAATTCAACATTTAATCATGGTAATGGTGAAATTTTGAATTTAGAAACATCCGCAGATGTGTTCATACGGCGGTTATCATGGAACCTTCAATGTGACACTTTCGTGCCATTCCATGAAAAGCGGCGTATGGTCCCCAAGTAAAAGAATGCGTGTGCCCTAAACGAGAAAACAATGGGCGGAACTAAATAAAATGGAATTTTGAAAGGGGATCAGAGGTTATGAAGCCTGCATATCACAGATATGATGTCAAAAGACAATTTTGAAAAGCAGGCAACATATCCTAAGGGTGATTCAACATTATTCAAATAGGAATGTTGGAACCACCCAACTAGAAAATGCCAAACAGTAAAAACTAAAAGTACCACAAACACAACAATTATGTCATGCTGAACGATCTTTAAGGATCGAAAATATAACATCCCTGATTGAATGTGACTTTTTACAGTCTCCACACAGCAGGACAGTGTCAATGTCCTCCAGGACATTTGGGCTGAAAACATTAATTCTTGAGTCTTACCCAAGTTATTTCTATATTTGTGCTGTGTGACCTAGTTTCTGTTAAAACCTCAAATAACCCGTGTTCGAACTTGAGCTAGAAATCAACCAAACAACTTTTTTGACAGATGTGTTCATACGGCGGTCATCATGGAACCTTCAATCTTAAAAGATAGAACAATAGGGGAATTATCAGTTCTCTAGCAAAATTATTTACTTCTTACTTTTTACCCTGATAAATTTGTATATTTTATCTTAACTGGTGACGGAATATGATAAACTTAAATAGTCATTATCATCATAAGAAGTTCATTTACTACTAACACTATTCAATCAAAATTGTTATAACCTTCAAAACTTCAATTACTAAACTTATTTTAGCAGAACTTCGATGGTTTTACATACGTTTCTATTTTGTCCTCTTTAACCGATTTTATATTGTTTTATTGTTTACTTTCAAGGAGTATTTAACGTTTAGTGCTTGTTTTTTCTGTTTTGATAGATCGCATCAGTTATAATATATTTTCGTATTCTTGAACATTTTATCTTATATTTCAAATTAATAGTAAATAACTGTTCATCATAATTCCATTGAAACGTGTGGAATGGTTATTTACATGTCTGTAAAAGGTTTAAAACATTACATTATTATCAAATATCAATCGGAACATCCAGGCTATTATCAAAAATAACCTGGGGCGTCCGTGGCCGAGTGGTTAAGGTCGTTGACTTATCTTCACTTTCCTCTCACCGCTGTGAGTTCGAATCCCTCGAAAGTGACTTTGAATTCTTTCATGTGATGAAGCTATCCAGCTAGGTAACGGAACTTATGGTTCTACTCGTGTGCCCATATCTGTACTTTTACTTGATTGATGTTGGACTATTACTCGATGTGGAAATACGAATTTAGACATCATCTCCTAGAATTGAAATACAGTTTGTTTACATATTTTGCTTCTTAGCGAAGGTT
This sequence comes from Ruditapes philippinarum, assembly GCF_026571515.1. NCBI lineage: Eukaryota > Metazoa > Mollusca > Bivalvia > Venerida > Veneridae > Ruditapes > Ruditapes philippinarum. The sequence goes on from NW_026861563.1 coordinate 21,746, forward strand.
TGACAGAAATACCGTAACCATTCTGTGTATTCTTACTATTTTTATATGACGGAAAGGACGATTGTATAAAATAGATCTTTACTTCCGGATTCCGCAATTGATAAGATACGTATATATTTGTACAAATACAGTGAGCGTTGTTGTGTTGTGTCACTAACGTTTATATGGATTGATCAAATTATGAAAAGGTATGTTATACTCGTGTTATATTACAATTAAATTATTACATGTATATAGATACTTAACTTTTAAAATTGAAAAATAGCAAATTCGGTTTTATTTTATTTTAACACAGCATATGTATATTCAGTAGAACTAGTATTTATTTATATAATTGTCGATGAATAAAATTAAAACAGGTTCCCTATTTATGAACTTACACTTGTGACTTTTTAAAATAAAAATACATATTTTGAAGAATATTTCAAAATATTTCAAGCAAATAAGATTTAAAGAAAAGCACTGTTTTCCAATGTAAATGGTCAGTGAAAATACGTATATACATGCGTATGATAATGCAAATACAATTAAGAATTTTATAACACATTTATAAAAATACACCGGTTCCCTTTATTAGAGAAAAAAAATCATTATTTAAAAGCAGCTGTGTATAAAGTGTATAAAAACGATTATACAATAAAAAGCAACGTTACAAACGTGAACAAATTAAAATGTTAAAACGAAGCCACAACAAGAACCGGTTGAATATTTCTTCAACTCTACAAATCTCTTGTAAGACCTCATCTTGAGTACAGTTCTGCAATTTGGTCACCTAAATTTAAAGAAGAACCGGTTGAACCGGGTGATGCTCACCAAGAAGGTTTTGGACACAGGAAAGTATAATAAAATGAACAAAGGGCAAAAACTCCAAAATCGGGCAAGGCAGAGTTGTGTTTTTTTTTTGCTCTGCACTTCTATTCAATGAGATATATCTATCTATAAAGTTTCGTGATGATATCTCTTATAGTTTCAGAGTTATGTCCCGGGTTAAATTCAAAATGTAAAAAATGAACAAAGGGCAATAACTCCAAAATTAGACAAGGCTGTATTTAGGTTTTTAAGCATTGCAGTTCTATCCAGTGAGATCTATCTACTTACAAGTTCCATGTTGATATCTCTTATACTTTTAGAGTTATGTCCCGGACAAAGTTCAATGTGTAAAAATAAACAAAGGGCAAAAATTCAAAAATTAGGCACGACAGAGTTACGGTTCTTGTGCACTGCACACCTACTTAATTAGGTCGATCTACATACAAAGTTTCATGTTGATACCTCTTAAAATTTTAGAGTTATGTCCCGGACAAAGTTCAAAGTGTAAAAATGAACAAAGGGCAATAATTCAAGTATGAGGCAAGGCAGAGTTACGGTTCTTATATACATATTAGGGTATTATAAACATAAAAATGTTTAATATTTAAACATTGCCTTGTCCCCTTAAAGCTATTATATTTGAAATATTTCATTATTTCTGTTTGTCATTAGTTTTCACGATTCTGGAAGTCAGATAAAATAAAATATTTTAGAATTTTGACACCGCTGTCTCCTTAAATATTTAGACATCTTTTTTAAACATTCTTCGACCTTTTTGTTTACAATATTCATTTATCACAAGGAAATACTTAAACAGATTAAACGAAAATATTTAAAAATTCTTGTATATAATGTAACATCAAAGATTTAGAGTTCATTGGGTTACATTTGCGACACGGACTGAACAAGCAGTCGGAATTAATCAGCGCTTTCTTATCTGTCCGTTAAGCCAGGTGCAGGCTTTTATCCTGTTGATCGTTGTAAAAGGGTATTAGGAGAAAAGGTGCATATAAGAGAAATATAAGCTAACACGCGGAAGATTTTAACAGTTTTTTTAAGCTCACCTGACCACGAAATTGGTTTCTGGATGTTTCCAATCCTGGAAATTGAAGAGGAAGGTAGTTTTGATGATTTCTAAGTCAAGTTCGAATATGGTTCATCTCCGGTTAAAAACTAGGTCACATGAGCTAAAAATAGAAAAAAATCTTGATAACACTCTAGTGGCTGGATTTTTGATCCCAATATTCTGGAAATTGGTCAGGAGGTTGTTTTGATGACTTCTAAGTCAAGTTCGAATATGGGTCATCTCCGGTCAAAAACTAGGTAACAGGCGCTAAAAATAGAAAAATCTTGTTAACACTCTAGTGGCTACAGTTTTATTCTAAATATCCTGGAAATTTGTCAGAAAGATGGCTTTGATGTTTACTGGGTCAAGTTTGAATATGGGTCATCTCCGGTCAAAAACAAAGTCGCAGGAGCTATAAATAGAAAAATCTTGTTAACACACTTGTGGCTGCAGATTTGACCCCAATATTTTGAAAATTGGTCAGGAAGGTTGTTTTGATGATTTGTAAGCCAAGTTTGAATATGGGTCGTCTCGGGTCTAAAACTAGGTCACATGATCTAAAAATAGAAAAATCTGGTTTACACTCTAATCGTTGCAGTTTTGATCCAAATATCTTTGAAATTGATCAGAAAGATTGTTTTGAAAATTTCTGGGTCAAGTTTGAATATGGATAATCTCCGGTGAAAAACTAGGTCACAGGAGCTAAAAATAGAAAAATCTTGTTAACACTCTAGTGACTGCAGTTTTAATCTAAATATTCTGGAAATTGGTCTGGTAAGTTATTATAATTATTTCTGGGTCAAGTTTGAATACTGGTCATCTCGGGTCAAAAACTAGGTCACAGGAGATAAAAAAAGAAAAAATCTTGTTAACAATCTAGCTGCTGTAGTTTTGATCCAAATATTCTGATAATTGATCAGGAAGCTTGTTTTGATGATTTGTTTGGGTCAAGTTCGAATATTGGTCATCTCAGGTCAAAAAGTAGGTCATATGCGCTTAAAATAGAAAACTCTTGTTAACACTCTAGTGGCTACTGTTTCGATCCAAATATGCTGGAAATTGGTCTGCAAATTTGTTTTGATGATTTCTAGGTCAAAATCTAATATTGGTCACCTGGCGTAAAAAACTAGGCCACACTGCCCAAATATTGAAAAACCTTGTTAACTCTCTTGAGGTCACATTTTTAACTTTTTTGTCAAAAAAAAACAAAACAAACAAAATAAAACGAATACATGATGTCTATTTTTTTTCAAAGTATGCGTTAAAGTTAATACATGTCAATCCCACTCATTTTAAACTCTTCCTTTTTCTTCATGAAACTCTTCCTTTTTCGTCATGAAAACACATGGAATATTTTAATTACTAGCAAGCTTCTAAAACAGGCCTAACGCTATCATAAATAAATGCGAAAAATATTTTACTAAATTTTATAATCGTTATTTCAACTTAATTTCAAAATGCAATAGTGATTTAAAAACTCCTCTGCAAGAAGGGATGAGCAAGCCTGATTTTTATGTGGATGTGATTTACAAAATTTATAACATCATGGATCATGGTTCTGTTGTCTGCATATGCTTCTTAATTCAAAATTTTAACATTTCATGCTTAAATGTTGAATTCTGCTATTCTGCTTAAGCAGGTGTTAGGGTCGTGGACGGTAGTTTGTACTTGACAGTACTGTCCATGAACAGGCTATATCAAACCGAGCCTGCAACATTTTCAATTTTGCCATTTTAGACTTTCTTTTTGGGATTCTTATTTTCTCTATTTTACTAAAATTATTAAAAGTTTATTAAAAGAGGTTATGATCATACCATTTTAAAACATACCGCATGCTTAGTGTTCAACCCTTTTACAACTGGGCACTATGATGGACAGTTCTTAAAGCCTTCAGAATTCCATTGTCTTAATTTTCGTCTTCTGCCTTGCTTTGTTGGGCACTTTTTTGATAATTTCTCTGCCGCTCTGTCTTTCTTAAAGACGTATAATACTTGTGTTATGGTCATTTGGTTTACTTTTATATGAATCTTTATTATCACATCTGTGTTTTACTTATTTCACCTTTTGTAACCATAACAACTGTTAAAATTTCATTTGGCGGGAATTCATTTTATTTACACTGTCTCGTTAAACAGGATCATGGGAGGGCTAAAGGTGAGGTTTGGTGAACTAATAACCGGTTTAAACTCCCCACAATTGCCTTTTTTGCTGATCTTTCCAAGGCAGTGCCGTCTGTGTTCTTCAGATGTATGTCTTGTTGTTTCATACTATTATGGTGGCACTTTTGAGTCCCTTCTTGCTGTTTTCTCGTGCACGGTAAGTATCTTCCCTCTGCCCCTAGTTTTTCTTTATTTATAGCCCCGCCTCACCTAGCCCCCGCCCGTTCCCCGAATCTCAAGTGCCCTTTCCCTACACCCCTTTACTTTTGTAGGCCTATTATTTAATATCTTCTTTCATTTCCGTGTCGATTTCTATTGTTTCATATTATTATAATTAAAGTAAACAACATATCCAAGCTTTGCATTGTACCCGGTCATATTTTGTTTGGTGTCCTGCTGGGCTCCTTGCCGGTGGTACTGTGTTGTTGGGTCGTGTCTTGTTTTTGTTCATTGAACGCCACCCTTCCTTGATGACCTCATTTTTCTTTCTTTTTTTTACTATTATTTTGTAGAAATGTTTGGTTTACAGACATTGATTTCGACACATCTTTGATGAAATAACTACTTTTAAACACTATATATTGGTTTTCGATTAATTAACTGCGAATTTGACACCAACTGTTAGAGACGGATTGTAAACTGAAATCTTGTGTAGTCAAGATTTAAGGACTTTTCAAGTGGAAATAATTCATTCAGGGGATGTACCTTTTGATTTTAGATAATATTTTTTTGTCATTGATTATCTTTGTTTGTATTTTTCGGAATGTTCGTAACCGATGCCCCATGGAACTTCTGTGAAAAAACTCAATCGATATATAGCAGATTTAAAAAATAAACTCAACTATAATATATCAATTGAGTTTTTTTCCTATAGGAATCAATGAAAACTGCACTGCTATATATCAATACAGTTTTTAAATGCTCATTGAAAGTGTACTTAGTATAATGGGTTAGTAAGAACAGAGAAAAAGTTGGAAATTTTGCGATAAAAACAATTATAAAGGGAAATCGTTTACTTATTGGATAATTAATGAGTTTTCTCTTAATGCAGAAAAACCTATTTATACATAGTTATGACGTATCACAGGGATTACTTTTCCACTTTCGTCTTAAATTTTTCAAGAGTTGCATATCTTGTTTTATTCTTTTTTACTTTCTTTTTTTGCGGCAGCGAAAACATCTTCAAACAACTGCCTTTTTCTAATTATTTTTGCTGATTTCTATTACAACACAAATTTATGAAATTGCGATAAATCAGTTATAATATATGAAACTCGTTAGTTACGAGGGTAGGACACTGGCTTTTTTTTGCAGAAACATCCCTTGATGTCTTACTAGCCAGTGTTATATCCTCGTAACTAACTTGATTCATATACTTTAACTATTACTTATAATTGCTCAATTAAAATGAAGGATTTAAAACGAAGACACCGCTTGAGTGAGCAAGTTATTTTGCCTTTTAGAGAGTTTTAAATCAAGTGTTTTAAGGTTGTGCTCAAAATATCGATAGCCATTACTTTTTTTAAAATCTAAGACTTTAATTTGTTATTTCATACAAATAAAATAAGAAATGAAAAAGTATACCTGTCTGTTATTTATAAGCTTTTAATCTTTAACAGTATATTCTGAAGCGTATCGTGATGGCTGATATGTATTACCGACTTGTCACATTAATTGTCGATGTCTGTCCACAGCCACTCAGACAGTTATTTCTCAAATATGCAAGGGCGGATTTCACAACACAAAAACCATTCACCATCCAAGCATACATAGCGGTTCGCCATCAAGATCTTTTGCAGATAAAATCACTGACTCGAGATCAAAAGAATCGGCTGTTCCATGTTAGACCAATAGATATTGGTGACTGGGATTCTTCTCTTCTAGTGTTGTTGCTAACAGAATTGTTTGAATCTAATACCAGACCATTGCTAGGACATTTGAAACTGATCAAGGAACATAGAAATACCTTGCATCATTTTCGAAGTACAGAAAAAATAGATTTCAAACAATATAATGATATTTGGAATGACCTTCGCGATTCAACACTAGAAATTGCGAAAAGTGCAGTTGATGAAGCATATAAGAACGAAATGAAAGATAAAATTGAAAAAACGTCGGTCAGTAATATGCCAAACTTGGGAGACGCGTTGCGAAAATGGTATAGTGACAAAATTATGTGCCTGGAAAATGATGTCAAAGTTTTACTTAATAAAATGTTGGATGTTTCAGTTGGAACGGAGGAGGCAAACAAAATTTTAAAATCAACTTCCTGGAAAAAACACACTCGAACAACAGGTATGTAAATCAATTTCTTAATAATCTTGGGGGAAAACTCCACCGTGTTTATGTCAGTGCTGTTAACAAAATGGATCAAATGAATTTAATGAAAGGTTTTCGCTGTACATTATATAAATTTGCTTTTACTTATATATATATTAATACAATTTTCAAACATTATAGGAGATATTTCAATGAGATGGAATAGTGTAAATCCAAGGGTACAACATATGCAAGGTAAACCTATATATTTTACTCTTGTTATGTTTATACTGCAGTTAGTTTTTTATTAGCACACCTGAGCTAGCTCTGGGTGAGCTTTTAGGATCGTTGAATGTCCGTCGTCTGTTGTCCGTCGTCCGTCCACACTTGTTCGTTAACACTCTAGCGGTCACATTTTCGCCTCAATCATCACCAAACTTTGTCAGGATGCTTGTTTAGGTGACAGCTCAAATGAGTTCGAACATGGGTCATCTCAGATGAAAGACTAGGTCACCAGAGCTAAAAATAGAAAAACCTTGTTAACACTCTAGTGGTAACATTTTTGCCTCAATCATCATCAAACTTTGTCAGGATGCTTGTCTAGGTAATTGCTCGGATGAGTTCGAATATGGGTCATCTCGGATGAAAACTTAGGTCACAGGAACTAAAAAAATAATAACCTTGTTTACCCTCTAGTGGTCACAATTTTGACTCAATCATCATCAAACTTGGTCATGATGCTTGTCTAGGTAATTGCTCAGATGAGTTTGAATATGGGTCATCTCGGATTAAAAACTAGGTCACAGGAGCTAAAGATAGAAAAACCTTTTTAACACTCTAATGGTCACATTTTTTACTTAATTGTCATCAAATTTGGTCAGGATGCTTGTTTATGTAATTGCTTGAATGAGTCGAACATGGGTCATCTCGGCTGAAAAACTCACAGGAGATAAAAATAGAAAAACCTTGTTAACACTCTAGTGGTCACTTTTTTGTCTCAATCATCATCCAATTTTGTCAGGATTCTTGTCTAGGTCATTGCTTAGATGAGTTCGATCATTGGTCATCTCGAATTAAAAACTAGGTCACAGGAGCTAAAATATTCAATCATCATCAAACTTTGTAAGGATGCTTGTTTAGGTAATTGCTCGGATGAGTTCGAATATGGGTCATCTCGGATGAAAACCTAGGTCACAGGAACTAAAAAAAGAATAACCTTGTTTACCCTCTAGTGGTCACTTTTTTGTCTCAATCATCATCCAATTTTGTCAGGATTCTTGTCTAGGTCATTGCTTAGATGAGTTCGATCATGGGTCATCTCGGATAAAACTAAGCCACAGGAGCTAAAATATAAAAGCCTTGTTAAAACGCTAGTGGTCACATTTTTTACTCAATTGTCATCAAACTTGGTCAGGATGCTTGTCTAGGTAATTGCTCGAATGAGTTCGAACATTGGTCATCTCAGATGAAAAACTAGGTCACAGGAGATAAAAATAGAAAAATCTGAAAGTTTGTTTGATGATTTCTATGCTAATTTCTAAGTTCGAATATGGGTCATCAGGGGTCAAAAACTAGGTCACACTGCTCAAATATGGATAATCCTTGTTATTAATCTATAGCTAGTGGTCACATTTTTGACTCACCTGTCGTGAAACTTGGTCAGAATGCTTGTCTGTGTAATTGCTCGGATGAGTTCGATGAGTTAGGTGAGCGATCTAGGGCCATCATGGCCATCTGGTTGAAAATAGGGCACAAATTATGCGCAATTTATTAAAACGCTTATCATTTGTTACTTGAAAATTGCGAAATTACATGCATATAACATCTATGTAACATTTGTAATACATATATGTCATAATCGCTTACTTTTGACATTTATTGACACATGAGATATTTCAATGAAACTTGGTGCGCTGCGAGCTTCTGTAAAAATATTGATTGGAAATGATTTTCGGGGCCAAAGGTTACGGTCAAGGCATGGTCGCTGATATTAAAAATTGCATAACTTCACATGCTGATCAACATTTCTGTTAAATTTCATGAATTCAGGTTATATACTTTTTTTGCTAAGTCAGGGGCAGTAATTCTACAAATAATAAAAAAATCCACAAGCAAAAGCCCATTTGCACCACTACACGTGCTGACAAACATTGCTGTAAATTTTTATGATTCTTGGTCAAATACTTTTTGAACTACGTTCGACATAAAATGAAAATTGCTAATCTAATTTGTGTGTTGTGAACGTAATTTTAGTTTAGGGCAATATGTGCAAGTCTTGTACCTCCTAAATAAATACCAAACATGCCAAAAGATGGTCAATTAAAGCAATAAAATGACATACATCGATAATGCTTCACACCAATTCACCATTTCAGCTGAAAGTTTGCATCGCTACAAAACCTCAGTTGTAATGTTTGAAATAAATATGTCATTTTGAGATTAAAACTATAGGTCTGAGGACAGAGAAAATCTTGCGCTTTGCACTTCTTTAATTCCTTTTTTAAATTAGTTTTGAAATAAGAGAACTAGATTAAAAAATATGAGTTTGTATCGCCGTGTTTATGTGTGTCGCCTTTCAACTCCGTATCATTTCTAATATCACAAGTCACGTCACGTGGGATGGCCACTCTATATATCAGTCAAATCTCACAAGCATTTTGTGTTACAAAACATTCAAGATTCGGCCATAAGAGAAAGAAAACATAACTTTACCTATTTGTAGTTTTATTATATAAATTTGATACCCTATTATAACATAAAAAGACAGTTAATGTGAGAAATTTTATCCAAAAAATGGCCGGGAAAGCATACTATTACCATTTTCATCTTATCAATTATCTTGCTGCATGTCTCCGAATTCTAACACTACCTTTGCAGTTCTATGCAACAACTACACGTGTTAAATAATAATGTTTGTATTCTATGATGACTTGTTTCCATGTAAAAATTGATACGAAAAACGTATTTTCCCCGTTTTTGAATGAATAAAATTAGCCATTAAAACAAAATTGACCGTACTGAAAGGTTAATTATACCATAAACAATAATTTTGATCTAAATATATAGTATATAATAAATTGTTCTAGAACAAAATACAAAATATTATTATTCATCACATGAACGTGCATACTAAAACTTTAGAATCATAATCAAATTTTAAATATTTCATAATGGTATATAAATGATACATTTATATTGTTTTCGTTTTCTTTTTCAATATTTGAAATATTTATGGAAATCATAGACCAATCCACTTTAACGTTAACACATTTTGAAATAGCACAAGGGCTTAACTCGAAACAAGAACGCTACACACGTTACTATTTCATTTCATGACCATGGTATATCAAACCTACAAAATGCACTTTATATTGGTATTCGATTATCATCTACCAATGGTATTATCTTCTTCTTTTTTCAATGCAATTTATGGGTATATTGATTACACTTTTGCCATTTTAAAGAAAGTTATCTAAAGATTTGTAATAATAATATTTGGTATTTAATTAAATTAAGATTTGTATAAAAATGTACAAAGAATTTAAATGTGAAGAATAATTTATATTTTTCATAAATAAGAAACATTTCATACAACGATCACGACCTACAATGAAGACCATGTAGAAGCATCCTGTCTGACGGATAAAGCAGACAAGGTGCTCGCTCAGCTAAAAGAGAAACATTGCGTTGTGGTGTCAGGTCATTGTTCGGATACATATACCAAAGTAGCATTCAATGCCATAACCAAAATGGATTTGCCGCCAGATAGATGCTTGAAAATAGACAATCCATCAGACTGGCGATATGTTGTTCGTATGGATATCGATCTTATTGTTTTCACACATCCATTTGGAAAGTATCATTTTGACATGGAAAAAGCGAAGTTGATGTCGGATTTACAAGACAGCATAATGCATTCAGTTCTTTCGAAAGATACATGCCACTTGGTCAATATTATTATATTGACAGATCATGCTATATTGAATGAGTACAAAAGTTATTTCGCCCATGCAATTGTAGCTGATCCTATAATGGTTTTTTCTGAAACTACAGAAAATTCTCCAGTAGATCTGACAAAAGGTTTGATATAACATTTTACTTGCAGTCACACTTTCTGCCACCGCAGTATATGTGTATATGCGTGCGTACATGTGTGTGTGTGGGTGTGTGCGCGTGCGTTTGTTATATAGTTAATAGAATAATTTTTTTAAAAATTTCTACTTAAAAAACACAAATCCGTATCCGAACAAAGGATTGTTCTTAGGGTGAAGGCCTTCCAAAAGTATACGAAGAATTTGATTCAATGCAGAAATCATATTTCAATGGCCACTAAAAGGAATAATTTACAGAAACTTTAAAAAACAAATCTTTTCTCTAGAACGAAAAAGCCTAAAGAATACATAGTTTGTACACGGAATTGTCTTGTACACCATTAATAAGATAGTTCAAATTATATCCATGGGATCAACATTGGCTACGCCTTGGGGTCATATGTACATGTCTTGCTTTTATGTATATTGTAATTTTTTAATCTTCTTCAAAACTTCAAAGGCTAGAGTTTATATATAGGTATTTGGCAAAAGACATTGTCTAGTTGACCACCACCAAGATTGTTAAAATTATTTCTCTTTGGACAAAATTTGCCCGACGAGGCTGGATCATGGATTTTCTCTGTAATGATATAGAACGATTTTAGAATGTTTCTCCTCAAAAGATTTAAGGGCTAGAGCTTAGATATTTAGCATGAGCTACTGTCTAGAAGACCGCTACCACAACTATTAAAATTATAGCATTTTGGGTCAAAATTTCCGCCGTCCCGGGTGTTATAGGTCTTCACTATCAATGAAACATTCTAAAATCGTCTCCTCCAAGACTAAAAAGACAAAGTAATTTGTCATAAAGCTGTGTCTGGTGGACATCTCCTTAGATTGTTTAAATTATGTATCGGAGGTCAAAATGGACCTTACCTCAGGGAATTATAGGCTTTCCCTATACATGTATATGTTTAGTTTGTTTGTTTGGGTTTTTCATTACACCGACACAGTTTAGGTCAAATGGCGACGTTCCAGCTTTACTGATGGAGGAAGACCTCGGATGCATTTCCGTGAATTATTTCAGGCCCGAACGGACACTTGAGTAGAACCACCGAAGTTCCGTAAGCTAGCTGAATATGTTCCTCTCACGAAAGAATACAAAGTCCCTGTCGGAACTCGAACCGACAGCGGTGAGGGGCAATATATGTTTAGTAAAATTTAAATAAAAATAAAAAAATTCTGCTCCAAAATTACAAGGGCTATATCTTAGATCTTTGACAAACATTGTCGAGTGGACCTCTATCAAGATTGTCTTGGCACTGGGTCGTCATGTGTTTCCCTAAACACATTTAGTGAAACTGTTAAACAAAAACACTGTTATTTTTTTTTTTAATTCAGTTTCAATTATAAATGATACTTAACCGACAGGACTATATGTATTTCTTTTCCAAATTTTCTCTCATTTTTACACAGCAAGAAAAACTGTAAATAACTCACCTTACTTCCCGCTCGTATATAAGGAAACATTTTCAAATGAGGCGACCAAATAACCCTGAGATTTAAACAGAGAGGGAGAGGTTAGTGATAAATGGCCTTTTTTAAGAAAAAGAAACACAATTGTCCGCCATTTTTACGAGACGTCATAATTGCTGCGTTATCCCGTTCGCGCGTTGAGTATTTATATGAAATAACGTAACGGTCTGCTTTCTGGTGAAAGTTGAGCCTTAGCAACGGTTCGCTTCCCAGGAAATAAGCAAGTCTAAGAAATCCGCTTCACAGGAAAGAATCCAGACATAGTGATGTCAGCTTCATAGGAGGTATGCCTTTTAAGTAGCGCAGCAAGTCCAAGGAGGCAGCAAGTTTACGTTGTGCAGCAAGTCAAACACTGAAGCCATTCTAGGTTGCGCTGCAAATCTCATACTGCGGGAAGTCTAGTTTGCGCAGCAATGCAAAGGAGCGCAGTAAATCTATGTTGTGCAGCAAGTCTAGTCTAATAATGCATCAAATCGAGGTTGGGCAGCTAGTCTAAATAGTGCAGTAGTAGTACATCAAGTTAAATACTGCAGCAAGTACAATAATATAGCAAGTTTTAAGTTGAACAGCAAATCGAAAGAGCACGGCAATACAAGGTTCTACAGTAAGTCCAAATACTAGCGCAAGTCCAGGCAGTGCAGTAAGTTCAAAATTGCAGCAATTCTTAAGCAAAAGTCACAGGTATCGCTCGGAATTTCAATAAAAATCTCTAAAGGAAACCAAACCTCGCCAGTCATGGTGGATAGTGTAATGCTAGGTAAGTACTATTTACTCTTCAAAATCAAATTTGAAACAAATTGTTCATTTCATTTCGTAAATAAACTAACCTGATAGTAAAGCAGTACGTAAAGGAGGTGGAAAATTTAAGTTCCTATATTTTTTATTTCCTTTACTTCTTTAGAACAAAAAGCAAAATCAAAAACAAATATAAAAACACTTACCAATTGTACAAGAATAATTGCAAATATTCAATTTTAAATCACCCAGCGGCAAAATGCCAAGAAAAACTTTGTGCAATTGTTACAATCGTGTGTAAAATACTTTTTAAAAACGTTTTACTGGCTTTGTTTTGTTTAGCCTTACGGCACACCAACACAATTTAGGTAATATGGCGCCAAAACAGAAAACATAATATTGGCTAAACTCTAGTGTTACAAACTTAAAACAGCACCAGGGATAAAAACCATCTCACCTGCTGGAGGTAAGAGATGCATAAATTCTCAATATCTTGAACCCATTTAGTCAACTCTTATTCTAGCATATCAGACCGGATTATCTACCGGTTACACTGGTGCTAGAAAAACCTGTCTTATACCCCATGTAAGACAAGTCGCGTCCTTAAAATGACGTCGTTGTCGCGGGCCTTTTATGAATAAATTGCGTTCTTAGGATGACATCATTCTACCGTTAGGAACGAAGTTGTAAGTTCATACGCTACTGTAAGAAAAAAGTGCGTAATGAGAATGTGAGTTTTTTGTAATTTCTGTTCTGAAAATAATTGATTTGTAATATGCAAGCAAAATAATCAACTACTGGCTTCCGGTACTGAAACTAACTCAACGTACAGTACAGTAGTCATCCATAAGGAAGTCGAACCCCGATGTTCATTGTTTGCAACATATTGTGACATGTTAATGTCATTAACATTTTGTCTTTATATATTCAGATGAAGGATAATTGCAAATTGCACTTTCTGTGGAAGACAATTTTTAATATGATTACATGTTCGAGTGCATACTGGTGAGAGAAACCATCAATGTTCTTACTGCGTGTGGAAATGGATGTTGTTAATCATGTGATAGTACATACGAACGACTGGTCACACCTTCTTCAACGATGTTATATGACTTTATGACTATCTTCTATCATACACACATGTATTACAATGCAATGATATATTTTTTTACTTTCTACTTTTTGAAGACTTGATGATTAATCATTATGATGGTTATATTATGATGATTAAAATTCAACATGTGAGTATGTACTATGTGATTTTGAAATAGATTTTATTGAAATTGAAATTTCTTTTGGGATTCTTATTTTCTCTACATAACAATGTTGCCTGCCCCTCACTGCTGTGGGTTCGAATCCCGACATAGACTTTGGATTCTTTCATGTGAGGTAGCTATCCAGTTAGCTTACGAAACGCCGGTGGTTCTACTCCGGTCACGGTGCATATCCATATCGGTACCCTCTTTGCGAAATCTGCTGAAACGGCACCCTCTTTGTACATGCACAGGCCACTCTCTGCTCAAAACAAACCAGCGATGGATAACAAGCCAGTAAAAATTCATTGTAATAAGGAAAGGAGGTATGACACGTTGAAAAGATGTATACCACGGAACACTAGAATGTTTTATCTATGTGCTGATTTGCCATGTGCCCGTTTTTCATGTACTGCAACTTCACAATAAGCTACAAAAAATCGACATGTCTTACCTCGCCCATCACCTCGACATACTTTTCGGGCTGAAATGAACATGTGGCTTGATTATGTATGCATCATACTTATTCAATATGTTTATTTACATATCATCTTCGGACAAATGGCAGTACATTGTCAAAAATACATGTAAAATTCATAAAAACACCCTACTTTCGGTTTTGCAGCGGCATGGGCTACCTCTCTTTATTTGAATTTTTATATCACAGGTACCCTCTCATTTTTAAACACACATAGGTACACTCAATGCACGACATATGCTTTTATTTGCGTTAATCGTTAAGTATGTAATATTTACATAAAAGTAAGAAATATTTCATACTTAACGATTAACGGAAATAAAAGCATATGTCGTGCCTTGAGGGTACCTATGTGTGTTTAAAAATGAGAGGATACCTGTGATATAAAAATTCAAATGAAGAGAGGTAGCCCGTGCCGCTGCAAAACCGAAAGTAGGGTGTTTTTATGAATTTTACATTTATTTTTGACAATGTACTGCCATTTGTCCGAAGATGATTTGTAAATGAACATATTGAATATGTATGATTCATATATAATCAAGCCACATGTTCATTTCAGCCCAAAAAATATGTCGAGGTGATTGGCGAAGCAAGACATGTCGATTTTTTGTAGCTTATTGTGAATTTGTAGTACATGAAAAACAGGCACATGACAAATCAGTACATATATAAAACATTCTAGTGTTCCGTGGTATACATCTTTTCTACGTGTCATTCCTTATTTCCTTATTTTATTGAAATTTTACTGTATGGTTATCCATCGCAGATTTGTTTTTAGCAGAGAGTGGTCTGTGCATGTGCAAAGAGGGTACCGTTTCAGCAGATTTCGCAAAGAGGGTACCGATATGGATATGCACCGTGCAGGTGCCTGTTCGTGCCAGATAATTCACGGAAGGGCACCTGAGGTCTTCCTCCACCAGTAAAGCTGGAACGTCGCCTAATGACCTATACTGCGTCAGTGTGACGTAAAACCCAAGCAAACAAACAAACAATGTTGCCTGCTTCATAGTTAACTTAGTTGAGCGATTAGATAGCACACAATCGGATAATCTGAACAGGTGTAACGTAAATCTTAATTTACAACATATGACATCTAGTAGTCAAGAATGGTATCAAAAGAATCTCTAAGTTTGACCAGATTCATCCAATATATAATATATAAATATATTAATGGATATGTAGTTGGAATCGATCCCTAAAATTAAAAAATAACCGGACTTCATGCTTTTCGAATGCCGTCTTTTCAATACAAAAATATTTACAAACTATAACAACATGGTGTATCAATCGAACTTTCATTCACGAATATATGTGAGAAATAGAAACAACAACGGAGAATGTGCAAACAATAAATACATCACTTAATGTTATTTTACTCATAAATTCTTCAATTGTGATCATATCTACGATACAAAGTAAGGTATGCAGAGTTTCATTAAATCACGGCTTGAACTAATGGTTATTCCTTACATGTATATTTTAAACCTATAACCATTGACTTACGATGGTAACAAGTGACTTACATAGTAGCCAGTCACTTCCATATTTTTGCAATCATTTTATACCCCCAAAAATTAAGTTGGGGGGGGGGTATATAGGAGTCTACCGGTGGTCGGTTGGTTGGTCGGTCGGTCGGTCCAGACATCCGTTGCATTTTCCTTGTCCGGAGCATAACTTGAAGACTAATGGTTGGAATTCACAACAACTTCATACAATGGTCAAGCACATTGAAAGGAAGTGCAGTGCACAAGAACCATAACTCTATCTTCACTAATTACAGAGTTATTGCCCTTTGTTACTTTTCCTTGTCCGAAGCATAACTTGAAAACTACTGGTTGGAATTCAAAACAACTTCATACAATGGTCAAGCACAATAAGGGGAAGTGCAGTGCACAATAATCATAACTCTATCTAAGGTAATTTCAGAGTTCTTGCCCTTTGTTACTTTTCCATTGCTTTCGTTTGTCCAGACCATAACTTGAAGACTAATGGTTGGAATTCAATATAAATTCATACAATGGTCAAACACATTAAGAGGAAGTGCAGTGCACAAGAACCATAACTCCATCATGACTCAATATAGAGTTATTGTCCTTTGTTACTTTTCCTTGTCCGAAGCATAACTTGAAAACTACTGGTTGAAATTCAAAACAACTTCACCCAATGGTCAAGCACAATAAGGGAAATTGCAGTGCATAAGAATCATAACTCTATCTAAAGTAATTTCAGAGTTCTTGCCCTATGTTACTTTTCCATTGCTTTCTTTTGTCCGGACAATCACTTGAAGACTAATGGTTGGAATTCAATGTAACTTCATACAATGGTCAAACACATTGAAAGGAAGTGCGGTGCACAAGAACTATAACTCCATCATGACTCAATATAGAGTTATTGCCCTTTGTTACTTTTCCTTGTCCGGATCATAACTTGAAAACTACTGGTTGGAATTCAAAACAACTTCATACAATGGTCAAGCACAGTAAGAGGAAGTGCATAACACAAGAACCATAACTCTATCTAAAGTAATTACAGAGTTATTTCCTAGTAATTACAGAGTTATTTCCCTTTGTTACTTTCCCATTGCTTATTTTTGTCTGGAGCATAATTGGAAGACTAATGGTTGGAATTCAATACAACTTAATACAATGATCAAGCACATTGAGAGGAAGTGCAGTGCACAAGAATCATAACTCCATCTTGACTAATTACAGAGTTATTGCCCTTTGTTACTTTTCCTTGTCTGGGGCCATAACTTGTAAATTAATGTTTGGGATTCAATGAAACTTCATACAATGGTCAAGGGCAGTGAGATGAAGTGCAGTGCAGAAAAAGCATAACTCTATTTTGACTCATTACAGTTATTGCCCTTTGTTACTTTTTTGTCCAGTGCATAACTTGAAAACTAGTAGTTGGAATTCAATACAACTTCATACAATGGTCAAGCGAAATGAGAGGAAGTGCCGTGTAAAATAACCATTACTCCATCTTCAGTATTTGTAGAGTTATTGCCCTTAATTGCTTTTCCTTGTCAGGTGCATAACTTAAAACTAATGTTTAGAATTTAATGCAACTTCATACAATGGTCAAGCGCAATGAGAGTAAGTGCAGTGCTCAAGAAGCGTTATTCTTTCTGGATTTATTACAGAGTAATTCAATAAAACTTCATCGATGGTAAACCATATTGTAAGGAAATGCAACATACAAAAACCACAACTATCTTTAATTGCCCACAACCATAACTTTTAAATTTCAATTCTTTTACAAGGTATTCTGTTACTTGTAACTTCCTCATTTCCGAAGCAGTCTTGCGGGGGTATTAATCACATTTAGTGATAGTTTTAGTTACCATTAAGTATGTTTATTTTTGTCAATTTATTTTTTGTATTACATCTAATTTCATTATGAACAATTTTAATTTGAAGAAATGATACAAAATAACTTTTTAGAAATCTTTTATGCATTCCACTTAAAATGCGTGTGTTTCTTGAATTTTCAAATAACAAATATTACATCTGCATTCATCTAAGTTTATTATGCATTTGATATGTTGCAAAGTTAATATTTGATAATGTTTGAACTAGAAACATTTTAAATTGTTTACTATACATTGTAAAAGTCTTTTAATAAACCCGTGATTCAATTCAGAGTAGATGTGAAGAATACATTCATCTGAAATGTCAGAAATTATAACGCAATAGTATATGTAAGACATTATAACAACAATCACACTTATTAAACTTTATATGGACCACAAGACTATAAAACAGTAATTATGTTATACGCTGTTATTCAGTCACAATAATAAGAATTTATATCAGGAATAATTATACCTTTCTCAAATAGTTTATTTGTATCAATACAAACTGTTTAGACATAATTTGAAACTTGTTTATTTGAATAAAAGCCGTATTTTATAAATATACTTAATGACGTTGTACACAGTATAAAATCAACAGCAATACCATTTCATACGATTTATTCTGAGGACAAATATAATTATGCGATATTAAACGAATTAAATGCATTTCTGTGAAAGTAAAAATAATTTGTTGAATTGTAACTATAAAACATAAAAAATAATCTAATAATGGCTTTGAAAACACTTAATAAAATATTTGGTGTCCTTCCTACCACAAAACGAAAATGTAGGTAGACACAAATTTACCATCTCATAGTGCAACTGAAAACCACAAACGCCCTCCAGAGAACGCCAATTGAATTGAAGAAAGAGAAAAAAACTCAAACGACTTTGTCAACGTGAAAATAAATGTTTTCTTACATAATGGGAGTTAATTTAAAGAGTTTAATTCACCTGTAAAAAAGAGCGAATGGTGAGAATTTAACGAAAATAAATCTATATAGTGCTCTCGGATAAGTTAATGAACGAAATAAAAACGCTTTATCCAAAAATATTGGAAAAAAAGCTATGTTTGGGATGAAAAGTGGGCTTTGTGTACATTTACCAAAAGGTGTCCAAATACAACCTGGAAAAAGGGAAGGGGTTCATGGGTTTTCCTTAAATCACGTATATAGTTAAAAAAAATTGATTCCGCAAATACAACAGGTCAGCTTTCTAGCGTAAACAATTTATTGTGGACAGCTACCAAGTTTTCTTTTAATTACGGCCACGGAGTGAATATTGACCCTGCCTCGGGATCATGGTTTTTCTTTATGTGTAGACTTAACACATCTTTAAAGTGTCCATGTATAAATATCTTATAATGAGAGTCAATATTGACACCCTATCATGCTGAAAATTTCAATAAATACAGTATAGAGACATGGTATGACATTCCATTTATTTAATTTATTAAACACAAAAATTTAATAATCATGCCCAGTAAATGTGATGTTGCGTGAAAAGTAAATGTCGCAAAATTTGAATTCTGCTTAAGCCGGTGCTAGGGGGCGTGGACGGTAACTTGCACTTTCCAATATCGTCCATGAACAGGCTCAATCAAACCGAGCCTGCAACATTTTCAATTTTGCCGTGTTGGGCTTTCTTTAGGGATTCTGTATTTATCAATTTTAACATCTGAAATCTCTATTCTAAATCAACGTGTGCCTACTTTGACTTTATTATCAACGTGTCAGTTTGATTTATCGTTGTACATTTAATTTCGGAACAAATATGGGCTCGTTATTACGCGATAGTCTGTTGCACTCCACAGGGAAGTTCAGAAAGACTGTTGTCACTAACAATGTGTGTTCTATAATGGTAAGGTTATCTCAGTGCCGATCATAACCACTACGATAAGCTTCAAGCTTTTGTTTTATCAATGTCTAAAGAAAAACATATGATTGCAACTTCTACAGGAGGTTTTACAAGCACACGCCAACAATCTTTCTGAACATTTATAAACACCAAAACCTCCAGACTTAAATTTGATAGAATCTATACTGGGTGATATGAACCGCCTCATAAGAAGTTTTGATGCAGTGCCACAAACCATATTATTATTAAAAACATGGGCCAAATCCATGCGACAATGCTGCCAGGTTGTAATGTACAGTCAGGGTGGGCATACGATATAAGAATAATTTTAATTATACATTTATTATGCGACATTGGTTTATAACGCACTATCGCTTTTAACGGGCATCTTTCTTCAATTTCTTATGAAATTTATTAAATGGAATATTATATCCTGTCTTCCGATTGTAATTTAACTGAAAGTCTGTTCCTTTACCAAATTGAAACACATATGAACCCATTTAATATTTTCAACTTGGTATTGATTTTATAAGTGTTATTAGTAACCTATAAACCTTTTAAATCCATAGACAGGTTAAAAGGTCATTTGTTGTGTTATCGAGTATTATACGTTGGTAATGTTTGGAAAAATTAAGAAACCCCCAAAAAGCCCAGAGAAAATATGATTACTTAACCCTTCCCTTTTCCCGGAAAATACACCAAAAACATGTTTCAAAAGTTCTATAAAAAAAATCAAATTCAAAATTCTTAGGTAAATAAATCTTCTAAAAAAATTTTATGGTAAATATTTAAAGAAGTCTCTTAGCAAGCCTTTTCTGTTGTGCTCCGTTCACGTACTGTGTATCTGTGTGTCTTTGTTTGGCTTAGGTTTAAACAATTGCTCTTCATGATTTGGCAATGCTCTGCAATTATCGTCTTTGTTCTCAATTTTTCAAAATATTTCAGTTTATAACTGATTTTTATATTCTAACTACATAGTCGGTTTGTTATCAAATGTTAATTGTTGTAATGAAATTAGTGGTATTTTAGATCAGAATGTTGATTTCATTAAGACAAGATGTAGAAGGGATAAGATATTTTTGTTGTTTTTCAGCACAGACAAAATGCTATATGAAATTTAAAAAAGACAGTATGGTTTGTCCCCAACAATCAATATTACGAAAAGCAAAAAGAATTTTTAAAACCAATAAATCACTGGTTATTACCGGTAAACAAAAATGTGGGAAAACATCATTGGCAATGTCTTTATTGGAGGCTTATGAAGAATGTCACTGTTTGATACTGACAGAACCGGAAGATGTTGAGTATATTAGACTTAATGAAACGTGTGTTGTAGTGATAGAAGATTTTACGGGAAAACATTTCTTTGACCGGTCTCGCATTGAAAAAGTGGGGTTCCGGAAGTTCACATTTTGCTTGCTGCTGTTAAGGAACGACAACTAAATTTATTATTACTGTTAAAGAAACTAGATTTTCTCAGTGTTGTTCGGGTTTCACAGGGTCATCCACTTTTGGAACACATGATACGTCTAGAAACAGGTATACTTTTTAAAAGATCATAATACTACGTACATCTGTTGAAAGTTGTATGATTAAGTATAGTATAAATATGGTATATGGATATGCCTTCTTCTCACAAACAAATATTGCCACGAATAACACGTTGTTCCCTCAAAGTAACGTTTTCTGTGTGATGTAAAATGGTTTTTTCCATAGACAAAAAAGTCAAGAAAGATAGTCAACTAGTATAACTGAGAAAGGGTAGTTAATATTATCAGAGTTTCTTTTAAATTCATTCTATTTCAGTATCTCATATTTTGACATGATTTTACAAATGTATTAATCATTATACTGCATTTATGTACTTATTATTTTTACAGTTCAAAGTAAAGCGACTCCACAGTCCCTAATGATGTAAGTTTCCCTTTTCTTTCGTAAAGAATCAATATCCAATTTAGACTAGTTAACAAAAGACAATAAATATTTAAAAAAAATGGAAAGGGGTTTTTTTTAAAAATTTTTAAACTCTTGAAAATTAGGGCAATAAATCCCTTTGTACTTTCATTAAAAATATTTCTTAAAAATTTCCCTTTTTTTAGATTAGTGGAAGGCAATGCAAAACACAGTTTGTATTAAAATGGAGGTTGGGTAAACTAAAGGAAGCCGGCGGAAGGGGAAAAAAACCTGGGAAACTTTTTGTTTGATTGGGATTCCCTCGTTGGGAAAATTTATTCCCTTTTTTTCTTTTAGGTTTTAGGTTTAGAATTTCTCAAGAGTTCAAAAATGTTAATTGGGGAAAAGAGATTTTTCATTAGTTTCTGGGGTCTAAATGGGCTATACGTTTGGAAAAAAATAACCCCTTACGAAAAAAAATGTGGAAAATGCAAAAATTTTTTAAGTCCCTTGAAAAAATGGGCTTTGTTTGCTTCATTTTTTTAAAAAAGGGAAAATTTTTTTTCTAGATTGATTGGGGGTTATAAATATCTTCAGCTCCAGTTTAATTTTGAAAAAGGTTTTGTTTAGATACCTTTGGTTAAACAAAAACGAGTTGTGTCCCGTGTATTGTATAAGGGAGCTTTAGATTTATGTCTTTTCCCTTTTCCCCAAAAGGGTTTTTTTGTATTGCTATAACAAGGAAATATTATTCCCATAATTTTCCGAAGAAGTTTTGGGCCCGACATTTTTTCGATGCGTGTTATAGTTTTTTTTTTTGGACAAACAAACAAATCGAGGGAAATTTGAAATTTTGGGTATATCAAATTAAACCCTTTAAATGGAAAAACTTCTAATGTTTTTGGGACATGTTTTGGGGAAAGGGGAAAGCTTTTTGATATGAAAAGGGTTTTTTTACTCAGGGACAAATGACTCATCCCTTTTAAACAACCCGGGGTTTGTTTGATGTTGAACATTAAAAAATAAACCCTTAAATCAAAGGGAAAAAAAGGGAAAATGGTAGTAGTAAAATTTAAAAAAATTCAAAAGTTTTTTTATTGGTTATGTCTTTAAATATTGAAATATTTTTGTCGTGGGGTTTTTTTTGCCCTTTTTTCAAATCAAAAATTTTTAGCAGGTTTATTAAATTATGATGTTTTTATATTTTTGTTTGCAAAAATTTTTAAATTTCGCATCAAGAAAAAGGGAAATGAACTCATTGAAAATTGTTTTAAAATGATAGGAAAGGGTTTTTGGGGGTTTTTTTTTTACCAGAAACCCATATTTTTCTTTTGTTTTTAATCCCTTGTTTAGGAATTTTTTTTGAAAGTCTTCTTAAAGTGTATGCGGGATAAATGTTTTGTTGTTTTTTTTTTCTTTTTTTTACATTCGTCTTTACTTAAGTATTTATCTTGGAAAGAAATACCACAAAAAAAGTAGTAAATTCGTCATTTTCATAAACACGAGCATATTTCTTTTTAAATATTATCCATTTCTAAAGTTTGGATTTTTGAACAGAAACTTGTTGTTGTAAAATTCTTTCAAAAAGGTTTTATTTTAAAAACGCTTGACTGGCCATTTTATATTTTTCTATAAATATATCACGGTATATAGCCGTTATTTTCATTATGGTCGGGTTAGTTCATCAATTTAATCAAAACATGTATAAATTATTTATACAGATTGTTCACCGACATATTTGTATCTTTCATTGAAAAGAATAGTTTGGCCATTGAAGATTGAGTGCTGTCAATAAGAAATTTTAAATATTGTTACAAGACCTTCAAAGGTATTGATATACTGTTTATGTGTATGCTATTACCTCAGGTAACATTAATCATAAGTCTATATCTTTTGGAATAGATTTTATTATTACATAATTGTATATAATTCACCCTGCATTTAATTGTTTAATGGGCTAAACGATCATTTTCAAAATCACGTATAATATCATTTTCCTTCCAAGTTTGATGAGATCATTGTTATATAAAGACAAAACAACAAAAAAGTGCGATAGAAACATAAACCTATACGTATATATCAATGCATGACAAACATGAAGTATGAAATGTAGATAAAGTAAGTAAGTAATTAAAGTATTTATTTACTGAGGCTCCACATTTGGTTACCCAATATTCCATGTAAGTCTCAGCAGTCATAAAGGAAATGAAAATTCAATAAAGAAATAAAATACACAATGTTTAAATCGTGTCTTTAGTGACATCCTCTAGCTAAAATTATTTACTAAATGCAATAAAATTACATTAAAGAGGATATTTGAATTATTTTTTTTACTTTCAAAATATTTTCAATTTATACAACATGTAACATTAAATTCATCGCACTAAGTATATCTTGTTTTCCTTCGGACTCAAGTCCTCATCATATTTGTAGGCATTTTAGTTTTAAGGTATGGATCACAACTTGATCTGATGGCATCGATCATGATGGATTAGCACGTGTTGTGTCAAAGATACATTATTGGTTATTTTGTTCTTTTGGTTAGTCAGTTTAATTTATTATTGATAAGACCTACTAAGAAGTGCACTTGTATTCATTTTTGTAAAGAAAATGTGACATTTAAAAAAAATAAATACAAGAATAAAATGTTAATTTTACACGTCATGGAATCTGTGTCGGAGCGACATTTTTGGGGAGTATGTAACAGTATATAAATAACACATTGGTTTGTGGGTGCCAGTAAAAATATTATCCCGAGTGAAATACTGTTCCCCGAGGCGTAGCCGAGGGTAACAGTATTTTTACGAGGGATGATATTTTTCCTGTTACCCACAAACCCATGTGTTATTTATTTTATTACCCCGAACAAATACTGTGATGATCTGAATTTGTAAACTAAATCTAACCGTAACAAAAATAAACAAGAGCACCGCTAGGCGGAGCATTATATGCCCGAAAGTGTGGTTTTTTTTTAGTAAAGATGAAGCATTTGTTAGACATGGGATTAAAATAAAGTATTACCTCCTTCAAATAACAATCCTCCTTTGAAGTTTCAATATTGTGGTCCAAATGGAACTTTTAAGTTATGTCCAGAAAACTGTTTTTCAATTCTAAGGTAAAAGTGACCTTGACCTTTGACCTTGTGACCCAAAATCATTAGGGGTCTTTTACCCCCAATATGGACAATCATACTATGAAGTTTAAACACAGTAGGCCAAATGATACTTAAGTTATATTCCGAAAACTGTTTTCAGTTTTTAAGGTCATAGTGACCTTGACCTTGTGACCCCAAAATCAATAGGGGTCTTCTACCCAATATGGACAATTATCCTATGAAAGTTTGAATAATTGTGGGCTATGGAACTAAAGTTATGCTCAAGAAACTGTTTTCAATTTCTAAGTAATAGTGACCTTGACCTTTGACCTTGTGACCCCAAATCAATAGGGGTCTTCTACCCAATATGGACAATCATCCTATGAAGTTTGAACACTGTGGGCCAAAATAGAACTTAAGTTATGCTCCGGAAACTGTTTTCAGTTCTAAGGTAATAGTGACCTTGACCTTTGACCTTGTGACCCCAAAATCAATAGGGGTCTTCTACCCAATATCGTCAATCAATCCTATGAAGTTTGAACACTGTGTGCCAAATGGAACTTAAGTTATGCTCCGGAAACTGTTTTTCAGTTTTAAGGTCATAGTGACCTTGACCTGTGACCCCAAAATCTAAAGGGGTCTTCTACCCAAATATGGACAATCATCCTATGAAGTTTGAACACTGTGGGCCAAATGGAACTTAAGTTATGCTCTGAAACTGTTTTTTCAGTTTTAAGGTCATAGTGACCTTGACCTTTGACCTTATGACCCAAAATCAATAGGGGTCTTCTACCCCCCAATATGGACAATCATTCCTATGAAGTTTGAATATTGTGGGCCAAATGGAACTTAAAGTTATGCTCCGGAAACCAAATTGCTAACGGTTTTCAGTTTTAAGGTCATAGTGACCTTGACCTTTGACCTTATGACCCCCAAATCAATAGGGATCTTCTACCCAATATGGACAATCATCCTATTTGAAGTTTTGAATATTGTGGGCCAAATGGAACTTAAGTTATGCTCCGGAAACCAAATTGCTAACGGACGGACGGACAGACGGACGGACGGACGGACGCCAGGGGTATAACATAAATGTCGAAATTCTTTCGGGGCATATAAAAAATAAACCAAGGAGTAAGCCAGTAACTTAACTGTCCTTACCTTGCAACGTTTTCCAGGTGTAGATTCTACTGTAGGCCTACTTGAGAAGCTGGTTTTTCTTTTATTCTTTAAGGGCAAGTGATGATATCTACCAGTCATAAACATACAATAAGCTGTGTTTTATTTAGAAAAAAAAAACACTAACCCATTTATAAGGTTATGAACTGTGAAATCTGATCCTTCTGTATCCAGAATATTCTTCGCATGGTTTTTCACAAAGTGCATTTACAAAATAACGATGATATCCTACAGGTGTCTGTCCATCAACTCTATCCGTAACGTTTCACTGGTTAAAATTGTTAAATAATCCTTTGTTGCATGCTTCAATCGTCTGCATGTTCCAATTTGACACAGGGGTAATAATATAGAACTGTTATCTTGTAAGAAAATGTGAAACTGGTCGGGTGTAGTACAGCTGCGGAACGATAGCCCGAGGGTTCCGGGTTCCAATAACGGCGAGGCTGCACATTTTTACAGAGTCATATATACAAAATAAAAAATCTGAAGCATTAATTCGGATTTGGAGCTAGACGGATTTGGCAATTATTGGTAGGAACTATTTTTCAGAACGGCATAACGGGAAAAATCTTGCAAAAGTATAAAAATCTTTTAAGAAAGAAAACTTATATAACTCCCCTTTTGCCTTAGTTAATTTAGATCAGAGATAGTAAAAACTCAAAAAAATTTTCTTATTACAAAGAAAATTGGGCGATTAAAAAAAAAGCAAAAAACAAAATTTAAATAAATGGGGGAAAAAATTTTGGAAAAAATTTTAATGGGAAAAAAAAAATTTAGTATATAGCTAAATTTTTTTTAAATTACTATTGATACCAAAATAAAAAAACTTTTCAGTAAAAAATATTTAATGCGGAATAATTTTCCCCAAAAAATAAAATATCTTTAAAAATGAAAAAAATCAAGTCCAAATTTTGTGTGATTTTTTGGGGAAATGCACCGGAAATGTGGGAACATCCCATTTTTGGGTTTTTTCAGTTTCAAATTTTAAAAAAATACAAAGTAGACTTTAAAACTTTTTTAAAAAAAACGGGTTTCCTTTCTTTTTGCTTTAAAAAAACATAAGTTTTGGTACATGTATTTTTCAAACAGTTGGAAAAGTTTATGTAAATAAATTTCATAATCTATCTAATGAAATCTTAATATTTTTCAACAGAAAAAATAGACAAAAGGTACCTTTTTCAAACATTTCCTGTCATATCTAAAACTTCAGAATTACTTTAGAAAAATAAATTGCAATTATTCAAAATAAGGTTGAATACCAATCTTAAGAAATGGTCCTTTTTAAAATTATAGCCGTACTCTTTACTTCATACATTAAAAACATTGAACTTTTAATAAGATTTAACGACAAACTTTAAATATGCGTTTTTTACGATACATTGGTATGATCTCTCTTTTCATACCTTCCCTCTTTTATTTTACTTTCAACTTTCTACTTTTTTTTATTTATGAAAGATTTGAAAAAACTATAACATACTTAAAAAATTAAGTTACAGAAAACATTCACTAAAAACAAAGTATGATATGATTTCATATTATTATGTACTATGTGAAATGAAGTTATTTTCCTGACGTCATTTTTTCTGTTTACGTCTATGAAATGCGCGCATTTCTTTTCTATTTTATCCCGTGCATACATAATGTCATAATACTTTCTACTGTCCCTTCTTTTTAATATGGGGACCAGTGTCGTGTGAAGCGTGCCAGAATGATATATGAGCCGCGTCACGACAAAACCAACGTTATGCGTTTGCGACCAGCATGGATCCAGACCAGCCTGCGCATCCGCGCAGTCTGATCAGGATCCATGCTGTTCGCTATCAGTTTCTCTACTTGTAATAGGGTTTGTAAGCGAACAGCATAGATCCTGATCAGACTGCGCGGATGCGCAGGCTGGTCTGGATCCATGCTGGTCGCAAAGCCATTATGTTGGTTTTGTTGTGACACGGCTCATATTATTTTTAAGTAATAATTATAGTACATGTATATGAAAAATGTTAATTACGAGAATATAATATTGGCTGTGGCGACAACAAAGGGATGTTTCCGAGGCCGTTAAACTCCCGTAAATAACGAGTTTCACCTATTATATTAGAACTGTTTTATTGCAATTTCATAATTTTCAAAAAAAAAAATAGCAAACAGAATTTAATATGTTCAGTGCTTTCTTTTTCTTGTGCTCTTCCCTTTTCTTCCAAATGTAAACCCCTAAAAAATGAATCAATACCAGCTAATGCTGTCGTCACAGTTATGTGCAAGCTTTCAGTAAGTGAGTGCAGTTGGAACATCAAAAACTAATCAACGCACCATGCAATAAGAGCCCGAGCAAAAACCAATCTGTAAAAACCAACGAATTATTATTTAATCAATAAATAAGTCACGTGGGATTGATAATAATTGTAATTAATTATGTTAGGATTATTTACTAATTAAATCCCCATTAAATCTGATTATACATGTATACAATCATGCAGAGATATCAGCCGAGGGAACGGGCGGATATGTCCTGTGTTTCTCGCGGTGGGGCGGCATACATTTAGGTTTTATTAGCTTTTTTGTGTCATTTAAGTATATTTATATATTCAAATAAAATGTTATATATTTTGATTAGGGTTTAAGTTACACAGGCACTGTTAAAGTCATATGAATTCATTGAAATGAGATGACCTAATGACCTCCTACCCGTCGTGCATTGTTTCAGGTATGGGCGGGCAGCGGAGTAGAACTACCTACCTTCGGTACACTAGCAGTATCATTTCTTTGCGCGAAATTATAAAATTTAACGTCTCTGCTAGGATTCAAACATGTAGCATTAAGGGGTCAGTGGTTCGTATTCCGCAAAGATGTTTTAGTTAACAGGAACGCTGGATAGTGTAGGAGTTTATTATAATTTTTTTTTATTTTATATTCCACACGACATGTCCAAATTTTACTCACTTTTAAGATATAGCTATGTTATCATATAATTTCGACATTAGCAGGCATTCAAAACGGAAAACAATGGAGAAATATTTGTACTAGATTCATGTTTGTGATAGATTTACGTTACTGTAACTGGCGTAACTTTATAATCAATACTTCGACTCCAGCAACAATTTGATTTTTACTACTTTCACGTTGGCGTTAAATGACGTGAGTTAACTTGTGTTTCTTTGGAACCTTTGGCCAATCAAGCATTGAGAAATTACTTCGTAGATATAATTGACAGTAGGTTATGCCAGAGTAGCAATAATATATTATCCTACGTATGATATCATACAGGTTGGTCAATTAAATCTTATTGTTTGATCAATTTAAACAAAACAAGCAAACAGTTTATCATTGAATTCTACCTTTAAATTGTTTATAGTTGTAATCGGTGATTTTTGTCGAGATGAGTGCTACTAATTACGAAATATATCGTTGTCAATGTTATGGAAGATTTTCCTGTTTCTCGTTTTTAACCATCTATTATCGTTTCTTATCATTTATTTCTTTACATCTATGCTTAAAGACCAATTAAGCAAACGGACTATTAGAAAGATACAAAGGAACATCCTGGTAAATTAACAACCATTCCAAAGTGATATAATTTGAAAATTTTACCCGCCACGCTCTCTCTCATTTTTAAAACAACCGAATGAAACTTACATTCATAGGATTGTCCTTGCATGGTTATTATGTTGCTATGTTTTCATATCTGAAGGATTATACAGCCGACATAATTAATAATGAAGTCAATATCCTTTATAACAAAAGATATATACAGATAAGTATGCATAATACCATTAGAGTATAAATTTTCTATCCATACATAAATGACACGCGTACGCCTTAAGTCATTTGTAATCTTACACACGCAATGATGAGAGATACACCAAGAAAGATGTGAAATTATCTTAAAATAATGATGATAGTTGTTGAGAATTATAAGATGTCGAAAAAAGTCAACTTAAAAAATGGAAAATAATTCTATAGACGGACACAATGTGACAGATATATTTGAAAGAAACTCTTTAGCGTCATTAGTTCCAGAATGGTGCCGAACTGTACTTCTCGTTTACATGTGTACTGTATTCATAATTGGATTACCCGGAAACGCATTGGTTATTTTCGCTCAGGTCAAAACAGAAAAGAAAACGACAACAGATTGGTTCATGACATTTCTTGCGTCATCTGATATTTTGACATTATGTGTAAGCGTGCCGATTTATTCTTCAGTGATGCTGGAATTGTGGCCAACTATAGGGTCAACATTTGGGTGTAGACTGCATCACTGTGTGATACATTGGACATTTATAGCACCAACAATAATAACTGCAATGATTGCAGTGGATAGGGTGTGGAAGTCAAAGTCTGTGTACCAGATATTTACGCCGGCGAGGGCTTTATATAGCTGTATAGCTATATGCGGAGGTACATTTGTTTTCTCTATTGCTGTCGCCTTCACGAGACATAATAACTACAAAGGACAATGTGTAAGAGATGATTCAAGAAAGCTACTTCAATTTGTTACATACGCTGTACTTGTTTTGGTAATTCTGATATCTGTCTGTGTTATAGTAGTGTCATACATCCGTATTCTGACGTACCTTAGAACTAGAAACAAGATGTGGTCAGGTGTAACGTCCGCAAATAGCAACAACGATGGCGCAGTTGTTTCGACAGGACTTCAACAACGTTACTGCAGGACAATAAGAACGACAAAGTTGTTATTTATTGTCACAGTTGTATTCATTGCATTGTCGGTAATACCAAGCATCGCTGCAATTGTTTTAGCAGTATCTGAGTTTAGAAAGACCATCCACGGCGGAATTATTCTGTTTTTCACTACAAGACTTTATTTAATGAACAGCTGTACCACTCCTATTTTCTACATCTGGCTCAATACTGCATTCAGGACAAGAATGTTGTCTTATTTGAAATCATAACCGCCAGATATTGTAAGAATGCATTATTGATGGCTCTATGATTGCTATTATGTTATTTTGTATTACTTTAGTTCAGTGCTGAATGAGAATAGATGATACAAAATCAACTAGAGTAGTTATCAAAGATTTGTTAGATTTCTATCAAATATTGAAGTAAAACTGCTGTGACAATTATATTTGAACACTTTTGTTTAACAGTTCAAAATCACCCAAAAACTTAAATATGAG
This sequence comes from Ruditapes philippinarum, assembly GCF_026571515.1. NCBI lineage: Eukaryota > Metazoa > Mollusca > Bivalvia > Venerida > Veneridae > Ruditapes > Ruditapes philippinarum. Next base: position 52,592 of record NW_026861563.1, read on the forward strand.
AAATCTCGGAGAAGTAATGTAAATAACCCGCTAAGGAGACAAAAGGTTGCACGAAAATGAAAAACATTGGATAATTATCGTATTACTAAGAACGTATCAAAATACTTAAAGCCATTAACATGTGCAATCTTAATTTCTTGGAAACTGAGTTAATCTAAAGAGAATTGAAATAACAATAATGTTATCCTTGTAAATTTGAAGATTAAACTGCAAAGAAAGTGACACATTTTGAAACTATTTTATATAACTTATTATGAATAGAGGAAATTCAAGTGTTTTCTATAAATACAGGATTTAATTTTCATCTACTGGTATGAAAATAAATATTTCATGAGTGACAGTAGACACGAGAGAAATATAGTGATTTTCATACCACAAGATGCAAATAATTCTGAACTGATAGAAAAACCTTGAATTTTCTGTTTTTAATATGTACATATATATTTTTCCTTTTTGACAATGTGAAAGACTTCCCCTTAAATTCTGTGTATTCGCTAAGACACCAGTGAAAAATACGGTAAATATGTTTCAATGCAATGAAAAATATATGTTACAGCGAAAATACGTAATAATTATGAAAATGCGCATTTTGTTTCATCTATATTTCTCAATACTTTATATTCATAAGTGCTTGCATGACGGGCATATGGCCTAAACCCTGACTACCTGTTTGCAGTGGGCAGCGACATTTAACCTGGAAAGGAGGATCCTGGTAGTTGAGGAATACCAAAGGTTCTCCAGTACTCTCAACACGCTGTTTTTGGCCTTTGCTTAAGGGCAGACGGGTGGCCAAGTGAGCCCGGCTTGGTCAAACGCCTGGTCATGCCTTGCCCTTGGATATTCAATTGCTCACTTAAAACGTTAAAGTTATGAATTTGTATTATCTAATAAGCTCCTTTGATATATGTTTTAAATAACAGATGAATATGTATGTTTGCATTTTTCTTCCCTTTTTTCAACAAATCACGTTTTAATGTTGTTATTTTAGTAGTTTCTATGAAAACTTTTTAACTATTAATGCGCACATACAATTTATATCTTGAAATTCCACTCGATCATGAAAAATAAATTTCTATGAATATTTTATGAATTTAGGAAGAAAAAAAAACATGTCAAAGTTTACAAATTTTGTAAATGTAATTTGATGGTGAGATTATTCAATATAGAAATGATTACGAGAAAGTTTACTGATAAACAAAATATAGAGTGAACTAAAATGAGAAAATGAGTCTAAAATGTATTGGTTTGCGTTTTATGTCGGTATCTCTCCGAATTTAGATATGTATTAGTGAAAATATTTATCTCGGGATGTATGAGATTACATTATAACTACATTGTGTATTTGTAATTCGATTATTATCGATTTATGCTTCATGTTTGTATACAAATACATGTATGGTAAAAAGAAATTTATAATAATGCAAATAAAGTTCACGAATTCTGATTGGCTTTTACACTTTGACGTGTATACCGTGTGAAGAGATCATATTTATCTCATTCAGGCTATTTTTCTCCCGTCTATCCTGTCAGCAACGTGTATAACTAAAAGTATATTGCGCTATATATCAAAACATTTAAGTCAGCAAAAAAGACTTTTTAGCAGGGTTGCCAATTAAAATTGACATTAATTCATAATGATATAGTTACAAAATAAATATTACGTGTAAAGTCATAAAGCTTTGGAAGTGCGATTAATGACATAAATACATATCAGGTGTTTGTTTTCCATTCAATATATTGTAAAGCTTAGTTATATATGTTTAATATTTTAATGAAAAGATATATAATAACTATTATAGTCTATAGTATGTATCACTGTCCTGCTTCTTTGAATTACTAATTTCGTGACATTACAAATATTGATAAAATGTAGACCTTTTCCAGTAGAAATGTCACAGAATGTGTGTAGATATATTTTGTAAAGTAAACTCTTGTGTTGCTTGAATGTGACTAAAGTCAGTAATAAAGTGTTGTTATGTTTTGTTCTTTAGAATTTTTCAGAGATCGTTAGTCTTTTCTTGGTGTGCACTTTTCAAGCAAGTTGTTATGGTAACGAACTTGATATATTAAAACTTTAAACGAATCTCAAAACGTTCCCTGTTTTTTTAATGTTTTAAAGATTGCGTGTTTGTTATCCTTTTGATACATTGAGCTGTATATGTACATAACAAGCGTGTTATTATAACATGAAACAGATGCAACAACAGATCATATTAGGTGTTTAAAATCTGGTAACTTTATATTTAATTAAAGGAGTTTACTTTGTTTAACAACTGATGTAGTCTAGACATATGTTTAATATAGCTTATTTCTCAAAATGCTGTAGTAGTGTTGCATGTCTGCTACTGGTATTTAATCATTGCAGACATACAGACTAACCATCCTTTACAGCTAGCAGAACAATTATTTAATTATTTTGACACATTTCAAACTATTGCAAACATATTTATGTTTTCATTTAAGTCAGAGAAAAACCAAATAAAGCACGAAATAAAACTCAAATTCTTCGGTAAATAAGATAAAGAGATTTACCAAAGCAAATCATTCAAAATGCCGTATAAAAGAAATAACAATCTGAAAATGAAATTAATAAGACAATGCTCCATGTATGTATATTGATTATAAGACTAACCATATGTTTTCATTTATTGTGGAATTTTTAAAATCAAAGGACACCTTTCATTTAAATGATAAAACCATTACTAAATAAACGTACATATTTATTTATTCCTGAATATAAACAGAGCAAAGAAGTGGTCACATTGGTTATGGTTTTATTGGAAACATACTCTGGGTTCCGGAATGAAGATGCCATATAATATAAACGGCCCTTTTTTATTAATTCAATTTCGTGATCAAAATTATGATACACATCATTTATTAGTTTTCCAGAACATACACAATACATGATATAGCATTCAATGGGCTATATACACTGTGACTAAATATATCAAATCATGCAGAGTTCTTTACAAAATTGACACAAAGATGAAGTCAAGTTACAGAAATATATCTATATATAAGTGTTGTCATCGTGTTATTTTAGAAATAAGTACAGTCATGTGTAAGACTAATTAAATTTAAAAGTTAAACAGGTTTAAATAAAACAATATTTGATGCATCATCTGGAAAACAACCAAGATGTTTGTGAGACTATACCACAGGAATATTTACATTGGGCATACTAAGTGGAGGTTGGTTAAGTTTATTTTACTATTGACTCAGGCTCATTAGGATTGAATTAGCTCAAAGATTTTTCTATTGTTAAGAACATATGAGCCTTGCCACGACAAAACCAACATAGTGCATTTGCAACCGGCATGGATCCAGACCAGCCTGTGCATCCGCGAAGTCTGATCAGGATTCATGCTGTTCGCTATTAGTTTCTCTACTTGTAATGTTTTGGTTTTGTTGTGACGCAGCTCATATAAACTGGTAAGAACCAAACGAATGTTTCTTTTTTATAAACGGCACGTGTATTTGCAATTTTCCAAGAAGATGGAACATTATTTTTTTGTAAATATAAACTAAACAACTCACAAAGAGGTATATATAACATGTTCAAGTGATTCAATTAAAATTCCAGTCTGGAACCTTTCTATTTTTAACATTCAATTCATCTTCTTGCAAAGACTCGAAAATATGACGATAAGAAGGGGACAAAAACCAATGGATGATTGACTTCAATATGTTTCCATTTTGTGTCTTCATAGACAAGTTCATGTACAACACCGTCGCAGAGTGTAGATAAAGTTGCATTTTTTCGGAAATAAATCCTCGATATATAATGAAAGAACAGAGGCTTTCAATTTGTTTGAAATGTAATTAATGTATTTAACTTTATCTAGTTTGACAATAAAAATAATTAATCAGAAAAAACGAAAATTGAACAAATGATCTGAAAGTTTGCACACAAGATATTGGTCTAGACCTACAGAACATCAATCTCAAAATATTATTTTTAGTACAGTCATATCAAAAATCTTAATGCAGTCCCTTTAACCTATAGAATTTATTCCAATGAGCAAATGACTTAGTCTGTTTTGCTTTTGTTAGGCTCCTGCGTAATGCTTTATTGTTAACATAGATTAGAACATTTGTAAAGGTGAATACTGAAAGTTAACCTGTTACAATTATGTAAGTATTCGATAGTCCCGTATCAATTGCTAACTTTATACGTGTACAATTGCCCGTTTTAGTGGTCTTTAACAAAATAATGATTCTGCTTAAAATAAAGATTAATTCTAATACATAACATATCCTTAAGTGGTCAAATATTAAAATTTAAAAAAATGTCGTATGTTTTTCTTTCTTTTTTTCTTTTGTTGTTGTTGTTTTTTGTTGTTTTTTGTGTGTTTTTTTTTTAGGAGGTGGGGTTAATTTATTTATTGTTGTTTTATTTCTAAAATGTGATTCGTAAGAGAAGTGCGTAATAAAACACATACAAACATCTGCTTAAACTTCAGACAAAATGTGGAAAAGTATATCCAAACATACTAGACAGTCTAGACATATCATTCGGACATACTTCTTGAAATGCCGTAAGTGTTGTTCTATTTCTGTTATTTCTCCACAAACAAGAAAATAATTGGTTGGATCTTGCGACAAACATGTCATTTTTTGAAAAGTAGAGATTAATTAAACAAAAAAATGAAAAGATGACTACATATGGTAGAATTATTTTTTCTGTAGAAACAAAATTGATAATTGAATTTCCAATGTTGGCTGTATTACTTATGAATAAAGTTTCAACTATTTGAATCTAAAACACACGTAATTATTTGGCATCAAGTTTGATATGCATTAAAGAGATGATGATGATGATAATAATAATATACCGAAAGCATTTTAGTGGAGAAAACTAAAACTAAAATAATATATTTTAGAGTGAAAAATACAATATTACAAAATAGTTCCAAAATTATCTAAGGACTCTACACAAGTATATGATTATTGTTCCTCTACTTCTGTTTTTTCTCTTTTCTATTGAGTAATATTAAGTATTAAAGTGTTCCAGTTGTAATAAAACTAACACGACGATATATTATATACATACAAAATATGAAGTAAATTGTGACTTTAAGATTGACATATGAAACTATTTTTTTCAAACTCAATCCTCACCATATTTTTTTTATTTTAGAATTACATATAAGTTTCTTTAGTGTTAGTTGTATGGTTATCCCGGAAATATAACCAGATCAATAAACCATGTCTAGGTTTATATAATATATTTGTAGATATTTCTTTTGGTGTTTTTTTTACATTTTTATATTGTTGAATAAAACCAGCAAAACCCTTAAATAATCTAAAACAACGGCTAACCGAAAAAGAACAATTTCAATTTAGCATTCGTTTTTATATGGCACTGCAGTTAAAAGCGTGCATGAAGTTTCATGACGTATAACCGTTGTCGAGACAAACAGAAGTTTTGTTGGCAAGCACTTTTCATTATTAGTCCAAAAGGAATACTACACATGAATAAGGTTTACTAGGAAGAGTTTGATCTATGGGTTGTTGTGTAAAATATGTATGTTTTTTTCATTTTTTTTTTGTATATTTAGTAATGAACATATCCATATACATAATATTATAAATGAATTGTAATGTAATGAATCGCGTGTTTATTAATTGCACATTTGTCAAATTAAACTGTTTAGACTTTTCAATTTTATAACAGATTATACATTCTAGATTTATATTCTATATTTTACTTTCCATAATGCCCGAAAATATAAACTGAAAATGTCATGCTTATCCTGATTTGCTTTAAAATGTACGGTAGGGTGTTTGGGTATAAAATGCATGCACGAAATCTAGAATACATTGTTCTTTAATTATGTTGTTTGCGTTAAAGTGCAATTTTTATTTTATTGATATTAAACGATTAAAAATATATATCCTCAACTGTAAAAACGTATGAAATTGATCAAAATAGCAGATACCAGATTTATTAATATATAACTACCGACCTTGCATCAGTAATGGTTGTTGTAAACAATGGTAGTCTACACTTATTCATAAGTTAAATTATTTTTACTGTTTTTATTCATCAAACACAGAAAACATAGAAAATATATGATATTGAAAATATGTCTTTTGATATATGCCTTTGTGTCTTAAAGAACTTGTATTTTGCATGTCCTTTTTTCTTTTTCAGTTAGAAGGAAGTCTTAGAAACTTCGTATCTTTATGTTTATTTTTGAAACAATATTTACATATTTTCCTACACAAAATTTTAATCAAAGTTGCAAGTCATTTAAGATTTAACATTCTATTCATACTGAAATACAGTCTCATAAAGCTTTCACAAACGTAAAGATGTAACCATGAAACACTTTCGGGGTTTTAAAAATACATATGAAAATATAAGGTTTCCATGCAACGGATTCAATAAAATGGTTTTTCCTATTCCAATAAATAATTAAGCGATAATTTATTTTATTACAGTAATAAAAGCATATATTTCCTGGACCAGGACATTTTAACAAATTGTTCAGAGAGACTTTCAGTTGATTTCAGAGCTTAACAAAATTAAAATGGACTTAATGTACTGTCTATATACATATATACCATCATGTCATCGTCAATTCTACTCGATTTAAGCTCCGTTTTTCTAATATCATTCTTTTTATAACATTAAAATCAAAGGAAGCAATTTTAGTTCAAGGGCATTATAGCTTTTTTCTTTAGGTTTTTATGTCAGCAGTATGGTATGTTACATATGACTTAGGCTTGTGCTAGTGTAGTTCAGGATGTCCCACTTTTAATTATTTCTTATGATTAAAGACTTAAGGTAAAACGCGACACTTTGCGAACTTTGGGGTGGCGTCTTGAAAATTTGCATGCAGTAAGTTGACCATATAAGATTAGATTCCGTTGATTTTATTCCAAGAGTTTCAGCAATTTTTTGTACACACGACGTCAAAGTTGACCATCAAAGCCTGTTTTTGAACATGACGTCGTTGCGTATATATTTTTATCACACACCCGTGCCGATTTTGCGACTCCGTAAATATGGTTTTGCACGGCCGTGCATATATTTTGACGTGACGTCGTTAGCGTTATACAAACATAGTGTAAAGACGCGCTAAATGTTAGCGTTATACTATAGGCGCGTCAATGAAAAATGACTCTAAGTTCACTGTAAACGGTCTTTATTTTGGGTATGTGATAAATAGAATATTGAATTCGTGTAAGTTCATTACTGAATTTATTGCACTCGTTGAATAAAATAATATTATGCTCGCCAGAGGCTCGCATAATATAATTTTATTCAACTCGTGCAATAAATTCAGCATTGAACTTACACTCATTCAATATCCTCTATTTAACATTGCCTTCGACGGTGTTCTCATTTTTTAGACTTACTGGTCTGTGTCATAACAAATTCATTACACTTATTAATAACAAGTCTTACTTAATAGAATGTTTAGAAGATATTATAGATCTAACTGTCAATGGGAAATATAAATGGTTCTGACCCGGAGTTATTCTTTCGAGCTCCCATGATGTGCAAAAGCCAAGATAAATTGGGACAATTCAAACAGAAGAATAAGCAAAGCATATTCAAAGTAGCATGTCTCCTAGTTCATGCTTATTTTCATGAAAAATTGTAAAATGTATTTAAAAGTAAAACATTGTCAAGTCAACAGAGAAAGTACTTTACATATTGCAACAGCACTCTTTAAGTATTGAAAAAAAGAAATAGACATTCAGTCATAGAAATCCAGTCATTTGAGATGATCTTTTTAAAATGTTATCTGAATGACTATAAGATTCTTTTTTAGTTTTTTTAATAAACAAAAACATGACTGAAATTCTCTTGGTACAGCACAATTGAAAATGTTATGCAAGATATGAACGTTTGGGCGTTTTAAACAAATCATAGAAGAAATTTACTCAACTTTGTCAATGTTGGAGAAAAAAGATAGTCTAGACCATTATGTCCTAAAGATAAAACATCTCAAAATGCCGTGGGTGCTGCGTTTATGTTAAGTTTGCCATTGCAGAGATGTTAACTGTCACTTTATTACCTCTAGAAAAGCAATAATTGGACATAAGTAAATGCAATCTATTGGAAAATCAATGAAATCAACTTTTAGTTTATCAATTAACGCAATATTGAAAATTATTTAAGGAACGACTATTTGACTGTTTTCAACTGATATTTTATAATGTTCACTGTTGTACACACTATGAAAATTATACATGCCTAACATTTAACAGATCAAATAAGATTATTTTTCAAGCTTAACTAAAAATGTTAATACATTATTTCAAAAAAAGAGATAAATGGAATAACTAATAAAGCCACTGTAGTGAGATATCTTTGCATGGCGCACTGAGTCACGCGTATTAAAATGTGCACTTTATGCATGTTTTATTCTCCGTTAATGTTTACCTGCATCGCAGCTTTTATGCTATAAACTTATCTTAATAATGTGTGTCCTACATCTGGTTTTCAGGGATGTTATATTTCCGATCCTTAAAGATCGTTCAGCATGACATAATTGTTGTGCTTGTAGTATTTTAGTTCATTCTAATCGGCTAATTATTTTTTGCTGGTTGGTTCCATTATACTGTTGAATCACCCTTAGGATATGTGGCCTGCTTTTTAAATTTGTCTTTGACGTCATTTCTGTTATATGCAGGCTTCATGACCTCTGATCCCCTTTCAAAATTCCATTTTGTTTAGTTCCGCCCATTGTTTTCTCGTTTAGGACACACGCATTTTTTTACTTTTTACTTGGGGATCATATATCGCTTTTCCTGGAATGGCACTAATGTGTCACATTGAAGGTTCCGTGATAACCGCCACATGAACCACATCTGCGGACGTTTCAGAATCCAAATTTTTCCAGTTTATGTTAAATTTTGAATGCTGATTAAGCCGGTGCTAGGAGGCGTGGATGGTAGTTTGCACTTGCCAGTACCGTCCATGAACAGGCTTATTCAAACCGAGTATGCAACATTTTCAATTTTGCCGTGTTGTGCTTTTTTTGGGGATTCTCATTTCACAAAAATAAATATTTTTTAGGAAATCATCATTAAAGGAGAAATAAAAATTGTTTTGGTGGCCTTGCCATTAAACATGTATTTTAGCTGAATAGAAATTTACCATTCATCCAATTCAAGGAATAACAATAGTTCAAATGTCACTTACTCTTTTTTAAAATTGCATTAATACCGTTTTTTTATAACTGGTATTCATAAATAATTAGAAGTCTAACAAACAGGTTGTTTATGTCAAACAATGGTAGTCTAAACGTATTCAGAAAATAATAATACTTTTAACATAGAAAATATGGGGAGAAGGTATTTCATTAGGAAGTTGCCCTCTGGTGTGTGTATTTATGTCTTAAAGAACTTGTTCAATGATTGCCCTTGTTTGCCTTATTATAAACAAAACAGGCATGCTAGGCGTTTTGAGTCATGACTTCCTAACATAACTTCTATACTGATCATCGTAATGGAAAAAAGAACTAAGGACAACAAAATTGTATTTTGCTTTCAAAAGTGTTTACTTTTATCTAATCGTAGCAGGCACTGTTTATTTATCTACACGTATATGCTATATAACTAGAAGCCATTAGAGACTTCATATCTTTATGTTTTACATATTCCAACACAAAATACTATTTTATAACAAAGCAACCATACTGCAGCAATAGGCGAAATTTATAACATGTGTCATAAGCAAGAAATACAGTACGTAAGGTAGAAACTATACAAACTAGCATTTTATCGGCACAGATGGAAAAAAATTTTCAATATCACTATAAAAACGCCATATTACATTCAGATAAATCAGTGTTACAAGATTTAACATAGAATTTCCATTAATATTGTAATAAAATTCTCACGAAACTTTCACAATTGTTAAGATGTTACCATGAAATACTTGCAGATTTATAAAAATAAATATGAACAAAAACGTGCTTTCCTTTTTTCAATGAATTGATTGAGCCGTATTTGAATTTACTGCAATACTAATATCATTAATTTTCTGGAGGTGTTTGCAAATAATTCATAGAGACTTTCAATTAAACATGAAATTTTACAAGTAAACATATGTGATAATTAGAAATAAATAATTTCAAGATATTCTTAAGTCTACCTAAACTGAGGGACCGGCAACTTGTACCCCTAGGATCATGATTTATGTAACTTTTGAAGAGATCAATTAAGCAATGTTACATGCTACATATATCTAAGCTCTGTGCAATGAAGTTTCACATAATAGACTTAATAGTGTTTTCCTATGGAGGTCTTTATCAATTAGTGATGCCAAGGGCGCGGCAAATATTGGCGCAAGGGATAGATGTGTATCGGTTTTGAGATCGTCAATGCAATGCTTGTGGGCGAATATTTTAGCTCTTGGCATTGCAGTTTCAAAGAATAAGACTTAAATATGGTGACTGAATTGTGTCAATTAGTTTCTTCGCCCCTAAAAAGTCGATATGATCACTTATTGTGTATGTCTTCGCCTTCGACTTTTGAGGCGCCGACACGAAAATAGACGAAGTAACGCTATTTTGATAGGCGAAGACACGAGATCTTTTTCTGCAGAATTATTTGTCGGCGGGTAGAAATCTTCGTATTGGCGCCATATATTTGTCGTGTCGTCATTGTCTTCGCCTTAAAATGCGAGAGGAACACTCGATAAATAGGCAAATTATCGTGTCTTCGTCTTTCTGCATTTTGAGGCGAAGACACACCGAAACGACAAAAATAGAACGCCAATACGAAGATTTCTACCTGCCAACAGGATAATTCTGCAGAAGATAATCTCGAGCCTTCGCATATTAAAACATCGTTATTTCGCCTAAAATAGATCGTTTCTTCGTGTTACCGCCCTCAAAATTCGAAGGCGAAGAAAAGCATATCATCGTGTCTTCGAGTCTTCGCCTTTGACTTTTGAGGGGCGAAATAACGAAATGGCAGAAATCAGCCAGCATACTCACATATACATAAATAAAAGACGCCTGGGCAGGGCTAATTTTGAATGAGAAAGCCAATCGTCAATAGTATAAGTTACATTTCTGCCAACCTTCCGTCGGTTCAAAATAAACAGAGCGGACACGAAATTTTTAAATTAATACATAATTACTAAGTGTGACCTTGACCTGAGCGGTCACGAAATTGTTAACAGACGGACTGGCAGGTACATAACAATATGTGCCGATTTTTTTTTTCAGGCGTTAAAAATGATATAGACTTAAAAGTATTTTTTTCAAAAAGACTGATTCTATTGAAATTTGGAATAAGATTAATCTTAGACATATAGTTATCATCTTTCAAAGTTTTGATAAAAAATGCATGATTGAAATTCTGTTGTAACTGTTTTGCAAGATACGTCATAGATACATATCTCCGAGCAGTATTAAATAAATCAAAAAAGAAATTTACCGACCAATTTTGGTAAAAGAATAGATAATCTAGACCATTATGTCCCTCAAAATGCCTTGGGTGTTGCGTTTCTGTTAAGTTTGCCATTTCAGAGATGTTAACGGACAATTTATTAACTCTATAGAAAAAACAATAATTGGACATATGTCATAAGTAAATGCATCAAAGAAAACTACAATTTGTAAATCAATATATATAAATTTAAGATATAAATCAAAACCGTTTAAAGTCAGAACGAAAACAAAGCCAATGCTTTCTGTAAAAAAGAAATATGTTAATGCGACAAATAATTAAGAGAAAAAATTTTGTAAACAAAATATTGTAAATTATTTGCGAGTTAACTGTTTTCCGATTAATATACTATGTTATAATGTTCCTGTGGTACACGCTAAAAAACGATAATACGTTATTGCGAAAACACAATATGTCAGACATTAAAGATGTTTAAAAAATGTAACAAAATCTTAACTGAAATATTTATTCATTATGTCAAAAGGTGCCCCAGGGAACAATCATACAAAAGTTATTTTTCTACATTTCAGAAAATTACTTTGTTGTATTATGTATCTATGTCAATTATCAGTAAACCAGCAATGGAATTTGAGTTGATGTCAATTTCAAACGTTTTGGAAACAAAAAGCTGTTGGTAAATAAGGCCAAAATGCTCCATGCAAATGCATCCAGGAACGACACATAGCGCTTCTAACAGAACATAAGTATGAACAATGTACATCAATAAGATAAATTATCGTTTTACAAATTAAAAAAATGGAAATATATTTGTTTAATACGGAGTCCCTAATGTGACATTTTCCACACTTTTTTCCCCTGAACTTAATTCGTTTTTACGAAATAATAATTCGTAATAACGGAATAATAATTCGTAATTACGAAATATTAATTCGTTTTTAAAAAATAAAAATTCGTAATTACGACAAATTTATTCGTAATTACGTAAAAAAGAATTAAAATTTTTCAAGGGTTTCAAATAGTTTTGGTAATATTTATGAACAAGGCCTCAAAACTAAGTTCCTGACTAAATATTAAGGCATGTAAATTCTTTTATTCTGTTTCGTTTTGTCGATATTATTAAGTTTTGAGACAAAATATTATGTTTTTATGATCGCACGGTGCCCATACATAAATTGTAAGGAAATATACTTTTTCAAATTGATTAGATTAGTGAAAATCTGAAGCCCCAACCCCTCCCCCTCCCGCTCCTTAAGTTTTACTAATGTATATGATGACAGAAAGTAATAATATAGCATGTTTCTTTTTAAAGAAACATGTCGTAAAAGATTAATTGCCTCAAAAATTAAAACATTACTGATAGGAACATGTATTTGACAGTGGGGAAAAAGAGAAAATTTTGGATAGAGAATGACTTCTCAGTCAAAAACCCTGTTCTCTCAAATATAATAACTTGAGAATCATTCGGCTTATAATCGAAGGTTGATCCAGGCTTGTAATTGACCCCTTTGTGAGATTAATATGTTCTTTGTCAAGCTCACAATGATCTTTAATAAGATTATGTAAAAACGAATTAATATTTCTTAATTTCGAAATAATGCTTCGTAAAAACGAATTAATATTTTGTAAAAACGAATTAATATTTCGTAATTACGAAATAATATTTCGTAATTACGAATAAAAATTTCGTAAAAAGGAATTACTATTTCGTAAAAAGTAATCAATATTTCGTAAAAACGAATTAATATTTCGAAATTACGAATTATTATTTCGTAAAATCGAATTAATATTTCGTAATTTCGAAATAATATTTCGTATAAACGAAGTAAATCCCGGGGGAAAATGTGGAAAATGTCAACTTAGGGGCTCCGTAGTTTTCCCTTTCGTTTTAACTTTAAATTCCAAGACGTACAAATTAATACAAGTTTGTATGAAAGGGGCAATTGTTAATTCAATGTACACTGTATGCAACATCAATAAAACAGTCGAATTTTACAATATTCTAGGTTACAAATATATTTTCTTATTTCCTGTTTTCATAGAGAAGATATATTTTTGTATATGCTTTTTAAGTTCTATTTATTTACTACTTATTTATATTGCCTTATCATTGTGCTCTTTAATTTGTTTGGCATAAGATTATAAGTTTAAGTTGTGTAATTAATTGAGTTTATCATTTCCCCCATTTGCATTTTAATCAAATAAAAGGTCTTGAAAATTAAGACAGACTAAGACATGACGTTTGTGTGATATGGTTCTCTAAATGTCGTTTGGTCTTACCTTTACAGCTTTTTAGCCTTTGGCAGTAGTGCAAAGTGATATCTTATTCTGCAAGGTTATGATTCAACGAATGAGTATCGGGAAAAGGTTGGTCATCCTATAAGAAGAAATAGTATATCATTTTTAAATGTATTAATCATTTTCCGTGATTTTATTAGTGGTAGGACGAAGTGAAAAATTACTGTTTTCTATTACACATTTATTAAAAAAGATAAAGTGTACGCTTTATTTAGGAATAAAGGCAAATACTGACAATTTAAGGGAAACCTAATAAAGCTCTTGCAATAGTGACACAATATTCCCAAATGGCAGTTTCTTGAATTCACAGATAAATCTCCAGACTGGTGGTTTTATTGTATTATTTGTCTGCCTCAATAATCAATTTCCTGTCCATGCCTTTAACTTGATGTCGCATTGCAAACACAATTTCCAAATTTAAATTATTATCTAATCTCATGGAGTATATATTTGCAAAGTCACAATAAATTTGAATCCAGACTAATCAAATAAGATTTAAAACGTTTTGAGGTCAAGAGCTGAATATATCAAATAAGATTCAGCCAGACAAATTTCAATATACATGTTAAAGAAGAACCAAACATTAAAGCAGCACGCCTCCAGATTCATTCTAATTTTCATGAAAATTTTGAAAATGAATCTGAATGTTTAATATTGTGAAGTAACCAAAAGGAAGCAATTTACACATTATCAATGGTACTTACAACACCCGTAAATTACCAAAAATGTGGTCAAAATATGCATAAATATCCCTTACTGCGTTAGTTACGAAGTAGAAATATAGTTGTTAATACTGAAAAATCAGTCATTAATCACACAGAAAATGTAACAATATTACTTGAATCTTTTTACTTTCCTAAAATTTTAGTAAATATTTCTTTGATTTTATTGAAAAATTTTGACCCATCTGGAGGCATGTAGCTTAAAGGACTACTTAAGAACTATACAGTTATATCTTGAATTATGTATTATTAAAAGAAACTGAAACCTTTCTAGCTATCACGGAAGTGTATTGTTTCCTACGTCTTTAGATATGAAAAAAGGGAGAATATACTGGATAAAATAATAACACACTGCTGGTGATACATTGTGTGTTTTAAAAGACACATGTATATACATCTTCTTAATTCGAAATGTAAGATTTTTAATGTAACAATGTATTGCAAAGATTGTGCTGCGAGTTTTTATAATGCTTTTTTGTTGCTACGTTAACAGTCAAAACATAAATAAGAAATTATTACAAAATTCAAACAAACCATAAAGATATGTCATGTGGTATTTGTTAATAGAAAAAAGTCATCCAAATAGAGATCGTTACGTAAAATGAATTACTTGCAAGCACTTAATATAAGATATTAAAATTAGATCAAAAGGTTATCCAAAGGAAAGAACCCTACACATGGAACAATCATATATCAATAGGTATATAGGTTTAAAGTGTTGTCATCTCCTTCGGGCTCACTGATTCCAATAATTTCAGTGTTTAGGATGGAAAACTTTCAATTAAATCTCATTAACAGTCAATCAAATTGCAGTTTCTTTCTGCATACTTTTGTGTGCATTGCACTCATGTGGTCCTCTCTTTTATAGAGTATCAAAGTGGAGCTTTATTCTGTGAACTGCACACCATATATATTGGTGCAGATATATTGGTGCAGTATACGGCGAAAAGCGTGTGCATCATCGAATAAAGCTCTCGAGATCAAGAATGACTTTACACGGTAACAACTATTAATAGTGCACCTTTGTATGCTCTTATCGAAAGGATCTCTGTAAGGTACGATAATGATTTAACTACATGAAACATAGTTATTTCCTTCTCTAATATACAGAGTATATTTAAATAATTCCAAATTATTGAGGCATCAACTGAAGTGTCGGCCATTATATCAATTTGTTGTGTGGAATGAGACAACAACGACAAAATAAATGATAAAAATTACTTCTCAAACGTTTAGTTATGGTCTATTTTTATATTATATATTAATGAAATTTTATTAACAAATTCCGTAAGCTTTAATTACAAATAAAACATATCAAAATCCATTCTGTATTCGATTTTGTTTCTATGTTTTGGTCTCAGTGATGAAGCACATGCAATCATTATTCTAACTAAATTATAATGCATAAAAAACTAATTTGTATTTTCATTGTATCATTTAAACTGTAATTCTTAACTGAACAAAAGTGTTCTACGAAACAAAAAATGATATTTATCTCGGCGAATGTTTATGAAATATTCATAGAAGCACTATCTCCTACTGCTCGGGGAATACAAGGCCAATATATTGTATTTGAATGTTGGAATAATAAGTTAACAATTGAATCATTTCTAAGCTAGAAATGCAAAATGACTTTTCCAACTCACTGTTTATTTCATTAAACAGAATAATAAAAGTCGTTCATCAAATTAAGAGCATTTTCACGTTGAAAATAAATACAGGATCTACCAAAATAGTTCGACATACTAGTAGTTTCTTAATTTTTTAAAGTATTATTGATTTTATATCAACTTATTCTTCTATAATCTCCGAAACACTAGATTTATTGTGGCATCACTTATTCATTAGCTTGCAGTATGCAAAGAGACACAAATTTACCTTAATACTAGTTGTCATTAAATGAATTACCCATTTGCTTCATTATTTCTATTCCAAGAATCGAGGCCGTTGAATAGATTTTTTACAGCAAAACAAAACAACAACAACATATCTGTTTTAATCCATAAAGTATAAGCGATGTTAAAATTCAACGAATAAAAAAGTTGTTCTGAAGTAACTCATAAAATATTTATAGACACTTTCATATTCATTACAAAAAATAAGTAAACGAAACCATCATTTTATCCGAATATGCATGTTTTATTCTCCGTTATTGTATACTTGCATGCACGGCTTTTAAGCTATAGAACTTACTTATATCATTGCCAGTAATTATCTCAGTGTGTCCTGGCGAAGCATATTAATACATGTATTATCACAAAAATAAATATTGTTATGGAAATCATTAATGCTTAGGTATTGACAGATTCTTACTTATCATGTCAATACAAGTGACATTTCTACAGATCTTCCGTCAGTTCAAAATAAACAGAGCGGACACGAAATTTCACTTAGTGTGGCCTTGACCTGAGCGGACACAAAATTGCTAACAGACGGACTGGCAGGTACATAACAATATGTGCCGAAATTTTTTCAGACGTATAAAAATGATATAGACTTAACGATATTTTTCCAAAGGGCTGATTCTGTTGAAATTGGAAATAAGAATAATCTAAGACACAAAGGTATTATCTTTCAAAGTTTTGAATAAAAAATGCATGATTAAAATTCTCTTGGAGCAACAAAATTGAAACAAATTTGCAAGATACGGAACATATATGTCCGAGCAGAATTAAATAAATCATAGAAATTTACTCGACTGTATTAATTTTGTTAAAAGAATAGATAGTCTAGACAATTATGTCCTTAAGATAAAACATCTCAAAATGCCGTGGGTGTTGCGTTTTTGTTAAGTCTGCCATTGCAGACATGTTAACTGTCAATTTTTTACCTCTAGAAAAGGAACTATTGGAAATAATATGTCATAAGTAAATGCTTTTTGTTGACAAAATCAAAGAAAACTACATTTTGTAAATCAATGTGTATTAATTTAAGATATCAAGCAAAACCTTTTAAAGTCAGAACAAAAACAAAGCGAATGCTTTCTGTTAAAATGAAATATGTTTATGCGACAAAAAAATAGAAAAGAGAAAGATTTTGTAAACGAAATATTGTAAATTATTTGAAAGTTTTCAAACTAATATATTATGTAATAATGTTCTTTGTGGTACGCGCTAAAAAACGTAAATAATTTATACAAACAACACAAAATATCAGACATTAAAGATGTTAAAATAAATGTAACAAAATCTAAACTGAAATATTTATTCATTATGTCAAAAAGTACATTAAGTAGCTGCACAGGGCACAATCATACAAAAGTTATTTGCTACATTTCAGAAAATTACTGTGTTGTATCATTTATCTATGTCTGTCATCAGTATAACAACAATGGGATTTAAGTTGATGTCAATTTCAAACGTTTTGAAAGCAAAACGCTGTTCAAAAGTTACTGATAGTAAATAAGAGGCAAAGCTCAATGAAAATGCATCCAGGAACGCCATTTGACGAAAACACAAAAATGTATGAAAAATGTCCATCAATAAGATACAACAATCGTTTTACAATGGAAGAACTTGAATTATACATGTTTTACCTTTCGTTTTAACTTTAAATTCCAAGACGTACAAATTAATACAAGTTTGTATGAAAGAGACAATTGTAAATTCAATGTACACTTTACGCAACATATATAAAACATTAGAATTTTACAATGAAACTTGCAATTTTATTCTAAGGGTACAAATATATTTTCTTATTTCCAGTTTTTATAAAGAAGATATATTTTTTGTATGCTATTTAAGTTCTATTTATGACCGCCTGCATGTTATATTGCCTTACCATGGTGCTTTTTAATTTGTTTGGCATAACAAGATTTAAGTTTAAGTTGTGTAATTAATTGAGTTTATCATTTCCCCCTATTTGCATTTTAATCAAATGAAAGGTCTTAAAAATTCAGACAGTCTAAGACATGTCGTTTGTGTGATATGGTTCTCTTAATGTCGTTTGGTCTTACCTTTACAGTTAATTAGCCTTTGACAGTAGTGCAAAGTGATATCTTATTCTGCAAGGTTATGATTCAACAAACGAAACATAAATAAGTATCGGGAAAAGGTTGGCCGTCAAATAAGAAGAAATAGTATATCATTTTAAATGTATTAATCATTTTCCGTGATTTTATTAGTGGTAGGACGAAGTGAAAAATTACTGTTTTCTATTACACATTTATTAAAAAAGATAAAGTGTACGCTTTATTTAGGAATAAAGGCAAATACTGATATTTTAAGGGAAACCTAATAAAGCTCTTGCAATAGTGACACAATATTCCCAAATGGCAGTTTCTTGAATTCACAGATAAATCTCCAGACTGGTGGTTTTATTGTATTATTTGTCTGCCTCAATAATCAATTTCCTGTCTATGCCTTTAACTTGATGTCGCATTGCAAACACAATTTGCAAATTTAAATTATTATCTAATCTCATGGAGTATATATTTGCAAAGTCACAATAAATTTGAATCCAGACTAATCAAATAAGATTTAAAACGTTTTGAGGTCAAGAGCTGAATATATCAAATTAGATTCAGCCAGACAAATTTCAATATACATGTTAAAGAAGAACCAAACATTAAAGCAGCACGCCTTCAGATTCATTCTAATTTTCATGAAAACTTTGAAAATGTATCTGAATGTTGAATATTGTGAAGTAACCAAAAGGAAGCAATTTACACATTATCAATGGTACTTACAACACCCGTAAATTACCAAAAATGTGGCCAAAATATGCATAAATAGCCCTTACTGCGTTAGTAACGAAGTAGAAATATAGTTGTTAATACTGAAAAATCAGTCATTAATCGCACAGAACATGTAAAATATTACTTGAATCTTGAATCTGTTTATTTTCCTAAAATTTGAGTGACTTTTTCTTAAGTTTGATTTTATTGAAAAATTTTGATCCATCTGGAGGCATGTAGCTTAAAGGACTACTTAAGAACTATACAAATATATCTTGAATTATGTATTATTAAAAGATACTGATATCTTTCTAGCTATCACGGAAGTGTATTGTTTCCTACGTCTTTAGATATGAAAAAGAATTCAACTGGAAATTTTTGTATTCAAAAAGGAGAATATACTGGATAAAATAATAATACACTGCTGGTGATACATTGTGTGTTTTAAAAGACACATGTATATACATCTTCTTAATTCGAAATGTAAGATTTTTAATGTAACAATGTATTGCAAAGATTGTGCTGCGAGTTTTTATAATGCTTTTTTTTCTTCGTTAACAGTCAAAACATAAATAAGAAATTATTACAAAATTAAAACAAACCATAAAGATATGTCATGTGGTATTTGTTAATAGAAAGAAGTCATCCAAATAGAGATCGTTACGTAAAATGAATTACTTGCAAGGACTTAATATGAGATATTAAAATTAGATCAAAAGGTTATCCAAAGGAAAAAACCCTACACATGGAACAATCATATATCAATAGGTATATAGGTTTAAAGTGTTGTCATCTCCTTCGGGCTCACTGATTCCAATAATTTCAGTGTTTAGGATGGAAAACTTTCACTTAAATCTCATTCTACTTACTTTTGTGTGCATTGCACTCATGTGGTCCTCTCTTTTCGAAAAGAGTATCAAAGTTGAGCTTTATTGTGTGAACTGCACACCATATATATTGGTGCAGATGTATTGGTGCACTATACGGCGAAAAGCGTGTGCATCATCGAATAGAGCTCTCGAGATCAAAAATGATCCTCTACATGGCAACAACTACAAATAGTGCACCTCTTTGTGCTCTTATCGAAAGGATCTCTGTAAGGTACGATAATGATTAAACTACATGAAACATAGTTATTTCCTTCTCTAATATACAGAGTATATTTAAATAATTCCAAATTATTGAGGCATCAACTGAAGTGTCGGCCATTATATCAATTTGTTGTGTGGAATGAGACAACAACGACAAAATAAATGATAAAAATAACTTCTCTTCTATGATCTATTTCATATTATATATTAATGAATTTTTATAAACAAATTCAGTAAGCTTTAATTACAAATAAAACATATCAAAATCCATTCTGTATTCGATTTTGTTTCTATGTTTTGGTTTCAGTGATGAAGCACATGCAAACATTATTCTAACTAAATTATAATGCCTAAAAACCAATTTCTATTTTCATTGTATCATTTAAACTGTAATTCTTAACTGAACAAAAGTGTTATACGAAACAAAAATGATATTTATCTCGGCGAATGTTTATGAAATATTCATAGAAGCACTATCTCCTACTGCTCGGGGAATTCAAGGCCAATATATCGTATTTGAATGTTGGAATAATAAGTTAACAATTGAATCATTTCTAAGCTAGAAATGCAAAATGACTTTTCCAACTCACTGTTTATTTCATTAAACAGAATAATAAAAGTCGTTCATCAAATTAAGAGCATTTTCACGTTGAAAATAAATACAAGATCTACCAAAATAGTTCGACATAGTTTCTTAATTTTTTAAAGTATTATTGATTTGATATCAACTTATTCTTCTATAATCTCCGAAACTTTAGAGATATTGTGTCATCACTTAACTGAATTACCTATTTACTTCATTATTTTTATATCAAGAATCGGGACCATTGTATAGATCTGTTTAAATCCATTAATTTAAGCTCATAAAGTATAAGCGATATGTTAAAATCCAACGAAAGAAAAAGTTGTTCTGAAGTAACTCATAAAATATTTATAGACTCTTTCATTTTCATTTTCGTCAGTTAACGAAACCATCATCGCATCACTTTGTTTTATATCATGGTAATTTTAACACGTATGGTATGATAGTTGATTGACAAGCGCTCCAGATTATAATTATATGTATACATATACACTCAACAAAGGTACATCGGGTGGAATTGCCAATTATGTCCCGAAATGCCATCAAAATGTTTGGCATCTTTTTACAGTCTCCAAATGCTATAGATAAAATATCTTTTACTTCTTTTGCTCCTTGATAATTGGTATAATTATAGTGATCGCAGTACTACTCTACGGCACATTACTGCACATTTTTACCGCATTACTTTCTAAGTTGTTTAACATCTGACATGTTCTAAATCCATTACTAACACATTATTAAAAACATATCTGAACTTGAATTTCGGAACTTCTGAGGCATAATTAGCCTTTAAGACAATATGAAAGCTATGTATGCAAATTTAAAATAATTAGTTCTGATATGTATTCTTATGCCAGGCTAATTTTTTGGGTTTGCGAGTTCATAAAATTTCATCTTCGTTTACAGATCAAAATAGCTTTGATGTTAAATTACTAATATATAGTGTAAAATTTATTAGAATTAATTAATTAATGTACTAGTATTAGAATTCTTAAAATTGCTTCTTCAAAATTGGTCATATTAAGGGCGTAATTTATATGCTAAAGATTTTTTCTTTTTTTTTAATTAATTCAAATGAAACACATGTATATTAATATATTTTTATCGCGAATAAGAATACTGTGAATGAACAGAAGAATGATTGTTTATTCTAACACGACCCGCATTTTTCCCTATTGAACATAGAAGAACCGAAAGTGTGTGTTATTATGCTATAAAATCACTGTTTGACGTTCTATATTTAGACATGTGACGTAATCATTATACACGTGACGTAACCACTAAAAATGTGACGCGCTGACAATAAGTACGGAAACAAATCAGGCGCAATTAAGCTAATTATAATGTACGGCAGCATTTATTTGTTGATGTCGTGTTAGAATCGAAATAATATATCCAAATCGGTGATTTTATTGTTTGATAACATCACTGTTTGTCGTTCGGATGCGCATCATTATATCACTCGGGCTACGCCCTCGTGATATAATTCCCCGCATCCGAACTCCAAACAGTGATGTTATTGAGCAATAAAATCACAGTTTGGGATATATTATTTCTTAAATAAAATATAGCGGTATATAACAATTGTTATTTAAGAATATAACAATTGTTATTTAAGAAAAGTTATCAAACCATTTTGTTAATTTTTAACGAAAGAAATGCATAAGTATTGACAATATGAGCGACAATTTCAAAGTAATAGGAAAAATATCTATATGAATTACTATATATATATGTTAATCACAATATTTTCATCTCGTTACTAACGGAGTAACGGCTATTTCTGGCTATTTTGACATATTATTGATAATTTCTGTGGATAATTATAAGTACATTACGCTTCATCAAATCATTTTATTTAACAGTAATTAAAAGTAAATTTCCTTTTTAATTTTTATATAATGTCAAAATAACATATCGCACACAAACGTGGCAGATTTGATTTTTACCTATATCAGTTGATATAATTTACTTTTTTCAATGAAAAAGCGGAGCTAAAAATGTCGCAATTGCAGAAGACTTTTTTTCATTAACTAGCGCTTTACAAGTACACGAAGATGCAAATCGTAGCATAAAAATAAAGATCAAACGCACCTCAGTTGTTGTACTATAAAAATAGCCCTTTGAATTTCAAAGTGAAAGGCGATTTGAAAGGCAACATATAGCACTTGTAGGGGTGAAATATTGGATATGCAAATAAGGCTTTCACTTGTCTGCAGTACAGTTTCTATTTCGGTAACAATAAAGGAAGCATGTACGTAAATTTTAGACAAATAAACATTTCAAAATTAACTGTTTATGGGATTCAAATATACATTGTACATAACATATATGTAGCATTCATATTATTATAAAAATCTTATGCATTCACTTTTAAAGTCTTTATATTTGTAAAACATTGCATGCAGTATGTTTGATTAACTTATTATGTATTTTGATACACGTGTATACACAAATGTCATATTCTACATTGTATACAATGGTCATATTCTATACAAAAGGACAAACAAGGGTGTTTGAGAAATATATATGTACCCCCTTTGAAAACCAATTAGTTATGGTTCATATATATAGTTTTCTTATTTACAACCTTTTTATAGGGCCATCCATCTTCTACCCATTAGCAACCTTCACACTAAATTTAAGGATTGTAGGGGGCCAAATCACTTTCTAGTAATTGACCCGACAAGCTTGAAAGGTAAAGGTCACAGTATCTATTGACCAACTGACAACACTATCAACGGGGGTAATCTTATAATCATGACTAACCCATACACCAAAGCATAAGCCTGTAAAGCATTCCTATTAATTTTTGGTCTACGTTTGATGGTCAATGCCATAGTAGCCTTGACATTTGACTGACTCAACTCAAGCACCAAATTGTATAAATTTAATGAATGCCAAGAATGTATACATTCTCTACTTTTGGTTCAGAAAAAAAGTTTACGTTGTCAAGGTCACAGTAAACTTGGACAAAATAATCCAGTGGTCATTTTTTTTACTCATGACCAACCACCACACCTAATCTATGTATTATAGGAGACCAACTCGTTTTCTAGTGCCTTGACCTTTAATTTATACAGAATTCAATTTAGTATGTGTTGGACGCTATAAGCTTATAGACTCAGTCACAATTAAGTTCCTGACACAAACCATTACTACTAAGCAATGAATGTAAAGTTTCATGCTCAAGGCAATAACAACTTGCCCCTGATGGGGTTTAAACAAAGGCAGCCAGCATTGAGCAACCTTTATTAAAATAACTAGTCTGACGAATTAACCACTGGCAACAACAAGAAATAATTACAATGGAAACTTTCTATACTTTTAATATCACAAGTTACTGAGCATGCATTGTACATACAAACATATGAAGTCATATATACATGTACATTTATCTTCAAGGCACAATAATAAATCATGTGACACATCTCATCATGTCAAAACCATTTCTGTTATTTTATTCAAATTCCATTCAGAAATGACAGAATAATTAACCAGCCATGACCATCAGTGCACTTTTATATAAAATTTCTATTACAACATTTGATGCTCATTTTTTAGTGTGATCATGACCTTTTGAGCTAAAAATCTAATTCTTGAGCATGACACACAGACCTCATGTTAAACAAATCTCTGACAAGTCATTTTTAGGACATCCACAAATTACAGAATTATTGACCATACAAATACATCAATGCACTTTTATGACAAAATTACCTTTGGGGTCAGTCAGTAAAATGTTCTTAATGCTATTAAATAATGAAAAAGACAAAACAGGCAATAAATAGGGTATCGTTTTGAAATATGCTTAAGAAATAGGATATTTATTTTCAATCTGTATCATTTTAAATATAAAGATAGCATTCATCAAATTGTTAGTTTTAACATGTCATTTGTGATTTTTTTTTGTATTAATATAATAATGAATGCAATTCTGTGGAAGAGATAAACATGGAAGTCAAAAGAATAACACAAACTGCACTCATTCACTGTTAACACCAGTTTTAGAACACATCAATGACATCATAGCATAATTCCATTTCAATTTAGCGTTTGTAAACAGCCATTCATTAAAGTGAAATTCGTTTGCGCTTTGGTAATGGAGTAGCGTCTATAGGTGCTAGACTATGTTTTCGTTTTGCATTTTCTTCTTTACCAGTATCTCCACAGATCTCACTGTCAAGCACTTCTGTAGTTTCAGGCTGAAATTCTGTTGCATTTTTTTCTACGTGTGTATAGTCATACAATAGTCTTTCACTTGGCAAGCTTATAAATTTGGACTTTCTTAACAAATCATACAAACTTCCAGACTTACTTCTAAGCATAATACACCATTTGATAAGCATGGGATGCCATCTCATTTGACGCTTATCTTTCAATTTGCTATACTTGAGCTGTTCCTCCCAAAATAGCATCTTATATTTTTGTTCATCTTTCTCACATTCGTTCAAATTTTCATTTGTGCTAAATCCTTTAACAACATGAAAAAAGTCCCTATTTTCATTCTCTGGTGGAACCACCCCTTTGTTGTCAATTTCA
Organism: Ruditapes philippinarum; assembly: GCF_026571515.1. NCBI lineage: Eukaryota > Metazoa > Mollusca > Bivalvia > Venerida > Veneridae > Ruditapes > Ruditapes philippinarum. The sequence continues at coordinate 77,885 of NW_026861563.1, forward strand.
CTAGATACTTTTTTTCGAAGTACATTTAATTCCTTCTCTAAACTCAATGAATACTCCTTAAGCTGTTGCAACTTAAGAATTTTTTGATTCTCTGTCAACTTGCTGTTTGCAGTGCGGCAGTGAAGCCAGTCTATTTCAGTTGTTTTAACACCATCATTCTTTTGTTTTCTACCTAGCAAAGATCTTAAAGTTCCTCTGTAGACATTACAGTTTTTACACCGCGTTCCTTTAGTAAGTAGATGACAAGAAGTTGAGTATATAGAAGATTTTCCAGTATAGTTGTCTCTGTAGCCTTGTTTCTTTGGTGCATCATTTGCATCAAGATATGAACCATAAGGAATAAACTCCTGAAAACTAGGATCAGGATTTCCATTGCATGTCGTATATGATCCAACAATTTTCAGAATTCTTTCAAGAACTCTAAAAGTGTAACAAACTGAAGGTATAACTGTCCAAATTTCATGACTTGAGGGTAGTTTCTTTTCATGTACTTGAATTGAAATTGTAAAATCATGAGACACAGTAAATACTACTTTCAGTTTCACAATGTCTTCATCATAGAGACTGACAAATCTTATAAAATTGCTATGTCTATTACATATGAAACTGGTATTGTTTTTAGAATATTTTGCTTCCTCCTTCAATTTATCAAAAACACGTGCTGTTTCAGTTGCAATAAGAGCGTCAATGTCATCTTGTTCATAGTACTGATAAGGTTTATCAAGTATCAAAAAATATTCATCCGCCTTTAAATTGTCATTATCTACTTGTTTATCAGAAATGAATTCAAATGGATCTCCATTGAGATTTCCAAAACCTGAATCAAAACAACTTCTGAAGAAATCATCACTAGACTCTTCTTTAACTTCTGAAACATCAAAGTTATCATCACTTAGCTCTACTTTAACTTCTAAACTATCAAGGTTATCATCACTTGGTTCTTCATTAACTTTTGTAATATAAAAGTAATCAGCACTTGGCTCTTCTTTAACTTCTAAAATATCAAAGTAATCATCACTTGGTTCTTCTTTAACTTCTAAAATAACGAAGTTATCCACACTTGGCTCTACTTGAACTTTTAAAATATCAAAGTAATCATCATTTGGCTCTTCATTAACTTCTAAAATATAAAAATAAATGCTGTTAAATCAATATACCAAGTTATAATAAAAGAAAAAAAACTATGTAACTAGAACTAAACATGGCAAACTAGAAAATAATGCAGGCTTAGTTGCGTTCGTTGAGCGCCGCCTTTCCTTGTTGATCTTGTTTATCATATTTTAGTAAGACTGTTCATGCTAAAATCTTCAATGACAAAACACTGCTATTTACAAAAATTTTAATTACTGGAGAATTATTACAAATACAATAACAACAGCTGTTGTAAAGACAGCGTGTTAGACTATTCTCAGTGGTTGGTAGTACAATAATAGCCTGGATAAAGTAAGAACTAACAAACAGGAAGATTTTATTCACAAAAATACAAATAATGTAAATGACATACATTGTACACATGTAGTTATAAGTCTTGGATATTGACAAAAGAATTTTATTAAGTACACAAGGGCCTTATTTCATTCAAAATCCATTCCAGAATTATGGGCCTTGGAAATGTTGCAATCATAACTTTAACCAAAAAGTTTCTAAATTCACAAAGGGCTATAATTTAGTCAAAATCAATGTCATTGTTATGGACCTTGGTTAGTGACCCAAAGACTTGTATCAAATTTCATGTGAATACATTCAATAGTTATGATGACTGCACAAAAAAAAATGAACTAAGAATTTTCTAAGTTTAAAAAAAAGCCACAATTCAGTAAAATCAATGAGAGAGTTATAGGCCTTGAATAGTGACCTACAATTATGATCCTGCAAAAAATGTGTTAATTTTTAAAGTGAATGTCTTTAGCTATTTTGAAGAATAATGTAGCATGCAACACATTAAGCAAGAATTTTCAAAGTTTTTTCAAAGAAAACGTGTATTAAGTTTAAAGTGAATATCTTCAATAGTTTTGAAAAATTATTAGGGCTGGATCAATATACCAGTAAATTGGTATGTATTGACTTTCCGTTTTTCAAAACGGTACAGTTATCGGGTTTCAGTTGTACCGATACAAAGGGAGACAACCTCATAAATGTGTTACTTATAAACATGATGTCACTTTACATTAAAAATATTGTATTTAATAATAATGTCAGCTGGAAAGTCAAAAGTGTGGAATTTTCTCAAAAGTAAATGATAAGAAGGCCCTCTGCAATATTTGTAAGGCTGAATTGGCTAGTTAAGTTTAATACATAAAATCCCGCTATTCAATCTTTATTTCTAACACATTGGTAAAAAATACTTAAAGGTCTGCGTTAGTTTCTATTAGACCAAAAAATTACTACATGTGTAACTTGTGATTTATTCAAACACATATGTTTAATACATAAATCCTACATATTTATTGATTTTCCAAGATGTAGGTAGCTAAATAAATGTGACAGCGCGAAGACCTAGCTAATCACCAGTTTCCGGTACGTCACAGATTTAGCTGTGGGAAATTACGACACCAAATGAAGTCCACAACATCATTAGTGATATTTCTATATTATATTGTCATTTTACCCTTTTATATAGAAAAAAAAACTTGATTTGATAGAAAATTTTCAATGTTCCATTACTATCTCATATGCAAGAGTTACATGTATGCCAACAATGACACCAATGGCCAGATAAGTAGGATAGCACTACAGTACTTTTCATTGGATAGTCGAGCAAAACAGTATTTTATTTTCTGAATATTTCACTGAAACACAAACTGTGGACAAACATGATTGGTAATTTATATAGGTAAGCAGTTGAACTGAAAAATAGATTGAAGCTAATGAATTATAAATGAACTAGAAATGTGTCATCATGCCACGGATGCCCCCGCATGCAGCCAAAATTTCAGATGTTATAATATTTAGTTCCAAATTTGTTTGCACAAATTATTTTTTTCATTTGCAGTTCAAAGCCCTTAAAACTTTTCAATGTTAACACAAACCATTTTCATACAATGTTCAAAGCACTGAAATTATTCAGTCTTAACCTTTTGAAAATAGCATATTTCATATTTGTAGCCAAAATAATGGCTACATACATTTCCACAAAAGTATGAGTGCTGAAACTGAAAGTTCAAAATTTTTCCAACATTCAAGAAAGATAAGTTTGTCCAAAATCATTGAACCACGACCAAATTCAAACTTAAACTGCTTATTCCTAAGATGTATCTATATTATTTTCAAAGTGAAAGGGACATAACTCTGCCAAAAAGTCATCAAACCATGACCAAATTCCAACTTGACCTGCCCATTCCTTTGACATATCCATATGTCAAATTTGAGTTGAATATGTAACACTGTTGGGTAGATAATGAACAGAAACTGTAAATTTCATATTATTTTCAAAGTAAAAGGGGCATTACTCTGCCAAAGATCATTGAACCATGACCAAATTCGAACTTGGCCTGGGCATTCCAAAAACATATCCATATGTCTAATTTGAGTTGAATGTGTTGTAATGTTGGGGAGATAATAAACAGAAACTGAAAATGTCATATTATTTTCAAAGTGAAAGGGGCATAACTCTGCCAAAAATCATTGAACCAAGACCAAATTTGAACTTGACCTGCGCATTCCTTTGATGTATCCATATGTCAAGTTTGAGTTGAATGTGTTGTACCGTTGGGGAGATAATGAATGGAAACTGAAAATTTCATATTATTTTCAAAGTGAAAGGGGCATAACTCTGCCAAAAATCATCGAACCATGACCAAATTCGAACTTGACCTGTATTTTCTCAAGACATATCCATATGTCAAATTTGAGTTGAATGTGTAATACCGTTGGGGAGATAATGAACAGAAACTGAAAATTTCATATTATTTTCAAAGTAAAAGGGGCATAACTCTGCCAAAACTCATCGAACCATGACCAAATTCGAAATTAACCTGTACTTTCTCATAACATATCCATATGCCAAGTTTGAATTGAATGTGTAATACCGTTAGAGAGATTATTAATGAAGGGAAACTGAAAATTTCATATTATTTTTAAAGTAAAAGGGGCATAACTTTGCCAAAAAATCATGGAACCATGACCAAATTCGAACTTGACCTGTATTTTCTCATGACATATCCATATGTCAAATTTGAGTTGAATTTGTGCAACTGTTACTAAGATAATGAACGGAAACTGATGATGACAGAATGATGAAAGGACGGAATGATGAAACAGGGTAAACACTATAATTATGCCCCAGCCATTATATGGCGGGGGCATAAAAATAAACAGGACAACTGAAGCCTTCAGAAGTACAACAGTGTACCACTTATTTATCAGATATAATTCATATTACTATTGATCAAAGATGTGTGAAATGGCTATGCTACTCCTCTAAAACTAAAGATTTTTAAATGAACATATTGAACAAATCACACCTTGTGGTTTTTCTTGTGCTTTTCTAACCCTTTTCTTATGGTATCCCTTTCTTCGCTCAAGTTTTCCTCTCTTGCCAAAAGGCATTCTAAATACCAGATGTCAATAATAAAGCTTGATCTGAAATGAAAGTAAAATAATCATTTCAATGCCACAAGACATGTCTTCAATGGTAAATGTTGGCTACAAAAATAAACATGAATGCCATCCAAGATAGCACACCAAACGTTAGTCAGACCCCAGCTAGAATATGGTACAAAGCATGGTCTCCCCACACAAAAATACAAATTGATCAAATTGAAAATGTCCAAAGAAGAGCAGCCTGCTGGATCAAGTTAGATTATGCCTTATCAGAGCTCTAGCAGTACCAAAATGTTAGGGAGAAGTGACTTGTTCCTCAGCTCCTATCAAGGAGAAGTTTGAAGACATAAGGAAAAGTGAAAAGGTGCTAGGCACATTGATTTGATCTATAAAAAGATGTTTTATCTATTTATCAAGTAATATTAATATTTAAATTATACACATGTATAACAAATGACAGATTTACATAACAGTAATACAAATGCAGATTTTTTGTATTTAATACAAATGCAGATTTTTTTGTATTTGATACAAATGCATTTTTTTTGTTTTGTAATTATATCTTTTTTTATGAAATAAGTATTATATTGCATGATGAATTACTTTAGATATAAGGCCAAAAGTAAAAGATGAACATCAGATGGTCTGTCTTTTCAATCAAATAAAACCAAGAATTATTTTCCATTTCTTTAAATTCTGTAAATGTTTTTTTTGTTTTTATTTTATTATTATATTATTATTTTTCTATAAACAGACAAGCCACACAAACACGAACATTCAGTAATAATTTGTTGCATATGTTTCGGCTATATGCCTTCATCAGTGCAAAACATAATAAAACTAGAACTATCACTAAATGTGATTAAAACCCCCGCAAGACTGCTTCAGAATGAGGATGTTACTAGTAATAGAATACCTTGTAAAGAATTGAAATAGAGTTATGGTTCTGGGCAATTAAAGATGGTTGTGGTTCTTGTATGTTGCATTTCCTTTCAATGTGGTTGTCCATTGATGAAGTTTAATTGGATTACTCTGTAATAAGTCCAGAAAGACAAGGAAAAGGAACAATGGACAATAACTTTATAAATACTGAAGATTGAGTTATGGTTATTGTGCACTGCACTTCCTCTCATTGCGCTTGACCATTGTATGAAGTTGTATTGAATTCCAACTACTAGTTTTCAAGTTATGCACTGACTGGACATAAAAAGTAACAAAGGCAATAACTGTAATTAGTCCAAATAGAGTTATTGTTCTTGTGCACTGCACTTAATCTCACTGCCCTTGACCATTGTATAAAGTTTCATTGAATTCCAACCATTAATTTTCAAGTTATGCACTGGACAATAAAAAGTAACAAAGGGCAAAAAAAATTAGTCAAAAAAGAGTTACGGTTTCTGTGCACTGCACTTCCTCTCAATATACTTGACCATTGTATGAAATAGTTTTGAATTCCAACTAGTAGTTTTCAAGTTTATGCTCTGGACAAGAAAAAAGCAATGGAAAAGTAACAAAGGGCAATAACACTATAATTACTCTGGACAGAGTTATAGTTCTTGTGCTTGACCATTGTATGAAGTTGTTTTGAATTCCAACCAGTAGTTATCAAGTTATGCTCCGGACAAGGAAAAGTAACAAAGGGCAGTAACTCTGTAATTAGTCAAAATGGAGTTATAATTCTTGTGCACTGCATTTCCTCTTAATGTGCTTGACAACTGCATGAAGTTGTATTGAATTCTAACAAGTAGTTTTCAAGTTATGCTCTGGACAAGGAAAAGTAACAAAGGGCAATAACTCTGTAATAAGCCAAAATGGAGTTATGGTTCTTGTGCACTGCACTTCCTCTCAATGTGCTTGACCATTGTATGAAGTTATATTGAATTCCAACCATTAGTCTTCAAGTTATGCTCCGGACAAAAAAAGCAATGGAAAAGTAACAAAGGGCAATAACTCTGTAATTAGTCAAGATGGAGTTATGGTTCTTGTACATGGCACTTCCCCTTATTGTGCTTGACCATTGTATGAAGTTGTTTTGAATTCCAACCAGTAGTTTTCAAGTTATGCTCCGGACAAGGAAAAGTAACAAAGGGCAGTAACTCTGTAATTAGTCAAAATGGAGTTATGGTTCTTGTGCACTGCACTTCCTCTCAATGTGCTTGACCATTGTATGAAGTTATATTGAATTCCCACCATTTATCTTCAAGTTGTAGTCCGGACAAAAGAAAGCAATGGAAAAATAACAAAGGGCAATAACTCTGTAATTACTTTAGATAGAGTTATGGTTCTTGTGCACTGCACTTCCCCTTATTGTGCTTGACAATTGTATGAAGTTGTTTAGAGTTTCAACCAGTACTTTTCAAGTTATGCTCCGGACAAGGAAAAGTAACAAAGGGCAATAACTCTGTAATTAGTCAAGATGGAGTAATGGTTCTTGTGCACTGCACTTCCTCTCAATGTGCTTGACCATTGTATGAAGTTATATTGAATTCCAACCATTAGTCTTCAAGTTATGCTCCGGACAAGGAAAATGCAAAGGACCGCTGGACCGACCGACCACCGGGTGACTCCTATATACCCCCCCCCAAACTTCGTTTTTGGGGGTATAATAACTGGAAGCGACGTCATAATGGAACACGCGAAAAAAGTTATGGTGTTTAGCGACAAAAATATGACAGCATGTAGAAACAAATATTTATGTTATAAATAAAGCTGGTACATGAATCAAAATGGATCAATAGTGATACAGAGGTCTATCAGACAGTCTTTTTTTTTGTTTTTTGGGTTTTTTTTCTATAGAATTTATTAATGCTGTTGAGAAAAGTACACAAAGCAATACAAAAAAGCGAAACACGATTATCACATTCTCATCTTTGCATTAATACGGGTCTAATGTCAATTTAATGAAATACTGACACGTTAATTGTTATATGCTGCTATCAACAAACACAAAAGCGCCATCGACTTTAACTACAATGCCACCTATCGAAATGTATAAAGTATTGTCGGAAATTTACTTGTGCTCATGTTGTCACTATAGAGCAGTAAACTAACACATTATTGACGTTGCCTGTCATCGCCAAATATGCTAAGACGATCCAGTTGTAACTAATAAAACGCTGATAAATTAAAAACGTTGCAGGTGTCCATCAAATCTGCGAAATAAATATTGCGATGTATTTTAATCTAGCGAAAGAGATGGACTGACATACCATTACAAAAGCTATTGGAGTCAACCCACGAGGGGTTTGAGTAGGAAGGTAGGTCTGACTCTACATAAATTTGAAAAAAGCTATCCGAAAACTTGGCACTTGTCTCCAGCTAATTCCGCAAATTGGACCGATATTGCAAATGTTAACTGATGTTCACATCATTTCTCAATTCCTGTTCGTTTTAATCAATAGCAATCTTGAACTGTCTCTTCCTGCGAAGGTAATAGCATAGTTTACCGTCCATGAGCTTATTGTTCCAGTCTTCGACAATTCACGGTCCACAAACAACTGCAAGGACTGCTAAGGCCATCATTGCCATAAGCTCATTAAAGATACCCATCTCGATTGCACAAAAGTCCGTTCTAAAAATGAATTTCTCAATTTTTTAGTTTGAGCGCGATCGAGTTGTACTAGAGCCATTTTTATCGGCACGTTCGGTGGTATTTAAAATAAAAAAATATTCAAGTTTGCTGACGAGCTCTCCGAAAACGCATCTAGCCGAAATAACGTACACAACACAATGTTGCCTAACTATCTGATTTGACATTTGATTAAGACATTCAGTCTCTGATATGCTGCGATCACGCATATTATTTTGGGAAATACGTAAATTATGATGTTATCTAATTAAAACGTCACCTACATCAAAATAATGAGATCTTTTGCAATCGTTGCAAAGGATGGCACCCTAAAAAATTCTAGTCATTCGTACCAAAGACATCCACCCCATCAAAAGCCCTTTACACATCGGCCCAAATTAACTATAAAGTTCTATCATAAAGTTGCCTACCGAACTCTAAATAAGTGGATAGTGTCATAATACAATATACAAAACATGAAAGACAAACAAACTATATAACTAATGAAAAAAAACATGTAAACAAGAGTGAATCCTCGGAAGCAATAACACAACAAACATTACATAAGAAGCAGACCTGTTTGATGATACATAGGAAATGATAAGTGCAACATCACCCACACCCCCTAATGGCTTTAACAGAAGTTTATGTAAAAAGTTGGATTGAAATACATTTTTACATCATCTGCAAACTATCATCATTAATACCATTTAGAAAAAAGTGCCATTACATGTCTTATTACAATGAGGAATTGAAAAAAATTAACGTATTTGATCTAGTGTTGTAACTGTGTATATCGGTCATCCGAACAAAGTTTGTTTTCATATAAGTTGGACACTTATAAATTATAAAAAGCTTATGCATATAATTAAGTTTTAGTTGTTTTACTCCATTTTCAATATTTAACATGTTAACATCTGTAAAATCAGAAGGAGTTAAACTAGTTTTTGGATGGTAATCTTTTATAAACCTTATGACTTTGTTTTGAGCTACTTGCAGTTTCCTTTTCAGACTTTTATTTAAACTTTCGTATCAAGACGAACAAGAATAGTCAAAATGACATTGGATTAAAGCAGAACAAAGCAGCTAATTTCTACAGTTAAAAGATATACACTTAATGTTTCTGTACAAAAATTTAAGCTTAATGTTTACTTTAGATATAGTTCTATTAACAATTTCTTCTGCAGACAGAACATTTTCAATTTTCAAACCAAGATATTTGACTGTCTTAGTTGATATTCAATAGTGTGGCCATTACAAATAATATTGAACTTATTAATCTTCTTAAGTTTTTTCTTTGGACCAAAAATCATACATTCAGTTTTTCCTAAGTGGAGAGACAGTTTATTATCAACCAGCCAATCTGAACAAGATTCTAGAGCTTTACCTAATTTTTGTGAAATGAAATCAGAATCATGATGAGAAAAAAAGTATATAGTGCTGTCATCAGCATATAAAATGAGCTTACACTCAGAATCGATACTGGTGATCATATCATTTACATAGCATAAAAAGAGCAACGGACCTAAAATACTTCCCTGAGGAACACCACAATTTACTATTGATGGAGATGAAGAAACCTCTCAAATATGTACTAATTGTTTTCTGTTATTAAGATAAGATCTAAACCAGTCTGTATCGGTAATTCCCATAAGGTGAAGTTTTCCACAAAGAATATTATGATCAACAGTATCGAATGCCTTTTGCAAATCGATCATTATCATTCCAGTAAATAAGCTATTGGAGTTATTCAGTCTGATATGATCTAACAAATGTATGAGACAAGTATCATGCAGTTGAATGTGAACTTCTGAAACCAGATTGGTGTTCATACAATAAATTATTTTTAACAAGATATGATTCTAATTGATTTTATACAGTTCTTTCTAAAATCTTAGAGATAATACTTAATATACTAACAGACTCTATAATTGCCCACTTCAAGTGTACTATTTTCTTATATAATGGTTTCACCCTGGCAAGTTTTAAATCATCCGGGACAAAGTTTTCTCTGATAGACATGTTTATTATGAAAGCAATAGGCATGTTTATTATGAAAGCAACAGGTAATTTAAGAAAGCTACATGTAGCTCCATCTTTTAAAAATCTTGCAGGTATTCCATCCAGACCTGTACTTTTACAAACATTTAAACTACAAAGTTCTTTAAATACAAAATTTTCAGACACAGTTTTTCAAAAGAATGTTTAGAATTGATGTAAAACTGTTTAATAATAGTGGAATCAACAGTAAATAAATTCTTGCCAGTTGGCAGTTTTCTACAAGTTTGGCTGCAACATATGGAGCTAAATAAATGTTTATATATCTGTGGCTGCAACAGTTGTAAAAAAATCGTTAAAATGATTTGCAACAGAGACTGACTCGTGTGAATTTTCACCGTTAATATTTAAAACATTTTTTGTATCTGATTTTTGTATCCAAGGGATTTAAAATTCTGCCAAATCTTTTTGGAATAAAATTTGTTTTCTTCAATTTTATTAGAAAAATATTCAGATTTAGCTTTTCTGATTTGTTTTTATATATAATTTCTGATTTCACTAGAAGTTTTAAAATCTTCATTGCATCCATTTTTTCTCAAATTTATTTAGGTATGAATCTCTTTGTTTAATCATTCAAAAATTCGAAGAACAAATCCAATGTCAAAGTGTAATTGATTTTTCTAACAGGACGACATGGTGAACGTCGCATTTCATCGACAAGCACTGCTTGCTGACAGGTAGTGCGCTGCATTTCATTTCAATTGAAGCTGATTCTACTCAAATAGTATTAGATTCCATTTGAAAAATATTGTGCGAATTTAGCGAAGATTCGCCATGACGTAATGAAAATCAATAGTGTTATCAGACCTTAGTTAATATCAAAATTCCCGCCATAATTTTCCACGGTCAGCAAAAAACTGTTTACATACCAACATTGTTAGAAAATGGGTGATCATCACGATCTTGGATACAAAGCGGAGTACGCTAAAAGTAGTCGAGCATCTTGTAAGGGATGTAAGGGAAATATAACACAGGATTCTCTAAGGCTTGCCATTATGGTTCAGGTAAGCGAAAGTAACTTGATTTCGCGACCCCCTCGATTACGTGGTATATCAAAACACGACTTTTCAGTATTTCCAAAAGTGTCATCAAAGATCCATGAAGAATTAACTATTATCATAATATAAACATGCTCTCAGTAAGACCAATAAATGAATAAGTTAGTTTTCAAACTAGCTATATTTAATTCAACATGTGCAGTAGTACTCGGATGGACTATATTGTACAGCATGCGAATCTTGTCTATTATGACATATTTGACAGTTTGATTGTTAAGAAAAAGTCTCTAGAAATTATAATTGAGAAACATAAAAGTATTGTGTATGACTACTTTGCTACATGGTAACCATCACATTAAACATCGAAACCTGGTGCCCACGGCACAATCCGGGGACACATTTTTAGCCCACCGTCATTATGGAGCACAAAATTCACAATCACACCTCGGCGATGTCTGCACACGATACAGACAACACATACGAAGTAAGTAAAAAACTTTAGAATAGATCTGAACTTCACTTCATATCATTAATATTGTAAAACCCAGGACAAAAGCAAACCTAGTATATGTTTTCTTTCTGATCATGTCTTCATCATTGATAATTCAAAATCTCTGTAAAATATTTAATTAACTGTTGAATTTCTATTTCAGTCCCCAATGTTTGATGGAAAAGTAAGTTGTTTTTATTTTATCTTTCTTTTGTCGTATACATGTCAATTATCTGACCAATTTGATTAAATATCATGTGTAAATTTCCCAAAATGGAAAACTTAACACCTCTTTCCAATTTCTGCACCAAAAAAGGCCATGAAATAAATTTTATTTGCCAAAAGTAGGAAACCTATCTATCTATATCTTCTGAATCCGTTAATGTAAAACGGATGTAGGCATGTCTGGGCGTCAAAAATCAAGAAAGTTAAAAAGGGTTGTTTAAAAGTGAATAAAAGAATATTAAAATTGTTTAAAAAAGGGGCTTGAAAACTAGTGTGAGACATGTTCGATGCAAGCTATGCTCTGGGGTAGGGAGTAGTGCAACTGCAGGGGGTAGGCGGTTCTTACTTCTAGTAGTATACCGTCCTAGGAAAGAACGAGAATTTATAATACTAAGTCTGAAGTTGCTGTGAATAACCTATAACATAAGGGATGGCCATGACGTAATGTTTGGGGGAGGGGTGTCAAATATTCTTCTATGGGGATAGCAACCAGGCCATGGTGAATCTTATAGAAAAGGGATAACCTAGCATAGATATGTCTGAGTTTCAGTTTTCGAAGCATAAGGTCATTTATATAGGCAAGCAACAGGAGGGCTCCTAGAACAGAGCCTTGGGGGACACCTGAGGATACTGGGATGGGGTTAGAGCAGCTGCCAATTAGCACAACAGACTCGAAATAAGACACACCAATCTAAACTTATAAAGTATATCTAACATAAAAGTTCCCCCTTTATTTTTACATATTTCCTCTATGGCCTCTGTCCCAGGCCTGTTGATGTAACAGGCGTTGTGTTTTTGCTTATTCTTTAATAGCCAATATATAGTCATATATCCATTGAAAAAGTTAATTATTTTCCCAATCCACTGGAAAAATTCCCAATTGAAGTTACAAAATGAAAAAAATTGAGTAAAATTCCCAATTCCATGGGTATGGGTCATGTTCCCAAACACCTGGAAAAAAAACAGCAGTATTAGGGCTGTCATGCCATGCAGTATATTCTGATTAATCTATTAAGGTATTTATAAAAGGAAAGCTAAGAATTCTAGACAGTCAGCTTTATTGCTTCCTTGTTATTACTGTAGATTTTAACTTTTTTTTATTACTGTAATGCCTCATACGACTGTAGAAAATGTAAAAGGTGTCAAAACTAACATAATGATAGTTTAACAGAGAGCTGTTTGTATCTGAGAGGGTAAGATCTTGCACATCTATAGGTCTTCGTTATGACGTAAATATTTACTGTCAGAAATCAATTTAAGCTTAAAGATCCTGTAACACAATTTTTTTATGGTTTTATATCATAAATGTGATGCTCAAATTAAGATCTATCAATTTTCCAAAAAGCATTATTTATAAAGATATTACCGAATTTAACATTTCATGTAAATAAAGGGAGGTATTAAAAATAAATCTTCTATAAAGTATTAAGTCAAATTTTTCAATAAGAAAAGAATGCATATATTTTAATGATTACATATAATATGTACAAATATTTGCAATACATATTTTACATATTCTTCGATGTTTGAAAACTGTTTTATAAGTATAATTATATACATATATATAATTTCACTTAAGTGTGGTATACAACCTCAATTACAACATACAGGATTTTTAAGAGGAAGTGGTGCTAGCAATTTGCAGCATGCTTGTAATTTTTGCCTTTTATTTATCTCTGACAATATATGTTACTCATATTCAGATGTCTACTGCTGTGAATAGTTATAATTGTTTTTTTTTTTTGTTCATTTGAATTTGATGATACACCTCTTATCTTTTAAAGATCCCTAACTGGTTTCACTATGCATGTTTCTGGAAAAGGGCCAGAAAGGTAACAACTGAAGACATATATGGTTTTGACAGCCTAAGATGGGAAGACCAGCAAAAGATTAAAGAAAAAGTTGCAGGTATTAGTTTTATACAAATTTGTTTTAGTTTCATTTTGTTGGAACCTATAAGCTTTTCAACACAATAAGATTCCTGGAACTAGCAAGTACTAAGCTTAAGTGTAAAGTTTCTTGCTCATGGAAACAACAGCTTGCCCCTGATGTGGTTTGAACTCACACTGCCAGCAGTCCTTGGATTACTAGGCGGACATATTAACTATTCAACCATGCCACCACTTACAGGTATTGAATGCTATGACCTCTTCTATTTTCTTAAATGTGCATATCTGCCTTAAAGTTTGAATAGATTTTCTTTTACATGTTAGTAAATATAGAATAAATCAATAATTATTATGACCCACCAATAAATTTGAATTAGGAAAATTAAATGGCATTGTCTGTCCATCCATGAAACCTAGTAGGAATTAATGTATTTACACTCAAGATCCACCTAGAATTTTTTGAGTTGTGGTCGTTTACTATAAAAGGGGCACAAAATTGGTTCAAATGTTTACATTGTATCTCAACAAAGTGACAGGGCTCTCGTAAGCATTTTGAGACTGAGGTAAGGGTCCATGCACGCGGGGAATTTTACATTATTTTCAAATATTTTTCATTCAAGAGAGAATTTCAACGGAAGAAAATATATCAAAAACAAACGAAAACAAGATTCAGTTAACAAATTTATGAACATAAACAATAAGCTGCTGTCATGAAATATTTTAGTTATTTCCTATGAAATTGATGATAGACAATTTTGTGTCTGCTCTATAAATGCTATTCCTTTGGAAGGATTTTCTTCAAACTTGGCTCAAATGTTCACCTCAACATGGTGATGTGCAGAATTCATGATGCTGCTGTGCTGGCTCAAAGTCATTCTTTGTGTCTGCAGTATAAAATTTAAAATTTCTTTAAACTAAGATCAAATGTGGACCAACATATAATCCTGTGTCATAGAAATTGTGCTATTCCTCATTCCTGTGGCAGCTCTAAACGGTGGCAGGTCTAAACGTTTTGAAATTTAGAATCTCTTAGAAGATTTAGATGCTACAGCAGCATCTGTGACGTGGTGGCATATAGCAGTTGATGCATGTGTGCATTATTTACCTGATTTTGTTTAACTTGAAAAATCTTCTCAGAGTCATATGTCTTATTTCTACCTAACTTGAAAGTATTCTTGACAGAGATTCTTTTTCATAGTTAGGGGAATGGGCACTTTTCTTAAATATTGGCGAAAATAATCTAGTTAGGGGATTGGGCACTTTTCTTAAATATTGGCAAAAATACTCTAGTTAGGGGATTGGGCACTTTTCTTAAATATTGGCGAAAATACTCTAGTTAGGGGAATGGACACTTTTCTTAAATATTGGCGAAAATACTCTAGTTAGGGGAATGGGTACTTTTCTTAAATATTGGCGAAAATAATTAGTTAGGGGAATGGGCACTTTTCTTAAATATTGGCGAAAATAATTAGTTAGGGGATTGGGCACTTTTCTTAAATATTGGCGAAAATACTCTAGTTAGGGGAATGGACACTTTTCTTAAATATTGGCGAAAATACTCTAGTTAGGGGAATGGGTACTTTTCTTAAATATTGGCAAAAATAATTAGTTAGGGGAATGGGCACTTTTCTTGAATATTGGCAAAAATACAGAGTATTTGCCAAAAGGGAAGAAAAAACTAGATATTAATTGAATTTTTAGG
The DNA here is from genome assembly GCF_026571515.1 of Ruditapes philippinarum. Classification (NCBI taxonomy): domain Eukaryota; kingdom Metazoa; phylum Mollusca; class Bivalvia; order Venerida; family Veneridae; genus Ruditapes; species Ruditapes philippinarum. Next base: position 93,357 of record NW_026861563.1, read on the forward strand.
CTAAATTGCTTGATTTTAAAGACTCTTCCTCAGGGAAAGTAGCTCTGAAGCTGTCCCTGCTATAGAAGGAGGGAAACGCCCTGCCTTGGATGAAGGACTTCAAAAGTTGTTCAAAGATTAAGAATTTGATTCCATGCAGAATTCTGGTTGCTAAAAGAAATAATAAGTTTAAGTAATAGTTAGCCACTAATATGAAATATTTTTTACCAATTTAAAGCAGTGACCAACAGTACTGTAGGTGTTAAAAACTGTATTTTTTCTTAGTTACATCTAACTTAAACTGGCTTCATTGTTGACCTTTTTTCTGACACACACACTGAAGAAAATTTACCTGTCGAAAACATTATGGGAAATAGAATTTTTATGCCCCCGCCATGTAATGGCCGGGGCATATAGTGTTACCCTGTTCCGTCATTCCGTCCTTCCGTCCTTCCGTCCTTCCATCCTTCCGTCCTTCCGTCCTTCCGTCATTCTGTCATTCCGTCATCATCAGTTTCCGTTCATTATCTTAAGAACGGTTGGGCACATTCAACTCAAATTTAACATATGGTTATGTCATGAGAAAATACAGGTCAAGTTCGAATTTGGTCATGGTTCGATGATTTTTGGCAGAGTTATGCCCTTTTACTTTGAAAATAATATGAAATTTCAGTTTCCGTTCATTATCTCAAGAACGGTTGGACACATTCAACTCAAACTTGACATATGGATATGTTATGAGAAAATACAGGTCAAGTTCGAATTTGGTTATGGTTCGATGATTTTTGGCAGAGTTATGCCCTTTTACTTTGAAAATAATATGAAATTTTCAGTTTCTGTTCATTATCTCACCCAACAGTACAACACAATCAACTCAAACTTGACATATGGATATGTCATGAGAAATACAGGTCAAGTTTGAATTGGTCATGGTTCGATGATTTTTGGCAGAGTTATGCCCCTTTCACTTTGAAAATAATATTAAATTTTCAGTTTCCGTTCATTATCTCCCTCAAGGTACAACACATTCAACTCAAACGTGACATATTGATGCGTCAAAGGAATGCGCAGGTCAAGTTCAAATTTGGTCGTGGTTCGATGATTTTTGGCAGAGTTATGCCCTTTTACTTTGAAAATAATATGAAATTTTCAGTTTCCGTTCATTATCTCCCTCAAAGTACAACACATTCAACTCAAACGTGACATATGGATGCGTCAATGGAATGCGCAGGTCAAATTCAAATTTGTCATGGTTCAATGATTTTTGGCAGAGTTATGCCCCTTTCACTTTGAAAGTATAATATGAATTTTCAGTTTCTGTTTATTATCTCCCCAATGGTACAACACATTCAACTCAAATTTGACATATGGATATTTTTTTGGAAATGCCCAGGTCAAGTTCATATTTGGTCATGGTTCAATGATTTTGGCAGAGTAATGCCCCTTTCACTTTGAAAATAATATGAAATTTACAGTTTTCTGTTCATTATCTACCTAACAGTGTTACATATTCAATTTTAATTTGACATATGGATATGTCAAAGGAATGGGCAGGTCAAGTTGGAATTTGGTCATGGTTTGATGGTTTTTTGGCAGAGTTATGTCCCTTTCACTTTGAAAATAATATAGATACATCTTAGGAATAAGCAGTTTAAGTTTGAATTTGGTCATGGTTCAATGATTTTAGACAAACTTATCTTTCCTGAATGTTTGGAAAAATTTTGAACTTTCAGTTTCAGCACTCATTCTTTGGCCATTATTTGGCTACAAATATGCAATATGCTTTTTCTAAAGGTTAAGACTAAATAATTTCAGTGCCTTGAACGTTGTATGGAAATGGTTTGTGTTAACATTGAAAAGTTTTAAGGGCTTTGAACTTAAAATGAAAAAAAAAAATTAATGCACCATCTGAAATTTTGGCTGCATGCGGGGGCATCCGTGGCATGATGACACATTTCTAGTTTTTAATGCTGCCTTCATATTGGAAAAAAGTAAATGAAAGCTTGTTTTTTTATACATAATACATATAAATGGTATTGTACATCAGGGTCAGGAGGAGGTGATGGGGACGCTGGGGAAGGTTCATCATCTTCAGCCAGTCAAGACTTTAATACTGATTATGCAAAATCTAGCCAGTCTGTATGCAGGGGATGTGAGGATAAAATTAAAAAGGTATGATATTGGTTTATTTATAATTTTAAAGATTGAAAGGAGCCTGAATGCCTCAGAAGTTGTACTGACTGCCAAACTACTAGTCTGTCTCTTTCAGATTGTATATAATACTGCTAAGATAAGAAATCTGAAAGTGTGATTCTATGAAAGAAAGAAAGACAATTGTCTAGATGAGAGTTGATTCTCCTTGATGATTTTCATAATAATAAAACTAGGTGATACTAAATGATATGTTACTGCATAGAGTAATAGTTCAAAATTTGTATATGTATATTATTATATAGGGTGAACTTCGCATTTCAAGAAAAGATTATGAAAGTGTGCGAGCCAAGATGTATGGACCCTGTGACCTTTGGCACCATGTTGACTGTTTTATAGAGAAAAGAGATGAATTAGACTTTGGGACTGACATGAATCCTGATAAGTAAGTTAACTCCATATCCAAATAATATGGGTGTAAATTTTCTTGCGTCAACCCTCAGACTGAAGCAAATAGAAACAGTAATGTCAGCCCAATAAGTTCATTAGGGTGTGCATTGGATTTTAAACCCAGGGGTTGCTGGTATGATTTTGGCGTAGTTGAAATTTTTCTTATTGACAGGTGATTACTGGTTAGTCATCTAGAAAAGCTTGCTAGGTGAAGTGACCAAAAATGTGTTGAAATCTGCAAAAAAATCAGTCAAAAAAAAAAATGATAGTATTTTTTTTTATTTATTTTTTTGCATAAAATAGAGGTCAAATATAAGTTTTTTTACGAATTGACAAAAATCATTTAATGTTGAAAATTAGCTTTTCCCAAAATGTAGTTTATGTGAACCTTTAGTATTAAAATTTTCCAGTTTTAAAGTCATGGATTGTTGAGAAATGTGGAACCGGGGCATCCGTGGCCGAGTGGTTAAGGTAGTTGACTTCAAACCACTTGTCCCTCACCGCTGTGGGTTCGAATCCTGACAGGGACTTTGGATTCTTTCATGTGAGGAAGCTATCCAGCTAGCTGACGGAACGTCGGTGGTTCTACTCAGGTGCCCTTCGTGCCTGAAATAATACACGGAAGGGCACCTGAGGTCTTCCTCCACCAGTAAAGCTGGAACGTCGCGATATGACCTATACTGTGTCAATGTGCCCTAATACCCAAAACAAACAAACATTTTATGATTGTTTGTAGTTACCTAATATAGCTCTGTTACAAAGTAACCTGTTATAAGGTATTTTAATATAGAATATGTATCCCTATTACAGAATAAAGGGCTTTTCAAACTTGAAGAAAGAAGACCAAGAATTGCTGATAGAAAAACTAGGGAAAGGAAGCAGGTAGGAAAGAATTAGTTAAAGTTACATTAAATAAATATGTAAAAATATTTTGCCGTCGGCCTCAAAATCAAACATTCTATAGTTTCATTAACCTGTTTAATAGTATTGTTGTAAATCTCATCAAATATTGTTCATAAATTAGGATTTTAAACGGGAAACCCCACAGTAACACTAAAATTCGTATACGAATTTTAACTAAAATTCGTATATGAATTTTAACATGCAAATGAAGACTATAATGAGCTCGTGTATGCGCTACGTCACAGTTTTATAGTTGCTATCCAGAACACAGCAAATGTGATATTTTCTTGTGCAAACACACTTTTACCGTTTAAGCTTCACGGTGCACTAAACCAGGGGTTCAGTAAAAGTAATCATCTCGTAAAAAGATTAAATTTGTATGAAAACATCTGTTACAATGCGGAAATATACCGTTAAATTAGGACTGCCACTTATAGTCATGTTTGTTGATTTAATATTGATGTACGGATGATCCGAAGGCGGAGTTTCTCATGCAAACAGAAATTGTACTTCCCATTTCGCCACAATGAGGTTACCTATTTTTATGCTAATTAAACTCATTTTGGTTGTTCGGACACCAAAATAAGACCTGGAGTCGATATAAAACCCAATTTATTAATGAAATGTCGCTATTTAGTTTTTATGAAATTTATTAAATGTAACTTTAATTTTAGCGATAAATTTTAATCATATTTTATTTATCGTGGTCAAAAAATTTAATTATTCAAGTTTAACGTAAATTTTTATGCTCCCACAGAGCATATAGCATTGCACTTGTCCATCCGTCTGTCCGTACGTCCCAAAATCTTGTGAACGCAACTCCTCTTACAAGGGATGGCAGATTTTGCTTAAACTTTCAGGGATGAACAACCTTAATATGTAGATGGTAGTAAAGGAAGGAATTTTTGCTGCGACCAAATTTAACAGAATTATGGCCCTTTGTTGATTTTTTCACTATATACCATATACAGTGGAGCCTTGCTAATCCGAACCCTTCTAATCCGGAATCCTTTTTTATCCGAACGAAGTGTCCGGTCCCGATTTTATTCGTTCTATTTTCAATAGTAAAAAACCTTTCGGATCCGGAACCTGTCTACTCCGAATTCCGGACGATTTTTTCAATTTTTGTTCTTATTTTACTCTAAAATTTACCTCTCGGATCCGAACAGATTTTGCCAAATGTCACACCTTCATTCAAAATAACAAATAATCGAACATCTTGCAGGTGTAAACATACACCAAACTGAAGAGTGTTAATTCACTTGATTAATGGGTGACACGTATGATCTGCGAAGGTGTGAAAATTAACGATACACTTAGCTTGCTTTGATATCTTCTATAATTGCTTAATTGATTATTTTTCATCAGCTTCTTTATAGATATTTTGATATAATGCAATAGAAATATCTTTTAATCCTTTGTATTGGATTCAATGATACGTGATTAAGTAATGAAAATTAATGGAAACTGTCAGTGAATTCGGATAGTCGCTGAATCGGATAAGAGTAAACAACAATTGACAAATGCTGGTACGAATATCTAATCATGTCTCGGCCTCCTGTTTAACATCGTAGGTTAACTTACCCTTGAGGACATAATATTTTTGCTTATTCATTTATTTTTATTTCTTTATTTTTGTATTCACATGTGTTAAGATGAACGATAAGAGACTGCAAAAATAAAATATCTAAATTGCAATTTCAAATGCATTCCCGTTTTATTTCCTTAAACTATTTTGCAAATAACATGAAAAAAACATGTTAAAAAAACCCTTCTAATTCGGAAACCTTTCCAATCCGGAAACCTTTCTAATCCGAACTTTTCTTCTGGTCCGGACGAGTTCGGATTAGACAGGTTCCACTGTATATATTGTCAGTGGGGGCATCCGTGTCCTTTGGACACAGTTCTAGTTAAGTTATCATTCTCGCTGAAGAGTTAGTTATAGAATATTTTAGAAACACTTGTCCCCCAAATATGGTAGAAAACAGCAGCTAGCACCAAGTTTTCTTAATTATGCCCCCACTTCGAAGAAGAGGGGGTATATTGCTTTGCATTTGTCGGTCCGTCGACCAAATGGTTTCCGAGTGGTAACTAAAGAACCCATAGGCCTAGGAACTTTGACCTTGTAGGTAAAAATGGTTTCCGATCAATAACTAAAGAACCCTTAGGCCTAGGAACTTCAAACTTGGTATGGTGATTGGTCATGACCAGCAGATGACGCCTATTGATTTTGGGGTCAAGGGGTCAAAGGTCAAGGTCAAATTGACCTTGTAGGTAAAAATGGTTTCCGATCAATAAGTAAAGAACCCTTGAGCCTAGGAACTTAAAACTTGGTATGGTGATTGGTCATGATCAGCAGATGACCCCTATTGATTTTGGGATCAAGTGGTCAAAGGTCAAGGTCACATTGACCTTGTAGGTAAAAACGGTTTCCGATCAATAACTAAAGAACACTTAGGCCTAGGAACTTCAAACTTCATTCTGACAAATAACTTAACAACTCAAGTTGCCTTGGTTGATATTTTTATATGAAACTAAAAATGCTTTTGGTATACACATTTGAAGGTCTTATGTAAAATAACAACTTGGCTGTCATTAATGAGGCCTACATGATTCATAGAATTTATGCATATATTATTTGGTAAGATTTGTAATAACTTAAATTGCTGCACACAACCTATGGGGTCACAATAATTATTACCTTGTGACTAGCCATGACCAGTAGATACAAGATAACCCTTATTAATTGTTTGTTCACTGGGTCAGAAGTCATGTATAAAAACCTGATCACATGACTAATTGGCTGCCGATAGGGGGCATACATGTTTTACAAACATATCTTGTTTACATATATGTATCTGTGTATTAATAATATATCTATCTTTTGAACAAGTGTTTGTAATATTTAACAAAGTTCTATTTCTGGTCCAAAAAAAAACATGAATCATTAAGAAAGGCATGTTAAGTCTTCTATACATTTATCATAGCTATTTGAAGTTGTGCTTGCTACTTATGATTTAAGATTGATAGCTGTTAAGAAGGGAAGAACTGCTTGCTGATGTTGTAACAACTCGTGGTTCAACCCTTTTGCTACTTATGTTTAAATATTATGATGATATACTGTTATAATTGTGTACAAAAAGATCAATAAAATATGTTAAAGTCAAGCTGTTAAGATATAATTTCAGTGGTAAGAAAAGGAAGGGTGACACGAGTAAAGGTGCAGGTGGTAAGAAGAAGAAACAGGAAGAAACCGAGGAAGAAAAGGCACTTAGGGTATGTGTTAACTTCTACTCAAATAATACATAAGGGTTGTTTTTAGTGTCCCTGATAGTGAGAATACTGCAGTATTTAAATATTAGTCCCCTAAAATTCAACCCTTTGTAGGCTTTGCCAACAAATTTATCCTCTTGACCTTGCTGTAATTGATTTATGTTCCACTACTTAAACTTCTTCTATTGTTTAATTAAGACACTGGATATTGTGTTCAGTGTGATTTGCATTATGTGTTAGTCATTCAAGTATTCTGTAAAATTGCAAATAGACAGGGAAAATAGGAATTAAGCATTTCAGAAGGCAAATCAGTCAGTATGCTCAATATTTTCCGGGTTTCATGATCTTGTAGAAGTTTTTAAACATTATGAATGCTTGTGACAAATTTGGCTAAAATGACTTTAAAAAAAAAAAAAGCCCAATGAAAATTATTCTGCAAAATACATTGCTGACTCAAACAACTAAAATAATGTGTTTACCAAAAGCTTTTAAAAATTTCTTTGTGGATGCTGAATGGCAGTGCACAAAGTACAAATGTATAATCCCTTATTCCTTGTCTGCTGTAAATATCATAATCTTTCCTATGAGCTGGTGTATAGAAGGACTATAAATGATCGCTGGAAAGTCATTATTTGACCTTAAGTACTAATACCAGTTGATGTAATTAATATTATCAATGAAACAGACATATTATTAGTCCCCTACCGGTTTAACCGGAGGGGATTTTAGGTTTACCCTCCGTCCGTCTGTCTGTCTGTCCGTCTGTCTGTCAGTCCGTCCGTCCACAAAACTGGATCCCGCGATAACGCAAAAAGTACTGAAAATATTTTTATGAAACTTGATATATGGATAGATGGCAGTATGGAGATTATGCACGTCTTTTTTTTTTCTTCCTATGTTGAAAATTCTGGTTGCTATGGCAACAAATAGTCTGAAAATAATGGCAAATTTAACACACATAAACTGGATCCAGTGATAACTCAAAAAGTACTGAAAATATTTTTATGAAACTTGAAATATGGGTAGATGGCAGTCTGGAGATTATGCACATCTTTTTCTTTTCTTCCTATGTTGAAAACTCTGGTTGCTATGGCAACAAATAGCCTGAATTTCAAGATTTCTGATTTAAATTTTTCAGCTTTTTTCACTATATGTTCTTTATTTCTTAAGGTGTTTACTTCAAACTTTAAAATATAAGTTTCTGGTCATCAACCACATCATATGTGACAAGGTTTATAACTCTAGCACAAAAAAATATCAGTATTACCTCCCTTGAACTTAGATTTTTTTAGGGGAAAAAATGTTGTCTTTTTAAATAACTTCTTTATTTCCTAATGTATCTACTTCAAACTTCATATATATGTTTCTTATTATCACTCGACATTTTTGAGAAGGTTAAATACTCTAGCAAGACTATTTCCAGAATTATGTCCCCCTTGAACTTAGATTTTTTTCGAGAAACTGGTATTTTCACTCCAACTTCTTCATTCCTTATAGGATTTACTTTAAAATCCCACATCGTAATAATATGACAAGGTTGTATAAACATAATTTCCTTACTAAGCATGGAAACTTAACACATTACTGTGATATAGACAAACTTATTTTATTATGTTTTGTGGTTGATATTTTCAAATACATGACTTCAATCCTCAAATTCATTATAAATGGCAATACACAGGAGTGTATGACAATTAAAGAACTTTTTGAGGGACCGGTAGGGGACTACTGTATTGCCCGCAATACTATCAAATGCTTGTTTCTGATGTTATAGGAACAAAGTCAGTTACTATGGAAATTCAGAGATGATCTAAAGAAAGATGTAGAAAACAGTGCCATGAAATTGCTGCTGGAACTGAATGGTCAGGCTATTCCTGCTGGAGAAAGCAAGGTAAAGGAAATAGTTCTGTATATTATTGGATAGTTTTAATTCTGTCAAGAAAGACATATGAGCCGTGTCACGACAAAACCAACATAATGGGTTTGCGACCAGCATGGATCCTGATCAGACTGCGCGGATGCGCAGGCTGGTCTGGATCCATGCTGGTCGCAAACGCACTATGTTGGTTTTGTCATGACACGGCTCATATTTATATTTAACTTTGTATTTAATTGCTTACAGTAAATCATCAGTTTATCAACTTATAATGCTATCCTGTCATAATCAGAAATCTATTGTAAGAACATACTTATACTTGTGAGCAATACACAGAAAGCTCTGCTGTTCTAACTGGTTACTCTTAACTTGTCAACATTCCCCTTTTATAACACTTGGAGCAGCGATTATGGTCTTGCATATATGTGTGGGTTTTATTAGGTTGTCATTGAAAATTGTATTTATACAGTTTTCTTTTATTGAATGTCTCAGTTAGGTTATCATTAACTTACAACTTAATTGTAATAAGATTGGGCAAAGTATTTAGATAAAGATTAATTTTGTTATAATGATGAACCGATAAATTTTGATAATTTTTAAAAATAAAAGAACAATTTTTACAAATGAAACAAAAACAAATAAAAAACTTTCAGCTTGAGAAATATCTAAAATTTAAACTAAAGATAAATCATGTACCGTTAAATATTAGGTATCATTCAAAATGGCAACTACCATGAAAGTAAGCATTGGAAGCAATCCTGTCTTGTTACATAAAGTGAACCATACAACTTCCAGCTTTTCTCAAAAATACAAGTTTAGCTATGTTAACCCTTTACCACATATATAAGCGAAACAACGCACTTTTGACCCCCCCCCCCCCCCTTTTTTTTTTAGGTCTCAAATAGTGAAAAAAATGTCCTATTTGGGCCCCAAACATAAGTTTTCGTTTGAGAAATGTTGCTAAAAAAAAATTGAGCACTTTTCGGCGCCGCCCCCCCCCCCCCCCACCCCCCATCCAAAAGATACATCAGGGGGTTGACCAGAAGGGGGATGTGCCCCTTCTGTTAGGGGGGTTTGAAGGGGGGCAGAGTCCCCCTCATCGCCAAGAAAATTTTGGACTTGTGAGAGGCTAAAAATGACCCCAGGTCGATCATAATGTAACGTTTAACCAACGCTGAAAAGCCTTTGACTCTATCTTAATCCCTTGAGAAGTTGCAGCACTTTGAAATAAATTTTGATGGAAAAAATCGAGGCAAAATAGTGATTTTTGGCAATTTTGAGATGTCCCGTCGTTGCCATGGTTACAGGAAATTTAAGACTGAGCATGTCGTTACAAAGGCAATTGTCCAGTCAACATTTGTGCCAAGTTTGATTAGTATTGAAGCATTTTTCATAGTTTCATAGCAGTTTGAACTTGCAACAGGAGGCTTTTCAGTGAAAACGGCCATTTTTCACAATATGCTCATGGGGGAAAGGGTTAACATTGGTTATACATGTATTGTATATGCATTTTGTTACTCCCGAACTTGTCAATAAAAGACTGATATATGTTTACCATGTTTTTTCAGTTGTTCACAGACCTGATATATGTTTACCATGTTTTTTCAGTTGTTCAAAGACCTGATATATGTTTACCATGTTTTTCAGTTGTTGGACAGAGTGGCTGATTGTATGGTATTTGGTGCATTAGAAAAATGTCCAGAATGTAAAGATGGCCAGCTTGTTTACTCGTAAGTGCTGTTACTGACATGTTAAAAAGTATTTTAAGATATTCTCTGAAATTATGGCTAGGCTAGTTAAAACAAAGAGACATTAACAGGAATTTTGTCTCATTCAATCACAACTACATTTTCTGTATTTGATATCAGAAGTAGATTGTGCCCTGGCTTTTGCCTAAAATTAAATACATAGGGGCATACTAAACTTACCTTCTAGTCCAGGAGTTGTAAACCCTGTCATGGACCTAGCCTTACTTAAATAATAAACTAAAAAGGCATTTGTTGCCTAAGGAAGCAGACTGAAAGGTAAATTATGAAAACCTAGCTTTTGATTTTAAGAATTCAAATGAATTTGTCTAGTTAACAGTTCACCAAGAATCATGTTATTATGAAGTTAAAGGTAGAAATATTTAAAGATGTGAATGTAGAAAGTACTAGTCCTAATATGGAGGAAAATTTAAGTGTGCCAACACACAATTCCACACAACATTTGCCTAAACCGTAAATATGTAGCACATGTTTTAAAAGCAAAATGTGAGAAAAAAATTTGTAGTTATATGTTTCAGGGCTGACGGCTATCATTGTACAGGTAACATGACAGAGTGGACAAAGTGTATGTACAAAACTAAAACACCAAAGAGGAAGGCTTTCAAAGTTCCTAAAGAATATCATGATGTGGAGTGTTTGTAAGTCCCATATAAGCCTGACAAACGTTTACTCTGCCTTAACCATAACCCTCCCTACTCTAATTTTGGAGGACAAATAATTCAAAAACATTTGAAAACAAAATCTATAAAAAATGCATTCTCCTTAATATTTATGTGCAAAATTACTAACTAAAAAGCACATTTTCTGACAAGCGTGTGTCTGGGTGGTATTCAGCACTTGTGACAATTTCTTGCTTATTATTGTCCAGTTTAAAGTAAATCAGAGTTATGTTTGAGGAGAGGAAGAAGTGTTGGGAAAATATGAACTGGTCAGAAACAATATTGTGATTGTCATAGTGGGAAATGTTTGAAAATTAGACATGTTTTATATAGGGACTTGAATTTATGTTTAATTTTACTTGTATTTATTCAGGAAAACATACAAGTATGTAAAACGCGAGAGAGTATTTCCTGCGGTCACTGTGAGAACAACTGAAGGACCTGTTAGTTCATCAATGGATAGTGCAGATGGAGCGTAAGTGCCTTGTACGGTGTTACAGAGGAATAACACTTTTCTCTCTCTTTATTTTTACTGACTGTGCATATAGGTAGGTGAGGGCATCATGTAACATTAGTCATTTTTCTGCTATAATTTGTTACATGTTACACCTGTCAAAAATAAGCCATTCCATCTATCTCATCAACTCAACATCAAATGAGAACCATTGTAACTATTCAGGTTAAAATTGTAAAGTATTTCGTAAAATTTTGAATAATTCAGTATATTTGTATTTTTATATGATTGTAGGGTGAATTTTCATCCATTGGAAGGGATGAAGTTTGTAGTGTCAGGCAAGTTTACCAAGACAAAAGCAGAAGTAAGCAAGACTGTAACCAAACTTGGAGGCACTGTTGTAACCAGATGTGATGACAAAGTTGCAGCTGTCATAAGTACTACAGGTATAGATTTATTTCTTACAGTTGACTTTGTTGTAATGCTGTAAACTAGCAAGTTTTTTGTAATATGAAGGTTAGGGGTTTAGATTCTATAGAATATTTTTGATATTATATTTTAGAAATCATTTCTACTGACATATGAAAAATTTCTTTTAAGACCTGTCATTTTGAAACCTTATTTATGTTTTTCAAGACAGAAAGTTAGCTTCATGACTTTTTAATCAGGTTAATTTTACATTTAGTTCCAAAAAAAATTCTTTGGGTTTAAAACAAACAACATATAATCTAGTTTCTATGGTAACTGATTACAGATGAGGTGCATAAAAAGACCAAATCAATAAAGGAAGCAGAGAAGGCTGATGTACATGTTGTAGATGAAGATTTTCTCACCAAGGTGGAGAAAGGGGGCGCAGCCTTGTTGATCACCTCACACAGTATCGCACCCTGGGGATCTGATGTATGAATACATTTATATGTTGGTTTTGTTAGAGAAACAGACAGTTTGCTAAATAGCTAATGCTTGTGATTTGGCAATCATCACTATGGTTTGATTTTTGTTAGAATCATTGATGAAGCATTCTAGGTAGATTATCGAAATCTGTGGTTCTAGTAATGCTAGAAATAGTGCTCAGAGACCGATCAAGTGTTCCATAAGTAAAGTGACTATGTTAACTTGACACTGTCCTTTAACCATACAGTACTTCCTTTTTAAAATGATGGCAATTTTTATATCTGTTTGCAGATTATTCTCATAAAAATTTCTGAAGAAAATGAACAGTCAGAAACATTTGAATAATGTTTTTGAAGTAAATGTTAAAAGATTTCTTGGATATCTTTGTTCTTAGCAAATGTCATCTTCAATTTGAATCTCTTGAAAATGATTTGTTCTGGTATACTGTTCTTGTCAAGAGTTCTAACATAATGAATTTACTTTTCCCATGTTTTGAGGTGTTATGCTTCAGTATCATGTTTTCAGTGTATATTTTATAAGAAATTTTATGTAAAATATATAATACATCATGATATGAAATTCAACATTTTCAGGCAGAAAAGAGGATATCACAAGGTTCAGTTTCCAAGAGTGTAGGGAAAAGTGTGGGCAAATTTTCCAAGAGAGATGGTCAGTTAGTTTATTGTAATCATTGTTAATAAGTTTAAAATATTTTTGAATGGATTTAATACCAACCTTATTAAGTATGTTGTCCTGTAAAATTGGCTTTGCTGCTGTCCATGGTTGCATTTTAGGGTTTTATGTAGAACTAAACTAGACAGGATTTGCAGGCTTACCTATCAAGTTCAAGTTCACAATTTGCTGTAAAAATTATACAATGCTTTTATTAGGCTGTTGGTATATATAGGCCATGATTGGAGGGGGCGTCCGTGGCCGAGTGGTTACCATCAACTTCAAACAACTTGCCCCTTACCGCTGTGGGTTCAAAACCCGACAGGGTCTTTGGATTCTTTCATGTGAGGAAGCTATCCAGCTAGCTTACGGAATGCCGGTGGTTCTACTCGTGTGCCTGTTCGTGCCTGCAATAATGCACGGAAGGGCACATGTGGTCTTCCTCAACCAGTAAAGCTCGAACATTGCTATATGACCTACTCTGTGTCGGTGTGAAGTAAAACCCAATCAAACAAACAAACACATTATGACTGGTAAAGCATGTTTGATCCTAGGGCAAGGTGAAACTTGTCTGTGATCTTAAACATTCAATCATTTGTCTGTCACTCCTGATGCGGAAATCATGTGTGATTAGCGAAGAATTTGGTTATTATTGGTTAGCTATCAAGGAAAGCCGGTTAGGTGTACAGACCACTGATATATGAGCAAAATGTTTGTTAAGGTTAGAATAAAAAACCAAAGCAAACATTTAAGGGATATGTATGATCATTGGTAAGGCACTAAAAATCAGTACCTAGTATAATGGAAGTAGATACACAAACTATACAAAGATGGTACAGTTTGTCACAAACACTTCCTACAGTAAAACACCTTCTGATGACCGCAGGTTCTCAAGCTTTTCCTACGGACAGATACGGGGTGGACAATATTTCTTAAAAATATACAACATAACATTGTCATATTATAATTGAAAACATGATGTGGTTCTAATTATTCTTTCTTAGAGGTCCTTTTTATGCTGATCTTTACAACCTCTAGAAATGCGGTTTGTCTTTTCTAATGAATCAAGTAGTTACTGTCTTGTTCAGGTATTCCTTTAACAATATTATAGGAGATTGATAGACTTGTTGTTATTAGGATATATTTCTTGTTGTGATAAAAAATAAAATGTCAAGGTAAATTAATTTTCTCCAGCAGATGTTGAAAGCTTATAATAAGGTATAAAATTAATACTCTTTTAATGTATGATATAAAATAACTTTTGTAGATATTTAATTATGCCCCCGCCATGTAATGGCCGGGGCATATAGTGTTACCCTGTTCCGTCATTCCGTCCTTCCGTCCTTCCATCCTTCCGTCCTTCCGTCCTTTCCGTCCTTCCGTCATTCTGTCATTCCGTCATCATCAGTTTCCGTTCATTATCTTAAGAACGGTTGCACACATTCAACTCAAATTTGACATATGGATATATCATGAGAAAATACAGGTCAAGTTCGAATTTGGTCATGGTTGGATGATTTTTGGCAGAGTTATGCCCCTTTTACTTTGAAAATAATATGAAATATCAGTTTCCGTTCATTATCTCCCCAACTGTACAACACATTCAACTCAAACTTGACATATGGCTATGTCATGAGAAAATACAGGTCAAGTTCGAATTTGGTCATGGTTCGATGATTTTTGGCAGAGTTATGCCCCTTTTACTTTGAAAATAATATGAAATTTTCAGTTTCCGTTCATTATCTCCCCAACGGTACAACACATTTAACTCAAACTTGACATATGGATATGTCATGAGAAAATACAGGTCAAGTTCGAATTTGGTCATGGTTCGATGATTTTTGGCAGAGTTATGCCCCTTTTACTTTGAAAATAATATGAAATTTTCAGTTTCCGTTCATTATCTCCCCAACGGTACAACACATTCAACTCAAACTTGACATACGGATGCTTCAAAGGAATGCGCAGGTCAAGTTCAAATTTGGTCATGGTTCAATGATTTTTGGCAGAGTTATGCCCCTTTCACTTTGAAAGTACTATGAAATTTTTAGTTTCCGTTTATTATCTCCCCAATAGTACAACACATTCAACTCAAATTTGACATATGGATATGTTTTTGGAATGCCCAGGCCAAGTTCGAATTTTGTCATGGTTCAATGATTTTTGGTAGACTAATGCCCCTTTCACTTTGAAAATAATATGAAATTTACAGTTTCTGTTCATTATCTACCCAACAGTGTAAGATATTCAATTTAAATTTGACATATAGATATGTCAAAGGAATGGGCAGGTCAAGTTGGAATTTGGTCATGGTTTGATGATTTTTTGGCAGAGTTATGTCCCTTTCACTTTGAAAATAATATAGATACATCTTAGGAATAAGCAGTTAAGTTTGAATTTGGTTGTGGTTCAATGATTTTAGACAAACTTATCTTTCCTGAATGTAGGAAAAATTTTGAACTTTCAGTTTCAGCACTCATACTTTTAGCCATTATTTTGGCTACAAATATGCAATATGCTATTTTTAAAAAGTTAAGACTGAATAATTTCAGTGCCTTGAACAGTGTATGAAAATGGTTTGTGTTAACATTGAAAAGTTTTAAGGGCTTTGAACTTAAAATGAAAAAAAAATTAATGCACCATCTGAAATTTTGGCTGCATGCGGGGGCATCTGTGGCATGATGACACATTTCTAGTTTTTGTATATTAAATATTACAGAGGCTCATTTTACAAAGAATCTGCCAGACAAGTTAAAGATGACTGTGAAAGGTGGCGCTGCTGTTGATCCTGACTCTGGTAACATATTATTTACAGATAATTGAGCTGCGTCACAACAAAACCAACATAATGCGTTTGCGACAAGCATGGATCCAGACCAGCCCGCGCAGTCTGATCAGGATCCATGCTGTTCACTTACCAACTCTATTACAAGTAGAGAAACTGATAGCGAACAGCATGGATCCTGATCAGACTGCGCAGGCTGGTCTTGATCCATGCTGGTCGCAAACGCATTATGTTGGTTTTGTCGTGACGCGGCTCATATATAATTGATTTGCTCTGTGAGAGATGATAATACAAAACCACCTAGATGACTTTAAACAACTCTTATATCTCTACTCAATGCCATTAAGTAGAATTAAAATGTTTCTATATTTGATTTCAATTTGTATAAGGAACTTTGTTGAAAAAAAATTAAGGTGTGTCCAATTTGATTATTGAAGTCACAAATGTCTTTTTATTCAAACCCTGCAACACATCTTTTGCATTATTCTTTATCAAGATATTTGATTTATTAAGTCTCTATACAAAATGGAAGAGAAAATATGTAATTTGAAATATAAAATTGTGTTATAAATTATAAACTGTGTTATAAAATTTGACAGGTCTAGAGAGCACAGCACATGTAGTTGAGGAGAAAGGTTCCATCTATAATGCTGTATTAGGATTGGTTGATGTCGTCAGGGGAACTAACTCTTACTATAAGTTACAAGCATTGGAAGGAGATGGCAAAAACACGTAATGATTCATATTACACTACTTTATTTAAACATAGCAAATAGAGACAGTGCATGATATTGTATGATTGTTTTATATTGGTTGAGATTGAATATTGTACTCCATTTCAACTGAATCCTTTGCTTTAAATAAATGTTTGCTGCTTATAATTGTGTTTAACCTGCATTTAAGAAATTAAATGTTGGTGTTTTGTTTTAATACTTTAGAGGTTTAATAATAAGAATTTAATGTGGCAAACCTTTAAAATGAAAAAAATTTGTATCACTTTTATTACAGATGGTGGGTATTTCGGGCATGGGGGAGAGTGGGTACCACTGTGGGAGGCAACAAGGTAGAGAGATGTGGTTCCAGAAATTCTGCCATTTCTAGCTTTAAAGCTTTCTACCTGGAGAAAACAAACAATGCATGGGAAGATAGGGCCAATTTCAAGAAGTTTCCAAACAAGTTTTATCCATTGGACATCGACTATGGCCAAGTAAGATTTACTGTTTTAAAAGCAGAAGTGCAGTGCAGAGGGAGTTTGTAGTCTAAGTGAGTGTAGTAGCCATATTGTCAATTCTATTTCAAGATGATAAGGCATAGATTGGTAATGAAGTACTTAAGTAATATAATAATTTCTATTATTTATGGTAATACTAAAGATTGCTTAGGTATTAATAAAGGGTTCAAACTTTCATCCTCTGCCAGTTTATTTCAAGATGATAAGGCAAAGATTTTAATTGAATTTTAATTAAAGTAATATAAAAAAAAAATTATGCGTCATTTTGAAATAATCAATATTAATTATAAATGTTTTATCATTGATTTACAAAATTATTTGTATATATTATAATATTTGGATAAAATCTCTTATTTGCCATATATAATTAAAACACTTTATAATAAATGTGGCAAAAGAATGCCAAAAGCTACAGTAATCTGAAATAAAAGTTTCTAGTTATATGTTTGTATATTATAGGATAGTGAAGGGGATATAAAACAGATCAGCTCCAAAGATTCTAAATCGAAGCTTCCCAAGTCGGTGAAAGATCTTGTTTGTATGATATTTGATGTTGAAAGTATGAAAAAAGCCATGTTAGAATTTGAGGTAAAATTTAATAAAATTTGTACTTTACTGATTTCATTATGCTTTTCTATATGAAACTATGATTAATATTCTTTTTCTTACTTATTTTAATCTCGATTACATTTAATGTTTATTTCGAATTTAGATCGAGAATTATATACATTTTTTTCTTCATGTATAAATCTAATTTATATGTTATTTGAGTTTATGAAAAATGTTCTTTAATAAAATTTTCATGTCATGTGAAATTGACTTCTTCATTTCTATTCAAACAAAGTGTGGACATTTACAGCAAATATTAGTAACATATAAATATTCATTTATTATTTTGTTTACAGATAGATTTAAAGAAGATGCCACTAGGTAAACTGTCAAAGAAACAGATCCAGACTGCCTACTCGGTCTTAACAGAACTTCTTAATGTAAGATCTCGCCTTACATAAAATATAACTTTGTTAATGTACAAACATAAATTAGATTAGTTGTTTTATCAAAAGATACTGATAGATTATTATTACTTTTGTGTCTAACAAGTACTGATGCCACATGAAGAAATTAGAATTTACTCTTAGTAAAGTTTAAAACTCTGGTTTTAAGTGGCAGAAACCTGAACAACTTGGCTGCTTCTTTAATAGAAGCTTTTATTTTCATTCCAAAGCAGAGATGGATTATCTTTATTATTACCAGTCATGTCAGAAGAGTACTATCATAAATGAAATATGTAGTTGAAAACATATACCGGTAGATTATTTTTGTATTGAAGTTTATTTTTTTTATATTATAATACATGCACTTATGTTTTTGTAAGTAATATGTTAAAGTTTCAAACTTTCATCCGCTACCAGTTTATGACTATACAGGTTGTTACAGCTTTATACTGTAAGCCTCGGCCTGCAATAGTTGTTGGCATTATCTGATCGGAATTTTCTTTCTGTTATATTTAATAGTGGACAGGTATAAGTTTAAACAATCCAGTTCACAACCGTGTATTAAACAATAAAGTTAACAATGATTAGATTAAAACAGTTGAAACTCTTTTATGGAGAGAGTTTCTTAAAAAGCTTTTCAAGTGTCCTACATAATCCGTACAATTTATTATTTGTCAATTATCATATAAATGAAATGTTTATAAATAAATATTGTTTAAACTAAAACAGTTGACAGAGAAAGGAGGTTCAGCTACACAGATACTGGATGCTAGCAACAGGTTTTACACATTGATACCTCATGACTTTGGTATGAAGAAACCTCCAATGTTAGATACAAAAGAGATCATTAAATCTAAAACAGAAATGTTGGACAATCTACTAGAAATAGAGGTAACTTTTTGTTGTATATTATAAAATATTTAGTTCAGGTTAAAATTTTAAAAGGCAAAATATTAAATATTACTCTGACATTCATGAAGTTTGACGTGTACTATTTAGTGACAATGTGTTGGTATCCCATAAAATGTACATTAAATGAAATTTTAACTATATTGTTTATTTTTATGCCCCCGCCATGTAATGGCCGGGGCATATAGTGTTACCCTGTTCCGTCATTCCGTCCTTCCGTCATTCCGTCATTCTGTCATTCCGTCATCATCAGTTTCCGTTCATTATCTTAGTAACGGTTGCACATATTCAACTCAAATTTGGCATATGGATATGTCATGAGAAAATACAGGTCAAGTTCGAATTTGGTCATGGTTCGATGATTTTTGGCAGAGTTATGCCCCTTTTACTTTGAAAATAATATGAAATTTTCAGTTTCCGTTCATTATCTCCCCAACGGTACAACACATTCAAATCAAATTTGACATATGGATATGTCATGAGAAAATACAGGTCAAGTTCGAATTTGGTCATGGTTGGATGATTTTTGGCAGAGTTATGCCCCTTTTACTTTGAAAATAATATGAAATTTTCAGTTTCCGTTCATTATCTCCCCAACAGTACAACACATTCAAATCAAATTTGACATATGGATATGTCATGAGAAAATACAGGTCAAGTTTGAATTTGGTCATGGTTTGATGATTTTTGGCAGAGTTATGCCCCTTTTACTTTGAAAATAATATGAAATTTTCAGTTTCCGTTCATTATCTCCCCAACGGTACAACACATTCAAATCAAATTTGACATATGGATATGTCATGAGAAAATACAGGTCAAGTTTGAATTTGGTCATGGTTCGATGATTTTTGGCAGAGTTATGCCCCTTTTACTTTGAAAATAATATGAAATTTTCAGTTTCCGTTCATTATCTCCCCAACGGTACAACACATTCAACTCAAATTTGACATATGGATATGTCATGAGAAAATACAGGTCAAGTTTGAATTTGGTCATGGTTCGATGATTTTTGGCAGAGTTATGCTCCTTTTACTTTGAAAATAATATGAAATTTTCAGTTTCTGTTTATTATCTCCCCAACAGTACAACACATTCAACTCAAATTTCACATATGGATATGTTTTTGGAATGCCCAGGCCAAGTTTGAGTTTGGTCATGGTTCAATGATTTTTGGCAGAGTTATGCCCCTTTCACTTTGAAAATAATATGAAATTTACAGTTTCTGTTCATTATCTACCCAACAGTGTTACATATTCAACTCAAATTTGACATATGGATATGTCAAAGGAATGGGCAGGTCAAGTTGGAATTTGGTCATGGTTTGATGATTTTTTGGCAGAGTTATGTCCCTTTCACTTTGAAAATAATATGAAATTTACAGTTTCTGTTCATTATCTACCCAACAGTGTTACATATTCAACTCAAATTTGACATATGGATATGTCAAAGGAATGGGCAGGTCAAGTTTGAATTTGGTCATGGTTTGATGATTTTTTGGCAGAGTTATGTCCCTTTCACTTTGAAAATAATATAGATACATCTTAGGAATAAGCAGTTTAAGTATGAATTTGGTTGTGGTTCAATGATTTTGGACAAACTTATCTTTCTTGAATATTGGAAAAAATTTGAACTTTCAGTTTCAGCACTCATACTTTTGTGGAAATGTATGTAGCCATTATTTTGGCTACAAATATGAAATATGCTATTTTCAAAAGGTTAAGACTGAATAATTTCAGTGCCTTGAACATTGTATGAAAATGGTTTGTGTAAACGTTGAAAAGTTTTAAGGGCTTTGAACTTAAAATGAAAACAATAATTTGTGCAAACAAATTTGGAACTAAATATTATAACATCTGAAATTTTGGCTGCATGCGGGGGCATCCGTGGCATGATGACACATTTCTAGTTCAAACTTGTTATGTTAGCAAATGTACTTTATATTACTTTTCAACGTTATTCCTTTTCATTCAGTATAGTTGAATATGACCAGTTCTGACAGCAGTATTATTTGATTATTGACATACTGTATAATTATTACAGGTAGCATACAGTATGTTAAAGGGAGGTGATCAGGGAGAAGATCCAATAGATGCCCACTATAAACAGCTTAAAACTGAAATTGTTGTAAGTAGTATTTCTAGCTTGTTTGTTTCATATGTAGTGCTCTTATATTATGTAATTTTTACAAGAAACAGGAATAAAAGTGGGATTATCAAGTTAATAAAATTAAAAACTTTACTTCTTCTTTAGATAGGTAATATACTTGTTTTTGTAAAATACTTTTAAAACTGTGATCAAATGAATCTCAAATATAACAAGTAAAATGTGATCAACTTGAAAATTTTGTTAAAGTTTTTGTTGAAATTTTGTTTCATTACCTATATGTATAGGCTATAATATGAAGACAGTATATTGTATAATAACATGTTGATTACTGTGAGCATATTGTATAATAACATGTTGATTACTGTGAGCATATTGTATAATAACATGTTGATTACTGTGAGCATATTGTATAATAACATGTTGATTACTGTGAGCATATTGTATAATAACATGTTGATTACTGTGAGCATATTGTATAATAACATGCTGATTACTGTGAGCATATTGTATAATAACATGCTGATTACTGTGAGCATATTGTATAATAACATGTTGATTACTGTGAGCATGTTGTATAATAACATGTTGATTACTGTGAGCATGTTGTATAATAACATGTTTATTACTGTGAGCATATTGTATAATAACATGTTGATTACTGTTGATAGCCTCTACCAAAGGAAGATGAGGAATTTAAAAGATTGGTACAGTATGTGAGAAACACACATGCAGCCACACACAACATGTATGAACTGGAAGTTGAAGAGGTGAGTACTCTGTCTCATATTTAAGGTAACATGTGTCTTATAATGAAGGTGCCACTTTATGCTGGTATTTTAGCTAAGATAGACATCTTTCACATTCTTCCAATAATAAAAGTTTGAAATAGTATCATTTTGATTCAACATACAAATTGTTGGAAATACAATATTACAACAAACCTAGTTAAAACTTCTGCTTACACTGTTGATTCATTAAATGAAAGGAAGTTATACACTAAAGACTGGTTATGTTATATTACAAACTTGCATGGTTTAAGTGGCTTTGAAGCTTTCACCTATATCAAAGATAATTAGTTGATAGATTTGGACAGCTGTAGCAAGGTGTCACACATTTGGCACCAAATGTCAAAGGGTATCAGAGAAAAATGTGCAGGCTTACGCAAACATTAACCTGTAATCCTTAGAATACTGTTCCACAACTCTGCCAACTTAGCTATCCAGCCACTTACACATTGTTTCTCCACTTATCAGTGAACCAGTTCTAATCTGTGACATGCAGTTTTATATAATTAAATTAGTTATAAAGTATGTTGTACTGGTATATGATTACAGATCTGGAAGATTAAGAGAGAAGGAGAATACAGCAGGTATAAACCATTCAGAGATCTACACAACCGTAAACTATTGTGGCACGGCTCCAGAGTAACCAATTTTGGTGGTATATTGTCTCAAGGTTTAAGGATAGCTCCACCAGAAGCTCCAGTGGTAAGAACAGTTCTATAACCTGTCAATTTATCCCCTGCCAATAGAATATCTTCTGTATACCCTGGTAGGAACATTCTCATAGATATGGCCCCTGATTAGTTTTACAGAATGCATACAGATTAACATTTTTAGCACTATTTTTTGGCAACTACTTACTGGATTTCAATGAACTTTATGAGAACCATTTATACTGGAATAATTCATAATTTTGGCCCTGAAATGACCTTGACAATTAAGGTCAATTTATTGAATTTTGTTAAAATTACAGTAAATGTGTTATTAATAGATTTGATTTATACTTGGACAAAACAGTACTTAAAAGAAAAATCAAATATGTTGAGTTACATTTAATTGTAGTATGAACTTGTGCATAAACATTTGTGCATTTTTAGCTCGACTTTTCTATGAAAAGGGGAGCTATCCTACTCGCCCCGGCGTCGGCGTTGGCGTCACACCTTGGTTAAGTTTTTCGTACCACCCCACTTTATTTCAGAAGTATTACAAGTATGGCTTTGAAACTTACCATACTTGTTCACCATCATAACCTCCATCTACAGACAAGAGTACATAACTCTGTCAAGGTTTTTGACAGAATTATGGCCCTTTTTTGACTTAGAAAGTGTATTGAGCTTGGTTAAGTTTTTTGTACCACCTCACTTTATTTCAAAACCATTGGAGGTATTGCTTTGAAACTGACCATACTTGTTTACCATCACGACCTTCATCAACAGACAAGAGGACATAACTCTGTCAAGGTTTTTGACAGAATTATGCCCCTTTTTGACTTAGAAAATACATTGAATATGGGTAAAATCCACTTATTGCCTTAACCCTTTGAGATATTGCTTTGAAACTTTTAATGCTATTTCACATCATTACCCCATCTGTACGCAAGAGAAGGTAACTCTGTCAAGGATTTGTTTTAAAAATTAAGGCCTTTTATCGACTTAGAATCTTGGTTAAGTTTTTAGTACCAGTCCACTTTTTGACTGAACTGTTTGAGATATTAATTTGAAAGTTGGAATACTTGTTTACAATCATGATTCCCAAACATGTCCAGGAGAAGGTAATTCTGTCAAAGATTTTATTTGAATTATGGCCCTATTATGCTGATTGTACAAAAATATACTGCTTCCTTGGCATAGATTTCTTGAAAAATTATGTTATTATGTCATTTACCAAGGTGTTCTGAGTGACGTAAAAATACCTTATTCTCTCAAAGTGGGTTTAATACTATTAAATTTATTTAAGGCTCAACTCAGTTTTTTTTTCTTTCTTACCAGCCCTCTTTTGACTTAAACATTTCAAACTTTGCTGCAGTGTTCAAGGGTATCACACAATTCAGTAAAATAATTCTTCACTAAATATCTTAATGCTCATGGCCATTGTTCACTTTAAAAATACAGAGATTCTTGTATTGCCTTTTACTGCAAAAACTTTTTTTATTGGCAAGCAATAAAAAAGTCGAGCGCGCTGTCTTACGGACAGCTCTTGTTGTTGTTAGTATTAACCAGTATTTGGGCTTGGTTATAAATTCAACAAGTTGCTCATTGAAATTAGCATTAAATGAAGAGTTTTATCATTAATAAATGTCTGTATGTATTCTGCCTCTTGACAAATTATTTATGAAATTTAGGGAAATATGTAATCATTGATTTAACTTGTTAATTTAGCCTATCCAGTTTTAAGGTATTATTTCTTTAATTCTGACGATTCAATAGTCAGAGAAATTATAAGTGTTGTAGACATAGAGCACCAGATTCCTTGTTAAGAATCATACCAATATAGATGTATGAGATTATCTTTTGGCTTTGGGGCGTCCGTGGCCGAGTGGTTAAGGTCATTGACTTCAAACCACTTGCCCCTCACCCCTGTGGGTTCGAATCCCGACAGGGACTTTGGATTCTTTCATGTGAAGAAGCTGTCCAGCTAGCTTACAGAAAGTCGGTGGTTCTACTCAGGTGCCCGCTCGTGCCTGAAATAATGCATGGAAGGGCACCTGAAGTCCTCTTCCACCAGTAAAGCTGGAACGTCACGATTAGACCTATACTGTGTTAATGTGACGTAAAACCCAATCAAACAAACAAACAAACAATCTTTTGGCTTCCTTAATCATGTAATGTTTCATATAAAAAAAGTCTTGAGACTTTAAAACCCATGTTTTGTTTTTCAGACTGGATACATGTTTGGTAAAGGTGTTTATTTTGCTGATATGGTTTCCAAGAGTGCCAATTATTGTAGAACATCCAAGCAGGATCCTAAAGGTTTAATGATGTTGTGTGAGGTTGCCCTTGGTAACATGTAAGTTTCATATTTATTGTCCCTTTTTTCATTAAAATATTTTTTCTGTTTTTTCCACTTCTTCACAAAATAATTTTTCTAAACTTTCCCCAGGATTTCTTAGTAACACCTATGATAGAAAACTACTAGGATTCAATATTTTGTTGATCAAACTTTGTGACAGTGATAATGCCTAGAATAATCCCAAAAGTTTTAGGAATATATGGCATTTAGTAGAACTTTGCCTGACAAGAAAACAGCACATATTAGTGGCAAAATTGTGTGCATTTTAATTGTCATGTTTTGAACTTTAGTTGTCATGGTTTCATATAAAATACGCACTTGTTGCACAAATGAGACAATGTAACATTCTGTAATAATGGGTAAAGGTATAATGATGTGTTATAACAGTGCTTTATGTATCATGATATTTTGTTATGATTGCAGGCATGAGTGTACACGTGCCGAGTATGTCAACAAATTACCTAAAGGAAAACACAGCTGTAAAGGTACGACTTTACTGTCATTTTTTTTTCTCACTTAAATATGTATATACTAATTATATTATAATCACAAAATCATATTGTATATTATGTAATGTTTATTGTACAAAAAACCCTTAAAAATGATTATTTTATAAGTTTGTTTCTATTATTACAGTTAGAAATTCTTATAACCTATCAATAGTACTTCTTATACAACAATATAATTAGACAATAAAGAATTTAGTCAGAATACTCACACATACCATCTTATCTGGTATATACTGGTAACAAAGGTTGGCCATTATGACCACTAACTGTCAGAATTGAGTAAACTTCAGGGACATTATTATTCTATATTGTTTATGTTTTGAGTAATTTTCTTCAATATTTAACATACCCTTTTCATTATTCTTAACTGAATTGATATTATATTATTCTAAGATAAAATGTACTGGTTTTATTTTGCAGGTCTTGGAATGACTATGCCTGACCCTAAAGAGTCTTACATGACCCCAGATGGTGTAGAAATTCCTTTGGGTCAGTCAACAAAAGCACCTGTTGGATATTCCAGTTTATTATATAACGAGTATCCTTTGAAAATAAAACAACAAATTCTATTTTACTATCCTAAACTATTTGTTTTTATTAAAATATTCTTTTACAATAAATGTCTTTTACAGTTTATTTTTGGGAAATTATGAATAAGTTGCAAGTTGTAAAACTTTTTACAGTTTATTTTGGGAAATCATTAATTTCCTTGTAAGATGGAAAACTTGTTTGTTTATTTTGCTGATATTATTGTAAGTACAAGTGCATTTTAGTTTGACTACATTTGTTCCTATATCTATTTATGAATAGTGTTCCTGAAATCATGTCGGTGTAAAACACAGTCTGATATACTTGCTGACCTAGGAAATATAAAACATGCAAACAATAAAGCAAAAATAATCGAGTTTTATTCCACAATTATTTGTACATCAAATGTAGGACAGGATACAAGTCAGATGAAACCGTGGTCATTTTGTTAGCTTGATTATTTAAAGAATAGGGAGAGCTATTGTACTCAGTGGCTTCCCCTCTCAAACTTGGGTTAAGATTTTGCATGCAAAACTACTGAAGGGACTGGATTGAAATGTCACTCACTTGTTCTTTTTAATTACCTTATATAATAGGCAGAGGTTCAATAACAGTCAAGCACTGAGAATACTAGTATCAGAGTGCTGTGCCTTACAGATACCTCTTGTTTTGTATATAACTATTATCAAATGCCATATTTAGATAGTTGTTTGGTTGTTTACCATATTTTATTATCAGTCTTAACTTATTGTCAGATTTATTGTATATGATGTTGCACAGATTAACATGAAGTACTTACTGAAGATGGATTTCAAGTACAAGTGGTAACCATGGCAACGTGTTGCTGGCAGCTTCACATAGAGCATGTGATGTAAATAAAAACTGACAGCTGAACAAAAAAAAACTGACTATAAAACCATATACTAGTGTAGAAGTTTTCATTAGAACTGACGTTTTTCAATTGTTACTTATATAGATTTTGTTGTTGTAAAAGTAGAAAGGCCAAAAGACATGTATTGGAAAATTGAAGATAAGAACATTGTTGACAACTTGACCGGTGAAAGATTTTTGATGGGCTGTAATAATGGCATGTTGACTTCATATCTATTTTTATTTCTTCATAAGGTTGTTTTTAGTAAATGTGTGTTAAGCATTGGTGTTTGTGTAAGTAAATGCAGGCATTTCTAGAACATATAAAGCTTCATGTATAGTATATATATTAGTATTTACCTGTTTATTGTGGTCATTGTGACAGTAATATGCACATACTTGTTTACTTATTCATGTTTTGTTTAACATTATAGTAAACATTTACATGTAGTCAGTCTTTACTATTAATTTTAATACAAAAAAAAGTTGTTTTGTCATCTTTTCTCTTCACCGCCATTTTATTTTTCCATATAAAAACACATTTAGATACTTGCAGCTATTATTATTGTCATAAACATTGTATTATTACTGTATTTTTTTTGTTTATTTTTCTCATGAATGCATGGCATGCAGTAAGAATGATTTTTGTTTATTTAGAGGTTGTTAAGATACTTTTTCTTTCTTGTGTCATTAGTGAGCGTATGTAAATAAAGTTTCAAAAATACTACAAGTTTGTATTTTATAAAATGATTAGTCACCAGAAGGTCATACTTTTAAAGTGACATTATGCTAATTTTTTTACTGTCAAGTTGGGGTAAATTAGGTATATATTTCAGAAAATTGACAGTTTTAATAGTGATTGAACAATAATTGTATCCCAACAAACAAAGCTCGGGGGGGGGGGGGTACATAGGAGTCGGCTTGTGGGTCAGTCCGTTGGTTTGTCCACATCTTGGTTTCCGGAAACGACTTGAGTTTTGAATGAGGTATTATAAATAATCAAACTTGGTATAAAGCAACCTTATGTGGAGACCCCAGTTGGTATTGTATTTGGACCCCCAAAAATAGAAAAATGGTTTCCGGACAGTAGCTAGAGTTAGGAATGAGATATTATAATCAAACTTAGTGTATACATGTAGCAAGCTTATATGAAGACCCTGGTTGGTATTGCATTTGGACCCCCTGGGATCAAGGTAACCGTTACTAAAAAATGGTTTCCGGACAATAACTAGAGTTAAGAATGAGATATTGTAATCAAACTTTGTGTATAGCAAGCTGTAATGAAGACCCGGGTTGGTATTGCAATTGGACCCCTGGGGTCAAGGTCACCGTTACTTAAAATAGAAAAAATGGTTTCCGGACAATAATTAGAGTTAGGAATGACATATTGTAATCAAATCTGGTGTATAACAAGCTTATATGAAGACCCCGGTTGGGATTACAATTAACTGAAATAATTCTTTGTTCATTTTCTATAGGTTGTGTTCAAATGTTTCTTCAGACCACTTATTTTTGTCCCCTACCGGTTTAACCGGAGGGGACTTTAGGTTTACCCTCCGTCCGTCTGTCTGTCAGTCCGTCAGTTCACAAAACTGGATCCCGCGATAACGCAAAAAGTACTGAAAATATTTTTATGAAACTTGATATATGGTTTGATGGCAGGATGGAGATTATGCACGTCTTTTTCTTTTCTTCCTATGTTGAAAATTCTGGTTGCTATGGCAACAAATAGTCTGAAAATATGGCAAATTTAACACATAAACTGGATCCAGTGATAACTCAAAAAGTACAGAAAATATTTTTATGAAACTTGAAATATGGATAGATGGCAGTCTGCAGATTATGCACATCTTTTTCTTTTCTTCCTATGTTAAAAATTCTGGATGCTATGGCAACAAATAGCCTGAATTTCAAGATTTCTGATTTAAATTTTTCAGCTTTTTCACTATAAGTTCTTTATTTCTTAAGGTGTTTACTTCAAACTTTAAATATAAGTTTTTGGTCATCAACCACATCATATGTGACAAGGTTTACAACTCTAGCACAAAAATTATCAGAATTACCTCCCTTGAACTTAGATTTTTTATGAAAAAAAACGTCTTTTTTAAATAACTTCTTTATTTCCTAATGTATCTACTTCGAACTTCATATATATGTTTCTTATTATCACTCAACATTTTTGAGAAGGTTAAATACTCTAGCAAGACTATTTCCAGAATTATGTCCCCCTTGAACTTAAATTTTTTTCGACAAATTGGTATTTTTTACTCCAACTTCTTCATTCCTTGTAGGATTTACTTTAAAATCCCACATAGTAATAATATGACACGGTTGTATAAACATAATTTCCTTACTAGGCAGGGAAACTTAACACATTACTGAGAAATAGACAAACTTAGAACTCAAAAGATTTAAGTTCATTCGTGTCATTTATTCACTGGTAAAATTGAAATCAGAATGTTGCTGGGGTTCTAACCGGTAGGGGACTTATGGATTGCTTGCAATACTATGGTAATTGCTTGTTCAAAAAGTCTTAAGTTGCTGGTTGGGGTATTAATCGCCTTCATTGATAGGTCTAGTTGATAATTACAAATACTTTGGATAAAAACTGCCTAAAATATAAAAAGACTGCCCCACTCTTTATAGATAGAACTGGCGATTTCCAGTCGGACTTGACATTTTGCCTTTGAGCAATTAGCCTAAAAGTTCATACCTTAGTGAACATTGGGGGAATGCGTAATATAATATAGTAGTTGTTATATTTTGACAGTCAACATTTGATTTACTCCCGCACCAAAAGGGCAGAATTCCTGTGTCACTCCGGCTAAAGGCATGGTCGGTTATTTAACCGATTACAATATACTGATAATGAAATTTTATCATCTTTATATTAATCCTTAATTTGAACATTTACATTTTTTACTTGGTTGGCTTGACAACGGATACACGATTATAGCATTGTGATGCTATTATAAAGGTGTATCAAACATGGTAATTTAAATGTACTCCTTAGACAGAAAATAGTCATGGCAAAAATTAGCTAACTTTGAAAAACTAGATTCAGCAAAAACAGTCAATATATTTTAAGATTCATTAGAAAATGTTGTTTTCTTCAATATTTGCCACCGTACTACTATCTTAACCCATTACTTCATATACACGCCTTTTAACGCCTTTTTCACCCCCCCCCCCTTTTTGTTGTCTCAAATGATGAAAAAATGCCTTATTTAGGCCCAAAACACTTGTTTTTGTTTGAGAAATGTTGTTAAAAAAAGTGACCTCTTTTTCGGCGCGGCCCCCCAACCAAAAGACACATCAGGGGGTTGCCAGAAGGGGGATGTGCCCCCTTCTGTTTGGGGGGTTTGAAGGGGGGCGGAGTCCCCCTCATCGCCAAGAAAAATTTTGGACTTGTGAGAGGCTGTAAATGACCCCAGATTGATCATAAGGTAACGTGTAACCAACGCTGAAAAGCATTTGACTCTATCTCAATCCATTGAGAAAGTGCAGCACTTTGAAATCAATTTTGATGGAAAAAATCAACGCAAAATAGTGATTTTTGGCAATTTTGAGATGTCCCCTCGTTGCCATGGTAACAGAAAATTTAAGCCTGAGCATGTTGTTGCAAGTGCAATGGTCCAGTCAACATTTGTGCCAAGTTTGATTAGTGTTGAAGCAGTTTTTATAGTATTATAGCAATTTGAACTTGTAACGGGAGACTTTTCAATGAAAACAGCCATTTTTCACAAAATGCTCATGAAGTAATGGGTTAATACAAATATGAATTTCTATGAATGTTTGGATAAAAGACATAACTTCTGTCCGTTTAGAATAAATTAGGCTATATTTATGAAGTACTCCAATATAGATTTATCCACCCAGTTTTATAACTTTGCTTAAATGTATCGACAACATTCATACCAATTGGAATTATGATATTTACTTAAGAGTTGTAAACAGATAAGAACAAGAAATTAACTGAAAGCTAGACCTTGTCAACTTGTTGAATATACGGTGATGTTACGATGCATACGCCCATATCTAGATTACTGAAAAAGTATTACTGTTATATGATGATGAATGACTTGTATACGAGGTTACTACGATTGTCACGTGGTGGTCACGTGGTTTAATTCACAATTTAAGGGCTTGTCGTCATCACTTGGTGAAGCTATCTTGTTGACCTCGGTATGTTTGTCCAGATAGCGGGTGTGTTCGATACCACATTAATAACGGAATAATGCGACACGGTTACTTTTATCTCTTATCCCGCAAAAATTTACTGCCCACTCTAGATCTTATATTGAAAATTCTAAGGCCCGTCGCTTGATTTCAGAACTTTGTTATAAAGAATTGTTTATAAAAGACTGTGCAATGTTCGGAAATGCACTGCATTAACTTCATTCAAATGAATTGTTTATTAAAAAATTAATTTAGAAATATTGATGGTCTTATACCGTGAACAATATGTAACCAATTTCAAATTTCTAACGCACTATGCTTTTTACATTTTTGACAATATAATTCTATTCATCTCGTTAATCCTCTATAAGAAACGGAATAAAAACAGACTGACATCCCTTGATAGACAAACGTCGCTTGTGTTCATATAATGATAACGTAGAATATTTATATATACTCATTAATAGCTATAACGTTATAAAGCACTACATATACGTAGATAACGTTTACCTGTTAATTATGGTTAACGTTGTAAATAAGACGTGCATTACACTGTTACATTGTCATATAGGTAAACGTGTATTGTTTTAAATATAGACGAGTACTACTAGTATATTCATTACGACATTAAAATACAGATTAAGGTTTTAACAAAAATCTTCCTTTTAATTCTTTGGGAACATTAATCATAGATAAACTTTTGCGACAAGTGTGTGGATTAATTAACTACATGTATTAATGAAAAAACATCAACAAAATCCGCAATGTTTAAACCACATTGTCGTGGTTAAGGAAATATACGTGCAGAGTATGACTCACAGATTTAAAATTTACCGTATATGTTGTTAGGGAATATTCTATGAAATTCGGGCCTCTCTTATCTTCATTTATCACTGGATTGGAGTGTCTCTCCGATTTTATAAAATTATAAGTCTAGTCCGCACACACCTTAACACTTTCCTTCATCACAGACTTCAAAATGGTGCGAACATTGGAAAACCCAGTAAGTTATATTTATTTTTTACTATTTTTGTGTTTTATTTTAAGTTGTTTGTGCTAAATAATGTTGATTATTTTTTAAGTGTTTATTGTTACTTTAAGTTGTTTGTACGTAGTGTTGTTTATTTTGATATTTCAAGTAATTAGATATGCTGAAAATAATTAAATTTCTCTAATCAGGAGAGTGGGTCAAAATAAATTTAAAACAAGTGAAGTTTGAAGTTGGAGAAAACTTTATATATTACGTGAAATAGGCTTTGAAATAAATGTGTGTAAAAATTCTAGTTGCAAAGGTTCCCTGTAAAATTTCGAGTATGTATACGTTACATTAAGGGTAATATTTTTTTACAAAAAATGTCTTAAGACGTTTGTTTATAGATGCTTGATAAATCGGGTTATTGTGTCAAAAAATTAAAATGACATACATTTTTCTGTAATATATCTGTATTTTTTATTTTATATAGTTTTACATGTATTTCAAGAAGTTTCATTTGATATCCGATATTTTGTCATTTGCACCAATTAATGTATGTAGCGCAAATGGAAAAGGGGAAAGGGAAGAAAAAAAGCAGTCTAATTTAAACATTGAACCAAATAAAGTAATTAACTGACCACTAGAATTATCGAACTGGTCACCGACATGACGATAAAAGTATTAGCTCATCTGTTATAATCCTGGAAACCGCCGTCTGCATTGATCAGTACTGATGTCATGTCTTCTGTTACCATAGTAACATATTTTACAAATGTAAACTGGAAATATTGAAATGACTTCTGTAATAATTAATTATTAAAACACTGTAATCAGAGTATGCAGTCACCCTTTTGCACCAAATATAGTTACATTGTATTGCTTTTTCTACACTTGGGTTGTGAAGCTTTAATCCAAATAAAATGTATATTTGTCAATCCCAACACATATAATTATCATATATATAAAAAAAATCTTAATATAAGCTGTTTTGAAAAAAAAACATATTTCAACATCTATTGGATTTTAAGGCGTTT
The DNA here is from genome assembly GCF_026571515.1 of Ruditapes philippinarum. Taxonomy (NCBI): domain Eukaryota; kingdom Metazoa; phylum Mollusca; class Bivalvia; order Venerida; family Veneridae; genus Ruditapes; species Ruditapes philippinarum. Next base: position 126,344 of record NW_026861563.1, read on the forward strand.
GGAGCTCCACACTCCAAGTACCTGTGGCTTTGTCTGTATAAACATAATTTGCTAGATAGCGTCACATACCTTGCTTTTTAACAAGCACATTCATAAAAACGTGTTAATTTTTGCTTATTTCATCTTAATACATTATTAAAGTGATTATTTAGGCAACGTGTACTGCTTGCAAATTTGAAGCAATTTGTGAGATTAACAAGACAACGATGAATAATATTAGTATTTAAACTAGATCTATAACTTCTTTTGTAATATAGCCAAATCCCCATATTTCAGACCCACATGGTAACCCTGGCTAGCGATGTTAATGAAATAGCTTTAAGTACATGTTTTAGTTAAAGCTATTAGACATATGACATCTGTATCTTGTTCTGTGATACTTGTGCCATATTCGGAGTTTGCCAGAAATGTTATTACTTGACGAAAACAACTTTAATTTCTACGTCATCCGATACAGCGAATTGGATTGGTTGAATCAAATGATGACTTTAAGGTTATATACTTCTTCCAAACCAATGTTTTTTTTTTGGTCTAAGTCTTCCAAACCAGTGTTGTTGTTGTTGACGTTGTTGTTTTAATCTGGGTTTCAATCTAATGTCTAGATAAGATGTATCTAAGCTGTTTTTTGGGGGTTTTTTTTAGTCTTTTGATTTTCAATGTTTGTGATAATTTTAATCTACTACAGTGCTACCGATGATGAAACTTTACTATACTATAGTAATTTTTACTGAAGGCCGGGATGATAAATATTTTTGGCGCCAGTATAATTTAAGGACAACGCTTCAACACGTTTAATGAATGAAAAGATCCGCGTTATCTCTGTGACCCACATTGTAAAGCTTGTTTGTAAAATGAAATACCTTTTTAGGACAGAAAAGCTGATATGGCATTGATAATAAATCACGACCTTTATCCCTCTTTTTATCTTAAATATATTTACAATGTGTCATCACAGACGTGCCTGATCTAGGATATTTTCCCTATCAAACTCGTAGAAATCCGATATAAAAACGATACTAAAATATTAGTAAAGTCTTTTAAAAATGAAATCGTTTTAAAACAGCAATTATCAAGTGTTACTTGATTTATCAAAACTAACTAATTATTGGTGATTCTAAATGTAGCATGGTTTTATCAAGAGTCATGATTAAAGTATTGGTTGCGCAAAAAGTCTTTGCATTTTTTCCATGAGTGGGTCGCTTAAAATTTGATATAGTTCCAAATATATTTGGTCACTAGATACAAACATGGAAAATTTTGATAAAATACACTTGGAAAAATGCCATAGCTGTTTGAAATCAAACAAAAAGGCGAGTGTCCACTTATTTGTCCAGTTTGTTTCTTATCACAAAACTTGGATTAGCTTGGCCAACGCTTTTATGCTTCTATCGATTGAATGCAAATATTCTTTTGATATTTCTAAACTTCGTACAGTTCCCATATAAATAAATTTGAAAGTCTTGTAACATACGTGGGAAGCATTGAAGATATTTAAATTTATTGTCATAGGGTATGTGCAAATGCGGACGAAGATACGTACGATAAATTCCTTCACTATCAATAAGGTGTCTGGGTCAAGCCCTTATCAACAACATCGTCAATCATTTTCAGTTCTTTATAACAAACACGGCATAATTTTATTTACTTGACAACCACTTGAGACATAAACAAACAAACTAGCATCATGATACTCTAAAATTATTAGAGCCGCGTCATGACAAAACCAACATATAATGGGTTTGCGACCAGCATGGATCCAGACCAGCCTGCGCATCCGCCTAGTCTGATCAGGATCCATGCTGTTCGCTTACATGTTACTATTACAAGTAGATTTAACTGTTTAGCGAACAGAAAGGACCCGATCAGACTGCGAACGCACTATTTGGGTTTTGCCCGTGACCGGTTTCATTTTTTGAAACCAAGATCAAAACACAAACGCGGGAGCCCGGTTTTTAAGTGCATGTTGTACAACTTAAAACAGTATCTTCCTTGTAAAACAGTTATATATTGTCCGTTAATTGAGAGATGTAAAAGTTTGCTTGTCGTGTATTATAGGGGATAAAGAAAGGAATTTCTGCCTGTAACATCTCATTTTTTAAAGCATGTTGTATAAAAATTTGTCAATTATTTTGAAACAAGTTTTGACAAATATTCAAGCTACAATTTGAAGTCTTATCATAAAGTAAACACTTGTCACAAAAATCTGGGCAGATCAAAAATTGTAATAATCATCAGTGTTGGCAGTAATCCTATACGCCAACGCACTTATACTGATTTGATGATTTGATATTACCATGACCTACCGTAGTTTTAAATGGTATAAACACGTATATTACTTTATCTAGAACTCCAAATATCCAGAAATTATACACGTGGTAACGTAAATTTAATAGAACTATGTCAAACCGAATAAAATTATTGAAATTTATGCCAATATACCAAACTAATGGGTCCACTCAGAGAAACAAAACTTTCTTAAAAAATACGAGACAGTTACCATGACTGATGATGATTAATTATAAATTAAAATAAAATCTTACCATTGTTCTGGGTATACCAGGATTTAATCAATATGTCATCACCATATAATTCCCCTTGAGTTACAATGTTGTTAACGACTGAGAACGGTAATTATCTAACCTGCAAGAAACTTTTTAAGTTTTAACAACTGTCTTATTTAAATTTCAGGAAGTTCCATTTGTGTCTTTCATGGACACAGATTGGATACAGAAAATTTCAATCAAGGGCCGAGCACCAGCTGGAGCTTCCAGGTAACGTGTTAAATAATATTTCTGCCTTACAATTCCTGGTAACTTCCGATATTAATTCTGTTCTACCATAATCATTCTATATATCTGATATTATCAAATGAACATTAGAAAGAATGAATACTAAGATAAATGGAAAATGGTCTTGTTAGGAGATAATTTGAGCCGCGCCATGACAAAACCAACACAATGGGTTTGCGACCAGCATGGATCCAGACCAGCCTGCGCATCCGCGCAGTCTGATCAGGATCCATGCTGTTCGTTTACCAACCCTATTACAAGTAGAGAAACTGACAGCGAACAGCATGGATCCTGATCAGACTGCGCAGGCTGGTCTGGATCCATGCTGGTCGCAAACGCGCTATATTGGTTTTGTCGTGACGCGGCTCAATTTTGTATAACGCAGCATAAGCTATTCGTTGTCCAACAAAATGCTTTTTGATACATCGTCTATAATAATGAAATGAACATTGTCAAATTCACAGATTCACACTTTTCCTTCAACGTGGACCAGAATCCGAGCCTGATGAGGTAGCGTTTGTATTCGATGCCCGTTTTAACTACGGAGAATGCAATAACAAAATTGTAACAAACTGTAAGATTGAGGGGGCATGGCAAACAGAAGAAGATGGAAACTGTCCATTCCCTTTTAATGAGGAGGAGCCATTTAAAATCAAAATCATTGTTGAGGATGATTCTTTCAAGGTAGTATTATGATAACAATTGTTATTTCTGTTTTCTGTTTATATATGTATAGATAGAAGGCCATATTTGAAATAAGTTGTTTGTTTATTATGTACTCTTAATATGTCACCTTCTCAAAATAAAGTTATTATTATTATTATTATTATTATTATTAATTCAGTATGTATTTACATGCGATTATTATTCACAAATGTGATTCTTTTCATACAAAACTATGTCTAATGTCTTTTAATAATTAACAAACATCTTGAGTGAAAATTTTGTTATCAAAACTTTAACTTTCTCTTTAACATACAATTCAATGTTCACATTTTAGTCTCCTCAATTTTGAATTTTTTTTTTCTTTCTTGTTTCACAGGTGAAGGTAAACAATGAAGATTTTCTGGAATATGAACAAAAACTCAGCATGAAGACAATCAACTGTCTGAGAATAGAAAATGATGTCATTCTTGATAAAGTGAAATTGCAATAAACTGTTTCTATGAACAATAACTTATATATACCTGTATATATATTCATAGATAAATATAGGGATAGAATGTACCGTTTTAATTGAAGAACAGACGTGCTCTTTTTAAAGAATTTACCTGTTTAAAATAAACAGTTCCGGGTCTTTATATCACGTTTATTTCTATCACATAAAGGCAGCTGTTAATATAAGTACATATGCAATACTTTCAAACTCGTTATTTCTAAACATCAACAAGGCAAGTGTGAACAATATTTCTACGTGTGAGATACATATTCAAAATAGTCAAGTTACATCAAAGTAAAAATATAGAATATTTTGCATAAAAAAATTAAGACCAATTGGGACAAGATCTGTTAATTGTTATTACTCGATCTGGTTACAAAATAAAAGTAAACTATTTATGTGTTGTTGTTGTTTCTATATGTTTATACAGTTAATTACCCTGTTGTTCCTTTGTCCTTACTAAAATGAAATTTATGTGCTATGATTGATGGTAAAGAAGTTCCTCTGTGTTTTTCACATAAGCACTCATCTCTTGCTCACCTTCATTAACAAGATAGCTGTGTATTTTCATGTTTCTAAAATCAAAATTTCACCATTGCCATGATACAATGTTGAATTCGGATTAAGCCTGTGCTAGGGGGTAAGGGCGGTAACTTGCATTTTCATTACCGTCCATAAACAGGCGCGATCAAACCGAGCCTGCAACATATTCGATTTTGTCATTTTGTGCGTTATTTAGGGATTCTTTATTTATGCTGACATTTATTTTCATTACATCTTATAACAATAAAAAGCAAAGTATGTCTGTCTAGGTTTGGTTCCGAATGAATTTCAACTTTAAAAATCTTAGTTCTATGATCATATTCAAAAGAAATAATTTATTACAAAAAGGTCCTTTTTAATGCGGATAAAAGCTGTCCTTTCCCAATCCGTTCATTTTTCCTAAAAATAGAATCTTGTAATTAACTTCTACTTGTCCAGACAAATTGCAGGAAATACCTCTGGCCAGTTGAATATCAAAATTGGATAGGATAATAAATTTTGGTACTTCTCGTCGATAACCCACCCTAATCCGTTGCTTGACGGAGACGGCCGATTGCTATATAAGTGGGTGTTGGTTTGGTTATGGAGGATAGCTTATCTAAATTTATTATCATTTAATACTGATATGATATACCTTGACATAATTCATTTTACGAAGATGGTATCAGAGGCTCTCCTGTGTCACTTTAAAATATCTAATGGATATATCTACATAAGTTAAAAATGTCCGCCCTTTTGTCAGTATTACCGTTGGAACTAGTTTTATAAGCACGCCCGTTTAACTCACAACGAGTGAAAAATGTCCATCGGTAAAAATGTTGTGAGCAACTTCCGTTCCTCGTTGTGAGCACCCATCTAGGACGTGTGTCACGATAAACAAGGTGAGTTTTTCATAATTTTTGAAGATTACAGACATTTATGTAAAAATATCGGAATGCAGTTAGCTAGCGATGTGTTTTCCGAGTATGCACATGTCAAGATATTGCCTGTTGGTCGACAATTTGATGGAAATACCGTGCGACGCAGTCACTTGGGGTAGCTGGAAAACTGAAGACAAATTCTCTCCGCACCAAATTTAACATTGAAAAACGTCGATTCTGGTGACATTTTGTGCATTCTAACCTAGAACAGATGCCCACAAGTCTTCAGCGTAAATTATTACATGAAAGTCTTCATAGAAAGGAAGATATACCCTTTTTTGCTTTAATCCTCGTTGTGAGCACCATTACCTCGTTGTGAGCAAGACAAGCGCAGTGCGTGTTTGGTTTTAATATGTACAATTCAAGTGGGGACAATAGAATTTTCAATCTACCAAAAGCAATCAAAACGTTTTTGCACAATAGTTTCTCTTTGCAATAGTTCGTCTTTGTCTACATAACTTGGCCAGTCTAACATGAATAAAACTCAGGATAAATACATGCATGTTTATATCACACAGACTGCCCTCTATGTTAACTCTGGCAACACGAAGTATATGCAATTAAATACATAATTTACCTCCCCTTATTAGTTCACCACCATTTGCACAAACAGCAAAACATCTATTCTGCAAAATTGTAGGTATAAGTAGTTTTTATTCGTTTACCATTATCTATTAAGCTAAGAATATACTAGTGAAGTGTTAAAAGTTACAATACACAAAATAAGTAATCCTCCGCAAAAAACGATAGTCGCATATAATAACAGATTCAAATAGTTCTCAGCGTTTGTTTGCTCTGTACACGAGCATTTTTCATGATTTTAGTTGCACTGTCTTTCCTAGAAAGCTCATGACAGTCTGTGTTTGACATTTAAATAGCATTTTCATCATGAAATAGTGGCATTTTAAGAAATCTTCTTGACTTCTTAGGTGTTTCACCACTGGTACAATTTTGGGTTAGCTAATTTTACAGTGTGTTTAACTGAAAAGAATGTTTTTGCAAGAGACATGACCAAAACTTTTCTTTTGATTTTTATGCATCACTGACAGTTTTTCTAGTAGTTCTAATCTTTTTCAGACCAGGGCAAGTACATACTTGATGCCTCGCTTCGGTCTCTCCTTGAACGACCCCATGTCCAATCACTGAAAAGAATAGTACTGCAGTTGGAAGGCCTTGTCCAAAGAGGTGTTGTGCCTAAATATGAATTAAATTGATTTACTAATAAGGACATTATGGCCAATCTTAAATGTTTTTGGACAAATTGACCTTCAAGGTAAAGGCCATTCAGGGATCAAGGAAAAAAAATACAGGCCCGTAGGAAGGTCTTGTGCTAAGGGATGTTGTGTTTAAATATGAATCAAATCCGTTTACTAATGAGGAAGTTATGGCCAATGTTAAAGTTTTCGGACGGATTGACGGACTGACGGACGGACAGTTCAAAACTAATATGCCTCCCTTCGGGATATACACAACGTCTTGCAAAGAAATGCTGCTGTGCAAAAACGTTTTAATTGCTTTGGTAGATTGAAAATTATATTTTCACCATCTTTTGTTTGTTTTGGGTTTTACGTCACATCGACACAGTATAGGTCATATGGCGACGTTCCAGCTTTACTGGTGGAGGAAGACCTCAGGTGCCCTTCCGTGCATTATTTCAGGCACGAACGGGTACCTTAGTAGAACCACCGACGTTCCGTAAGCTAGCTGGATAGCTTCCTCACATGAAAGAATCCAAAGTCCCTGTCGGGATTCGAACCCAAAGAGGTGAGGGGCAAATGGTTTGAAGTCAACGACTTTAACCACTCAGGCACGGACGCCCCCTTTTTCACCATCTGAATAACATATTAAAACCAGACACGCACTGCGCTTGTCTTGCTCACAACGAGGTTATGGTGCTCACAACGAGGATTAAAGCAAATAAGGGTATATCTTCGTTTCTATGAAGACTTTCATGTAATAATTTACGCTGAAGACTTGTGGGCATCTGTTTAAGGTTAGAATGCACAAAACTTCACCAAAATCGACGTTTTCAATGTTAAATTTGGTTCGAAGAGAAGTTGTCTCCAGTTTTCCAGCGACCCCGAGTGACTGCGTCGCACGGTATTTCCATCAAATTGTCGACCAATAGGCAATATCTTTACATATGCATACTCGGAAAACACATCGCTAGCTAACTGCATTCCGATATTTTTACATAAATGTCTGTAATCTTCAAAAATATGAAAAAACTCACCTTGTTTATCGTGTCAAACGTCCTAGACGGGTGCTCACAACGAGGAACGGAAGTTGCTCACAACATTTTAACCGATGGACATTTTTCACTCGTTGTGAGTTAAACGGGCGTGATAAGGTTATAATGGCTTGAAAGCAACTTTGTGTTTTTCAAGGAACATGAAAATATATTATATTTAACATTTAAAATATTATTTCAATGTCACTTGCTAATATGAATTGTAATTTCAAAAATGATTTATCCGTCAAATTTGCAAAATTTTCCACATAATGTTAAAATCATCGCATTTGTCAAAATATAAAGAAAAAAGGAAAATTGCAAGAACTGCATGGTGTCCAGCTCATTGACTTTTGTTATATGCTTATCATTTGTATTTTACTTTATGTGTATGTGTTACAATTAAACATAATTAAACTAAAAAAGCTGCCCGCGAGATTCACTTAATTGGGGTATATAGACTTTGGATATGTGAGTGCAAGCAAGACACGTGTTCATCCCCGACATTTCCTTTGAGTATGATATGTATTTATAGAGAAAATAAAAATCTCTAAACAAAATTGAAAATGTTGCAGGTTCGGTTTAATTGAGCCTGTTCATGAACGGTACTGTAAAGTGCAAACTACCACCAACGCCCCCCCCCCCCCCCCCCCCCCCAGCACCTGCTTAAGAAGAATTCAACATTTAAACGTGAAAATGGTGAAATTTTGAATTTAGAAAAAAAAAAACATCCGTATATGTGTTCATACGGCGGTTATCATGGAACGTTCAATGCGACACTTTCGTGCCATCAATGAAAGCGGCGTATGGTCCTCAATTAATATAGTACGTGTGCCCTAAACGAGAAAACAATGGACGGAACTAAACAAAATGGACTTTTGAAAGGGGGTCAATGTTTATGGAACCTGAATATCACAGATAAGACGTCAAAGTTAAAATACAGCCAACATATCCTAAGGGTGATTCAACATTATTCAAGTAGGCCAAATAGAAAAGGCCGAATAGTGAAAACTTAAAATACCACAAACGCAACAATAAAGTCGTGCTGAACGATCTTTAAGGATCGGAAGAATAACATCTCTGATTGAATGTACGGGGTGACTTTTTTACGGCCTCCGAACGGCACAAACAAAGCTGATGTGGCGATCAAATAGAGAAAATAAGAATCTAATAATATAAAGAAAGTCTTATTCCATCCCCGCAGGTAAAGAAGTTTTGAAGAAAATGACACAGTATGATTTAAGGTAACTATACTACCTGCAAGTATAATACTGAAATATTGTTGAACTGGCGCTCAATCTAACAAAAACAAAGCATGAAAATAACGATATAATAAAGACTTCTGTCCTAGCCATACAAAATACTTACATAACAACAACGTTGAAATATTTATGAAAGAGACCACTCATTCTTTGTCAATAACAGGACAAATGTTCATAGAAATGCAAACAAATATAATTCCATTAATTTTGTTTGTAAGTATCATTTCAACGAAACATAAGACAAGTTGTGGTCAACATAGTTGTTATGGAAAAACTGTTCCTCGTCCAGGACTCTAAATCTTAGACTTTTATCCCTATATAACTTTAACTATTAATCAAAATGGACGAGATTGCAGCATGGTCATTGGGTATGTCACATACCCCCACTTCCCTAATCCGCCAAAAAAATGAATTATCTTGACATAGTGGCAAAACAGTCATAATCAGTTTTGTCAAATTGATTTGTTAAACGAAAATAATTACGCACGTTTAATGTAGCTTATTTATAATATATACAGACCCTGGTTTCTTAAAATATATCTGGCATTGAAATAAATTGTCATAGGGAGTTTATAAATGTTTAACTATTTAAGAGGTTAGGATAGCTCCATAATCACAATGATGAGGACATAATGAATATAGATATACAATGTATCTAATTTCTTATAAAATAAGTTTGTTATATTAAGTTCCTGATGTGACCACGACAAAATGATAGTGTATCAAATATCTCAAACGCACGAGAAACTAGACCCTTAAACAAATAACCACATGATGCGAGCATGTGATACTATCATTACAATAGCTTTCCCGAAAGTACTTCAAAACACAATCAGAACAAGTCAACTATGTGTGTGACATATTTCCGGGCCTCATTTATCGTAGTGAAATATTTGATAACATGTAAGAGTTTTGCGACAAGATCTTTCACGTACACATTCAGCGTCAGATTACAGGAGATACATCATGGTGAAGTCATTTGATAATCCAGTAAGTTTTTTTAAAAAACATTTTCCGAAACTATGTTAAATAAATTAATATATACAGGTATTGCGTCATCTTTATCGGATGATACATTTGAGCCACGTCACGACAAAACTAACGTAATGCGTTTGCGACCAGCATGGATCCAGACCAGCCTGCGCATTCGCGCAGTCTGATCATGATCCATGCTGTTCGCTATCAGTTTCTCTACTTGTAAGAGTTGGTAAGCGAACAGCATGGATCCTGATCAGACTGCGCGGATGCGCAGGCTGGTCTGGATCCATGCTGGTCGCAAACGCATTACGTTGGTTTTGTCATGATGCGGCTCATTTATTTTGTGTCCGCATAAAGAGTTTTCTATGATGATGTTTGGCCGTATTTTCAGGAAGTTCCCTTTGTCTGTTTCATGGACACAGTATTGATACAGAAAATCACTATTAAAATCACTATTTATTTTTTGTCCGCATAAAGAGTTTTCTAAGATGATATTTGGCCGTATTTTCAGGAAGTTCCGTTTGTCTGTTTCATGGACACAGAATGGATACAGAAAATCACTATTAAAGGACGGGCACCTGGTGGAGCTTCCAGGTAAATTACAGATTCTTAAATACAAGTTTTACAAATACAATCATGTTGTCCTTTGCTCATGCCAGCCAACATATGTGTAAGGCTGCTATATTTTAATGTCAGTCCATTTGATTATATTAATAATGGAATGCTTAAAATAGATCAATAATGATATTTTTAACGTTTCAAGTGAACAAGAATGCTGCCTGATTGTTATTTTTGATAATATTTATATTGTTTCTTGATTTATACAGTTTTCCAGAAAATAATTAAACCTTTCTAAGTTTAAACCATCAGTAAAAAGCACAATGAAATTTGAATGGAATAATACAATCGCATTATCCATGCTTTAAAACATGTCCACGTCGTTTACAGATTCACACTTTTCCTTCAACGTGGACCAGAATCCGAGCCCGATGAGGTGGCGTTTGTGTTCGATGCCCGCTTTAACTATGGCGAGTGCTGTGAAAAGATTGTAACAAATTGTAAGATAGAGGGTAACTGGCAAATGGAGGAAGCAGGCGAATGCTCGTTCCCATTTTACCCGGAAGAACCATTTAAAATAAAAATCGTGGTCGAAGATGATTACTTCAGGGTATGTGGTAGAGCTTAAATTTCCTTAACAATTTCAAATCATAAACAAACATAGTGTTGGTAATGAATATCGGTATCAAGTCCCCTATCCGTCATTTAAAATAGGGACAATGATAATATCATATGCATTCTAATAAAAGTCGCATATAGTATTCAAGTTATTATTAAAGTTAATCTTTTGTAAATTCCCATAAATGTATTTTCTTTTCTTCAATGACAAAGAAATATGTACGGTACAAATAATCTACGAAGCGTTACAGCATTTATTTGGATTGGTTACTTATGCGCAATATTCATGCGCACGCAAACTTGCATTAGAAAACAATAAATGTTTAGCAAGTATTTCAGAGATGACTTTAAACAAATATATTTTATTCATGATTGGAGAATGTTTAAAATGTCAGTACATTGCATGTTTGTCTATTTTAAGAAGTTTTAAGTATTTTCGATAATTCATTCCAGGTGAAAGTAAACGGTGAAGAATTTCTTGAATATGGACAGAAATTGAGCATGAAATCCATCAACTGTCTTAGAATAGAAAATGACGTCATTCTGGATAAAGTCAAACTGGAATAAAGACTAATTTTATAGACAATACATGATACGTGATCTGACATCCACGTGATATATAACATATATATGACTCGCGTTCTATAAGTTACAGTTTAAAAATAAATTGTGAGATTTGGCCACGTTTTTTTTTTCGGATGGCTATAAACGATGAACGGGTTTATTTTTCAAAAGCTGTTGGAACATTTTGTTTAAGAAAGAAATAACTAGTAAAATAAATCATTCTATATTAATTTTATTTTCTTGTTCATCATTGACCACTTTTATTGCACAAATTAACTACTATACAACAACACTGGTACAGGACATGTTTGTGACACTCATATACTTTGCACATTATCATATCACGTGACATGATTCAAGCACTTGACATACTTTCATATCTCCAATCAATAAATAAAGCCTTGAAACAATTCAAATATCTACATCAAGATACATGTAGAAACAACATAAAATTTAATCACTTCCTTTATAGTAATCAAATTATCGAATAAAGCAAATAAAGTTTTCAAATAATAATACACGCTTAAAAAAGCAGATAGCAAGACGTTTTTTAAAACATGCCTGCCAAACGCTATTACATTGCTTAAATAGTTGAAATAGCTAAATCAGTGCACTGATTTTGTGACACTGGCAAAAACCAACGTGATATGTGACTTCAGCTTTTACTGGTACAAAAAATCCAGGGGCCCTTCCCTTTTAAACAGTAGACAATCACTTTAGAAAACTAGGTGTGTGGCTTTTTTTGTAGAAAAACAAGCAATATCCAGTTAGAATTTTGAACCCTAAATGGTAAAAGGGTGGGTCTGCTAAGGTAACAAAATTATCATGAAAAATTAATTTACATGATCAAATCAAGTTCATACGAGAAAGATTTGATTACTGTCTGGAGTAAGTTTTAATTTAAAATGGCAGCTGTTTAAACAAACCATAGTTTTAATCTAATTGACAAATATCATACATGTATATACATCTAGATGTATGTATATTTTAAATTTTGACAATGATCATTTCATAAACACTCAAACTTTGTTTCAAGTTACACCACAGTATAAATGTGATACATGTATGTCTTTAACGGTCTAAGTGAGAGAACATTAATCTTCACATGCTTGTTTTTAAGACACAATTGAAAACCCTGGATGTTTTCATAATTAAATTAAACTACATGTATGTAATGAAATCTTACTCATACCAGTGAAATGTTGAAGTATATTTAAGATTATGTTTCCTGAATCAACAATGAAACATCATTGAAGTCAAAGGTTCACACATAATATCATAAATAATTTAATACTTATAATTAATATAGCGAAATAATAACACAGGCAATATACATAAAATTTGGACAAGAAAATAAAGGAAAATTTTGATATGTGTCCCTTTCATGCAACATTGATCAAAAACAAACATAACAAGAACATAGATGCACCAATGTAAAATTATACTAAAATATGAAAATTGAAAAAAAGATATATATAAAAATCATGCTAAAAACAAGCTAAAATAAATAACATATTAATAACAAATTTTGTATCTATGGTTTTGTTCAGTTAGTTAATTATATCCTATATTCTATAGAAAGATTCTGAAATAAATATTAACATATCACAATAATATAATTTGGTCCATAAGTAGTACAATCTTAATCAAAATGGACAATACAGGACATCACCATTCAAGGTCAAAATCCAACACAGCGGTCAAACACTCCATTCATTCACACTAAGAGATATAACTACTGATATAAAAAAAATCTAGCATACATCAATGATAATTAAGTGTTTCATATCATATAGCACACTGAATACAGTATGCCTTTCTTGTCTTAACCTTTCTATCATAGACACTGAAATATAAAAGCTGTAACGTTTACCATGACCTTCGTCTATGTTTTGATGAAACTATAAAATAACAGAATTTGTCCTATTGTCACTGGTATTGACTGATGCCTTCCGAATTTGGTGAAATACATGTATATGAATTGTCTCCACTGTGTAATATTACATATATCTAGTACGTCAGTAGGGGTGTGGATCGTCGGATAAGTGACAATCCGATCCGAACCACGAGTCAGCACTTATGATTCACAAATCGAACCACAAATCTTTTGTTATCAAGACACCCATAAAACATGTACATAAGTTTTAAAAACATGTTTGTTTAAAAAAAACAATACTAAACATTAAACATATAAAATATATACTAGGTTTATGTTTTTATTCTTTGGATGAGTATTTTTGTTCTGTTTTTTGAAACCAATTACTTCCTAGCACAGCATCATGGTACATGGTCTTTAACCGGCAAATTGTATTTAGGTAAACCTCCAATAATTTATACTCAAATCGTATTTTTCTTGATTTTAAAGAGTGTGAGAAACAGTGAATGTATATTAAAAAAATAGATTGCGATCCACGATCTCTGGACTAACGAATATTCAAACTCGATTTTTCACTTTGATTCGTGATTACTAGTATCCGAGTACTCGGATACTCGCCCCAGCCCTATACGTCAGTCAATTTCAAATTTCATTATCTCATCCTATTAATCTTCAAAGAATGAAAAAAAGAAAAAGAGCTGTCCATACAAGACAACAAGCTTGACTATTCTCAGTGCTAAAGACATTACTTTATAAAACAGTAACCCAGAGTTATAAAACCTATACCCATCATGTAAGATAATCGCAGAGCTGAAGTGTGTGATGTCCCAACCCCTTTTCTTCAGTAGTTTTTTTTCAGATATCAAATTGCACAGTGTGTGAAGTCCCAACCCCTTTTCTTCAGTAGTTTTTTTTTTCAGATATCAATTTGCACACAAAAACTTGATCAAAGTTTGACAGTGATGCTGAACCCTAAGGTGAGTATAACAACTCTTCCTATTCATGAAATAAATGCAATTGAAAGTATATAATTTGATGAAAGATGGCCAATATTTAGTACATGTACACTGGTAACTATTACATGTATATTTTGATTTCTTTACTTACACTGGTGCTACATTAATCTCTACAAAATAACTTCAGTTAACAATAAATGCACAAAGAATCCAATGTGATATTTACAAAAGAGTATTTATACAATTTTTGAGACATAAAACAAAAATAGAAAATTTACAATAAAACATAAAATATTTAACTGCTAACATATTTTCAACAATACATGTAAAAATATTGATAGAAGAGTGCCCTTAATTTAACATGGCATTTGTTCAATGTCTAAACAATATACATATTAACTCAACAAACTACAAGTCTGTCAGTTAGACAGAATGTTCAACTATTCTCAGAGCTTCATAGTTTAACCAGAGCCATGTAGGAATTTTATAAGTTCACAATAGGAATATTTCACTTAAAATCCATGCTAGATAAATGGGTCTTGCCCATTGACCAACATTAATTACCTGAATGACAAGTGTATAGTTTCAAACAAATACACATTCACATTCAGAGGGATGCTGCTAGAACTTGCAAGCAACCTTTACCAGATTTTTTTTGAAAAATCACAGAGGGGAATACATGTTTGAGTTATGGGTCTTAAATGCAGACCTACAATAATGATATAAAGAAGCAGGTGTAGTTTCAGGGATTAATATTTATTAAATGCTGTATGTAAAACCTTAACCAAGTGTTACTTAGATTTTAGCACAAATAGCATTACCCCACAAATCTTCCAAAAGTCAAGTTATAAACTTGTTACAAACTGAACACAAATTACAAAATATTGCACAAATTTGACATAACACATAACATAATTTGTATATCATATGACATGATACTAAGCATTTAACAAAACAATTCACAAAACAAGCTTTTGAATTTTCTGTAAACTAGCTTCAGTAATAACAGCCTTTGCCACCAGTATATAGCCATGCTAAACTGCAGATAGATAGATTTATTTAAAACATATCCATGAACAATAGCGATCTTTGATCACATGTGTCGCCTGATGATGCAGCTGTGTTGTAGCTACATGTACTGTGCAGCAGGAGAAACAAAAATCATTAACAGGCCAAAATGCATTTTTTATACAAGGGCCATAACTCAGCCAAAAATCATTAACAAGAAGTAACCTGTTAAATATTTGCAAGAACTTGAGGTACCAATTGATCAAGTAAAGTTTCATTTAAATTAAATTAGTAGTCTGGAATAAAAATTATCAAAGGGCCATAACTCTGACAAAAATCATTGAACTGGAAAATGTGACACGAAAATAAACCTCCAATAATCACATCTTACTAAGGAAAGTACAAAAAAGTGAACTAAATCTTTCATTTCCATATACATGTATGTGGTTTTGGCAGACAATACACTGTTGGCTATTGAACTGTAGAATATCAAAGCTAAAGGATGAACTTCTCCAAATTCATAGTATGGCCAGTCTACTACAAAATTCAACAAAGTGAGGTTTAAATCTTTTCAGTTACAAACATTCTGCTTAGACCCCTGTACATAATATATATAAGACTTGAACATCAACGGACCTTACTCTATATACAAAACTAAAGCTGGAAACTTTTACTACAACTGTAATGGCTAACAGTGTTTACATTTGTGATTTATGGTTTTCTGTTTCTTTTAAACATAATTATATTATTTTACAAAATAAAGTGTTAATAAAGTGTTATATATATATCGGTGGTGGGTGGGGTAATGGTAATTTCACAATAAGCCTTATACATAACACTGTGTTGAGAGACCTGGGACCAACATGAGCATTATAATGGGGTTGCAGTGTACATGCTTATCGTTAAACCTAGTGAAAGTTAGCTAGCATCATTTATTTTATTAATAAATAATAGTTGATATACTATCAGATAAAAGATTATTTATAATTGCTAGAATATTTTTTACCTGAATTAACTGGATAACAACTTTGCAACATTTTTGAATTGTAGTTTACTTATGGATGTTGTATTTAATTGATACTTCAGTGGCTAACCAATTGTTACATCAGCAATGAATTAAAGAAAACTGACCATTTACTACTTTTCCCTTCACCAATTTGGTATCTATAAATGAGCATCTGTTAGATTATTACAGCTTGTTTTATGATACATGTTATTCTTGAAAAATCTTTCTACAACTGAATGATGTTAGGATATGTTAATAAAGTCATAACTTTGTTATATTATAAGTAATAATAAGTAAAACAATAATAAGTAAAACAATTAATGAGGTATCATATGAATGCCTTCAAAATTCATGACAAGAAAATAAGTACATGTACATTGGTCAAATAACATCCCAAACATAGTGGCTTACACAAAACTCTTGATTTAACTTGTTACTACATGCATTAACCTTTAATTCCCTGAAACATATATATCAAAATATTGTCATTTAAAAGTACACAAAATTATCTTAATATTCATTTAACAATAAATCTGCAGATCTGAACAGACCAGTAACATACAGTTAAACAGTTATACAATTATGACACTTTATGAACTGGACACTATATTACACATACAAGTACTTCACATAACCCTCTGTTTTGTGCATCTAAAAAGCAAACTATGGTATAACTGATTATAAACCTAGCAGACTGTGGTAGTATTACTGATGATAAACCTAGTGGACTAGTATGACTGATTATAAACCTGACAGTATGTGGTATAACTGATTATAAACCTGACAGTATGTGGTATAACTGATTATAAACCTGACAGTATGTGGTATAACTGATTATAAACCTGATAGACTGTGGTATAACTGATGATAAACCTAGCAGACTGTGGTATAACTAATTATAAACCTGATAGACTGTGGTATAACTGATTATAAACCTGATAGACTGTGGTATAACTGATGATAAACCTAGCAGACTGTGGTATAACTAATTATAAACCTGATAGACTGTGGTATAACTAATTATAAACCTGACATACTGTGGTATAACTAATCATAAACTTGACAGACTGTGGTATAAATAATTATAAACCTGATAGACTGTGGCATAACTAATTATAAACCTGATAGACTGTGGTATAACTAATTATAAACCTGACATACTGTGGTATAACTAATTATAAACCTGATAGACTGTGGTATGAATGATGATAATCCAGACTGTGGTATAACTGATAATAGACCTTATAGACTGTGGTATAACTCAGTATAAACCTGACAGACTGTGGTATAACTGATCATAAACTTGACAGACTGTGGTATAACTGATTATAACTTGGCAGACTGTTGTATATCAAATTACTATATAAATCTAGTACTAGATCTTATATCTGACACATGTTAAAACAATGTATAAATACTGTATGTCGAAAGCAAATTACCCCTATAATAATTATAACAGTAACAAAAAACATGATAATATTTTGGCAATTTCTTAAAACTACTCTATCAATTGATTTAATACAATTATTTGAACTAACATTCACTGTATTATGGCACATATAGGAAATTAATATTTTTACAATATACAAACTTATATAATTGCTAAAACTTAAACTTTTATCAATGCATATAAGATTATTTATTAATACAATGTATTCAAGTATAGCTATGAGCATTTATTTAGTCATTTTTATTCATCATAAAATTAAAATGTTGGACATTAAAATTTTTCCATTTGAGTAATAGAAACTAATAAGATTTTTTTAACAATCTTAACAGCTCAAAGGGAGTGACATAGGTGCTGTCATTGCTGTTTAAAAAGTTTTGTTTTTAAAAGCAACTTCAATTAGTTGTTGTCCTTTTTGTAGGATGTATAATGTTTACCCTGACAGACTTGATATTTAAATGTATGGTCAAATAAACCATATTAATTTTCAAGTTTAGATAATCTCATTGGATGAAAAAAGTGGGGTAAAGATGTCTGCCTACTTACTATGATAATTTGTTGTTCAGTATACGAGATTAGCACAAGGCCAACCAGCAGATGCTATCTGTACATACAGCTGACTGATCTACTTTTAGCATTTTGGTACTGAAATCCCTTTATATACTTATTAACCATTGAAATTTCAAATTTAGGGAAGTCTATTACATGTTGATCACCTAACAACATTAACCAAGTTGGCCTTGCAAAATAAAATGAATCAAATTGACATTTGTTTTTAACACTCCAGAATCTTATGCATCTGAAATACTCTTTATGTTTCACAACTTATTGACAGATTCCTATATAATTCAATGTAACACTAAAAACTGCATCTTTTTTTACTGATGATGTATTTGTCAAACAATTTCTCTGGCAAGAAATATTTAAAGCTTACGAGTGCTCAAAACTATATATTGTCTTTTTTCCTGTTTCTATTTAAAAAGTAATGTTTTGTTTATGTATAAAATTATTCTAATTAGACAGTACATGCATATCTTTATCATTACACAGTCATGTAAGAAATGCTTAGTTTCACTTTAGACATGAACCTAACTTAAAAGACAATGATTACCCTATTATACAGAACTACAGGAAAGATTCAAATAGAACTACTCTCTATTAAGTTAAGAAAACAACTAGTCTAATAATTAAACATCTAAGACAAACGTCCAGGAAACCTCATGGATCTCAGACAAACATCCAGGATGCCTCATGGATCTCAGACAAACATCCAGGATACCTCATGGATCTCAGACAAACATCCAGGGTGACTCATGGATCTCATACAAACATTTAGGATGCCTCATTGATCTCAGACAAACATCCAGGATGCCTCGTGGATCTCAGACAAACATCCAGGATGCCTCATGGATCTCAGAAAAATGTCCAGGATGTCTCATGGATCTCAGACAAACATCCTGGATGCTTCATGGATGTTAAGATGTAACTATTATATGTACTCTTAATATCAACATAATAGTCTGATAACACCATTATCAGCTCCCAGCAGCAGTGTTCTGTTTAGAGGTAGAATCTCCATGCTGGTTAATACACCTTTGAATACCTCCGATCTCAGCTTGGTTGAAGAAAAATTTGCCTGTAAAATATACACCTTATCATTGTGATATATGTTTTATGTAATGACCCTATAAACATTAAATTACTCACATCATAAACTAGTCAAATAAATTGAATAGAAGAAACATGGCAATGCCACAAAACCAAGTTTTCAACAAAAGCTATTCTAAAACACAACAAAGTAACGGCATTTAAGCAAAATTAAATATTTGACCTTGAAGGTAAAAGTTATTTCAACATCAAGGTCATGCTTCAATAATTTAAAATGTTGCTTTTGTCAAAAATGTTTTTTTTTTTCTTCCAAATAAGAATCAAATCTGTATATAAATTAACAGTGAGGATCCTTTTAGGTAAAGGTTATACTTAAATTATTGAACATGTTGAATCTGTCAAAGACATTGTTTTGTCAAAGTAGGAATTAAATCAAATTAATTTCAATAAATATCAATAGAAATCAAGAAATCACCACAAGCTTGCTATATACAGGATTTGATGGCAAAATATCAATCCTAAGCTGAAATCATTTTTAGTAATGGTGACCTTGACTGTACAGGGCCAAAAAGCAAACCCAAGCAATGTATAAATATAAGCTTACTATTTACCAATTTTGTTTAAAAATATCTCATTTGTAACTATAGTTATTAACTAGAACTGCCACTCTCATGGCGTCAATACCCCCGCATACCACTTTGTCAGACAGTGGCCATTTAGAGCTCAAGGACAACCACCCTGTCAAATCTGAGGTTACTAAGCCAGTGCATTGCTAAGATATGTATTCTCCATGCTTCAAATGTGAAAATTTAAAAATCAAGTTTTTTTAGTCAAGGCCCCTGTGACCTTGACCTTTTACCCAGTGACCTCAAAATCAATAGGGGTCATTTACTAATCATGACTAACCTCCATGCCAAATATGAAGACTGTGAGGCAAAGGAATCTCAAGTTAATGGGCAGACAAGCTTTTTTTAAGGTAAGGCCCCTGTGATCTTGAACTTTGACCCAGTGACCTCAAAAACAATAGGGGTAATCTACTAATCATGACTAACCTCCATGCCAAATATGACGACTATGGGTCAAAGGAAACTCAAGTTATTGGGCGGACAAGCTTTTTTTTAGTCAAGGCCCCTGTGACCTTGACCTTTGACCCAGTGGCCTCAAGATCAATAGGAGTCATCTACTAATCATGACTAACCTCCATGCCAAATATGAAGACTGTGGGTCAAAGGAATCTCAAGTTATTGGGCGGACAAAGTTTTTTAGTCAAGGCCCCTGTGACCTTGACCTTTGACCCAATGACCTAAAATCAATAGGGGTCATCTACTAATCATGACTTACCTCAATGCCGAATATGAAGACTATGGGTCAAAGGAATCTCAAGTTATTGGGCGGACAAGGTTTTTTAGTCAAGGCCCCTGTGACCTTGACCTTTGACCCAGTGACCTCAAAATCAATAGGGGTCATCTACTTATCATGACTAACCTCCATGCCAAATATGAAGACTGTGGGCCAAAGGAATCTCAAGTTATTGGGCGGACAAGCTTTTTAAAGTCAAGGCCCCTGTGACCTTGACCTTTGACCCTTAAATCAATAAGGTCATCTACTAATCATGACTAACCTCCATGCCAAATATGAAGACTGTGGGTCAAAGGAATCTCAAGTTATTGGGCGGACAAGCTTTTTAAAGTCAAGGCCCCTGTGACCTTGACCTTTGACCCAGTGACCCCAAAATCAATAGGGGTCATCTACTAATCATGACTAACCTCCATGCCAAATATGAAGACTGTGGGTCAAAGGAATCTCAAGTTATTGGGCGGACAAGGTTTTTTTAGTCAAGGCCCCTGTGACCTTGACCTTTGACCCAGTGACCTCAAAATCAATAGGGGTCATCTACTAATCATGACTAACCTCCATGCCAAATATGAAGACTGTGGGCCAAAGGAATCTCAAGTTATTGGGCGGACAAGCTTTTTAAAGTCAAGGCCCCTGTGACCTTGACCTTTGACCCAGTGACCCCAAAATCAATAGGGGTCATCTACTAATCATGACTAACCTCCATGCCAAATATGAAGACTGTGGGCCAAAGGAATCTCAAGTTATTGGGCGGACAAGGAAAAACCGACAGACGGCATGGATAAGGGCCCTGTGACCTTGACCTTTGACCCAGTGACCCCAAAATCAAAAGGGGTCATTTGCTAATCCTGACTAATCTCCATGCCAAATATGAAGATTGTGGGCCAAAGGAATCTCAAGTTATTGGGCTGACAAGGAAAAACCGACGGACTGACGTCCGGACGGACGGACGGACGTCTGGACGGACAAGCTAATTCCAGTATACCCCCCTTACAATTTCGTTGTGCGGAGGTATAACAAGAAAACGTTATTCTCTTTTTAGTGACAGTGACCTAAAAACTATTGGATGACAAAGAAAAACAGAGAGTGGCAACGTGGCCAAGTGGTTAATATATCAGAATAGTAATCTAAGAGATGTTGGCCACATGGATTTAAACCCCGTCACGGGCAAGCCATTGTTTCCTTGAGTAAGAAACTTTTTATTCAGTACTAAGTACTGGTTGGTTCCAGGAACAGATTCGAGAGTGTTTCAATAAGCTTATAGCTTCCAACTAACTCCAATTAAAATAAATTTGTATAAACTATAGAAAACTAAATATGAAAACTTACATGTGCATCTACAGAGGTGTGGACACCAATTTTATTGTTAGTTGTTGCACTAACGATCTGGTTCTTATAAAATCTTACACAATGTATAGGTTCTGTGTGACCTGCAAGTTATTTAAACATCAATTTTATAAACTGGCACAAGTCTTCAAAGTTTAAACATACCCTTCACATCAG
Organism: Ruditapes philippinarum; assembly: GCF_026571515.1. Lineage (NCBI taxonomy): Eukaryota > Metazoa > Mollusca > Bivalvia > Venerida > Veneridae > Ruditapes > Ruditapes philippinarum. Next base: position 148,725 of record NW_026861563.1, read on the forward strand.
TAAATCAGCAATTATCCATGCTATGTTATATAAAATATTTTGTAATCATACTACATTGTATTTGATATCCACATTAAAATGAATCTCAATACTAATAAATCCAACTGAAGACCAAAATACCATCTCATAGATTTAAATTTGTTGAACACAAATGAAATCAATCTAACTTTTGTTCCAAACACTGATTGTTACCATGCATTTTCTTTATGTTAATTTCAGTTTATCAGGGTGAATGTGGAATATTTTATGTCCTTCAAAATTATCACCTTCAAAAGATCTTAACAACTTTGCATTTAATTCCACTTTTGCCTTGAGGAGTTTTCTTACCTTTAAATGTGACCAACTCTGAAGTTGTTTCTACACTCCAAAGTTTCATGTTTAAATCAAATGCTGTAGATACAAATGATGTTTTGTTGAAGGCTCTAAGCTAAAGATAAAAACAAAGTTGTTTTTCTTATAGTTTTTACATTTCAAAAATAGAACGATAAAAATCCATACAATTCTAGATTTATCTTTACATAAACATTTAACTTTAGTATGTGTCAGACTGACATGAAATATACAAATTTCATTAAATACAGAAAATCAGTATCTGTAACAGTAAAAACATATTTCATGTATTTCTAACATAAATTTCAACAATGCTGAGTGATGCTCCTCAAAATAAGAACTGAGTCCATGACTGAGTGATTTCAAACCACTTGTCCCTAACCCATGTAGGTTTAAATCGTGACAGGGACTTTGGATTCTTTCAAGTGGAGGAATTATCGAGCTAGCTAACAGAAACATTGGTGGTTCTGCTAAGGTGCCTGCTTGTGCCTGAAATAATGGAAGGAGTGGCACCTGAGATCTTCCTAGATCAGTAAAGCTGGAAAGTCACCATATGATCTCTTCTGTTAGTTCAACGTAAAACCCAGGATGAAGCAGTCACAATATCATCCCAACTTAAGACCATATAGATGTATATTACAGATGCTGAATATTGAAAAAGATATCCTAAATTTCTTCAAATTACAAAAAATGTCCAATAAAATTAGAAAAGATATTTAATAAACATCACAGAATAAAAGCAAGAGAAAATCAACTCATGGTATTCTCCAGGGTATTATTTACCTGAAGTATTTCACTGTCATGTCCCTTCCATGAGCCCAATAGAACACCAGTATTTAAATCTAATAATGCAATAACACCACTAGAGAAACCTACAGCTACCCATGTACCATCAGGGCTAGAGGTCACACACCGTATCACACCTGAAAATAATATAACATAAAATATATTGTCTGTTCTTATCTCATTTATTTTTTTGCACTTTCATCTATTATACTAGGAATTTCTTTCTATACTGAACTTGCCTAAATTTGAATTTGAAGTGAATAATGCTATTTTCAGAACATTTTTAGTCCATATATTAAATCAAGTAGCTCATCGTTCAGAGTTAGACTGCATCAAATCACATCCTGGCCAAATTATGGCATAAAGTAGATCAACACTGGCAAAACAAAGATCAATAGTCAACAAGAGCCCTGCATATGATGTTAACGCTCATCTATAAAAAAGAGGCATAACTTAAAAGATATTAATTTCAAAATTGTGTCCCTTGTCTAGTCTAACAATTGCATCTTGTCATGATAAGCAAGTATTCAAAGATTCATGTTGATACGTTTTAAAATGTTTGAATAATGAACTACATTTTAGATTTTATACAATGAAAACAACAATGACGACGATGACACCCCAGCATTCATAATAGCTTGATTTTTTTATTCTAAAACAGACAAGCTTAAAATGCTATCATAAAAATGACTAAAATGGTTTATAAAAACCATAAAGAATAATCTGTTATGAAACATCATTGTCTCACCATGATTTCCTGTTACACACTTGTATTCATGGGCGTATCTAGCTGCTCTCATATCCAGAAACCTGCAGAAATATATGAAAATTATTGTATAACTATATTGTTTATATTAATGTGCCAAGAAAACTATTCTTGTTTTATCACATTGTGGCAAGTATACTTTAGTAAATTTATAAATACTTTTTTAATCTTATAATTTTTACATATAAAGACTGATAAACATTAAAACAGATTACGTTAATAAGTATAATGTAGTTATAAAAATTTTATTTATTAAATGCAATATCCTATTCTGTATGTACATTATTACAGCTTGGTAACGTTGTAATAGCCACAACAGTTTTTGCTTCAGTCATCCTCTGCTGCTGTACTATGCTACAGCATTAGAACATGTTAATACAATAAAGAACTACTTCAGATTTCATCTCAATTTCCTATATTTATGTGCTGTAAATGATGAAGAATTAGAACAGCTACATGTCAATCCAGGGTACAATTGTTTCACTATCAGACTACAGCAGAACTCACCCTAGTGTACTTTCATGTGTATCTGTTACATTACAGCAGAACTCACCTTAGTGTACTATCTTGTGTAGCTGTAATTACCACAGTACTAGGACTAGGTAATGGTGTAAGGGCTATCACAGGGCTGTACTTTGATGATTCTAGCTGCCGAATTGTGTCTCCAGTAAATGGATCCCAAACCTTTGGAAATGTTGAATGAAATGTCAAGATTTTCAAAAAGAAAAATCATAGCACATTGGATTTTAATTATATATAGTGAGAAATTTGTCCAAATATCAGGAAATATGGATATAAAAATAAAAATTCTGAAGTTAATCAAAATATACTAAACTCATAAATAAAACAAATACAAAATGAAAATTCATGATGTTTTTTCTTTAATTAATCATCTTGAAAAATCCTCATTTTATCATTTTGAAAAATCCTCATTTTAACATGTTTCCTCACAATCAGTGAATAGCAAAAATTTAGCATGATTACTAATTGGTAAGTTTTGTTTGTTTTGGGTTTTACGTCACATCGACACAGTATAGGTCATATCGCAACGTTCTAGCTTTACTGGTGGAGGAAGACCTCAGGTGCCCTTTCGTGCATTATTTCAGGCACAAACAGGCACCTGAGTAGAACCACCGACGTTCCGTCAGCTAGCTGGATAGCTTCCTCACATGAAAGAATCCATAGTCCCTGTCGGGATTCAAACCCACAGCGGTGAGGGCAAGTGGTTTGAAGTCAACGATCTTAACCAGTCGGCCACGGACGCCCCTCTCCTAATCAGTAAGAAACAATTTATTGTTATAAAGAACAATACATACATGCACAGTACTGTCACACGAAGCCACCAGTCTCAATGTCTCTAGATATGCCACAGAAAATACAGACTTCTTATGGCGCTCATATGACCACTGACATCTGCATCTATAATACAAACAAGCAAATTCGTTGAATTTATATCCCCCGCCAAGTACTGGTTTTTATTAACACAACAACTGAAAACATGAGGCTTTATTTATATATTAATCATGGCATAAACAGTAATATTCTTTGAACTTGAAAAATATTCAGGGCAATAACAGAGCCATAACTTTGTGTAAAATAGTAATATCTGGAAATGCCAATGAGATGTATGCATACTACAAAACTAATCAAGGGCCATAAACCTGAGTTATAAGTATCTGACCGGAACAAGGCGACTATATGCACATCTCCTCTTAGTATCCCATAAAGTTCTGTTGAATTCCAGCCAGTAGTTACAGAGAAGTAGCACGGTAAACGATTATTGCTCTGGTTGTATACTGCCTAAGTTATCAAGGGTCATAACTCTAAGTTAAAATGTCTGACCCAAACAAAGCGACAATATGCGCATCTCCTCTTGGTATTGAAGGTTCCAATAAAGATTCATTGAATTCCAGCCAGTAGTTGCAAAGAAGTAGCGAGGTAAAGATTTTTGCTCTATATGCATACTGCATAACTAATCAAGGGCCATAACTCTGAGTTTAAGTGTCTGACTGGAACAAGGCAACGATATGCGCATCTCCTCTTGGTATTGAAGGTTCCCATAAAGTTTTGTTGAATTCCAGCCAGTAGTTGCAGAGAAGTAGCACGGAAACAATTTTTTCTCTATATGCATACTGCATAACTAATCAAGGACCATAACTCTGAGTTAAAGTGTCTGACCGGAACAAGGCAACGATATGCGCATCTCCTCTTGGTATTGAAGATTCACATGAAGTTTCGTTGAATTCCAGCCAGAAGTTGCAGAGAACTATCGCGGAAACGATTTTTACTCCATATGCATACTGCATAACTAATCAAGGGCCATAACTCTGAGTTAAAGTGTCTGACCGGAACAAGCTGACGATATGCGCATCTCCTCTTGGTATTGAAGGTTCCCATAAAGTTTCGTTAAATTCCAGCAAGTAGTTGCAGAGAAGTAGTGGGGAAACGATTTTTACTCTATATGCATACTACATAACTAATCAAGGGCCATAACTCTGAGTTTCAGTGTCTGACTGGAACAAGGCAACAATATGCGCATCTCCTCTTGGTATTGAAGGTTCCCATAAAGTTCTGTTGAATTCCAGCCAGTAGTTGCAGAGAAGTAGCACGGAAACAATTTTTTCTCTATATGCATACTGCATAACTAATCAAGGACCATAACTCTGAGTTAAAGTGTCTGACCGGAACAAGGCAACGATATGCGCATCTCCTCTTGGTATTGAAGATTCACATGAAGTTTCTTTGAATTCCAGCCAGTAGTTACAGAGAAGTAGCACGGAAACAATTATTGCTATGGTTGTATACTGCCTAAGTTATCAAGGGTCATAACTCTAAGTTAAAATGTCTGACCCAAACAAAGCGACAATATGCACATCTCCTCTTGGTATTGAAGGTTCCAATAAAGATTCATTGAATTCCAAATAGTAGTGGCAAAGAAGAAGCGAGGAAACGAATATTTTTCTATATGGATACTGCATAACTAATCAAGGGCCATAACTCTGAGTTAAAGTGTCCGACCCCAACAAGGCAATGACATGCGCATCTTCTCTTGGTATTGAAGGTTCCCATAAAGTTTCATTGAATTCCAGAAAGTAGTTGCAGAGAAGTAGCGTGGTAAAGATTTTTGCTCTATATGCATACTGCATAACTAATCAAGGGCCATAACTCTGAGTTAAAGTGTCTGACTGGAACAAGGCAACGATATGCGCATCTCCTCTTGGTATTGAAGGTTCCAATAAAGTTTCATTGAATTCCAGCCAGTAGTTGCAAAGAAGTAGCGAGAAAACGAATATTTTTCTATATGGATACTGCTAACTAATCAAGGGCCATAACTCTGAGTTAAAGTGTCCGACCCCAACAAGGCAACGATATGCGCATCTCCTCTTGGTATTGAAGATTCACATGAAGTTTCGTTGAATTCCAGCCAGTAGTTGCAGAGAACTATCGCGGAAACGATTTTTACTCCATATGCATACTGCATAACTAATCAAGGGCCATAACTCTGAGTTAAAGTGTCTGACCGGAACAAGCTGACGATATGCGCATCTCCTCTTGGTATTGAAGGTTCCCATAAAGTTTCGTTGAATTCCAGCAAGTAGTTGCAGAGAAGTAATGGGGAAACGATTTTTACTCTATATGCATACTACATAACTAATCAAGGGCCATAACTCTGAGTCAAAGGGTCTGACCGGAACAAGCTGACGATATGCGCATCTCCTCTCGATATTGATGATTCCCATAAAGTTTCATTGAATTCCAGCCTGTAGTTGCAGAGAACTACTCTGGAAACGAAATTTTAGTCTATATGCATACTACATAACTAATCAAGGGCCATAACTCTGAGTTAAAGGGTCTGACCAGAACAAGCTGACGATATGCGCATCTCCTCTTGCTATTGATGATTCCCATAAAGTTTCGTTGAATTCCAGCCAGTAGTTGCAGAGAACTACTCCGGAAACGAAATTCGGACGGACGGATGGACGGACGGACATCGCCAAAACTATATCCCCCTCCCGATTCCATCGGCGGGGGATAACAATTATAACACTGAGTTATCATCTTCATTATCAACAAAAGCAATATGTATAAAGAGTGAGTTATCTCCCTTAAAATTCTGAACTAGTGAATGTTTGAAATCAGTTCTCTCCCTTTATGTCAATATAATCAAGATCCAAAAAAGCAAGTTGACAGGTTTTACAGTGTTTGCTAGTATGTATAAATGTAAGTATATCCCTAGTAATTGAAATCTGATCATTTTGAATAAAAATAATTTAAATAATTACCTGCCACTCCCATCACCAAAACTATTAAGTGACCAAAGTTTTACTGTTTTGTCTTTGCTGGCACTGATAAAAGAATTCTCATTATCCAGGCATGTTAGAGAACGTATACTATTCTGATGACCTGTAAAATAAACATTTTCCATGTTATAACTTGAAATAAATGCATACTTCATTTTTTACTTTCAATTCAAAATTTTAATTTCAAGATGAAAATCAAGTAAAATACAAGTTTAAATTTATTGAAAGCCATTATCAATCAGTTAAAACTTCCATATTCTATACATCTCCAGCCAAATAGAAATTATTTTGTCAAAACAGTTTTCACCTGGAATATCTAACATGGAACAAATTACAAAATGTATGTGTCCATACAACTATATATCAAAACTTACCAATAAAAGCTTGCAATTTGATCTGTTTGAAGTTGAACATTGTGTCTCTTTCATTTAAACCTGAAAATGATGTAAACTAATACAAAGTAATGTTAACCTAATCAAGACTTTACTCCTGTTGTTTTTGTAACAGTATGAAACTAAACAAAATAAAAATTTAAATTCTTTTATTCAGAAATTGAAAGTCCAAGGTAGAAAGATACATCAAATGGCCTCTTTTGAAACTTTTTTCGAAACTTAAAAAAAAGTTATCATTATTTGCTGAAATAACACCATTGCAGGCAGTAGAAAAATCTATTTTCTAGCCTCAATGATCTTGATCTGATTTTTACTTTGCAAGGAATTTACATTCCAAATATTGAATATTAATGTCAATAAATAAAATTGCTATGAGAAATAGTAAGTTAGTGTAACCAAAGGCAGACAACCCTGTGGCTTTATGCTTCTCAAAATTTCTTATTAAAAGACAATCATGTATCAGTGTATATACATGTAGATATATATTTACCTAGTTCATGTTCCCAGTAAGCTAGCCAGTTACCCTTCAGATGTCGGTTAGTATTCCGTGGAATTTCCTCACTACAATAATAATAATACAATAATTTATAGTAAAGATTTTTATTTACTTCCTGGTCTGTAAAAAGGTATATTTCATAACAATATAATTCACACACCTGTTCAGTCTAATTTAACTTGTTGTCTTCACTTTATTGTTTCAGCTTCTGTGTACTGTAACCAGACTCTACACTGTTTACTACTCATTTATTATTTTCGGTACTGAACACTTCTACACAACTTATGAACTTTTCCAATTCACAACTGGGCACATCTATTACAAAAGTGAGGCATTATAAGGCTTTCCAGAGATCTAAACCCCTAACCTGCTTCATTTCAGAAATGGACTTCTCCAGTTTCCTTAATTTGGAACTGTCATAAATTCATTTTTTTGGAATTTAAAGTTGGTCACACAACAGTTTAGAGCCTGATAAGACTGCAAGGATATGTAGACTAGGCAGGCTCTAAACTGGCATGAAAAGGCTAGTCACTTTGTATCCCAGCAGTGTAAGCATTAATAATTATAAATAAAAGAAAATCTCAGATATTTTACCTCTTTGTCTCATCTGGATCTATTCTAAGAATGCCTTTATGTTGGAAATGTTTTCTCAGTTGAAATGTTTCTGGACTTGGTTGTAATGTGGTGTTGTCATCTTGTAGACAGATACGATTACCAACAATAGCCACATTACTGCCTATATCTGAACCTTCATTCACAGGAACATTTTCCTCATGTTCTAGAAACAATGAAATACAATTTAGTGAAGTTCTTATATCTAATTGTTTAAAATACACAGATGTGGAGCCAATATGTTTTTTAAGCATAAAGTAAAAAGTTAAACTGAAAACCATTTGTACTTCTAAGAGATGTCTGTAGATCTGAAGCTGAATATATACTAAAAATTAAATACTTTCTTAAGTTAACATACTGTTCATCTTATACAAAATACAGTTTTTAACCAAAGATATTTATGTATATGCTTATCAATCAAAATTATAAATCCATTGAGTTATGGTTGTAAATCATCACTCAAAATTGCTAGCTGCATCAATGACTTTACTCTGCCAATAATATATAGCCAGGTCAGTCAGCATTTAAGCCCACTTTGAACAGACTCTTTACTGTTCTACTATTGTCTGTACAAATTTATAATTTTTATTCTTAAAATCCCTTAAAATATCAAATGACCACTGCATATCAAAAGGTGGACATGTATGTTTCCAAAACATCAGCAGCAAAAAAAGCTAAATATGTCTGATAAATTGATATTAACAAACTATGTAACAAAGGGTAGCAGTGGCCTAGTGGTTAAGGTGGCTGCCTCTCAACCCAGGGATCATGGGTTTGAACCTTGATCACGTCACCACTATGTTTCTCCAAATGACAACAGTGCTGGTTGGTTCCAGGAAGCGGACTCGAAAGTGATTAATTTAAGTTTCAAGAACTTGTTTCGCAATCATGTTTAATTAAATAAATATGTTTAAACCAATGTTACAATGGTTGGATGACTTTTACTACAAATAACTTAAACAGTCAGACAGAAAAGAAGGACAAAATATAAAACAAAAATAGAGTAAAGATATTTACCAGGAGAATTCAAGTCATCATACTCAGTATACAATGCTTTATCATACTGGGAACACAGTTTACGTATAAGATCATCATTAGATAAACATTCTTCCATATGATGACTGAAATATAACAATATCAATATATAACAATTTGTCTTCTTATGATGGTTTTAACCATTACCATGCTAAATATCTTAAATAACAAGAAAATCTAAAAATATGACTTGAATGAAAAATGAACAGTGCAGACCACTATCAGACAGTGCAGATCTTGGTCTTCACTTGTCCCATGGGTGGATTCAATTGCGGCCAGCAGGCTAAGAGTTAAGCCATAGCAACAGTGTCAAGGTCATATCATGACTTTCCTACATACACACAAGGTATGGGAAGGCACTTGATTAAGATCTCAGACATTCCACAAGCCAGTTGGAATGATTCCTCTCATACAAGAATTTGACATTTCTGTTGGAATTCAAACTCTCAACTATGAAAAGCAAGTAATTTGAAGACAGCTTTCCAACCATCCAGTCCCTGGTATATGCCAATGATGGCTGTACTATAACATAATGTTAGTAAGTTCCAAAGACTAAAAAATATACATGACCTATGATTTATAGTCTAGCCTATGAAAGCAAGCACAGATGTAATATACATGTTTATTACATGCTTTTCGGTGGTTTATAGAAATATATCAGTGATATAAAACTGGTAATTTCACTGTTTTAAACAGTGAAATTATCAATTTGATAATTTCACTGTTTTGAATTTAAGCCTCTTACGTTGTTTTAGTGAAATACCAGCATGCACAGTCCTAGGAACCAACTTAATGAATCGACGTTGTAAATGACGTCACATTGTATCATTATTTTGGACTTGTGAACACCAAAAGTTCATATTTCACTCATGGCTGCGCCACTCGTGAAATATACCTTTTGGTGCTCACTCGGTGAAATATATTCCGATATTACACTGAACTAAACAAATATCCTCTATATTTGTTTATGAGTAATGATTGCATAAAATTAGATAAATTAGAATTGAAGTGCAAGAAACTATGAGAGTTTTAGTAACAGTGAGCTGTCATGATGACAAGTATATGACTGATATATGGAGAAGTATAAATGATATAACAAACACTACCATACCTTCCAAACACAGATGTAAGAGGTATATAAGCTGCCAATGCTAATTCAGGGCTGAATGTTTGTCTGAATTCTGATTGGAGGATTTCCTCACTAGCTGACCTTGCGTCAATCTCATCTAAATATAGATATTTTATTGTTAAATGATCTTTTTGCAGAATTTTTAAATAATTTGGCCTTTATCTATTTTTTAAAATAAAAAAAATCTTACTTTGTCATTTATTTTACAAATACATGTAGAATTTTATGAAATTTCTATTAAATTGTTATACACTATACATGTATATAAAATCTTTGAACACTAACAATATCTTTAATCATTCAATACAGATGCATTTGTTATTATATTCCATGTCCTAAGTTTATTAGTAGAAAACAACACAACTCCACATAAAGAACAGCATAACGTACCTCTATCATCTACAGAATGTATATCTGCCAGGCTATAGCTAGACTTGGTGGCTCTAAATTTCTTCAGAGGATCGCTGTGTTTTGGTGACACACTCAAACTAACTGGTGAACCTATGGTGTATTGCTGGGTATGAGAGTCCATTTTTATATTTAAGAATGATTCGTCTATAGAACCTGAATCTGCAACCATATCAATATCTTATTCTCTATGTAAATAATTTAATGGCAGTATGTTGTACTTGCAGATTGGGAGAAATTTAAAGATTTTACAGTATGTAACAATATTTCAAATAAAAGATGTCTGAATCTTAATACAAGGACAAAAGGTATAAACCATACTTGTTTTGTTAAAATATGCTTAAATGTTTCATGAAATTTCAAAATTGAACTATGATAAAAGTGTTAAAAAGTGGCTATTCCATTCTGTATGCACTGGCATTCAATGTGTGTACTGTCTATACCTTGAACATAAAGTGCAAGTTAAAATAATAACCAATCATTAATCTCTTATCTTTTAAAAGGTTAACATTCTTATAAAGATAAAAATCATCGAAAAACTAGAGTAAGACATGTGTCGGCAGTACTCGGATGTACCCTCATTCAACAGTTTTTTCAGTCCATTGGCCGAAAGTGTGACAGCTGAAAGCTTACAAGATGGACAGACAAGGTCAAATCCATCTCCAGCTTAAGCAATGAGGTAATAACAACCTCAAAATAAGACAAAATACAGTAACTATTTATAGCCTTATTTTTTGTTGCTTCCAATCATTTTGACATCTAAGAATGTAAAAATTCTTTTCATTCATATCAACATAATGATAATGCCGTGTGATAATGCACCTCACATGTAATACTGTGCTTGCCCAATGTAACTGAGTTGCCGCATTAAATAAAGTCGTAACTTACTTACTAATAATCGTATAAATATGAAATAAATAAACCAGCATTATTACCTTTACTACCAATCATAACACCATTCAACAAATCAGAGGAGCTGCCAGTAGGTGTAATACCCTCTAATGTACCAATAGAGTGAACTTTTTCAAATGGTTTGAAGAACAGCTGTAGAACATTTGTCATGTAACGACGAGCCAGCTCAAAGCCGAGTCGTAGTCCTATCACATATAATACATCTATGATCTTATAGAGGATTATACTGCGAACAACTGCTCCACTTGGGAATGATGTTGTTGTGGAGGAGACAAGTTTTAGCATTGGCTTTATTGCATCAGATATAACAGACTCCTGCAAGGCAATTAAAATAAATTGAAAAACATTGTAATTTGATATAAATTTCATATAAAATATGCTTATAATAGAGAAAAACGGTAAAATGATTAAACATACAAAAATAACAATGTTTATACTTATTTATTTTTAGAGTAAATCCTTTATGAACAAGATTGTGTGACTTTCATTTTAAAATAAGTGCCAATGGAGGACTCTAAGAATCTTTGCACAAACTAAAATGTAGAAAGATAGTGTGCTTAACTAATTTAAATTTATATGTTCTTAAGATGTACAAAGTGTGCCTATTCTCAGATAAAACCCTTCAAAAACTAGGAACATGTGGATCAAACTTGACACCTTTACCATTCGACCTGACACTGTACTGTTCAAACGCCTGTCAGTCAAACATATCAAATATGATAACCTCTATGTAAATCCTGTGAAATGGTTCAGATTTATTTTACTATTTGATATAAAAGTAATTACATTTAACATATCTAGGAATGTTTTGTCAGACAACAATGGTATAATGTGTCTGAGGAGTACAATAGCTGCCACAAGACCTGCTTCCGCTCGTACAGTTAACCTCTTCATAGCCACATGAATCTGTAATGATATCAAACATTCTTTAATTGTTCTCATTAGAAAAGTATTCAGTAAACAAAATTTCAACATCTTGTTATTCTAATACTAAAAGTCTGTTGCAGTATGTATATACTGATTTACTTTAGGTTATATGAGCAAAATACTCTTAATTTTTTATTTGTTTTAGCGAAAATTTATTTTGGCTAATTCTAGCAAATTGCACAGGGGGCAGAGATGAAAAAAATGCCCTTGTTTTCCGGAACTTGTTTAAACAACATGTAACAAATCAAAGATTTCTATTTCTTTTGTTATTTTTTATAAATAAAACATGTAAGTAGAAAATATCTTTTCACATGCAAATATGATGTAAACAGAAAATATTCCATTAGTTTCAACATATACACTGTGATTCAAAGGTATTTGTTTATTCTGTTATTCACTATTAAAACAGCAGGAGAACATATTTTTCTATGTATTAATTAGTTAGAATTCTTACAAGATCTATTATACATGGTATATATTGTAGAAGTATCACTTGCTCTCCATATATACATGATACAGAACTCAGACATTCCAAAACCTTGTGAGCATTTCTGTCACCTTGTACCAACTTTGTTGATTTTGGTAAGTCTTTCTCTGTAAGCAAAAGGTTACATAATATTACATACACACCAAACAAAACTTTATACATTCCCTTAATACGATTTTCAATAAAACTCTTTTCAGAGGCAGGTTATAAATTTGACTGTTAATTACATGTATGATTCATAAAACAGATAATCAACGTTTCTTGTTCAGTAGTTAATTTAATACATACTGAAAACAGTATACCTCCAGATTCATGTTTATCTTCATGAAAATTTTGAAAATCTTGAAGTTAAATATTGTGAAGTAAAGAATGTAATCTACACATTTCCAGTCATCAAATTTAGCACTGGCCCGGTGGCCCATGGCCAGTGAAAATTAGTTCGGCCAGTGAACATTTTAAGGACATTTAGTTAGATATAACGTAGAATAAATTCAAAACTGGAATTCGGGATAGTAAATTCAAAATCTTAAATTCATTGACTGCATTTCAATTGGCACCTTCAATCCACGTAAATTACCAAAAAATAAGAATAGGTAATATAAATTAGCCACAAAATATAATGATTTAAACAAGCAGCACAGCCAATGAATGTATCAATTCTCTGCAGTATGAGGGGACAAAAACAAATATTTATGTAAATTAAAGGAAAGGTAAACAAAAAGTATGTTTATGTTCTTACCAGAGTCTGACAACAGAGTAACTTGCTCCTCCCCAATATAACACAAAGCCAACATTCTCACCAAGTTCTTAGACAGATATTTTGCTGTAAGTAATGGACCAAGTCTGTGTGACAACCATTTAATACTTTCTGCGGCTATATCACAAATATTGATTGTATGACTGTAATGTATCTGCCGAAACTCATCTGTCTCACTCCGTATCATGTAGGTGCTTGATTTAAAATCTGAATCATTTGATTGGTTCTCTTCTAATTTCTCTTCTTTTGATTGGTCAGTTTGAATCACATCATCATCTTTTGATTGGACGATTGAATTTAATTCTATTTCCGACTTCTCATTTATTTCAAAGTGTACTGAATGACTTGTTTTCATTTTCACTTCTGGAGAGTCACCTGACTGGATCTCTCGACCTCCCTTGTCATTTGACATTTCAATGATATGTGATATGCTGTGAATAGAGGCCCTGTCTGAACTTCCTCTAGCAGACCCCTCATCATGTGTTACATCACTCTCAGAACTCTTCTCAGATAGCTGTAGAAACATTAACATTATTGCTAATAAATATACAAAATATATTCATTTGGTCTGTTAAACTGACATTTGTTAGGTCCTGTTGGCACTGTTACAGCTTTACTGGTTTTATGAAGACCTTATTGCCACCTATACAATATTTCAGAAATATGCTGACTTACCTGGGCTGATGTTTCATAAGCTTATGGGATATTACTTCTTAATATGTAATCTACACAGTATAGTTGTAAAGAGTAAGCTGTTAAACAATGGCATGAGAATAATAGAACATAAACAAAAGGCCAAATCAAACATGTTTATGCTAAAACACACTACTGAACTCTTGTTCAAATATTCAGATGCTCTTTTCAACTAGCATTCAAAATTTCAGATACTCTAAGTCTGTAGTATAGTATTCAATCAATTCAAATCTATTCCATATTCAGTCACATATAAATAACTGATCATTTGTGTTGATGGAAAAGGGTTTCTATTGAAATCTGTAAATTTCAAGCACAAATTGTTATTTCTAGAACATACATACCCAGTCACCTCCGATTGAGTCTGTGGACCTAGAGTGATCATGCCCTGATATATCAGGGAATTCATTTTCTAGATCTTCATCATCATCAACATCATCATCATCATCAAAATCAGCAGCCAGATCATCATCATCATCTTTCTGGTCTGGTCGTATATCTTCATCATCTGAAATTAAGACAGGCTTTAATTCCTTCTTTTTACAAACAACTGATTCACCCTTTTCTTTCTGCTTTTGTGCTTTGAAATAACCTGTTAGTTACTACTACAACCTAGATGAACACAATGTCAGCAATACATATTAGATGAACAAAATGTCAGCAATACTGGTTGAGGACCACCAAAACCAGACAACCACCAAACCCGGACTGCCCCGAAAATGCTTAATTTAGTATTTTCTTTGTTTAGTGGTTGTCAGTTACTTTTTTATCAACGATAATTGCATTTTTCTTCTATAATGAAGTAAATAAATTTATTGCAACCATCGTAAATGCTAATTTTTTATGTCTATTTCAAGAATGTTGACGTTGAAATTTGGGCGTCAAGAAAGCAATGCCTGACCATATAGACCAGCTATAATCATTTGCAGAGTAAACAATAGAATTTCCAAAACTTCAGCATTTGACGCTGAAATATTGTATATCATGTTAAAAATAAAAAATTAAAACACCCAAGCTTTCATCTGAATTAAATCACGTCAGGTACATATCTGTCCGGACACATGGTACTGTAGTGTTGACAATTTAGGTAATTTTGATACCCTCCTTGACGAGCCTCAGATATAAGTGTCAATACAATCAGAAATAAACAAATTAGTTTGTTAGTTAGGAGAAGAACCTAGCTGTATTGTGTCAAGTTTTTAGGTTTCTGTTTTTTGAAATTATGAAATCTGTATAGAAAAATGTTTAAAAAGTGTCCGGTTGATGGTTCCCGACCAGTACATATTATATGACCATTAAACCAGCAATATAAACTGGATGATGACAAAACCAATAAATACTGGACAACAATAAATTCAGCAATACATACTGGATGCAAACGGAATGCTTTCAAAATAAGTAACTCATAAAGGATGCAGTTAAAATCGATGTCATAACAAGTAAATGATCAATTGTTCATAAAACAGATGCCCAATTTGTATTCTAAAGATAAACAGGATATTATCATAAAATGAGAAAATATTTTAAAACTTACCTTCCATTATATGAGAATCTTGTTGCACAGTCTGATCATTGACAGTAGATAGTGCTGTATCATCATCTTGTAGAGACTGACTATTGGTCAACACCTCCTCTACCTCTTCCTTTATATCATCCTGTGACATATGAGGATCATCCCCAATCTGGAAATTCTTGTACCCGGCCACAGCTTCCACCAATAAAGTACAGAAGTTAGTAAGAAACTTTTCCAGGCCGAGATGTAGCATAAGTTGGACTAGGAATGAACGGTGATATAACTTCATGTGTTTTGGAGTGGTTGCTTCACCGTTGAATATTTGTGTTAAATATGGCAACATGTTCCTCCCAAGCTCTGTTGGTCCTAATTCCTTCCCTACAACACCTATCAGTGACCAGGCTGCTTGTACAGTTGTTTTCGGGTCCTCAAATAATTCCTTTATGTAAGGTAAAAGAAGTTCATAGCCTTCCTCTGATATAGTGCCCCTATTTCCTTTTAAATAGGTTTCTAATACATCAACTTTCTTTCTTGACAAGATTTTTTCAATTTTCTTTTTTTCTCTTAATCTTGTGACATCACTAATTTCTCTTTCTATTTCTTTGTCAATGTCTTTCATTTGGTTTAAAACTTTATACATGTCTTCAAAATATGGAGGGAATGGTATAATGTTTGAGAATTGTTGTACAAGTAATGCTGGCGTTGGTGGTTGTGATCCAAGGGAGTTAACTATGGGGTATTCAAACAGTAGACTGGTCCCATTGTTTTGTAATGTGTCTGGTTCTAGGATTTCTTTAAAACTGTCTAAATTGAGCAAAATTTCTGCAGCAGTTTGAATAATTCTGAAAAAGGCAACAATAACTAGGTCTGCAGATAGTATACATGTACTTTCAATAGACATAACACTACCTTCTTTCAGAATAGACAAGCTGTTCTTAGTCAAAATTACAAATTGAAAATGTCTGCTTTTCACCAGCTTATTATTTCTATATATTCAAAGTTCAACATAATACAAACCTCTGTTTTTCCAACTTTCAAAATTTTAGAGAAAATTAAGAGATCTGTAAAACTAACAACATTTATCAGTAAATGTTACAAAATCGAGAACTATAACTCTTTCCTCAACTTTTTTTTTTAAAAAAGATAAATGTTCATATACAGATTTGTTAATTTGCAATTAGAAAATGCCTTATACCTGGGAAGTTTACCCTTATCGTTGGCACAAAGTCGACCAATCATATTGTAGCGTTCTCTCAGACTGGTACCTTGTTTAAGTGTGTGTAATCTTGGAGCCAGAAATAGTTCACACATCAAACAACCAAACTGTTGCATATCAGCCCAAACCATCTTTACACCCTCATTAGTATCAGAGAATTTTGACTTTTTCAACTACAATCAAAAAGAAAGATTCATACTGTATGGTATTTTGTAAGTTTCATTTGATGTATACAAGGGTCATACAAAGGTGATACCAAATATGGTCTTTATGAACAAGTGGTCATTATTTGGAGGTAACTCTATTAAAAAATTCTATTATCAAAAAGTGGTCTTTATTTGCAGGAAGATCTTTATTTTGAGGTGTTCTTTAACACAGGTTTGACTATAGATCCAAAGTTCCTATTGAATTGTGAACATTTAAAGTTTTTCAAAGTTTTCTAAATTTGTGTAGATTTATTTTACTCATCTGGAGGAATGCCACTTTTAATAACAAGCCCATTATTAAGTTTGTTTTACCTTTTCTTTTTGTGTAGAAGGTGGAAGACATTCTGTGGTTTCACTTGCAAATGAATGTAAAGCTTCAAAATGATCAAGAACTGCTGTGGGATCAAAGTCAACTGGAAGCTTGATCTTAGGGGATTCTGTCTGAACAGCATCTCTATATCAAAAGTAGAACCATTAAAATTAAATTTACTTATTATACATTTGTCATGACAATAGATACACTTCTTACTTCTAAAGGTGAAGCTAAAAAGAGAGAAAATAGCTAAAAAGGAAGAATTTTATGCTGCCTTGAGAAAAATTAAGATATAATAAACATATATGCTTACTGACAAAGGCATATGTGCACTCAAGTAAGAAGGACATAGGTAAGTTCAAGTATTCCAGATTGAATCTGGCTCTTTAAAAACAAAATAAGACATATTCCTAAAGACAATGGATGTTCCACTAACTTGCATCTTTATCAATGTATATAGTTTTAGCACTGATGATCTCAACCCTAGAGATCCATAAATCCAACCAGTCAGACAACCACCTAAGGTGAGTTCCTACTTAAGACATTGTCAATAAATATTATATTAACAGAAGTGTGAAAATCTACTTTTGGCATCAGTGACCATGACCAAAGTCATTCAAAACTCCACTAAAGTTAGAGGACCATCCAAAGTATCTACATGTACTTAGCAAATATGAAGTAGCTAGGAGAAACTGTAGGGAAAATGTCCAGGAACTATGGAAGGGTTAAGTAGCAACTATCTGCTCCAAGAAATTTTTCAGGGAGTATTGAAAAGCTTTCAAAGTGTTCCTTCCATCTAGACTAAATATTTATTTATCATCACCCCTGTGAAATGTGACAATGGGACACATTTGCCCCACCTTTATTTGGCTTTCAGGGGACTTATTTTGATTCTACTCTTTTTTCATAAATGACAAGTGTAATGTTATTAAGTAATTTTTATTATTATAGTATCAAAACTAATAGATTTCACAAACCTATGACTCACAGAACTCTACTGATATGATAAGGATTTCACATCAAGTATCACTATGACCTTGACATAATGGCTTTCAAAATCAATGGGGGTCACCTACTGGCCATGGACAATGTCCCTTTCAAGCAACATAAACCATGACTTACTCCTTCTCAGTTATTGATCCAATAATAGGAGGACATACATACAAATTTATGAATTTACATACCAATGAACCCCCTTCACAGTGTAGGCATAAAGTAGGAAGAGAAAGGGATTTTTAACCAAGATCATTACAGCAGCTGCAAACTTAATTAACACAAATATAGCAACTGTAAACATTACTTGCCTTTCACTTGTTTGTCCACCTGGCATCAGCTAAACAGATAGAAAATTGATATACAATATAGTATTTTTTACAAATACTGAAAACTACAATTTAAACAGGCAGATGTAAGATGTAAATTGGTGTATGCACAACAATAATTTGTAATCATAAACTAGTATACATTGTATAATTTATTTAACATACAATTTAAATTTATTAATATTTTGTAATGGTCAAATTGTACATAATTGTGGTTACTTATATAAAAAGTCTTGTTTTAAAATAAATGAAACTATCAAAATGATGGTTTCAAATTCAAAAGGCCACCTCATATATGATGCAAATTCAAAATTGACATGAAAAAATGAAGAACAATATAAGATTTTTGCTTTAATGAGTTTGGATGATTATGATGAAAAATAAATTTTCTAAACCATACCTCTGTTTGTTTAACCCTGACAGGTAAGAGGGAAAGAGTTTTGTCAGATGAAAGTCTGTGAGGGTGGGGATGGGAGAACAGTTGTACGACTCCATGGTTTGTCAGGTTATTATGCTGATCAACAAGCTGCAGGTACACATTCTTAGACTTCACCGCTGATGATCCACTTAGCTGAAAAATAGTACCATAATAATAAAAAGGTATATTATTCATAAAAACAATAAGTGTTATATCTATATTGTCATTATAAGTAAAATACATCTAAAAGTTACATAAATGTTTTAATGAAAAATCACATGATTTCTGTTTATTTTAGTTCATCTTTTTTTTGTTATGTTAAGTTTATATATATCTGTCCAGCTTTTAATGTTAAAAAAGCTCATTAACATTACTTAAAAAATAGAAACTGAAACCAATACTTACTTTATACCCAAATGTAAGATCTATCCAGTTGTTTAAGTTGATAGAAACCTGTTCACTCTCTAACATTGCCATGTGTTTTTCTACAAATTCTGGAGCAGACGTACACCAATTTGGAAGTTCAAGGTCAGGAAGATCTTCATGGATGGAGGAGAAGATGGTGGGATCAGTGAAGAATTCTGGGATACATTCATCTGGTGTCCACTGATATAATCTTTCAATGTTTTGTGGATATTCATTTGGCACCCATTTAGTTCTAACATATGAACATAGTAGATGTTTTGGTGTTTTACGTGATTTATATACATAGTATGTAATATCAGACAAAACGTCCGACACATGATGTGGAATATGTTCACCGTCATCCCCTAATTCAGCCATAGCTTCAAATGTAAAATCTAACTGGCTATCACCTTTATTGATTCTAAATTTGGACATAGAAAGATTGCGTAACCCTGAGTGAGAGCTTGTAAAGTCCATGACCCAAGGAAGTACGGGATGATGGTTAGGATCCCCGAGTCTTCTACCGGCTAGATGGTTTAGGTACATGAGGTATTTAAAGTTATTTATCCTATGATGGACCCAATCTTCTGTCAGTTTAGCTAAGCTCTCCAGCGGTATATCAAGGAATTGGAACTGATTCATTACATCACTAGCATCGTCAAGATAATTCTCACAATCACTCAATCTTGAAATGCTCCTTGTTTGCCTAAAACTATCCTCAATAGAACATTCAGATATGCTTTTAAATGGGCTAGAGTTAGAATCTGTAAGTGTTCTAGTGCACGGTTTCTCGTTGTCTTCAATGTTTAATACTGAAGTTGATGAGTTACTTGTAGATATGTTATTGCGCACTGTATCGTTCATTAAATGCGACAGCTGGACACTGGTACAATGAACCCAGAGTTTATCATCTACCCGAATATTCTGTAGGTTTAATACACCAGCTCTCAGTCCTAACTTGTGGTAATCAGTCATGGCCTGTAGAATCTGGTACAACACAAATAATGATTTGGCATGTGATGTGTCAAATATAGCTGGACTGTAACACACAATGTCTCTCAAACAACATGGTATGTATGGCTGAACAACAAAAAACACTGACACAGTCTCTATCACAGCTAGTATTGGAATGGTATTGTTACCATGGAGACAAGACAACTGCTTAGAAAAGACATGATCTTCTCTATTGTCTGGAATGGTTATGTATATATTGGGATTCATCCTCTGTAAGTATGTCTGCACAACATTGGAAAACTGCAAGTAAAATAATAATACTTCAAAGACAAAGTTTAAACTTTCAAAGACAAGATAAATCATAATTCATATTACTTGACATATATTTAATACAGTCAACTATCATTATCTCGACATCGCTTTTCTCGATATTTCGTTATCTCGATGAAGTTTTGAAAGTCCCGATTTTCTTCCTTCTTTATCTATATTGGAAATATTTGTTTATCTCAATATTTTTATTTCGATATTTTCAGTATCTCGATGTACAATTTCAGCCCCAACAGTTATTTTCACACTATTATCCTTTGTTTATCTCGACTCATAGTTTTCCTTTGTCTGTTCCCTTCAGATGTGTGAAAAACACAAACTAGACGATAATTGCTCAATAGCGCGAGTCATAATGATGATTATATTTGTAACATGTTTAGCTGTTTTCATAAAAGTTAATCTATTTAGCGTGTTGATTGACTAATGTCCAAAATGAGTGAATTGTACGTTCTTTATAAATATTCGAACACTGTATCAATTCATTATGACTTAAATGTAAATGATATAGTGAAAATATAGAAACGCTATCGTTGGAATATTGTTTCACAATCACCACCAAATCAATCAGCGGTCGAACAACATCGAGAAAGACCCGATAAATAACCCGGGAGGATATCCGGATCAACCACCCTGAAAACAATGTTTTCACTATATTGGTGTATTACTGAGTAAACCTCACTATGTGTTTTTATCACAGAAACCCGTATTTCCGCTGGTAAACATCCGCTTATGTTACTTGATTAAATATTGACAAGGCCTATGAAAACAAGACATGGAGATATCATAGTTTATTTGACATAAGGTATGCATATGTCTTTTGTAAAAACCTGTTAATATGTTAATAAAACCCTAATATGTTTATCTCGACATTTCGTTATCTCGATATTTTTTCGACGGTCCCGATGACTTCGAGATAACGAGAGTCGACTGTACACAACTTAAAAAGAATCATTAATGATAAAAGAACATGTCAAGCATTTATTTAAGTATTTAAGTGAAACATCATAGGTTAACATTCATTTACTCATAGATATTGTCTGAGAACTTGATATATAATATAAATATTATTATACTCGTAACTATTTATGAAATTATATCACTGAATCAGCAATACAAGATATCAGAAACACACACAACAGCTAATTGAGGTACCTATTATCTCTATATTTAAAACAGAACATCTTTAAATATTCATCTTTAATTTATATCATATGTATGGTACAATGTATGTTGACAAAGTGTTGTCGGGTTTGCCTCCTACGTTTGTCTTAGTTTATCATTAAATCATAGAGAAAAACATATTTAAGTTTTGCAGTTATATAATGATTAAGTATCAGACTATATTATCACAGGTACCTGATCTTCAGCTCTATGCAACATGTCCACATCTTCATTACTGTATGTAACATGTGCTGACGTCCACAGATTGCGGAAATTTTCCCTTGCATTCTGTACAAGATGCTCCATGCATGTAGATACGGGTGTGGCATTATAGAATGGTCCATTAAATAACCTAGACAATGATGAAAGTCATCAGTTCAAAATTACCATAGCTTTATTTCTTTAAGATATATTCACAAAGAAAAAGCATGTCATTATGCAATACGGGTTATGAAATTAAATGTATTCCTAATATAGTAACATGTTTTACTGGCAAATTACTTTTGGAAAATGAACAATCACTTTGTTCACATATTCTCACATATCTCTTTTACAAACAGTATCTTGTTCATACATTCTCTGCAACTTGTGCATAATCATTATGTATACTCTTTGTGATGATGTAGTTCAGCAAAATCAATGCCTGTGGGTTCCGACAATGATTTTTTAAATGATTCAACAATGATTTTACAGCATAATTCTTTTAGTATTGGTACAATTTTCATAAAGTTATTCAAACAATAGTTTCTTGACTACAGACAGTTCAATATAGCCTCATATGCTTTAATATGACACCTAGACTTCCAGCATCATTATTAATAATCATTTTTAATAATTTAACAGACAGCATTATCTAAAATTTCATATTACTGAAGTACAAATCAAATTGTTTTCGTAGCGTTAACTATTTTCATATCCTGTTCTATATAATTATTTTTAATCTGTTTATAGCAAACCTTTTACAATGAGCATCTGATTTCTTTATGACTTTGATACAAACTCTGTTCCAGTTTCTAGGTAATTTCTGGTGTGAGGGAGCAAGAAGAAGAGCGGCATCATCTCTCCCAATGTCTCTAGTCCATTTTATATCATGTAAATTCTTCTGTCTAACAGACTGTATCCAATCATTATGTACCTGTTGAACAGAAAAAATATTGATAATTTGTTTTTATATTAGAAATGACACAGACATTGTAAATCACACTGAAAAAGAATGTCAATTTGTCACAAAATATGCCCATCAAAAATCAGTGTTATAATAGTGAAAAAAACATTACAATCTCATGATGACTAAATAATCAATCATTTTTATAATAGACCTTGGACCTCTGCATGTGACCTTGACATTGACCAAGGGACTTGTTTTTTTAGCACAACATTATTGGGTCATATTCCCAAAGCCAAAAAGTATGTTTATTCCCAATTTAAAGGAGAAAATTCCCAATTCATGGAACAAAACATTAAATAAGTAAAAGTATTGTCATATGTTATTATCCAACATTTTTTTCTCTTGAGCAATAATTAAACATAATACTGTTAAGTGTAATTGTTTCTTGAACAAAAGAAGAGATTTTTTTGTTCTTCTGACCTATAAAAAAATTAGTGGAAGTCAATTAATTGGATTAAACAGAAGGGTCTGCATGTGTGTAAACATCAAACATTGACAGAATTTTTTGAAGAGCCACTTGTCACCTGTTCAAGGTCATCTTGTGTGTAAATTTTATGTATGATAAAATTGACAATGGAAACATTATATTCTATTCATTTATGGATGCTATTTTGTTTTTACAAACAAATTTGCGCAAGTGTTTTTGTGTATTTAAGCATTATGAAATTTTGGCGATGAATTTCTGTAATACACAATTAAATATTTTAAACATCTTTAAAACAGGGGGGCAAATGTCTGCCCTTCAAATTTTCTTCTTTTTTTGGCGGGGGGGGGGGGGAAACAAATGTATGCTTCTTTCAAAGATATGAGGGGCAACGGTCCACCCTTGCAAAAAAGGGAGCAAACTTTTAGCATAGGTAATGCATAATCAGCTTTAAAATAATGCTAGATCTGTTGCATTTATCATTAACTAGGATCACTTGGAACTCAATTCACCCTATGGCCATTGCTGTTCACAAAACATTTCTTTGTACTTGGTTCCCATGGCCAAAAACTGATGACTGATGACTCCTGATTCCCAGCACTGTGTTGCCCAACCTTTACTAAAACTTTGCTATGATGGTATGATGGTTAAATATCAATAAAACAATGATGAAGTATGAATAAATGTTGGATGGGGTCTGTACTATATTGGAAGAAGAAGAGAAGTGCAATTGTATAATGAGGAAAGCACAATAATAAATTGCATTTTCACCATCATACGGGGAAGTCAAAGTCCGGGCCCGCGGCCCGGCTATAAAATACATGTGTATATTTAAAAGAAAATTCAAATAAAAAACAATTAAAAAATATATAGAATTCTATACCTATCAATGAAAATTTCAGTGTCAGTTCTAGTTAGGCGCCGCCATTTACAATGTAACTCAATGATAAAAGGCGGTGTATTCCGATAACGAAACAAATCTCAACTTTTCTGATTAATAATAATCTTCCAGTGTTCCGACTGAAAACGGAAGTGGGTACATATAATACCGAATGACACCTTTAAAACGGAAAAATGAAAGGATTTTTTACCGACTTCCCCGTTTATAGGCTTTGCCTAATTTCATATTAGTATGATTACAATTTATACTATTGATATCTTGGACATTTCAAAATTCAACATTGTATAGGTCAATTTGTATTTTCAGTACAATTATTACAGGGAAATTAAAGAATGGGGCAAATTTAATTAATTTGTCTTAACAATTCACTGGGTTTGCCTACTTTCAAAGTTTCATATTAATTAATGCTATCAAAGCATCCCGTTTTCACCATCGCGGGCATAAAATAAAACAGTAACATAGCCTGTCCTGTAGGATATTTGTAGCTCTGATAATTTGAGTGATGGATAGGTGCAAACTTACCAAACATATAGCTCTCGATTTTGAAATGTTCCTTTGATGATGACTAGGTATAAAAAGAAGATCTCTGAGTAGAGTGTCAATCAAAGACATAGTTAATATCCTATTGACATATTGTTGAAACAATTCAAAACATAAATAAATCTGGGGGTGGAAATTATTATTATTAAAGAGCTTTAAAGGGAAATCACTCTTGAGATAATATCTATCCCTACGTACACTGGAGAGGGTTGTTCAGGTGTGACACCGCTAAAATATATTCTGCGACTATTAATTTTTAATAAATAAATATGTATTTTTTATAGTTGCCACACGGCACTTGACACAATGACAGTTTACGATAAGATAAGTTTTATTTCAAATCGGGAAGGTTGAGAACAAACGACAACATAAACATTTACTGTACAGTAAATGTCGTAGGATAAGAATTTATGTTAAATGTACACTGCCTTATATTTTGTTAATCATTTCAAATAAAATATATTAACTGTATCCAAATGCGTTACATGTTATTTGACCCCTGATCCTATACTGTTATATCTCTCTATATTTCTATTATTCCTATCTCTCATTGTTACTAACCTGTCACCCGTAAACTTAATATGCTATGTTCAGGTATGTTGTGTGATGCTCCATTGCACTTCATATTTGACCATTTCATGTTATAGTTGTATAATTATATTTATATTGTGTAAATATATTCTTTAATAAATATCTTGGATATTTCAGGTTACTGTAGTAATCTTTGAGTGTTATAATTTAAATGATTAAATTATTACAGAATGTCTTTAATTATTGGTATATAATTTATAGAGGTTTTTGATAAGTTATAGAGATGTTTACTTACAATACTTACCTGGAATACTTACCTAATTGTACATGTAGCTATTACATACCTGTATCACACACTCAACCTTATGTTATAATTGTTAATGGCACTTCATATTTGACCATTTCATGTTATAGTTGTATAATTATATTTATATTGTGTAAATATATTCTTTAATAAATATCTTGGATATTTCAGATATTTGCATTTGTTGTATCTGTGTCAGTCGATATATTACCCCACCTATAATACAAGTAACTGCCGACTGAGTTACGTCGACATAAACGTCCACATGATATTGTTTAGCAATCTGATTATGCCTAGCAGCTGGGACAGAAAGATACACTTTTTACATTTTTAGTCCCAGCTAGCAGGCGCGTTGTCAGGGAACTGTTAATAACAGACATTATTTATATGCAATTTTAAAAAGATAAAAGAGTAAAAGATCTACAAGACTATTAATTTAAAACACATATGTGTGCAAATTGGAATTTGTAAAATGGATCAAGCCTCTCAGTAAAGATGTTTCAAACTGGGGTTAGACTAAATAGTTAGAGGAAGGCTATTCCAAAGACGTATGCTCCTAGTAAAGAACGACATTTGATGATATTGCTCAGATTTTTTGTCTGAGTAAGATGTTGGTGGTCAACAAAGAGAATGTTGTTTTGGATTTTATACAAGTACATTATAGGATACAGCTCTGATATGTCGACGCTGATCAGTAAAATCAACAATGGTAAAAACAGCTGCAAAATATTGGTTAAAATGACACAATATTATATAACAAGCACCATTATTTTATTATGGTAAAATAATGCTAAACGAACGAACGATCGAACCGCAAGCTATGCATTCAATTTACATTCTTTTCCATTCCAAGATGAACTAGCATATTAAATTGGTCAAAATTTGAGCACTTACTCATAAAACAGGTGCAGCATACCATAAAGAGTTTTTATTTCCAGTAGTGGCAGTTCTAACTTGAGGGAAATGCAAAAAAATTGAATACTTAAAAGCTATAACAGATGCTTTTTTGTGTCGCATCTACGGAGTAGTGGCGACATATAGGGATCACTTCTCCGTCGTCTGTCTGTCCGTCTGTCCATCTGTCCGTCCGTCTTTCCGTCCCTCACAAAACTTGTCCAGACTACTCCTCATAAACTACTTGTGCAATTTCATCCAAACTTTACAGGAATGATCAGTACCAAGTCTAGTTGTGCATATTGTCAGCATTTTCCGGTCCAATGATTTTTGTCAGAGTTATGGCCCTTTAATAGTTTTTATTTTTAAAGTTTGTCCGGACTACTTCTCTTATACCACTAATGCAATTTCAATGAAACTTTCCAGGGTTAATCTGTAGCTCAAGTCCTTGCGCATATTGCACGGGTTTTTTGGTTGAATGATTTTTGGCCGAGTTATGGCCCTTTGATAAAAAGGTGTTTTTTTCTATGTGTTGCCAGATACACAAAAGCCTGTCCGGACTACTACTCATAAACTACTGGTGCAATTTTATCCATACTTTACAGGAATGATCAGTACCAAGTCAAGTTGTGCACTGTCCATCTGTCTGTCCGTCTGTCACAAAACTTGTCCCAACATGAAATTGGCCATCATGAGGCGACACATGTGATCACTGATTGCTCTTGTTAATAATAAGATAAAACCACAGGGGACATATCATGAAGGATCTTAAACGTTTCAATTGCCATAGTCATCATTCTCCTCATTTTTAATATTGACATATTAACTTTTAAGTAAAACCTCATATGTAGAAACAAAATCATTGTAGACAAATCTAAGAGCCTATTCGTGATTTTTTTTACTATATTTCTTGCACTGTATTCTGAGCAAAAATGCCAAGGCATTGGACAAAATAGTTAAAGTTTAAAAATGTGAAAGAATGTTAACCTGTTCATTTGATTTAAGTTAAGACCTACGTGTATACTTTTGATGATATTCATCTGTTTGCTGCCAAGTTTTTACAAATATTGATTTTATGAACGTTGAACGTTTTTTCCAAACTGCAAAGGCTAAAAACTCTTTTGGGTTTGCATTTCATCACATTGAGACCAATTTTAAAGGGAAATTGTTTTCCTGATCTAGAGTACAAGTCAGTACTTCAAAATTTTCAGTATGAAAAGATAAATGTTGTCCTCTGCGATAAGTGCATTTATTTACAAAAATATATATCATGATTTATGAATATATTAAACAATAGAGGGCCACGGATGTTGTGAGTAAAAAATGTAGAAAGGGAAGATGCCTAGAGAGAAATGAAAACATAATTTTATAAGTAAACATTCCATTGATTTATCTTTTAGTTGCCCATGGTAATTTTAGGTGGCGAGGGTAACCCAGACCTACAACACAAAACATCAAAGTGTTTTGCTTCATAATGTAAGTACTTAAAACAAAATTGGGACTCCTTATTCCTGATTATGTTATTTTCTTTGTGAAAACAATCCCTGCTTGTCGAGCCTTTCCCCAATTTTCGTGCATATATCGTTGCATTGGGCAAAGGACATGTTTATACATAGACAGCTTGATTATATTTTCAAACTTGCAAATATTTCAAAAATCAACGTAAAACAAATTATTTATGTTTGACACATGATTTAAATTATTTCTGTTTGACTGGCAGAATTATTTTGCACATAATGAATAGTGTTTGGATTCTTGAATAACAGTTTCGTTTACAATGTTACCTTAAAATTATGTTGTTTGTCTGTAGTAGTATCTTTTAAAGTGCATTATTCCTAAGAAATAAATACATTTTTCTTTCTTCGGCATGGGCAAGGAAGTGTGTTATTATATTGTAATAATAGAATAAGAACATGTGAAATGTTTACCACGTTGAATGTGAAAACATTTCTGAGAGGGGTAGCGAAATGTAAAAGTAG
This sequence comes from Ruditapes philippinarum, assembly GCF_026571515.1. Classification (NCBI taxonomy): domain Eukaryota; kingdom Metazoa; phylum Mollusca; class Bivalvia; order Venerida; family Veneridae; genus Ruditapes; species Ruditapes philippinarum. Next base: position 177,332 of record NW_026861563.1, read on the forward strand.
TATATTGACTTCCATAAAAATACCAGTTCACTATAACTAACTATTTTTGGAAACTGTATCAGGACACTAAAAGGTAATTAATAGCTTTTAAAAAATAAATACTTTAATGTTCTTAGGTTCAAACCTTTAATGTTTCCCTGCAACCGATAGAAATTTTATTGCATAGGTTAAGTACATGTATAGTCGATAGTACAACATTTAAAAATACTTATGGCGCGTTTAAATACATGTAGCTTTCATATTGCTGTCTTAATTATTTTGACATGTTCGTATATAATACCTTATTTTAAAATTTGTCATTTGCCCTTTTCCAAAAATATTTTTTTTTTTTTTTTTTTTTTTTTTTTTTAGGTTTTTTTTTTTTGCTTTCTAGAGCGGGGACTGTACACTGCTTTCGTGATTTGGCACATAGCCTGAACAATATAAAATGTTTCATGATCATTGTATGAACATATCTCCGGATCTTTTAACCTTAAAAATCATCATGTTTAAATGTCGAGTCGTCAGAATAATATGTTTACTTTCTTTATGGACCTTCATGGTAAGAAAAGATAGATATATTGTTAAAATATATCTTTGTTTATATTTTAATGTTGCACCAATGAAATACCTGCATGTATACTTTGCGGAATTGTAATTCTTTAAAGTGCAGGAGCCAAGTTCTATAGGCAGGTGTAAAAAGTTACCTCGTACAATTCTTCACTGTTGTTATATTTTTTCATCTTTACGAATACTAATTAATCTCGGAATAGTGGGCGTGAGAGATGTTATACTCGCATCAACAGGCGTCAAATATTGTGTGGTAGCTGTAAATAATTTGCATATACGTCATCTCTGTGGTGTTTTATTTCTTCGGGATCATTGGCTGCAATGCTATATTGTGTTGAAGTTTGAATACTCCTAAAGCCGGTGCTGGAGGGGGGAGGGACGTGAGAGATGTTGCGCATTATTATCACTCATGCGTAGACTCAATCAAAAACGAATTTTCGCTTTATTCTTTATTTTCATTGCTCTTGAGGGATCTTTCCACTTCTAAATAATTGTTATACGCTCAGTGTTATATCAATTTTGAAGGATTTTCAACATGTGCAATGGTGGACTTAGATTGAATTAAGAAGAGAAATTGTTATACTTTTAAGATACATAGGCCCCTACTGTATAGTGTTTTCTTAAGTTTTAAGTTTTCAATCAGAATGATAAGTTACATATGTTTTACTTATCATACATATTACTGAGACTGTACCTGTGACTATACAGTTAACATTTATTAGTCACAACATTATGAAACGTCCAACGAAAAAATGTTTCAAGCAATATTTAACTTATTTGAAAAAGAATGGTTTGAAATCAATGGATTGCAACAATGTTATTTATGATAACTCCAACCTAATAAAATGTTCAAATGTCAAGGGAATTAGCTTTACCGATTAGCTCATGCATATACTGATGTTTCTATTTTGGATGTCAATTAAATTCTGCCCTTTCGCGATCTGACTAAAGTTCAGATCTACTTATTTCTTTTAGGTAGATCTGATGACGACCGTATATGTTCCGCCTTCATTATAATTCGGATTTCCCGAGAAAGCTATTTTTAGCCATGCAATCAAACCGGTTTTTACATAGGCATTAGAAGAAATATCAAAATACCGTTATCTGTGGAATTTGAAGAAATTATTGATATTTGTTAGAAAAAAAATTTAAGTAATTTTTAACAAACTAAATTGAAATAATAGAGTCAATTTTTAATGGGCAAGATTGTTATGCCAGTTTACCTGAACGCCATATCGTTAAAATTACCTACTCGAGCAGTATTGGTTTTCCCAGGATTAAAATTAGAAACCATTTCGCTTTCAACATTATGAAAGCTCGCCGATGATTCGCTGTCATCATAAATGACTTCGTATTTGGTTACGGTCAGATCTAAAAGCGAAGCATTATTTAGAGCTGATTTTAATCAGATTGAACCATTCGATTATTGCATTTTAGATCTTACAAGAATTAGGCCGTTCTCATTAAAGCTGATAAACAAAATAGGTAACTCTGTCCACATTTTGTTTTGTTTTCTGCCCACTGTGTTTGTATTTACAAATTATTGCCTTGTTATGCCCCGGAGTCAGCAGACACTCTTCTTAGAATATAATCAATAACAAATAAACGACAATTAGTAAGTAATCACTTGGTAATAATTTATTGACAACCTGAAACGATCTCATTCATATAATGTGTATAAACAATTGGTAAAAATAGCAAAAGTCATATAAAAAGGTGATAAACTGATGACTGTGAATTATAAAAATATCAATATTCGATGTATGACAATATCTCGGCTGCATATAAACATATGAATACCTGCAATTTGATTTATTGAAAACGTCTTACTCACGAATAGATACGCAATTAAATAACGTAGACGTGTAATCAATTAGCGGACAGGTAAGCGGAACATTAGGATATGCGTTAACGAGTATATTTACGTATAAACATGTTTTTGTCGTTCTATCTTTCTTTACAATGTGAACTTTTGTGGCGTGGATGGACATTAATGACTGTTTCTCGTCAACTTTAAAGCTTACATTAAAAACCATGACGTTCATTTAAAAGGGAAAAATGAATAAAAAAAACAACAGAAACACCGATAAATGGGAAAAAATAGCAATTAGGTGATTAATGAGTCGCAAACCTTTGTTGAAGGTGAATGTAAAGATATCAATGATCAAAATAGTTAAAACTACTTTACTTAAACCTCGTGCTTCAGTTAGTTAAATCAAAAGAAACATGCCAAGAATTTCGCAACATTGTTTTTTTCTTCTACGGACAAAAAAGTTTGCGATGAAACTAATTGATATAAGCATAATTCTCTAATAAGATGGGAACAGTAAGAAAATAATACTTAAAATACAGAATGTATCATCTATAATCATCGATTTTTCTGTATAGGAAATTTGAATTTACTGGTGTTATAGGGAACTAAGAAAATAACTCATTATTTCTGCATTCATTACATGTCGTTTACCAGAAAAAAGGTACAATTAATTATGTAACTGTTTTAATACGCAAAACTGTCATTGATGTGCGTTTGTTTGACGAAAAAATATCTTCATATGTGCGTGATATGGTTTAATTGTTCTAATTCTAAATGACAAGAATAACTATGACCTACAATGAATCTATTTTTTATCATAGTTATACATTTTGATTTTAAACCTACAATGAAAACCCGTATTCACTCCTCCCCCACTCCCTTCTAAATATATATACGATGTTTCATATATATTTTTAAAAATCAGAGTCATATTTTAAAAATAGCACCTAATTAATGATGATAAATTCATAAACAGTGTTTCTAAACTCGACTAGACCTCTGTAAAATATATGTAACACATATCTGTGAAAATGAGATCATGGGAATTCAGTTCTAATATGTAAACAATACATTTGAACAATGAGGAAAAAAATATAATAATTATAATAAATGTTTTGGTAAATGCGTCTATCCTGATGATATAATAATAACAGTAATATCACGAGTCTGTATTTTGACACAACAAGAACAAAATATAACACAAGTTTATAATGATGGCGAAATAAAATTATTTAGAGTAATTCCCAAACAAAATGATCAATGATGATTTACCTACATAAAATGAAATTTAAAAAAAGTGAAAAATTAAACATTGAAGAAGAAAAAAATAAAAACAAAAAAAAATAGCAACATGTAAACAATCAAGAGTCAATCAGCTTATATATAAAACTAAAAATAGTAACAAACTTAATGCGTCATTAAATATATAGTTATCAGTTTCGGAAACTTTTTCATCAACAGGAGGGTAGTTTTAACGTTAAACACACGTAAACACATTTTGCGAATAATAACGAACGTAGGCAAAATCGTAATAAAGGATTGACAAATTGTCGGAAAATAAGTTACGAAACCGGATTTAAATCACTTCCTCTATCGAGGGGTTTTACAAACAACCTGAATCACATAATCAATAAACATGTGAATAAATTCGATAAATCGTTTTATATTTACATTTTAGTACTTTCCGGCATTACTGCGGAAGCGGTAGGGGAAAGTTGTTCTAATTTTTTCCACACATCATTATTAGCTGGGATTCCCATGAATACGTTATTAAATCCATTTTTGTCAGGCGTAAATATGTCAGAACTTTGAGAGTTTCGTTTCTCTGGAACTGAAATGACTGAATTCATAGAAAAATCGCTTTTTTCTGAGTCATTTCTCAAGTTTCTTTTCCTTCTACAACATGATATAGCTATTAAGATTGCCACAAACAATACAAAAGTACCACATATTGTACTTATGACAATAATTAGTTTTCCTGTTGATATAATGCTTGTATCAATTATATTTTTAACTGTGGTTGAATTAGAATCTGGGTGAATACTATCTAACCATTCAAAAAATTCCTTTGGTGACATTTTTTCCGGATTAATCTCGTTATGGTGATGGTCATGTATTGAATTCTTCAAGTTATTTGTTCTGTCGTTGTTAGTGTTTTCTTCCTTTTCTGTCACGTTTGTATCAGTATGGTTCTTCTGTTTGATGTTGTCCAACCAATTGAAAAATTGTTCCGGAGAATTTTCCGTTGATGTTTTCTCTACTGAGTCGGTGCTCATTATGCCATGATCTTTTTCATTAACCATGGTTGTAGCCTTTTCCTCCGGCATAACAGAGGTAGATTTATCAGTTGTCTTTGTTGTTGTCTCAGTTGTTGATAAAGTAGTAGTAACTTCTTGTTGTTGTTCACCAGTTGTAATGGTGCTTATTTCTGTTTTCCCAGACATCGTATTTTCTGTTGATAATTCTGTTTTTGAATCAACTTCTTTACCAGATATAGTACTCCTTTCTACATGTGTTGAAGTTGTAACATCAAACGCCCCCTCTGAAGTTTGCTTTGTTGTAGAAGTATATTTTACAGATGTAGATTCTTCAGTTGTTCCCTCTACAGCAACAATTGACTGCTGAGTAGTCTGATCTGTACCAGTATTAAATGAAGCCCCTGTTGTCTGGTCTATTTCGTTCGACTTAGTCTGGTTTTCTGTTACGTTTGACATAGTCGGGTTTTCTGTTATGGTACTTTGTTGAAATGTATCTGTTGTATTAAACCCTGCCATTGTTGTATTTTCTGTTTGTAACTGAGCATTTACGTGGACACTAATTAGTGCCATGACCTGAAAAGTAAACCGTCAACATACAAGATACGAAAGAGGATAATTAATGTGCAAAAAAATACACCATTATTTATTTGTTAAGAATCATAAAGTTCATGTTCGCCTACTGGTTTCGTGACAAATACTACAAAAAATCTGACAGCCATTTAAATTTATGTAAATTCTTGAAATTTTAAGGAGTATTTTTACGTGAAAGCACAACAAGTATACATAACGATTGTTTACATTTCGATAAAAAATATATATATGGTTTTATCCATTTGATAGTAAATAAAGATTATTTTCACGTAAACTTCCGTCGCTTAAATATATAATATATTTATTAGTGTTTATGCTAACCCTTATTACTGCTGCATTTATATTTGTATAATTTATCCCGCTGTGAGATTTGGGATGTTCAGTGTGATTTTAAGCTAAAACTGATCGAGGTGACAACAGAACAGAATCTGGCCAGACTGTCAAGTCAAGTCAAGACTGTAATTAAAGGCACACTAGGCTAACTATTTACTGGTATTATAGAATTGGTGTTGTGGTAGATTATGTTGCATCATTGTTATTTAAACAAATTAAGTATGATATGGAAAATTATGTCACTAAAATTAATATTTCGCCAATCAAACTGAACAAAATTATTTACTTTTTAAAATATTTTTGTTGTTATTTTTGTTTTTCAAGAAATATGATAAAATGTCAAGTTTTTTCTATCAGTATTATAGAATAATAATTACTTATTACTGTAATTAATAACGTATATGCCCTGCCTTATCAGTAAGTTCATACAATAACATATGTAGTTTTAATATATTCTTCTATAACAATAATGATCATTTTCTATAGCATAATTGATGGTTTTCTATAACATTATTATCATTTTCAACAAATTTATTACAAAAGAGAAAAAGAAGAAAACTTACCAGAAACAATTTTAATTCCATTACGTTAAATTGTGTCACTTTTTCTTAATTTTCTTAACTTTAACCGTTTCCCTAATGTCCAATATTAATGATGAAAACAATATCCTAAACGTATCCCCACAACATGCACCTTCTACGTTAAACAAAGAAGTATTAAGTTTCTGTCAATTTCTTTGATACACTTGCGACATGCGTATTAGTCAACAAATAACGCTTTATAAATCAGTCACATTGTCGGGATTTTCTTAACCTATTTTTATCGTAACGTGAATTGTCATAAACCCCCATTAGCCAATGATAAAACGGTTGTCACCGGTATTTTATCTGTAGGAAGTGCGTAATTATTCATCCTTACTACGAACTATTTTCGCGCGTTCACGGTCTAATAAAGGTTTAATAATATTATCTGTCGTTAATTATTTTAATTAAAGGTAAATTAACCTAAGATTTGGTATCAATGGCATGTTTTACAAGATAAGATAAGAATATTTTATTTCAGTCTCATTCACATTATATATACACATACATTTTACATATCTAATCTACAGTTTACATATAAGTGACCAATTAATTAATGATTTGTAAGAGACTATATATTTATATTGACATAAAACACATGTACATTACCTTAAACAGTCTATGTATTAGTTAACACATGTCTAAAATTTTTTTTAGAAAGATTGACTAGAATTTGTTCAATTACCTTATGCATTACAATGTATATTTCACAATTTAAATGTACACACTCAACATCTATGATACATATATGTACATGTATATACCTAGAATAAGACTTGTTAAAAGAAAATAAAATTAAAACTGCTTATATAAAATTAGTAAAACTGCTTAGCGGCTATGACCTAGAATATAAAAATGTTTTCCTATCTTTTAAAATGTTATATAGCAGGTTTTGGCAGCAACATACATTAATTTTTCATTACTAAGAGTCAAAATTAGTTTATCATTGTCTGACATATTATCATACATTACATCTGATACATCATTTAAAGCTGAGACTAAAACAGCCCTGACTTCATCATATAAAGGGCAATAAAAGAGAACATGTTTTTCATCCTCAACAACACCTTTGCAGTTAAAACAGCATCTTCTATCTAAAGGTAAATTTTAATATCTTCCAGTCTCTAATCTAAGAGGGGCTACACCACAACTAAATTTTGTATATGCAGATCTATATTGAAAGGGTATATTCTTAAAAAAGTATTTTTCAGTTTCAAAATCTGACTGAAACAATCTGTATGTTCTGAGTTTGTTACCACAATTTCCTCTAATGGACTGATCCCTACATAACATATATTTCCATTTTTCTTTTTCTAACTCAAACAATTTGGACTCAATCAAGGATATTGCAGGCTTTGCATTCCCAATATGTTCATTCATTAAGTATTCACAATCAATATCTTTCACCAATTTCTACATTCTAATGAAACTGTTTCTAACATGACCACATGAAAATAATTTTGTTTTTCCTATAATTTTGCATATTACAAACTCTAAACTACTGTAAGACTGAACCCCCGAGTCGAACATTTTACAATTTCCACCCGATACTGTCTTACACTGATACTGTACATGTAAATAGATCAACTTGGTGACGTTTATTTTGTCAATCCTATTAACAAAATTTCCAAAAGTTTTCTGAAATCGTGTCGCACATTATTGGCAATAGAAGATACTACAATTATTTTTACTATACGATAAAGTTTCTTGTATCTCCACTGAGATTTTTGACATGAGGTGACTTAATTTTTTTCTCGAGATTTTTATACAATTTGTTGTAACTTTATTCCAATAACTTTTGTGCAAAATTTCAGATTATTCACTCATTCCGTCTTTTCCAGAGGAATCATTTTGTGCAAAATGGCCTACCATGAAAATCGTTTAAACGTTTTTAACATGAATAAAGATGAAAAGTAATGAAATCTATAAAGGTCAAACAAAGGCTATGTAAGACGAATATTAGAATCACTTAATTTTAAGTTATTTATTGCAAGTGCCAGTGACATATGTAAAATCGTGCATAGATGAACTATGTGCTTAAATAGGCAATAAATCAATGTGACGGAAATTGCGCCAACTTTTTCTGCATAAAATTTGCTTCATGTAAAATAATTAAGCTGTGGTATTAACCGCATTTGTTTTCTCTCTTCATACTTCAGACTTGTATCACATCTCATTAACCATTGTTGAAAATATTACAGAAATTTAACACGTAGCGACTATTAAAATATATTAAGATAATAATTATTATCTTGGACATAATTATGTCTCTTATATCATATATTATCTCGACATCGATCAATTATCTAGAATTATCGAGAATAGTAGCACCTATATCGTTAACAACAATTAAATAATTTTTGTTGCGTAATATCCGTAGGAATTTAAAATTTAATTACCTAATACAGTACAAAATTATGTTTAAAGGTTTCATTGTGTAGTAAAATGTCTGGTATTTGTTTATGGTTTATGATTTATGAACAATTGATATTGTAAATTTCATTTGGGTTAGATGTTATTTGTTCAAGTTCAAAGTTCACATAATTTATTTACGTCTCATTGCATGTGCATTGGTATAATATAGATATCTTTCGTCAAAATACATGTACAGAAATAGCATGTTATAAAGTAATTATGTTGTTGATATTTAAAAACATTTAATACTGTAATGCTATCATGACTGCTACTTTTTTCAATATTGCCGTTTTAGGCCATTTTCTTCTTCTTCCTTTTCTATTTCAAGTACTTAACATAATAACCTTACTCACAATTTTATTGTGTCCTGTTTAAGGTACATAGACGATGCCTTTATTTTACAATGGATCCGTTGATACTATGCTGAACTTACCTGCCACAACATAATAATTAGTTATGAACTGCATTTGCTCTGCTTAATCAGCATAACAATAAATAACCTTGTCTCGTCTGCATTCCAGTATGATGCTATGCGTTTATTTGGCTATCAACATTTTATCATGCTGCGCATGCTTAATACATTCATGTTAGACAATAACTGATTCCATTTTCAGCTTAGATATGACCGTAAAATACAATTGAACAACGCTAACAAACTCCTCACAGTGATTACCTCCCTTGGCAGAATTGTAATCTGTACTGATAAGGGGAAATCACTGCGTAGGAGATTGGAGATAAATAGTGCACGTTATGAAATAAAGTAAAAAACAACTAATGCTAGTCATGTCCATTATCTGTGACACACTATGTGACCTTGTTGAATGGTTGTTGATAGAGTTAATGTATTTCCATGTTTCTGTAAACTTGATAAATTATTTGATTGATTTAGAAGCTGCGCTAATTTCATATCATTTTGTTTTGATGTATTGGCTTTAAGCACTTCAATATCTAATGAGATGTAGGTTTCTATGAAATACAATGCTCTTTGATTATAATACAAAACAGACAGAGTCTCGTAGAAGTAATCATGTGAGAAAAGCGAATGAAGTTATAATAAGAACCAATACTATGTCACGTAAATTATCCTGAATAAAATATACCAAGGGCGTCATTATGAGTTTACACGATACGGCCTTCAGAAAACACTGAAAGTATTTTTTACTATTTGGTATGTATTTCATAAATATCTTGTGACATACATATATATCTAATATCTATCTAAGTATATCGGATAACAGTGTTTAGAAAGTAATTATCGAGAGAAAAAACATGATTAAAAAATAAATAAACAAAACCCACAAAAAACAACAACAAGAAGAAAGTGCTCTTGAACATCAGTAGAAAGTCTTGTATCTCATTTTATCAGATATATCATCTCATAGCAGCCACGTCTTTCCGCTTCTTCAGGTGTTTTTTAATCTCAACAATGAATTGTTATTACTAAGGCCGATGCTAGTGGGTGTAAGTTTCAATATCCCTCCCTCATCTCAGCAAACCCAATGCAGCCATCACGTATTCTGTAAAAATAGCTTGTTTTCAGCCACGGAATTGGCTTCGGAATAAACTGATTTGGTCAGTTTAATCCTCATTCCCTACATACGTCCCAAGAAATCGTTTATTATTGCACCGTGTAAATGCCTATAGACCTTTTTACGACGCGGTCCGTTGCTATGTAAAATCGGCCGGAATTAGAATTTTCTGGCGCATGCGCAAAAAAACTGCATCGCCCTACATAGAAATATAATAGACGTTCATAGACAATTCCGAGTTAGTTCAAGGTTAACGGTAGAAAATTATATAAAATAGCTTTTAACAAATATAGAAAAGATGACTTTATAGCTTTGTGGCGAAGAATGCCATATATAAAAAGGCATGGAAAAGATACTTGTTTAAGAATTTACAATCGCGGACCTGACACTGAGATCATTTTTTTAAAGAAGATGTGGAAATATATCTGAAAGCAAATGGAAAGTCAACTTATTTGCTGTTGAAATAGTTCATATAAAAACAAAAGAAATTTTATGACATGAAATCAAGATTAATTATCATTCTGAGAAAAATATCAGAACAGGTGATAATGCATTTTTAGTGTACAATCTGGGACATAAGTCCCAGGTACAATATACCTGATTATATTCTTTATCCGATTTGCCTGTGATGCAAACAGTAAAATTAAGGTCACAAAAATAGATTTTAAATAATCAATTATTTTTTTCAAAATCTTGAGAAGTTAAGATGGGTTGTTTGGAAACACACATTTTATCCGCTTCTTCGTAATACATGTTATTTCTAATAATGCGCGTCACACAATTTTTCTCTCCTCAAAATCCATAAACATTGATCGGTATATTTAAAAGTTACATAAATTACCATTTTGATAAGCGTAACTGATTAACTACACATGTATATCATGGTATTTAAACTTCCCGGTTGAATGAACAACCGTTCGCGTGCCAATCTGTTTGACACTTGCCGCCTGACCTATCCAGTTATTCAAAGGAAGTGTACGATACAAATTGTGTAATGTTATGTAATACAGGGGTACTAAACTTTTATCTTTAACACCCTCCTGTTTTAATTTAAATTACTGATGGAAAAGTTGTCTAATGATACCTTAAACAAACGCACATGTGAGTGCCCTTTTTGACCATTGAATTATTAGTCCCGCACATTTTCGCAGATCTGTTAAAAATAAATTCACATTTTCAGTACTTACCGCCTTAAGTCATCCAAAATTTAATATTTTTTGGGTGGCATCACATGAAATCGCATCTATTAAGCCTTAAAGTATGATAAACTGTAGACATCATTATTGCGTTTTGCCCTAAGCAGAATGCGCATGCGCGAAATGCAACATTCGTTACAATGGAATCGTATTGTAAAAAGGTCTATAGTCTGTGGTCAGATGAAATTTGTTCAGTTTGTCCATTTGTTCTCAGTTTGTTTAGTCAGTAGCATAGGGAATGACGAACAAAAACACAATTTAAGTTTTTTTTCATTTCTGCCATTATTGTATTCTATGGCGGCTAATTTGAACCATGTCGTACTTTTGCTCCGAGGGGGGCGCCAGGCGAAAATACGATAAAACGACAAAGTCAACATTTTGTCGTACTTTCGCTCCAGAGGGGAGGGGGGGGGGGCAATGCGAAAACTCGATAATACGACAAGTCAATACTTTGTCGCGAGGCGCAATACGTAAAAATGAAATATTATGGTAGCTGATTTGTGCAATGTCGTATTTTCGCCCCAATGGGCGGCAGGTGAAAACACGGCAGCACGACAAAGTCACCACTTTGTCGTGTTTTGCCACGCGCCTCGAGGAGGGAAAATACGAGTAAGTCGCTACTTTGTGATGACTTTCTCGTATTATCGTGTTTTCGCCTGGCGCCCTGCGGAGCGAAAATACGACATGGCACATAGTATTCATTTTGTTCATACATAATCACAGGGAGATCATAACCAAATCGTTTCTTAAGTATTATGAAATGTATGTCAAAATCTACAGACTTTGTGTTTGATTATGTTGAATTTAATGTAATATTCATTTGATGCTGTCATTTTGTTAAAGTGACACAGACTGAACTGGTGGACCAATTCTATGATCTTATGAGATAATGGTTTATTTTTCATTGATTATTGTTCCGTAGATCATAATTTAATTGAATTAAAAAAAAATACCTATTGCTAATATACTTTAATTATTTAGTGGTATTCTACCAAATAAAAAGAGTTTACGCCGTCCGTTGCGATAGAAAATAAAAAAATAACGAATATTTATCTTCAACGTCGTTGTCGTCATCAAAAAAGGTTGCGCAACTGACTCAATATTTCAGATACTTACTTATATTACAGATATTAAATATAGCTTTGTGAATATATGCATTTGTTGTAAATAAGGCAAAAATAGGCATTTTTTCTCTCGAAACTTTTCATGCAAAACTTATTGTAAGAACATGTAACTTGGTAACTTTATACTTGACTCGTAGTTTTAATTATAAACAGATTCTTGTTATGATAATGTATTTTGTTTCATGTTCTTTTTTTTTTCTTGATTTTTATCAAGTTTTCATGAGAAAATTGATGTTCAGTGGTGGCATGTTAATGTTTCCGACTATTTCGGATACTATCATATAGGTAAGACAACGAAATATACTTGTACTATCGATCGTAAGATGATCATTATTATAATATAAACTATTTACAGTATACTTTCCGATTTTCTGTGTTTAGCTTAAAAAATACGTCAACTTATAAAAATACTTCCATTTACATACACGTATTTAATTTGCAGTGTTAAATGCGTCCGGAATAAAATTCATTATTTGAAATAATAGTCATGTACGCACAGAAATTTCAACATGGAAATTTATGTAACACCCGGAAATCCACCAGTCGAGATAAAACCATATACATGATTAAGATTTTATAATTATTTTATAAGAAAGATTTATAACAACAGAAACCCCAACAAGAGTTTTACATTTATTTCAATATTCATCAAGTGTAAATAGTGAGTGAATTAGCATAGATGTATATAGCATTTAAACAGAGACATAGATATCTATGTCTCTGATTTAAAGAACAATCACGAAATTTTACATTCGAACTGCAAACTATCTAAAATGGATTTGCATTGTACACATAATCTCCCTTGTATTCTTGTTCACTATTGTTGAGATGTTTGTTTGAAATAAATTGTCAAAACTTTCGAGTTCTTTCTTTTGATTAACTAAGTAGCATGCCCTTGGTTTGTCCTAAAACTTACAAAGGCAATATCAGTCCTTATACCTTGTAACGCATTCTAACAGATTGCACTCCCAATGACATTTCCTTTTTACTTCTCCTTTTCCTGGTGGTCGTACATCACGTTCATGGATTCTGAAATACTTTGTAAAAGTAAAAACATTTTAGTAAAGAAGGATAAAAATGCATTTATGATAAATATTTTACCCATTTTATACGTAGAAAAGTTCTAGTATCAGACATGATTGGAACCCAACCATCAACCCCCCCCCCCCCCCCCCAAGGAAAAAAAGGAAAAAAATTATATATATAAGAAAGAAAGAAAGTCATGAGCGAGAAATTATAATTATAATATATAATTATATAGTTTAAGTAGCTATTATATTAGCGGGACCTTTTGTAGCGTACAGTTATCTTATCGCACCAAACCCGTCGTGCACATAAATATTTTGACGACAATACGTAGATGAATATCTTAGCACAGAAGAATTTGATATGCAGCTCAAAAATGAGTATCTACATAAGTTGTAAGAAGAAATAGCAACTAACATTCACGATATTGGTTTTAATTTTTTTATGACTTTGTCACGGACACAAAATCAGTTACTGCCAATTTACCGTCAATAACTTTTTTGCTTTTTTACCTAAACGTCTATGATTTCGCGGAAATACATGTAGGTCAGAGCCCCACTTAAAAGAAAAACAAAATTTGCTATTTTAATAGTCAATGACTTACATTTTTGTAAAATATATTCACTCTGACATGTGTTTACAGTCTAAAATCAGCCATTATTCCGTATCGCACCGTTTCACCTCGCTTAAAAAGTTAACGTTCGACGACCGACAAGTTTTTTGTCATTCTAAAACTAATCATCTTTATACCATTTTATTAAATTTTACATTTATATTTTGGAAAACAAACAAGAAAATTTATGTTCTTTACAAGATTTGAAATACATTTTATTTAATTTATCTATTAGCTCAGATTCACAGTTTTATGAAAAGACCAAGGTTTCCAGGAAAATCCCATAACTTTAAAATATCATTATAGTCAAGTGACATTTGTTTATGATTATCAAAGCTAGACCATTTAATCTAGCATCCCTCATAGATGTTCGAGTCCATTCTACTTTAACTTAAATTGGAGTCTTTTCTTCTTTTTTTTCAAGACCGATTTTTCTACATAACCTCTCAAATTCAGTTTGCCTCAGTGTGGCTACGGCGCTGAACCTATTGTGTTTGTTTTGATAATAAAATTGTGTGACTCTATATTTACAACTTTTGCAGGACAAAACATAGGACAATCGTGTTAGACCTTATTATAATAATTATATGATAGATGATTCTAGGTAACACGCAATTTTTATTCGCGCATTTTTTTTCTATTCCAAATGTATCAAAAGTTTGTATCAGTAATATCTCTAATAGTACCGATTTATTCGCTATTAAAGCTTTCTTTGTTCAAAACTTATACATAATAAAGCATCATTTGACTGCATACAGTATATAATTTGACTGCATACAGTATATAGTGGGAATCTGCAGATAGTGAGTGTTAATAATGTTTATGTAAGAATTGATTTTTTTGTAGACTGTCCACTAAAACAGATATCGGATTATTTATTATTTGCTGCTTTGTCACATAAAACACTGATATAACAGCTTTAATTAACACTTTTCATAGTTTTATATGTAATACTGAACAGTCATTATTGATATTTGTGACTTTGTGTCATTGAAAATGCGAGGGTGCTTAATTTTCATTTGTCCAGTTATTGAAACTTATTCTAATTTATAAACATATTTTATTTACGTTAATTAACATTTTTCAGTTAGTAAGAAAGCGATTAGCAGTATTTTTAATAATTAATGCATTATAAATGCAATACTTAAGCTAACTTGAAAATACATTAGATGTCGTGAAATCTTGGCAAAAATATTTAGTGACATAATCAAATATGCAACCGCAATGTCCAAAACAAAGGGAGACAATTCTTTAGAGCTTATTGATATTCTACATGCGGTATAGTATAGTACATGTTAACTGACAGAAGTTTAACGATGCAGTCACGTTGACTCAAAATGAGTGACTGATTGAAAGAAACACACAATACCATAAGTTAAGTTTTTAGATTATGTTGAATATATAAAAAATGATATTTTGCGGAATATTCCACCGGATCAATACATCAATACACATGTGTTCATTACGACATTAGTGATTTTGCGGTGGTATACGTGTAGCTTCATTGTTGCGCTAACTTAATAAAACAAAACGACCAGCCGACATCCAGTAAAGTAAGAATTTCCGTTAGAAGTAGAAACATTGACTCGGTCATAAAAAATCGTCAGAATCCCATGATTTGTAAATTAATCAATGAGGTTTAGTGTAGAAATTAAGAAAAATATCAAATAAAATCAAATATTGATAACAACTATTTTATTTTATACAAAAACATGCTTACTGAATATTGCGTAGATAAAATTGCGTTTCCTTTATTTCAATATCATTTTAAGGTTATATATATTATGTTGTGGAACACAGCCAAAATGAATAGTGGATCAGGGAAGGGGGCGTGGCATAGGTTGAATCTAAAGAAAAATATAAATAGACCACACGTTGTTATCAGCAACAAATTATTGCATTGGACAGAGTAATAAAATTAAGTAGAAGTTTCATTCATGACTTTTTTGTAAGATATTTCTTTATTTACAATTTCCGTGCAAAAGAAAGTAGAATTCTCCCAGAAAATCGACCTGTCAAATTTAGCTCTCGTTCAACGCGCGACGTTGCGTTACCCCACGAGATCTGGGCGCAGTAAGACATGGCAATGAACTACGACGGTATGAATGGAACTGATATGGACACTTCTGAGTCTAGAAAAAGACCTTTGGATACAGAATCAGAAAATGGGGTCACTAAACGATCTAACCAAGGCGCAGGTTAGGCCATATCATGAGAAATTGGTTTGTTTGCGATGGGGGAAATATGCCAATGACGTTTCCTGTTTTTCAATATGGCGACCAGACCTGCTGCCGGTTTCTATCTCGGTTCGGTTGCAAAATTTTTTGGAATGTAATAAATTTTATGTTATGTGATGCAAAATGGCAAGGAATTGCTACTTTAATCATTGTTTTAGTTTGTGATGGATTTTTTTCGCGTGTATTTAAACCTAAATTAGACTTTAATCTCAGTTTGTGTGGTGACGTGTTTCCCTCGACATCGATAATCATGTGGAGGCACGCAGTCGTGAACATGTGCCAACATAACTGAGTTACCACCTATCGAGAGCAGTCGTACATTCTGCGCTGTTAAACATACATCTTCAGTTCGGAGTAACTCCTAGCTGGAATCAGCTGATTTACACTAGGGGATCATTTGGGTCTGATAACCCAACCTCAGTTGTAATTTTGACAGCTGGTGAAAAGGATGACTCTGCTCGACCTACATTCACGTTTTACTAATGTCGAGGGAAATATGATTGAGTCTCAAGATTACAACAGTTTTAGCATATGGAGAGGTATTTCTGGTTTTCTTTGACTATTAAATAATTGTATCAAGTTCTAGTTCATTTTGGGTAGAAATTTAACATTCCTGAAATTTAATTTTGGCGCAGGTCAAAACCTCATCCAGTTTACACCCACATCTCATGACATTGAACATAATCGTTGCATTGTTAGAGTGGTGTTTAAGATAACATTGGATTTACTTCAGTTGATTGATCCTCATTTATTTCTTTGAATTGTTCAAGCAGTTTTAGTTTGGTTGCTAAGTTGTTTTATTGAAGTGTAACATATGGCTATGGTAGAAGTAGTCATGTGATTCATGGTGTATTCATATATACATGTACTGTATAGTTTGTCGGTTAGTTGAAAATGCTGACTGGATAAAAAGTTGTTCATAGGAATATTGTATTCTTCATTTGCAAAAGGAAATGATTTATTCAGGTAATGAATAAGATTGCAATAAAATCAATATTATAAACATTATATTGATTTTGCATGTTTGATTTTAAACTTGAAGATTTGTTTTTGTGACTCTGATCCTAGCAACCTGTGTTTGTATAAAATAATTGAAATCATTGCTTTAAAAGTTTAAATAGAAAATTAAGGTTATTTCTAATAGGTATTGAGATAATTTATTGGATATTGGTGAATTTGTGTTTGTCCTTCAGTATGTTCTTTTTGACCTTTCTGAATACATAATGTAGTAGTGTGTGGTGGGGTATGGTGGTTTGTTGTTTCATGATATTTTGTGGAGTGTCCATTTGTCATTTTGCATCACATCATTAACATAAACATAACTTTATAAAAAAACAAATTGTAAGAAAACGAAATAAAACATTGATTGTAATAACGGCAAGTCTGGTCTCATTACTCATTCCCATTTCATTGATCCCCCACATTGCATATCGCTCCGAGATGTCGTGGACATAGGACACAGCATTCTGAAATAGGATTGCCTCTCACAATTTTCTCATTCCATGACTTATTCTTTTCATTGTATTATCTACATTGAAATGAATTATTTGATTTTTTTTCATACAATGTTATATCAACACTTCTGTGCATGCTGTTGATTTTCAGTTACTCTATGACTGCTATGGGAACGCACATTCCGTATCATGTTGAATTTAACATTTTTATCCTGAATGCTTTTATTTTTTGCAGGAATTGATGTATATTGCCATGGATATGGAAAAACAGAAATTGTTTAAATGTTAAAGAAACATAGGTGTATATGTTGCATGGATAACTGCTACACCTGTTTGGAGAAAAATGAAAAGTTTAGCTTGGAATTCTATTGCTATTACAGTTTTGTGTTATGATTTATAAATTTTCTTACCATAGTAAAAATGAAAGAATTAGATATAAATTTTTTGAAATTTGATGTTTGAAAAAGATAGTATTTTATACATTGGCAGTATACATTCCTTGATTATAACATGGGCAGATCTGGGTACATTTTATAAGTAGAATGTTAACATTAAAAACTGATTACAAGTGATTTCAATACAAAACCAAAAGATAATTTTCTATATAAAACAGTTTTGAAACACCTTTGCAAATCTTGTATTGTCTGATAAGCCTTATCAATTAGTCTTACTTGGTATCACCTGGATCTGCTACTGTTATTAGCATAATTATCATTCATTTTGATCAACATGTACTGTTAGATGCACTTGGTCTCAATCAGCTGATACATTTATATGTATATATAGATTCACACACTGTTAGAACAGAGAGAGTTGTGTCTGTACCATTCTAACATACACAGCTGTTAAAAGAGTATGCCAGGCACACGCACACAGGTAAAATCAATGATTACCTGATAATCCAGACAGCTGGTTTACATACTTATGTACATGTAGTATATAGGTAGGAAATATTTTACCTATGTTCTAAGCCCTTCGTAATTATTGGAATTGCAATCCCTTATGGAAAACTAGTTTCTCTTAAGGATAGAACAGGTCTGTTCCTGTAGTTAAAACCTGCTGTTAATTATGGGAAGAATATGGAATAAGTTATGTTGCTAGTTTTGTTTGCTGCTTTAAAATTGAAGTTAAGCATAAACTTTGTCTACCTTCTTGATGTTAAATAATTGTTTTTTTTGGAAGCTTACTGATATAAAAAATTCACTTTGTGTCTATTATGGCATCAGTTGGTATTACATTTAGATCTTTGGACTGAAATTTAAACTTTATATTAACTTATAAGTAGATGAGTTTATGATAATAATTTACTGGTTGTATATCAGTATGTATCAGTTATCACATTATAAATGATTTATTAGGCTCATATTTTGACATTTAAAGCTTTAAAGTTTATTTCTTCACATGTACTATTGCAATACATTATATTGAGTATTTGCTAAATATATTCTGGAGATATGGATTATTTTTATCTCAAAGGAGATATTTAAAGTTTATGTTTGAAGGATTTTTTAATAATTGATACATTTATGCTTAACTGCCAGTTACTGGTATTTGAATATAATGACATTACTTTGGATAAATATAGGGGTTGTTGGGCTGGTATAAAACATGTAGAAAGTGTGGGTTTTAGGGTGTGTCAGTAAATAAAATAATAGAAATGGTTGTCATTTAAGAAATAAATTAAATGTTTAAGTGATAGTATAGATTGAAAGTACATGTACACTGCCATAGGATTAATAATTTAATTTACTAAATGGCTGAATGATATTTTTTTTTCCAAATTCCCAATTAAAAAAAAAACCTTGAAGTTTCGATAGGAGATTAAAATGGAAATGCAATAAACTCCTATTACAAAATAGAAAAGTAATGATTTTCTTTAACATTATTTAAGTTATGATGACCTGCTGTTAGCAAAAATAATTGCTGTAAATATAGTTTAGTATACATGTAGATGTAGCTCTAAGGAACATAGAGGATGTGGATGAGTAGAATGGAATTGATACAACTCTCTATGTATATGTGTGTTTGTATTTTTTTTCTTTCTCACAATTTCGTCAAATTGAAGCTAGAAATTTCTGCCTGACATTTTTACATGGAGTGGAAGGTAGCGAGTCTAGCTAAGACTCTAACCTCTTAAACATCAGCTTATCTTTTACAGCATGACTTTTGTTTGTATTTTTTTTATGATTCATACATTGTATATATTATACCTCTCATAGTCATGCTCATATTTTTCATTGTATCACATGTTAGCGATAAAACTCATGCATCCCCCTTTATATACCTGACCATCAAGACATGCTCAAAACATAACCCCATTATTCCCCTATTAGGCTCTACCTGCGCCTGGGTAAATTTTTAATACAAAAAGACAGAAAATTATCTAGAAAAGACTTTTTGTGGGGGTTGGGAGGAGTGTTGAATTTTAATACTAAAAGTTGAATATTAATCTGCTTTGTGCTTTTTAAGAGTATACACCTGACAAAAATATTGACATTTATTTTTGACTAAAAACTGATGAAAAAGAATTTTTTTTTTCCTCCAGGTTTTGGATTGAATTGAAATTAACTGCAATGAAATTTCGATAAATCAATTTGGAATCACTATTTTGAAGCAAAGGTAAATGTATCAAGTGTATATTCAAAAGTACTCACTGCGCTGTATTTTTTTCTAATTATTTACATGTATTGTCACTAATACAGTTTAATGCTTTATAACAAAGGTCATATTCATGGAATATAAAAGGAACTTAGGTAATTTAAACAAGACACTTACATACATGGATCTCTAATCAATTAAGATTGATTTTTATAATTTAAAATCCCAGGCTATTCTAGATGGTATGTATGTTCAATATTCAAGACTTAGCCTTGTATTTCAATAATAAACTGATTATTCAGCAAGTTTATTCATAGACTACTTTGAATGATATTGAAAATTGAACATTGTGGTCAATAATTAATCATTTGTTCGATATAGCTAAACGGTTGTACTGATGTTAACAAATTAACATGCCGGTTACATGTACTTTTTCAATACCATAGTGTGCTTTTCTTTTATTGTAATAAATACGGTTTTGCCTTCGCTATTTAAAAATTTAAATGTTTAATTTTAAAAAAACGTGCTATGTACAATATGTATAAGTATAAACACGTATTAAGGAAAGCACTGAAATGTAAAATTGGTAAAATATGTAGTGAAAAAGTCCATTCAATCCAATTTCACTTAAAAGATAGAATGCAAGAAGGAACTTTGCGAGTGGTTTTCAGTGACCAAAGAGTTGCAACTGTACTCTTTCATGTCACCTATCACTTACATGTATCCTGAACCTAAGCCTGTAGAGAAAATAAGAAAAAGTGTGCAAGCTTGCAACAAAGCCCTCAAGTCTTATAAGGCTGTATTTGATAAAAGTTCTCAAGTGTTGAAAATACACACATATAAGGTTCACTGGGCAAATGTAAGATGACATTTTATACCCATGTTGAATAGGTAAGCTTCACAGTTCATGTAGTCATTATCAAAGTTTATGAGATATTAGACACCTCAAGCAGTTTGCACATGTACTTATGGCAAAATTGTCTTAATTTTACTCTAATTACGCAGTATGTATAGTTACAGATATTATGTTGTACTGCTGCATTTTTAATTTTAATTTTATTTTGTCAGACTGGTGCGGGAATGGGTAGAATCAGTAGCTGCTAGCATACTTTAGGGTTATCAAGATTATACGTGTTGATTGTGAACATAAATTAGTGAACTATTGCAATCATATGAGTTGTGACCATTGAGTCATGTAAGCTGTTGGTAATTTTTATTATAGAAGAAAACGTCGGTCCTTGTACATTTTGTAAAGATTTTAATAAAATTTCTATTTAGTTAAACACTGTTATTATAAATATAATTGATAATAATAAGTAACAGACTGAACCACTAGTGTGACAGGTTTACTTACCTATAGCCTTGAGATCAGGTTTATATTGTAGGTAGGTTAAGAGAATATTTCTCATGGACATAAATGGCTGAAATGTTGAAAATGGTTGAATGTACGGCCAAAAGTTATTGAGTAGGTAATACCAGGATTAAAATGGCTTACAGAATAAAACTACTGAAGATTTGGTCAAAGAACAGAACTATTGGTATAAATGAGCCACGTCATGACAAAACCAATGTAATGCGTTTGCAACCAGCATGGATCCTGACCAGCCTGCGCATCCGCGCAGTCTGATCAGGATCCATGCTGTTCGCTTACAAACCCTAATACAAGTAGAGAAACTGATGGCAAACAGCGTGGATCCTGATCAGGCTGGTCTGGTCTGGATCCATGCTGGTCGCAAACCCACTATATTGGTTTTGTCGTGACGTGGCTCAAATTGTGCCGATGTTTATATGTTTACCATTGTACTTAATGTTGTGGTGTTATTTAATTTTGTTAACATCATTGCATAAAGCATGTCTGAGATAATCATTGAAATACAAGGCTAAAATTGACACCAAAAACTTTAAAACATTAATGAACAAGAACTGTGTTTTATCTCTAACATTTAAAATGTAAAAATGGAAAGCTTTTCTAATATTGAGAGGGCTCTTCCAAAAAAAATTTTCTTAGTGAAACACAATTATTTGGTAATAATAACTGGCTTAATTGTGTTAATTAGATCAATTTTGGTAATTTTTTTTTCTCAAAATTTTCCAGTTTCATTTTGTCAGTGCTGCGGAAATACAAGGAACATTTATGTTTTAAAATAAGAAATAAGATTTATAATAAATGAGATGCAAGTTGTGAAAAGATAAGTATCTGAAGAATCACAGACAACTTTGTTTGATTTGCCAAACATGAAAACAAACATAATTTCTTAAATAATTTTACCAAAAGTATTCAATATTTTTTTTTTCTTGAAAATAGGAAATAAAACATTAATAACTAAATGGCAGACCTGAAATGCATCTGAAAGAGACATGTTTAAGCACAAAGTTCGTACTTGTTTGAAACGCACTTAAGATTGTGCAATATGAAGTATGTAATACTGTTTTTAGACTTGTTTAAATCTAACACACACAAGTGACAAGTGTTAGTCATAAATGTGCTTACAAGCAATAATAATATTTATCATAATAGTTTACAATATCGAAAGGATATTTGTGGCAAAAGTTACCTTCTCTATAAAAAAAAGCTGCAATGATTTGTATTGATAGTGAACATTAACTGCCTAGCTTGGAATAATGCTCAAAATGATTAATAAAAAAAGTCTGATGATACAAATAAGGGAGGAAGGAAAAACTAGGTTATTTCTAGGAATATTTATTTATTTATTTTGAGTGTACTTGTAAAACTTGCCTTTTGTTGCTTGTAGGCACAAGGATTTAGATTCTTAATAAGAATGGAATTTAAAAGTTCTTGCTAAGAGTGAGCCAGAGCTGTTAGATTCCTCAAGAGTGCAATCATTTGTTGCCATGCACTGTTTTAACATGTTGAAGAATAAATGTTTTACATGTTTTTCTTTAAAATCGTTGAAGGGAATGAAAAGGATAGTACTCTTAAAAAAAAATTTCATTTGTTTTAAGCATTTTAGGCGTACATCATACAAGTGTACAATGCATTAGACAAAGTTTACAGTTATCAAAGCAATACTTAATTTTAAAGAAAAAAGGGCAAATTAAGATATATCAATTTTAAGCATACTTAATAGATGTGTTTGACAAAAAGAAATGGCATGGCAGCAAGTGATACAAGCTTTACTTCATGATATTATTTTGATGTGTATAATAAACATGTATATATGCTGTATGTTTTAGCCAACTGCCATGAATACCCAGAAGGGGAAGAAATGAGCACCCAACAATCTACCACAATGACTGAATTAGGTAAGATATTTCTGTATTTGAGCCGCGTCACGAGAAAACCAACATAATGGGTTTGTGACCAGCATGGATCCAGACCAGCCTGCGCATCCGTGCAGTCTGATCAGGATCCATGCTGTTCGCTTACAAACCCTATAACAAATAGAGAAACTGATAGCAAACAGCATGGATCCTGATCATACTGCGCGGATGCGCAGGCTGGTCTGGATCCATGCTAGTCGCAAACCCACTATGTTGGTTTTGTCGTGACACGGCTCATTTCTTAACTTTGGAGATATGTTCTGCAGGGAATGGTTCAACTTTTATATAGGAAAAAAAAATTACGAGTTAAAACATGATGTAGTTGCCATGGTAACAGTGACTTTGGCATGATAGTTGTAATGTTGGTCCACGATTAATCAAGCTTTAGATGTAGTGGATATTGAAGATAAAAGGAGGATTTTTTTCATCGTCTTTTTTTCATCATGCAAAACCTTTTGTAGAGATTTGTGATGACAAAGGCTTTGATAAGATAATACTGGCGTAACTATGGAAAATGATTTTGGTTTTTCTGTACCTGAGTTATGCTTCTGGAAGTTTTCATATTTTGGACAAGATTTGATAATTTGATTATCATGTAGAATTATGCCTATTTGCCCTCCATTACTCTGTGTATGTGAATTTAAAAGTGCAATCCCTTTGCATATTCAGTGATTATTTGAACTTGATCAAATCGATAAGACGTCGTTCTTTCGGGTTGTTGAATTGTCATGTTTCTCTGTTAACAGTTACATTTCAGTGACATGATGTTGATCAGTTGCCAGCGTGACATGGTGACTGTCCATATACAAACAGTTCCCACACCTCAACTAGCTAAGCCTGAACAATATTACTGTCCACTGATTGTAGCTGCTTACGTAATGCTTCGCCCACACAGTCAGACTGAGCGAATAGTCTTTTAAGCTTAATTTTTTTCCCTTCAAAGTGACCTATACAGAACACAATAAAAAACTCTAAATTTGGCTTCAAATTGAATTTATCCATACCTAAAAATACTGATATTAAGCTGCCAACAATGAAAAGTCTGGTTAGACTATGGTTGGAATATGATGACAGCCTGGTAAGACTATGGATACAGTCTGGTTAGACTATAGTTACATTCTGGTTAGACTATGAGTACAGTCTGGTTGGACTATGATTACATTCTGGTTAGACTATGGATACAGTCTGGAACTAGGGTTAGACTTTGATTATTTACAGTCTGGTTAGACTATGGATACATTCTGGTTAGACCATGGACACAATCTGGTTAGACTATCTATGGATACAGTCTGGTTAGACTATGGACACAGTTTGGTTAGAATATAGATATACATATCAACCTGTCTTTTCAAGTGATAAGGGAATTCAGTATTGTTGGTACAGAGTTAAGGAGAAAATCAAAGGTCTGCTGGAAGAGTAACCATGCCATATATGAATTCTCAATTCTGCATGCATTCTTTTAACTATGGTTGATAGTAAAATATTGCATTTCTGATGGGCAATATTGAATATAAATGTAGATGCTTGTCCAAACTTGTCCAAATTAAATGAAATGTGGGAGACAAACATTTGTAATTGATGTTTATTATGAAGTATATAATTGAGATAAAATTTTGTGTAGGTCTGTTTCTATGACTATAAAATACAAAATTTAAATCGATTAAAACAGAATCTGATCTTCATGTGGGGCAAAGTTTTTATCTTTGTTCCTAGGATATTTGCTATCTTAAATAAGCTGTTAAAAGTTTTAATTTTGCCATCTGAAAATTTTATTTTTATTCCCAGACAATAAAAAGTCCAGCTCTGTTCAATTTACAATATTACAGAAGTACAGCATTTTCTTTATGATAGGGCCATGTGTTTCATTTTTAAGCAATTGATATTCTGCAAGTGCTTTTCTTTCTGTGCAAGTGAGACTTAGCTTATATTCTTGTAGATAAACAAGAAAAACCCCTGTTAAAATTAGCCTTGTTTAAGTCTTAAATACAATGGTACTGGACTGGAATGTTTGTGTGATCTTTGCTGATATTATGTTCAGGTACATATAATAATCTTGCAGTTCTTGCTTGGTAAAAGTGTTGATTCATATTGGCACCATTGGCACAATCATGAAACTTAGTGTGAGACAAGACAACATAGTCATGATGTTTCTAATTACAGGAGATAAGATAATACCATTATGATTGGCTGATAAACTCCTGTTGTTCTTAATATTGGTGTAATTAACGGGGCTTCTGTTTGATATACAAGTTGTGCGTCTGTCTCTTTTAACATGATATACCTCTTTATTAAAGGACTTGTAAGGAGAAGGGACTGGTTGTAATTGACAAATAATAATTGGGAATACGAAGTCTTAAATTATGTTCTTTGTTGTTGTCTGTTTGAGCAAAGGGTTTATAATTGAACATTTAATTGGGTCCTTTTATCTGAACCTATTTAAGCTCGTTTGACAGGATATATCTTATTGAAATTAGAAATTAATTAGTGATATAGGTATCTTACTTTAAGTTATATGTATGTATATGTATAGACTTAAACAAATGTTATTTTTTTCTGCATCATGTATTTGTCTAAATAGCATGTTAGAGAGAATGTTTAGTCTTTGAAAAATGGTCTGTTAGTTTCTCCTTGGGGTGCAGCATATTTGTAACATGTCAAAATTTATATGCCCTTCAATGTTTCATGAAGAAGTTTGCAGTCATATGTCCAATACTGTTAAGTGATTATATTAAAGTCTACAGAGTTACAGCCCTTGATTTTGATAGTAGTAGTAGTATCAGCTTACTGTTTGGCAGGTTATCTTAATATGTACTATAGAAAGTGAATTTATTTTTACGGGGTATTTTGTATATATATGTCAGCTATGTAGTGTTACATAAGCTTGGCACATGAAAATTGATCCAAGTTTAAACTGGTCTATGTAATCACCAAAACATACATCATTTTATTGAATTACATAAGATCACAGGCTTTCAGTCTATTATTAGCATAAGGTGGCTTTTTTTTCTTTAAACTTATCTTCTCTGTTTAAAAGCACTTGGTTACATTTGGAAACATCAATTTATGTACATGATTGTATTAAGTGCTCATGGAAAAGCATTAATGAGACCAGGTTTAACCTGGTAGGTTATAAATACTTAAACTGAAAATTAATTTATAATTTATAATCAGATAAGCTCTCCCTATGTGGTATGTGTGTGTGTAATATATATATGAAACAAGTTATTCATGTACAAAAGTCCATTACACATTGTTGAATGGTATAGGAAGATATATCTCAATGTCCTCATTGTAGACTGCATTATCATTTAGTTAGTGCAGACGGTTTTTAACTTGTGACATAGATGATAAATCGAGAAAGTAAAATTGTGATGACTTGGCAAGATATGGATATAGGACTTTTTGGATGGGATTATTCCCATGGTAAGGGGATTTTAACATTTAAAGGGTGGTTGAAGTGACCCTCTTATTGTTAGGAGGATATAAATAAGGAAAATTAATGGTTTACCATAAGGGTTAAATTTTGGGAAATTAGACCAAGGAAGTGGCTGTAAACTCTTCACTATTTACTTAACGATCTGTCTGTTTTCATCATCTAATTTACATGTATTTATAAAACAGACATTTTAAAATAGCCATTAATTATTATAGAACATTAAATTATTGAATATATACCATGTCTGAAGTATTTATTCAGATTTTACTCTTCTACTTTATTGGCTCAGATAAATGATTATGGAAAAGCTACGAATTTCATGTTACAGTTTATAAAACTTAAAAAACTTTAAGGCAGATGTCTTTTAAAGTGGTTTGGCACAACTGACAGTGCTGATAGTGACAAGTGCTTGCTCAATTATTACTACCAGTGTATAGCAAAGTCAGCCTGGAAGCTGTAAAACTTTGGGTTCTTTATATAAAATCCCTTTACTATATAACAATCATAAGTGTTTTCTCACTTTGTTGGGAGAAGAACTATTGCTAAAATTGCTGATTTGGGTAGAAAAAAAAGCTGGTGTTAGTTCAGATTTTTTGGAAATCTGCATGATTTTAAAGAAAATTTTCATTGGGATGAAGCCTTTTATAGGCCTCTATTATACAAGGTGAAAAATCTCTGATCCTGGACAATAAAACCAAAATCATGACAGGAAAGTCTATTACCCAAACTCTGTAGGTAGACTGAACTAGTAATATGAAACATCAGGTTAGATTCAGGTTTTCAAGGAAGTCAGATATGTTAGCTGTATGGCATCTCGGTCTCTTTAGAAGTTTTTACATAGTTTGGATCTTTTTTACATTATCATGTTTTAAGATAATAAATATGCCTGTTTTTTTTTTTTTTATCCCTATGCACAGCATCAGAAGTATATTTTCTATGATGTTTTATAAATTGGTGAAATGAAAAGATTTTCAAAGAAGGAACCTAAATTATGGTATGACTTTGCAAATTTGGATATTCCTAAAGGTTACAAGTAATAGAGATATCACTTGCTGTCATAACGAAATAAACTTGGAAATTTTGCTTTCTGTGCATGACTTGCAGATTATTTTCCAAGAATCTTCATCTCTCAGTAGATTTGCGGTTCCCAATAATGCGTGTTCTTGTCTTATTGTCTATGACTGACAACATGCTGGAATTGAACATCGGCTCTGCTCGGGGAAAAATGGTTCAACTGTCTCTTGTGAAAACAATTTTTTTACAAATTTGATTAGATCTGGAACAACATTTTTTTGTTGTTG
The DNA here is from genome assembly GCF_026571515.1 of Ruditapes philippinarum. Taxonomy (NCBI): domain Eukaryota; kingdom Metazoa; phylum Mollusca; class Bivalvia; order Venerida; family Veneridae; genus Ruditapes; species Ruditapes philippinarum. Next base: position 205,668 of record NW_026861563.1, read on the forward strand.
TTTAATTTTACAAGAAAAATTAGCGCAGCTTTGAGGAATGTTTTTGGTGAACTTAAACTGAAATAAGGAAACATATCTGCGAACTAATGCTTTAAATTCACATTACGAATCAATGTGTCTTTGACAGTCATGTTCATGCAAATGATGCCCCTGAATTCAAAATTTGCTTTACATTTGTCTATATATTGTTTAACCATGTCTGGTATTTGACCATATTATACTTTAGTCTCTATGGTAAGCTAACATATACTGAGTATTATGTTTACAGACATCGAATTAGTGAGTCGTGATACAGGCACATGTTCTTCTGACTGATGGTTTTGAAGACCTTATGTCTGAGACTATTTTTCCAGCATTGCTGACTGAATCAGATGGAAAAGTGCAGATGGGTTAGTAATGATGTAAGAAAATTTAGAAACCCTGACTAAAGATTTTTTAGCATGGAGATACAACACAAATACATGTATTGCTAACAATGCACTGGACATAATTTATCAAAGGTTACAATGTTGGATTTTACTCAAAAGAAATTGTTGAGTAAGGACTGCTTTTACCTTTGTATACAATGTAATTAAATATAAATCTTGCTTGACATAACAAATATGTGTGCAGTAATGATCTGGAAAGGGTGTGCAGTTATTACTTTTTCTGTGCTTAATTGTTTACCTTTGCATATCACATCATTATGACGCATTTTAGAGTGTAACTATCATCATCATCATATGATATGCCTACTGGCTGTCTAGTTGTACTCTTGAGGTTGACATTCAAAAGTCACCACCCTTCTCTTTCCTCCTATAATGATTGAAGATACAGTTTCTAATTACTTCAAATGAAGAACAATTAAATAGTCATATGACTTTCAGATAAACAGATAAACTTGTTTGATAACACATGAAGATTACTTCATAGTTAAAGGAATAGATATCAAATTTTGTATACATGTAACCAAATTAAACCAACTTTTACAGTTGTGTGAATAAAGACAGAGCTGAACGTCTTGTCTACTATTGGCTGCTGTGGTTGGTGAATTTGTTCATGTAGATAGCTACCTAGTTAACTTTATTCATGAATATTGAGTGGTTTTGTTCGAGGCTTTCGCTTTCGTGTACCTGAAATATTTATAATATAACACCGTCTTGATGTCTTCTATCACATCTGAGGCTGGGATATTGCCATAATTTCATGACCTCAAAATTGTACTTAAAAAAATAAACCATGGAAAGAAGTTACGTCAGCAAGTCCAAGTTATGTATCATACTTCAATGGTTTTGAGTATATTAAGGATAAATGCAAAATGACTTTTATGTTCTTGTAAGTGTTCTCATGATCGACTTTTCCTCATAAAGTTATTTTAACTGATGATGTAAAATATATGAAATTTTAACTCATTATTTATAGTCTGTTGAGTCCATGCAGCTTAAGTTTTGGAATATTTTACATTCTAGTTATGATGTAAATTGACTGTAACTTTACCAAGTATATTTACAGTTTATCCATGCTTGCAAAGTATGTTGACAACATTAAAATTGTCAAGGTTAAATTTAAGGACACTGAAAATACCAAATGTCTTCAGTTGGAAACCAAGTGTAATGTACAGATTTACAAAGTCAGCAGAAAGTGACAGATTTTGTTGGGAGATGGACTGTAGGGCATTATTTCTTGTCAAATTAAGGTGTTATTTGAACTGAACCTTGTAAAGTTTGGTGTAAATTCTGTCTGTGGTTCAAGCTTCACTGTTCGGCTGGCTATCGCCTATCAATAACAATTCAGCTAGATTTAAGAACATGTTGCTTTGCCAAGGAAGATATATATCGAGCTTTTTATAGATTTTTTTTTTATCTCTGCCTAACCCACTACCTTTCAGTTAAGTTTTTTTTCCAGGATATGTATGCATTAAAGTACATGTACGTAATACAAAGATTGAGGTTTCCTGAAATAATCTATATATTGTAGACGAAGGTGTGTCTTGAGAAAAACTAGAAAACAAAACTAACTGCTGGTTTATGTAAAGTTGTAAACAAACTGAGATAGGTAGAAACGAATTTGACTAGCAAAAAAAGGTGCAGTGAACATTTGGTTTGAGTAAAATTATTGTACTTCTTTAGTCCTTGTCTGTCTTTAACTCTCTTGTTTAATGTGATTTTGAAGACTGTTATGTGCATGATACTGTATTGCAGACCTGTGATATGCACATGAAAGTCAATCCATTACATTGACTGAGGAGTCACATGGGAGAATGATTGATTAAAATCCAGTCATTAACTGACCCCACTAGAACCTCTCAATCATTAGGGTGGTGTCATTGAATGAAATGAATGGAAATTCAATAATGTGTTAGGTTTTCCTGTTTTGGAATAAGTAAATTATCAGATAATATGTCTCCCACAGAACACTATAATATAGAAGACATATACGATATGAAATATGATGAAATATAGGTTTTCTATAGTTAATTGTGAGATCATTGACAGACATTGACAATGGGTTCGCTAATACCGATATCTTGCCCTAATGAAAACAGTACTGTCTTATATGTATTATTTAGAGATTTAAAGTTTACTATGCCGTCATTGTAGAATATAATAAGTTTTATTTTGAAAATCAAACTGATCGATTGATGACATCATAGTGAAGACCATATGTGCTGTCTGACCTGGTTCCATACTATAGTAGCTTTGTTCTGCTGTTCTAAAGTCCTTGCTCACAGTGAACATTATGTTCTACAGTTTCTGCTGATGATAAACATTGTGTTCTACAGTCTTTGCTGATGATTAACATTGTGTTCTACTGTCATTGCTGATGATTAACATTGTGTTCTACAGTCTTTGCTGATGATTAACATTGTGTTCTAGTCTTTGCTGATGATTAACATTGTGTTCTACAGTCTATATGATGATAAACATTGTGTTCTACAGTCTTTGCTGATGATTAACATTGTGTTCTACAGTCTTTGCTGATGATAAACATTGTGTTCTACAGTCTTTGCTGATGATTAACATTGTGTTCTACAGTCTTTGCTGATGATAAACATTGTGTTCTACAGTCTATACTGATGATTAACATTGTGTTCTACAGTTTCTGCTGATTATAAATATTGTGTTCTACAGTTTCTGTTGATGATTTACATTGTGTTCTACAGTTTCTGCTCACTTTCATACCAGATTTGTGAAGCTCTTTAATGTCTGCAGGAGTTTATAAGTCAAGGTGACATTCTCAAAATAAAACTTGGAGACAGTGAATGTGATGTCATAGATAAAGTATTTTTTCCCTGGTGATCATTATTAATCTATGTGTCATATTTTTATATATTCCATTTCTTGTAAAAGGACTATTGTTCGGAATTTTATTGTATTCATTGTCATAGTTTTCATGAAATGTAATGATGTACATGTTATTATAACACAGTCATGGTTTCAAAGAATGGATTTTCCCAGTATTGTATAATTATGGTACAGTCCAAAGTTGAAGCCTTAGGGATTTCAGTATCAAAGTACAAAAATTGTGGTATATTTCAAGTATAGAGACTGGTCAGATAGAGACTGTATGAATGTACTCAGGCTGGCCTGGCTCTATACTGGTGGCAAATTTAGCTTTTCATTTTCATCCATGTCCAGATTGAAAGTAGTTTGTATTTATTCCTTTTTGGTTTATTTTACTGTTATAATCGTTTACTGGGAATCTAGCCATGAACATTTTCCTGTAAATAACAGAAACCTGGGTCAATTTTCTGTACAATATTCATCATGTAGTGTCCTCAGTCTGTCAAATTGATTGTAAAACCATCGATCTCTGTTCACAATGCATTCTTATATCATATTTCTATATCTGTTATTGTTGTACAAGTTGAATAATTACTCCCACCAGTCATTAAGTGTTGACAGTTATAAATGCTCTCAAGGTTTGTTGATATGGTCAGTATGGATTCTTTCCTTTTTGTCACATGCAAAATGTCCGAATGACATTTAAAAATAGTTTGCCTTCATTTTAAACTATACTGTTTGATTATACAAAATTGCATAGCTTACCAAAGCTTTCTATTTATTTGATTGTTGGAAAAACAACCCAAAAGGCACCCAGTAAGGCAAGTAACAGAAAAAGGGCAAAAAGAATAATGGGACAACACAAAAGGTAAAGCTGGGACTGAGGGGGGCAATATATTAAATGGATAGATTATATTTTTTAAATGTTCAGAGATCAGTATAGTTTTAGATTTGGTAAAAGTAACCTATAGTACTATATTTATATGACAGACAAAAACACCCCATTATTTATATTAACAGCTATTCTGTCTGAAATGAAAAAAAGAAGTTGATGCAGACAAAAGAGAGTGTGAGCATAATTATAGATCTTTAAAAGTCTAACATTTTTACAATGGGTGTTCAGTCACATTCTCAAGATGATGGAGAGTATTGCTTTACAGGCCTACGGCTACAAATTTATTTTATGGGGTATTTTACTGACTATTAATTGAATCTTAAACATTTTCACTTGCAAAAAAGGTGATTACTATCTATTTTCTTTCCTGTTAAGGATGATTCAATCATGCTTGACCCTTATGCTCATTAAACGTATAGGCGTTTTCTCTGTCACCGAACAATTTATCTTGCATATTTCCCACAATTTGTCAAAACATTTGATTGTGTATCTAACAATCAGGTTAAGTGTCCAGGATCTCAAATCTCCCTTTTTGATCTTAGTTAAGTCTACATCAGTTGTGTCAAACAGCTGTATATAATGGCCATATTTAGTCGGAGGTTGTGCCGTAGAAATTACCACAATGGTCTGTCTGTACCTTCAATAGCTCTTACATGCTCAATTGAACATAATAGATACAGATATTTGTGGTTTTCCCCACCAGGTATTCAAATCTATATAACCTCCATCATTAATATGGTTCTCATTGAAGCAGCGTTTTTTTTCTCTCTCTACAAATAGATATGTCTCAATTGTGAGATATGAATCATATGAGGAATATTATTATTACCTTGCTTATAAATTAGATTTGAGAAAATGATTAAAAACTAAAAGTTATTTGATGTGATGATGGCTTCCCCATTTATATTGATTTAAGGAGAAAGAATATATTTGTTCAATTCAAAGTTACATGATACTCGTAATACTACTTTAATCCTTAGCCTGCCTGGGAAAACAGATTCTACCAGTGCAGACCAAAAGCAGCCAGTCTGGATAAGGCATATCAGTGTCATCCAGTCACTACATATTTTGAAATTTTCTTTAAAAGTGATGTATAGTTTAGTCCAGATTGAAAATTAGAAGTCAGTTTAAGATATTCAGCATTATATTGTAAACCGTATGCATTGAATATTTGAAAGAACTGGCAAAGTTGTTGTAGTTTCTGGGGATAACTAACTGAATGAGGGACTAGCCTTCAGAGAATATATGAGCCGCGCTACGACAAAACCAACATAATGGGTTTGCGACCAGCATGGATCCAGACCAGCCTGCGCATCCGTGCAGTCTGATCAGGATCCATGCTGTTTTCGCTTACAAACCCTATAGCAAGTAGAGAAACTGATAGCGAACAGCATGGATCCTGATCAGACTGTGCGGATGCTGGTCACAAACGCATTACGTTGGTTTTGTCCTGACGCGGCTCATAATTACTTGTACTTAAATGTTCCAGTTTTGGAAGCATAAGAAAAAAAGCAAAGTAATTAGTTGAATAAGTTGATGGTGTGTGTGTGACTGTAAAGACTCTAGTATAATTAATTAAATTCTTGATTTAATTAATGGATATTTGGCTTGTTGGACATGTACATATATTTGATATTGAGATTGAAAGTTCTACTTTATACCATAGTGCCGTATGAAAAAAAAAAAAAGATTATTAATTTTAGCCTACTGAATAAGTAACATTTCTTTGCACATTAATACTGAAAACTGCAGAATTGTTACAGATAATTAATTAATGCAAACTTTTGTGTATGTAAGGATGTACGACACATTCTTGTTTGAACAAAGGCTGTAAAAATGCCGTCAACCTTTAACCTGATAGAACCTATAGTGATTAATCATGGCCATTAGAATAGAGCCAGTCTGACTAGGCTCTATAGTTCTTGGTAGTTTTTTTTCATGACCCCTGAACAATAAGTCCTTATGACATTTGCTTGTTTGTCTGTCTGTCTGTCACACAATTTGTGTCTGTCACAAAACTTGAACCCTAACCATTATTACATGGGAATTTTTAAGTCCCTTCAAACTTAAGGTACATTTCAAACTTTATAGGTGCATGCTCTTTGATGCAGCTCTACCTGCGAAGAAACTCACAGGGTTAATTTAAATATTTTGATATTGAAATCTTATAAACCTCAAATGGACTGTTCCAAAATTCAAACAGGGCTGATCCATTATATGAAGGGGTATGCTTTAATTTGAGAAAATTTGCTGTATCAGCACATTTACTGTTTATGTCTACAAATTGCATATCTCTTGAAAAAACCCTGTGTCAGTCAAAATGTTGGCTGGGTATTTTTCTGGATTGACCACAGGAGATTAAACCTGCTTAGTTTGCTAATCAACTTTATTAAAGACTTGGCAAGTCTTTATTAAATTCATTTCTTTACTACAAAGATTAAATATTTGTACCGCAGAATAGACAACCTTTCTATTGTATGATCTACTCAGATGTGCTCATACAAGTCGGGTTAGTAAAATTGATTTGACTTGCAAATTTTATTATTTATTTATTACACAATACATTTAAAACGCGTAAATAAGCTTATTGATTAGGGGAAAGTTTTTTATGTGATAAACACAGATCTATATCTAACTTACTATGGAGAAACTAGTCAGAAAAATAAACCCTTTGAAACTCTTAGTGTTTAAATTTAAAAAAAATCTCTGTTAATTTCAATAATGATTTACCTATGAAATAAGTACTTTTAGTTTATAAAGGTCAACAAGGTCAAAATAAACTTCTTTTTCATTTATATATTTTTGGAACAGTTGTTACATGTAGCTGCTGTGAAAACAGACTCAGTTAGTTGATGTTATATAGCTGTAGAATAAAGTGTAGATAAATAGGTAAAAAGTTCAAATGTTTAAATGTTTTGAAATGTAACCCATAATGCACAAGTGTCTACAAAACCACTAAGTATTAATACAAACCAGCCGGTGTTGCCATACTGTCTGACTTCTTGTTGTTGTTCCCCTTCTACGTCACCCCAGTCACAGCGATGAAATGTGCAGTTTTCCAGAGGGCCTCAAGGTTCTTGTAGAGTTTCTCCTCCAGTAGGGTGCTTGCTTCATAGCTGCTCTAGATGTGGGCACCTATGTTATAAGTGTTCTGCCATTTGATTTTCCTAGGCACAGGAGCATAGATCTGGGCAATTTGGACAGCTTTAGTTTATCATGCATGTGTGAATTCAGCCTGTTGTGGAAAGCCTGACAAGCGCTACCAGTTGTTACAGTCTGACAAGACTTCTTGATTATCGGCTGTTTTATTTTGGTCTTTTGACATTGAAATCCCTTGAACTGACAATGGACGGACATGAATTAAAGGCAGGACAAATCCACTTATCATTTTCAGCAGAAGATGGGTTAGTTATTGAAAAAGTGCCACTGCAGCCCACTACCTCAGGGAAACTTTGTATGGACCAACTTGATTTTAGCCAGGAAGATTCCTGGTTAAAATACCTATTGTTACTGTATGATTGTAGAAGCCAATTGGACTTCTGAATAAAAATTTCAACCCAGTGTGGTAACAGATTGAACCTGAGATAGGTACACCTGTACTTATTAAAATGACAGCAAAAAATAATGCTGAATAGCAATATTTTAATACGTCAAGGTCTGATTTTATATAATTATATATATATATTATATATAGTGTGTTGCAGACTGACTGAATGGGAAGATCAAACAAACAAGCTTATTCAATAAGACTTTATTGGGAAAGAAATGAAAATAAGCAACTCTGTAGTGAATTGTTGGATTGCAAGATAATTGAGAAGTGTAAAATACTAGTCAGATATAATTGCACTCTTACTGTGGCTGCGTCTGTCTACCTTCAAGAGATGGGCCTTTAATCTTTCACATTTAGCTACTCCTTTATGTCTGACATTCTGTGAAATTTTGGTGTTATGATTCATATTCATCCAACTGATAGTATGGCATTTTACTATCGAAAAAAAAAGCAGATTTTTTTGAGTGTATATTAAGACTAACAGTTACTGTATCTGTTATTTATGATATATCATAATCATGTATTGATAGGCTTAGTTTCTCTGTCTTGTTCCTTGAAATCATATATTGTATATATCTAAGGAAGTGAGTTTCTGCAAGTGTAGGGCCTTTCATTATAAGCAGTGACAAGTTTTAGCGGGACTGACAAGGAATTGCCAAACACATTATTGATCTTAAGGAAAGCCATACAAATTTATTGGTAGAAGTATTGATTGATCAAAGTTGGTTTACAGTTTTATTTCCTTCTATAGATACAAAATATATATAACTCTAGGTTAGTGGTCCAAACAAGTATTATATAGTTATTTTAGATCACCTTTTTGTCATTCATAAAAGGATTTGGCACCTAAGATATATGCTTAATACCCATGATCGGCACTTTTTTGTTTGAAGAGTTTGCAATAACAAGGCAAAGGTAATCACTAAAATTAAAGAAAAAAACCCTCCTTTTGAATTTGTTTGATAATTGAAATAAAAGCCATAAGTTTCTGCCAACATAGCACAAAATTCAATACAGTGTTAGCATTTTCAATTTAAATCTAGTTAAAATTGCATAAATGAGCAATAAAATGTTTAGTCAGGTAGGAGAAAGGTATTACTCTAATATACATGAAGGTATGATATAGCTAGTTGCTGTAGCACTGAATTCACTTGGTGTAAGCTATTTGACCTTGTCTGACATTGTACCTTTGTACTAGATACTCAGATATCTCTATTTTTACATACAAGAATGCAGAAACTAATACAAAGTGAGATGTGTTCATAATTTATGGCTTGCAGTTCATGTAGGTGAAATTTCTTACATAAAAACTGTAAAATTTTATTATGTGGGAAGAGTTAAAATATGACGTAGAAAATCATATTCAGGGTTATTTGAATGAGGTGTGTGAAAGAAAGTTTGAGAAAAAACAAGATTGTAAGTTGGTATTCAAGTTTAGTGAGTTATAACGAATTTCCATATCAGTTTCAGTTTTGTTCTAAATTTAGAACTGAATTAAAATGTGCATTTAAGGATGCCCCTAAACAGGTTTAGTGATTCAATGATTCAAAATAGAAACTTTTTTTGTGTTCAATTGACTACAAATAATGTAAATAAGACAACAACAAAAACAAAAAAAAACAAAAAAAAAAACGATTTACCCATAAAACTAAAGTTTTCATTCTGGTAGTTTTGAAATATCTATGACAAAATGTCTGTTCTTAACTTACAAATTTTACAAAATGTATGATAATGGGCGAGATAGTTTTTAATTTGTCTATGATATTTTATCGTTTAAGATAGTTTTAAATTTGCCCTTGATATTATATCTGAAAAAAAAAAGATATCGTAAATTATTTCTGTAATTTGATATATTTAAATTTAATAAAGGTTCAGTCATTCTTTTACAATAGCTGCAGTATTTTTAAACCATTAGTGGCTGTTTTAAATACAAGATTGCTATATATTAGGTTTAAGTTTAAATCACAATAGTTTAAACCTCTCATAATGTATGTAGAGGTAAATGACTGGATTTTCAATGTATAAATCACCCGTGAATTCAGAGCTATAAGTACATATTGTACGATTTTCTTCGGGGCCAAAAGTGTATTTATTAAATTTGGTCATTAAATAGTTGTTCATGTTTAAAAGCATAACAAGGTTCAATAATGTTAGCAGATAATTCTGCAAAACTTTGTATATACATAATATTTGATCTTATTAATAGAAAATATTACTTTTATTTTAAACTTTGCGTACCATGACAATGCTGTACCCTGGCCATGGAAATTGTGATGTCAGATTAAAAGTTCCAAAACTATCTTGTTTTTTAATGGAGAAGATTTTGTTGTAAAAATTCATTATTGGCTAGCTTGTCATAAAGGTTGAATAAAGTTTCATATCATAGTATAGTTTGGTATTTGAAATTATGGCTCTACCATTTCCATATGTGAGTAGATGTTCTGTTCTCTAAGAGGAATATTATATGTACACTTTGTACTTACCTATACCTGGAAAAAATGTAGGCATATAAGATGGAGGATCATCTTTGAACCATACAGTTGTGGTGTATGTTCATAGTGTATTGTACCAACATACCTTTAACCTGTATCTTTGATAAATGAGCCGTGTCATGACAAAACCAACATAATGCGTTTGCGACCAGCATGGATCCAGACCAGCCTGCGCATCCGCGCAGTCTGATCAGGATCAATGCTGTTCGCTTACCAACTCTATTACAAGAAGAGAAACTGATAGCGAACAGCATGGATCCTGATCAGACTGCGCGGATGCGCAGGCTGGTCTGGATCCATGCTGGTCGCAAACCCATTATGTTGGTTTTGTCATGACACGGCTCAAATGTTGAAAATGTTTCCTTGGCTAATTGATTCTATTGCACTGAAACATATAATACATGTTCCATAATATGATACATGTATATACATAGCAGAGATAATCTTTACACATGGTTTTTATGATCTATTGTCTTTGATTCTACGTTACATGCTTGTACATGAGATTTGCAAGATTAAGATTTTGGGATAAATTAATCTAATGAACACATATTGATGTGAAATTTTGAAAAAATGTTCTACTGACACTAAAAAAGTTTTTTTTTTTTCTGTTTTCATACTTGATTCTATCTGAAAGGTTGAGCTTTGTTAAGTGTGGGCCATCATTTACATATAAAACAGATTGTCTTGCCATGTGCAATTTTAAGGTGCATTCTTTCTCCCTAATATTTCCAGGTGTGTTAATATTGCAAAGAATTCTTTGTATACTAGATTTAATTCCGCTGGTAATGAAATAAATGATGGAAGCATCATTTGCACCATGTAAATTATTCACTTTTTTGTCACATCTGGATAACTCTGTTTGTTATCTTGTATACAGATTGCTATATTATGCAGGTGAAACATTTGATTGTTAATTTTTGATATGTTGTATATTTCAGGTGCAGATAATGTACATCTCAAAATACTGGTGCCCAGTATCGCTGCCGGAGCCATTATTGGCAAGGGAGGGGAGACAATCGCAGCAGTACAAAAAGAAGCTGGAGCACGTGTTAAAATGTCCAAAGCTAATGATTTTTATCCAGGTAAATTATTTCAGTTTCAAGATTGATTGATTATATGTGTGAATTTCTTTAGGTTTGAACTCTGTAGACCTACTTACTTTCTACTGGTTTCTCATGATCAGTTAACTTGTTCTGTGTGTAGATACTTAGATAACTTGGTTATGTTGGTTTAAAATGAGCAGTCTTCCCTCTGGGTAAATTCATTTAGACATCTATGTAACCATATCTTCTTATGTAGCAAAAATTTTTAACAGTTAAAGCCCAAGGATATACTTCATAATGTACAAAATATTGACCATTGTCTAAAATATTTTACTCCTACTCCTTGGTCAATGGTTAGTTTGAAATTAAATTGATAATTAGTTAACTTATTTATTAAAAAAAGAAGAAGAAAAAAAAAGATGGAAAAAAAAGATGAAAAAAAAAGACAAAAATTTATATGCAGAAATTTGCTTAAAAATTAAAAGGTAAATAAAGTAAATGTTAGATGTGCAGGCCTAATACATGCATGAGGTTTCAGTTTTTGGTGCATATGTATGACATTGTGAGGAATGTCCTTGGGCTTTAAGCATATAAATTTACTGCTACATGTACATATATTACAGTCTATCTGGCTTAATGAATTAACCTAGAGAGAGAGGACTTTGTTCATTAGGTACATATGAATGTTGTATTAATTTTCTTGTTTGGGCTTTCTTCCATTAGATATGTCCAAATGAGGTCAGTTTTGATAAGCAATAAAGCGAGCAAAAATAGCCACAAAATTTCACGCCAGTTATCGAAAGTACCTGTTCATTTGCATAATTACAACGATGCAGGGAAAAGTTTGACACATTTTATGACAAGTCATGCAGTTTAGGGATATTTATGTTAATTTGTATGTAGAAAATTTGCAGTACAACTGATTTTAATATGTGAAATGAAACAGTTTTAAAGCCCTTTAATCAGGAATATAACTTGATCGTGTTCCGGGAACAATATCTAATGGGGCATTCAATATTAACTGTTAAGTGTTGACTATAAGTGTACTCATTTCCTTATAATTTTATTGTATTGTGACAATTTATTAACAATGCCATTTACTTGATTTGTGGGCAACCTTTTCGTGGTATATGGTAAAATCTCATTTATTGATGAGGAAATTTTAGAAAACTCTATTTTATAAGAAAAATTTCGGGAAGTTTTTTATCTTGTATTAAATTGTATCAATCGATAGTAACAATTTGAAAATAAAAACATGGCTGCTTGGTTAGTGTCAGTGCATATGCTCTGGGGTAAGCGGTTGTTTTCTTAAGCAAGAAACTACACTCATTGCTAAGTACTGGTTAGTTTCAGAAACAATTTTCTAGTGTGTCTTTAAGCTTATAGCTTCCTACACAATTAAACTAAAATAAATATTGTAAAAATTAAACACATTATTATGAAGGGTAAGATTATAAGGTAAACTGATATGCCCATATGATTGTTGTCTATGAAAATATAAACTTTTATTATGATTGACTTTTTAGATGTTTTATAATATTGCCATGGTTACAGAATCAAAACAGCCTTGATGCATATTTCAGGCTTCATTTAGATGCAAATAGCTTTGTTTGATTGAAATGATAACCTAGGAATAACACCAAAATAAGCTGGAAGATTGAGTTTGGAACAGAATTTCTTTCCTTGTACAGTACAAAGTGAATAACAAAATTCCTTGTTCCAGTGCTTCTATGTCTATAATTAAGGACTTGTTTCCAGGGAAAACTGATAATGTTGTTGAAAGGTGAAAATGTTGTTCACTTGGCAGCAAGAATTAAGTAATACAAGGCTGCCTATTTCTTATCTTTGTTGTGGCTTTGTAAAGAATAGTATCACCTCTATAAAGTAGAGTACACTTTTAATAAGATTGAAATATAAATTAGTAGCAAATTGCTAGAATTGCTAATGTGTCATTGAGCGCTCCCTCAATATCTGCAGAAGTAAAATTCTGCAACCAAGTCTCTTATTAAACAAAAGTCTAGTTTTCAGTTAAAGAGCTGTAAGCTGAAATTGATTACTAATAATTGTGACATAATATCTGAAGCATTAAAATCTGTATTTACTCTCCGTTTTCAGAGACGCTTATGTCCATACACTGATTTTTTTCTCTCTAACAAGTATTTACTTTAGTGTATTTGTTATATTTGTATGGAAACTCCCATGAAGTGATTCTGAGGGAAATTTTCCTGGAAGAGACAATAATACAACCTGATTGTGCCTAGGGGATCAGCTAACTAATTAAATGTCTAGAATAATCTGAACTATGGTGGTGGGCTTTTTTTTTCATCATATATACACATGCTTGTAGAGAAACTGACCAGAACCGTTGATTGATATGGTATTACTTAACATCATGTATCAATAAATAGATTGCTTGTCTTCATACATTATTGTTAACACATTTCACAGAATGTTCCCAAGTCCTTTGCTGTCATTTCTAAGGACTTTATTGATTGGCTCTGGAAAATCATTCTTTTCATATTGTAACTCCCACATTTCTTACATATATAATGGTATGAATGTAAAATTGCAATGGGTTTGTTTGAAGGTGTTTTACAAACTTTATAGAATGAATAATATTTCTTTATTCAGCACTTTGTAACCACAAAAAAAAAGAAGAAACAAAAAAAATTGCAGCAGAAAAAATGTTATCATTTTCATATTTTTTTTCTTTACAAAGAAGACAAAAAGAAATGCTTAAGATTGTCTACACAGGCATTTTATATGCATTAAAGTGTGTCTGATTTCTGTTTATTGCACATAAAATATGTACTGTCTCATTGAAGTCTACAATGTTACTATATGATAACAAGAATTTGTGATGTTTGAAAGCAATTTTACCACAAACTGTCGGATGATTTAAAAAATCTTTTTTTTTAGAAATTTCATAATAAATACACAGTATAGGCTGATGTTATATTTATATATGGGGGGAAAAAAATGAAGATTACAAAATTTTACATCAAGCTTACCAGGATATGATTAAAAAAAACACTAGAGAACTAAGCTGATTAATTTTATTTTCTTGTAAGTGCACCTTTCTTGATGGCATGACATGTAACTTGTCGTGAAACATTGAAATTATAACACAGATATGTAATTAAGAAACAAGTGTAATGTGAAATATAAGGTTATGAGAAATGTTATACAGAAACAGCTATGTATACTACGTAGAGAGAATGTTTTGTTATTCTTCGTCTCTACAATGAAGGACGCATGTACTCTAATGACAAAGGACATGATGCCCTTGACAACTTAATCATAGTCTTTGCACATCCGTAACACCACATGGCAAATAACTTTCACAATAAATAGAGAGTTCATATGAATATTGTATTATAATTAGTGAAAACGTTAACAGTATGTTTGAAGTTCATTCTATTTATTTCCTCCTCTTTTTTCTGGAACAGTCTTAAGATCTGTGAAATATGTCCGCAAGTGTGAGAGCAAATTATATCTTGTCTTGTCATTTACACTGTTTATTCAAATGAAGTTAAGATACACGTAAATTGAAATACATGCAATGCATGCACCAAATTATTTTTGGTTGTAACAGTCATAAAAACTGTTAAAGCCTGCAATTGTTTGTAAAAAACAGGACTGCAATTTTTTGTTTGTAGTCCAAACAAATGACATAATTTCAAATATATATCTTGTATAATATTTTACAATTTCAGGCACCACAGAACGTGTTTGTCTTATAATGGGTGCTGCCGACGCCGTCAGAAAAGTTCACAATTTTATTATGGAAAAAATACGAGAAAAACCTGACCCCAATCCAAAACCAGAGGTCTCTAAAAATAATTTTGAGAGACATAGACAGGTAACTTTACTCAATGTAAGTCATCAGTTTTCATCATTACCATCTTCCATGTGCATTCTAGACTAAGTTTCTGCAACACTTTATAAATATACAGTATAATGATCATACTGAAAACATGAAATTTAAACGTGTGTGATTGCATTTTGCTGGACTGTTAGTCAAGTTTACCATTCCCTAGAATCTGGTTGTATATACAAAATAGAGTCTGAGGTAAGTAGGTCTCTTATTTAAGTTACATGAGTTGTTATATGTTATAATACATATATATTATACACTGGAGGAGTAAAAAAACTGTGAGCATCATTTCATGGGTAAGTGAACAGCACTGCAATTGTATGCTTTTAACATGCAATATTGTATTGATAAACTCAATGCATTGTATATTCTATATGTTAGTGTAATAAATTCTTAAAATAATGCTGGATAAATTTCTTAAGAATTAATGTCATGCTTTGTTTCTCGCAAAGAGGATAATACTTCTTATGGTACATCCAATTTTTATATGAATTGAAAAGGATGTGTTTAAACTTGAATGCCTGTGGATGAAAAACTTGTAATATGAGACCGAATACATTGCAGACAAAGTTTATCCCTGGTAAATGTATGCAAATTACTATAAAAATTTGATATCAGTATTAATTTCCCATGGGGATTGCGCATGATTTGTCATGGAGTTTAAAGTTTTGCCTGTAAGTGTAAAGTAGTTTTGACTGTACAGCTTACAGGTGAAGTTATAGTACAGGAGTGCTGTACAGTGAATGATAGTGTCCAGGTAAGAAGTATGTTACCTATATTAGAAGTGTCCAGCAAAATGCAATCATATATCTTTAAATTAGTGTCTTTAATTATTAGCTTATTATTCTTCAAGACTTTTTCACTTTTTAAGTCTTGATGAATTCATGAAGAATTCAAATGGGAAAATCTTTATTGTGTTTTCAAACAAAATGTTATATACATTTTCCCTTTTCACTCATTTTCTCATTTTCATGCATATTTCATTTCAAAGGCTCGTTCATTTTCATTTTGCCAACATTTTCATTGACATCTTTGTTATGGAAGTGCTGATGTGGCAAAAATGGTGACGGAATATTGAACCGTTGAATGAGAAAATGTAACAAGACATTAAAGATACATTAAAGGAAAACGAGACAAAAGTGAAAATGACTGAGATGTGTGAAACGTCTAGCTTTTGAAGTTCTGGTATCGATAACGGAGAAAATGTCAAAAGTTAAAATTAGACTGTTATATAGCAGGCCGTATCAAAATGACTGCTGTAGAATTTTGTCACCATTTTTGTTATTGATTGTTTAAAGTTATGAGTAGATTGCAGAAACTTGGCTGTTGTAGTGTAGATTGTAGACGTAGATTTTGATTGGACAAGATATATTTCAAGCTTTGCATGAGAACTATAATATACAGAGAGAACAATGTGAAATATATATTGTATACAGTAACCAGCTCAAGATTTCAAGATTAGTATCATTGTGTAACTTGTGACAACTAAAAGAAAATACAAACACCCAAAAAATTAGATTGTAAAGAGCAAGGTATTAGTGGCTGCAGGAATTCTCTTTGAATTTACAATATTAAACCTACTACAAAATTACGTTATGTTAAATAGACTAGGTTTATCCACGTAATTTTTAAATGTGATACAATATTTTTTACTAACTAATTAGAACAATTAATGAATATGCATCAAAAGTAACAAATCTAGAGGCAAGTTGCTATAACACAGACATCTTATTAAATGTTTTTTGATCACAAGAATTAAAATACTTCCGCGAGCATACTGTTCTCTTTAACAAACAAATACTTACACACCTGTAGGAAATTCTTTGATATATTAGGTACTAGAATCTGGACAGCTTTCATCAGAATCATGTCTCGCTATCTTCTGATATATCCTATATATAGTATAAACACTGTAATTTTATACAATACACTATAATTATATACATGTATATAGAAGAAAAAAATGGGAAATTTCTTGACACGGGCCAAGCTGGTGCTTGGAGCTAAATTATATCTTTCTTGCAGACAGATGTATGTAAAAGGTCAAAGAAGAGAGGGATTGGTCAATCTTTAAATATGAAGAGACAATAAAATCTATAATTAGAATATTGTTTTATCATTACATCATTAATTAGATAGAGATCTAAATATAGAATGAATTAGAAACATTTTTTTTGGAATTATATAAAAATATGGATAGGTTGTAATTAGGCTTCACTAAGTCATAGCATTTTAATAAAATAGTCTTCATCTACCAAGATACTATTAGTATCGTAAATTGTTGTAAAGTTAGGTCTAAATGATGAGTGGATACTCATAAACTTTTGTTTCTTCCTTTTGTATGTGTTAACACCAAAATAAGTCGCCTAACAAAATTCAGATATATTGTTTTATGTATGAAAAATAGTTCCTAGGGGTGTAGTAATGCCGAGGTAAATGAGATGGAGTAGCAACATCTCAGGGATCATCCTGGTCAGGATTTTTAGTGAGAGATTTTCTCTCATTTGAGACATTTTGATGAGAGAAATTAGATTTTCTTGAGAGATTTAATTTTCATGATGGGCGAGGTTAAAAATATGGAAATTTCTAACTTTTTAAAAATCACTGTGCATATAAACATTGTTTATCTAATGAGGATATAAGAAGATGTAGCTCTGTTTATTACAGTGATTTTTGTTTTCACTTTTTTAACACATCTTATGCCTTTTCTTTTGTGATTTTTTAAACATAATAAAATTCTAATTAAGAAAAATAAATATAACACCTTTATTCAGAAATATAAAAGAATTATACATGGATATCTACTACAACTATTTTTTGCAGTCAATGTTCCTAATGGACAACACTGTACTGTACAGAAGTAATTGTTGAGATTTGAAGAATATTTTTATAACCTTTCATTTTGTTTTCTTTATGATTCTCTTCACACACCTCCCTCCATTAAAAAATATACCTGAACACATAATGACAAATATCTCCATATCCACAAATATAAACAATAACTAAAGTATTTTTTATTCATAAACATCATTTTTAGTGTTATAAAACACCTTTAAATAACACTCGGCTTCCTTTTAGAATTTTTTTTAATCACGACATCGCGAAAATATGTGACAAATGAATATTTGTCTGTTTTCCGCTGAAACATTCACAATTCTAGCTGTTGCTGATTGCAATTATATAAAATTAAATATTTTTGTTCAATAAAAGAACATTTATTATCGGCTATTTCATCAGGAATCGTAAAACAAAAATTTTAAATTTGTTCTTTAGCCTACGGCAAAATTTACCGTGGTTGATGTGACATTTAGAAGACAAATTTTACCGGTAGATTTATTTTTGACATGTCCATTTTTATGTTAGTCTGTGTCTAATTTTTTTTATTAAAATCAATTAAAAGTGCTTTGTGTAAATTCTCGACTTACAGATAGATAAAGGTTAGCCATCATACCTTATTTCTGTACGGTGAATTTGCGGTCTCCGATCGGCAATTATTTTAGGCTTAATAATTCAAAGTGTTGGACTACTTTTTAGAGTTTTTTTACACCGATTTCATTAATAAACAATTTAAAATTAAATTCTTGATGGGAATCGTGAATTTTTCATCATATTTTTGTGTAATTTTAGCATTCCTTAGATTGTGTTTAGACATTTTCCGGCTCAAATTGCCGTGCGAGATTTTCTCTCATTTCACAAATTTCTCTGAGATTTTGGTGATATTTTTGCGAGAAATCGCGGAAATCGCCCCCTAGAATGATCCCTGCATCTAAACATTATAATAATCATCTTCTGTAAGAAATGTGTGACAAATGATCTTATGACTTGGCAACACGGTGAATATCTCGCATTTTTTCTCTCCTAAAATATAGTGTTTTCATGTCATGTGATCATTATATACATGTACATATTTGCTGTGTCACTCCTGCCGACATCGCGTTTATAAAAGATCATCATAAACAGATATCATACTTTCTTTTAATTCTGTATGATACTTTGATATTTTCCTCAGAGATTATAATTAATTTATCACACATATTTAATTTCTTCAGAGCTGATACAGAATCTGTGTTATTTCAGGAAAATATAATACTATATAGTTTGAAAGGTTACAATGAAGGATATTCTAAATATAATATAAAATATAAGAGAATGGTGGCCTAGTGCTCAAGTTGTCTGCCTTTCATCAACCGATGGATCGAAAAAAAGCCATTCTGTAGACACAGACGAGTTTCCTCGTATGACAGTATTGGTTAGCTCCAGGAAGCCAACTTTGAGACTTCTTTAATTCAGCTTTCAACATTATTGAGTTAAAATAAATGAGCCACGCCATGACAAAACCAACATACTGCGTTTGCGACCAGCATGGATCCAGACCAGCCTGCGCATCCGCGCAGTCTGATCAGGATCCATGCTGTTGGCTTACAAACCCTATAACAAGTAGTGAAACTGATCGTGAACAGCATGGATCCTGATCAGACTGCGCAGATGCACAGGCTGGTCTGGATCCATGCTGGTCGCAAACCTATTATGTTGGTTTTGTCGTGATGCGGCTCAAATATGTTTTAAGTATAAAATTATAAAGTAAATTGAAACTTCAGTGACCATATGACCTTTGTTATGTTCATGTGTCTTAACATTAAAGAATCAGATAATTAGCCACTCTACACCAAATGAGTTAAGAAATGTTAAAATAAGGAAGTGTTTACTGTAATTTCCTTGTACTATAAACATAATTTAACATTCAAATATATGCTTGTTGTAGTCCACGTTAGCTAATCATATAATATCATAATTGGTAGCTTTTCTGTCAAGTTGAAAAAAAAGAAAAAAAAAAAATTCTTAAAAACTTTAATTACTGGAAATGCTTTACTGTTCATTTTATTGCAAACCACTTAATGTAAATGTTTACATTTATTTAGTCTAGGACAGAAAACTGTTTTCTTCAGATGTAATCAACTGTATAATAAGCACTTAATTAAGTGCTCTTTAATGGCCTGAAAGCTGCACACAGTAATGAACATTTTAAACAATCACATGTTTTTTTGTGAACCAGTTAATAAACCAACATTAGTCAAGGCTTGGTGATATATTCCGTTCCATTGATGCTCAGATTTAATATTGTTACATGACGGTATTTAAGATACAAACATAATTTAATTTCTATAATTTCATTGTTATTAAATTATTTAATTGAACAACCTAAATTAATTGTCCTGTAGCAATTTAGAGTTGCTATAACACTGTTATTTATAAATTAATTTAATTTTATGTAATTAATTAATTGAAGAGAATGCAGGATTAATCAAAGAAATTTATTAAGTGAGAATTTTCCTGTAGCTTTTGAGGAATAGATCTGTGCTGAAACAATTGTTAGATGGATAAATTCAACTGTGACAATGACAAATGGAAAATGTCAAGTTCTTTGCTCTTGTATGCTGGAATTTTTATTGTTGAAAAAGTTTTATTTTTTTTAACACTTAGTCCTAATAGGCCTTTACAGATGAAATGTTCTACAAGGCAGTTATTTCTAAACAATTAGGCATCAGTCCATGAACAACATGAGAAATTCCTGTATTTCCATCATCTTTCAATGTGAACTTGTTTAGTTACGATCTATATATAGAAAGTTGAGTGTTTATCATGTGAGTGCACTTGTTACTGTTAAATGTAAGGCTATCACTTAATGTTCATTGTGTTGTTTACAGGTGAAGATACTCGTTCCAAACAGTACTGCGGGAATGATCATTGGCAAGGGAGGTAACTACATCAAACAGATCAAAGAAGAGAGCGGTGCTTACGTTCAAATCTCCCAAAAGTCAAAAGAAACAAATCTACCTGAAAGATGTATCACAGTGGCAGGTTAGTGCATTCAATCTTCATTTGCAAGTTATAGTTTGCTAAATTTAGCATATGTGCTAATTTGTACAGTGGATTTACACAGTTAGAATACCTTCTATGTAAAAAATCCACCATAGTTGAAAAATTATGATGCTAAAAAGAGATTATTGAATGCAGACTTTTCTGGCAATATTATTTTTAAGTCACTGTGATTGATAATTAAAGTTACTATGCATTTAGTGATATGCATTGGATTTAAGTGACAGAGTGTATAGAATATTATACCTGACTAAATTGTCACTGTGTCACTCCTTTACCTACTTATGGGCTTTCTTTGGAATTATATTTTATCAAAATAGTGTTGGCAGTTTGACAAAACTTATATGTTTATCAACCACTAAAATGTAGTGATGTGTAATGATAAGGAAGATATGAGAAAAATATGCACTTAAATACATTTTACTTGAAATGATATTGATAAGCCAAATATTTTTCTTCTATTTTTTACTTTCTATTTGTTTTAGCAAATAATGGTAAGAAAAAGTACACAGTATTTTGGTCATCATAGCAGTAAAGTGCCCGCCCAATCAGCTACACACACAGAATAGACTAAAAATTGGAAAATCAAAAGTTTAAAGAAACTCAGTAATTCTGTTTAAAAGAAAAGTAAGATTTTGATTGTTATTTTGTTTAAAAGAAAAGTAAAGTTTTCATTGTTACTTAGATATTTTTTACCTTTAATCCATTTCAGGTGATTTAGAAAATAATAAAAAAGCAGTGGACCTGATATTACAGAAAATTGTTGAAGATCCACAAAGTGGTAGTTGTCCAAATATAAGCTATGCAGATTATACCGGACCGGTGGCAAGTGCGAACCCTACAGGCTCACCATTTGCCAACACAAACTTCATGCAGAACCAAACACAAGAATTAACTGGTGTCAATAATAATAATTTTGCTGGTGGTGCTACATTTGGTTTCGGATTTAATCCAAATGCATTCGGTGGAAACATGGGAGGAGTACCAAATACAAATATAGGAAGTTTATTAGCTGGCGGGGTAATGACTCCTGCTGCTTTAGAAAATATTCGAATGACACTGAGAAGTAGTGGTTACACGGACCAGGCTACAGAAGAAATTAGTTCAGCAATGAATACGCTTGCGACATATGGTATTTTAGGGGTAGGAGTAAATGTCGGTGGACAGCAACAAAATGTTCAACAAGCCCAACAGATGAGTTTGCAAAATGCACAAGGTCAGAGCATGATGACAACAGCTGCTGGTACTCCATCACAAAACCCACAACAAGGTTATATGATGAGTACCCCCACATCTTCTGGAAGTCTGTTTGGACCAGTTGGTAGCGGGTCTTCAGGCTTGGGGAGTTCAGGGTCAACGGCGGCAAACTCTAGTCTGTTTGGAAGCTCTTCTCCGAGTATGCAGCAAGAGCGATACGGTGGAAGTCCAATGTTGAACGAGTCATATACAGCCCCTGGCTATCCAGGTGCACAACAAGGGTTTGCTCCACAGCAATTAGGTGGGGAGCGATCACCTAGCATAAATATCAACCAAAATTCATTTGGTTTGGGGACTGGAATGTATAGTCCTACGGAAGGGGACAAATCAGCCACGGCTAAACAAGATTTAGAAGTTCCAGAAAGTATAGTAGGGGCTATTTTAGGCCCGGGTGGAAAAGGAATAGTTGAATTACAGCAGTATACTCAAACCAACATACAGATCTCGAAGAAGGGTGTTTATATGCCTGGCACGAGAAATAGAATTGTAACCATTACTGGAACCCCAAACAACATCACAAAAGCACAGTATCTTATACAACAACGTATACAACAAGAAGAAATTAAACGGGCTAGACAGGCACAAGCTTCAGGCCGCTAGGATTTATTTTATTTCTTAGGCTTTAAAATACTGATTTTACACCAATATTTAAACTAACATTAACTTCTCATCATTTTTGTGTAACTCTTTTAAGGCATTGTCAAGTGCACGTGACAGTGGCGATAGATTCGTCCTGGACTCTTCTGATATTCTTTTATAGTCTTGGTGACTTGAAATCACTTGTGCATGCCATTTTTGATTTGATGTTGATGTAATAGTATCACCTGCATGCTTTCGTCTATTATAGTGGACTATATAAATTATTCAAGTGGACTTGCGGTTATTGTGTATATGTATATACATAGGAGTATAGGTACAGATCTCTCTTCGCCATTTCTTAGTACACATGTACTTAAACCATCACAGAGCATCATAATCATCACAGAGGACTGGTCCATTTTTATCATGGAATGTTCCATTTTTTTCGACTTGAGGTAAAGGAGGATGTAGTTATTATTATGATGTGTAAATATTATGAGACCTGTTTCAGGAGTCATGGGTAGTACACCCATGCTTTATAGTTTGTCATAAAGTGATAGCATAGCATTTTATCTTGCATAAATAAGCACCTAAAACAGTGACTGTTTTATTCATGATTGTTGTGGAATTTTGTTTGTTTCTCCACTTTAAAATTATAGTTATTGAATTAATTTCTAGGGATGAATTCACTGTATGCATTGTAGTTAGAGATTTTTGTTTATAGTAGTTATTCAATCTAAGTATAGATATTGTATTATGATATATATACATATTATATATACCTTTGAATGGGATAATATAATAATTTGTTAATATATAATTGTTTAGTCAAATTTGTTAAATCTTATTTAAGTACTTTGTTACAGAGCTAATGTTTTACAAACTTATGTATAATCACGATTTGTGCGTTTTTGCGTGTGTGGTATCTATATTAATTTAATACCAGCCCAAGCGTGGCTCTTGTGTAGTATTTTGTCTTCTTTTTATCTTTTTTTTTTTTATTAGTGATAAATCACATTGTTAAGCTATTGCTACAGTCTTTTACTCAGTATAAGGCATTGTGTCATTCTGGTAGTTTCACTGAAAGTAAACGAAGCACTCAATTTCTTTTTTCGACAGGGGTTTTTATCTGAAATCACGGAATAATATTTTGTGATATCACAAGTTTTAAATTTTTTTCGTCCCCCCCATTTCGATTTTAAGTATAGATAGATATATGAAAAAATTAAAACAAATCAGGTTTGCAATTGTAAAAAGAGCACAGTACACTTGATCATGATCATTTATGAAAAATTTACTGGTTTTTTATGTAGTTTTTTTTTAATGGAGCTGGATATTTTTGTTTTTGTACAACTAAAGTAACCTCATTCTTGTCTGTGGTAGAAGAGAATGTTATAATCAGAGACTATATATTGTTTCTTAGAAACATGTAACGGGTAGCTGTTTATTTCTGTTTACTTTCTTGTGAGCCGACTGGAACATGTTCTCCCTTCCCCCCCCTGCCCCCTCTTTCTCCCTTTTACTTCAATCCCCTGACTTTCCAGCAATTTCTTTCTAAAAATAGAACAGTTCCTTTAAATTGGGACAGTTATTTTTAGACTTCTGCCTTTAAAGGTCAAGATGACCTTTACTAAACTACCCTGTCCTTGAGTTTTTAACTTTGCTTTTATTGGAATGCTTAGTGACTTAAATATCAAGTTAATTTTGTTTTTATTTCTCATTTTGATTGAAGTATTAGGGATTTTTCCTTTTTTTTTTGCCTACTTTTGTTTCACACTGTTGTTATTATAGATCATATAAAACAATGCACACCAGTTTTACTCACCAATTATTAATACTATTCAACATCTGTTAAAAAATTTGTTGAGAGGACTTTATTTGTTTTTTTTCTTGTTATTATTTTAATTATAACATGCATATATACAATTATGATAAACTGACGTTGTTGATAATTTAAATACTTGGTGAGGAGGAATGGTGTACTTGGTGTTATAACTTATTAAAAAAAAATATTGATACTTCAGCCCATGTGTTTATATGTCATTATCTACTCATTGAAATTGTTATTCATCACTCAAGATTCAAGCCAGTGTTATTAATATTACAGTTTGATAAAGTCTGGGCACGTGTACTGAACATTATCTAAAATGTCGAATTAGAAATTTTTCTACTTTTTGTGTTATGTTATTCAGATAATAAAAAGAAATGTTTACAATTTTCTTTTTCCAAAATTACTAAGAAAAAAGACATGAAAATTCATATAACTACATGTATATATTTTAAGGTGGGAGTGTTATTTTGAGCATGTTTTTTAATGAAGTTGAAAAAACATCATAACTGTAGTGTTTTGCAGATTAAACCAGCTTTCTGTCATGTAAAAAGTAAAAGTTATTATTTAGTGAAATCAGGACACTGCCTAGACTTTATTGAACTGTAGAAGAAATACATAGTCCGTTGTCACCAGCTACTAGGTCTTTCAGATCATTTACCTGGAAACATGGTCAGTGCACGTGATTATATGTGGTCAGTGCATGTGATATATATATGGTCAGTGCAAGATCAGTGTAAATTGTTGATATGGTCAGTGTGCCTGGTTTCATGTTTCCGGTGCACCTGGTTTCATGTTACCGGTGCACCTGGTTTCTTGTTACCGGAGCACCTGGTTTCATGTTACCAGTGCACCTGGTTTCATGTTACCAATGCACCTGGTTTCTTGTTACCGGAGCACCTGGTTTCATGTTACCAGTGCACCTGGTTTCATGTTACCAGTGCACTTATTTATGTGGTTTGTGCATATGATATAAAATGCAAAACAATAACTGCATGTGATATATGTGCACATAGAATGTACATTTTGATGCACATATTGTATGTTTTTTTCTGTGCACTTGATGTGTTGATGCATGTGATACTTGTGTATGATTGATTGGTCATGGATGCTAGAAAGGGGTGGGGTACAATTATGATACCATCTTGGTATATTATATACATAGCATCGCTTAAAAGCTATTAAAACAACTGTGATAATCATTATTAAATGTTAATATATCACCAGTATAGACATTGAACCTGAAATGGGCCTGCCTTTTCTCATTTACATTAACAATCACAATTTTAAATGTTTTATTGAATTTTATTAAATGATTATAACTTTATGATTGATCAATATTTTAGCCTTCATAAGGTCACACACATGTAAATATTCCATCGTGTTTCATCGAGAGTTACGTACCATCCACAAAATGTGCTAGTTGGTGCAGTCCATGTTAATACAACATACCTCTATACAGGTTGTGCCATAGGCTCATATAAACACACGGTTTTAGATTTTATAAATTTACAGTTTAAGCTGTTTTAGTTTTCATGTTCTGTCTCAATAGACGGGAAACTCGCTGATGAAGTTTTTAGAGACCCCAAACATTATCTTTTTAGAATTTCATTTCCATTAAATTGTAATTTTTTCTATGCAAGTTAGTTCTATTTTGCAGATATATTATTATAATAACTATATGATTTTAAAAGGGAGACAGCCCCACCCCTAGCACTGTACTTTTGTATAAGGGAGGCAACTCCTGAATATTTGAGAGAAGATGTGGGATTACATTATTGTTTCATTACTATTACAGGGATTATATTAATGTTATTATTTATTATTTCCTAATAGACCAAGAAATATCTTGTAAACAAAAAGCAAAATGTTTAGATGCTAGTATTTTAAGTGCTTACTTTAGTAGGATTTCTTGGTCTATTGGTGTTGGTGTTAATTTTTTTGTTTTGTAAATATAGAGTTATCATTATGAATAGTTAACTGTACATTATTCAAGATACTTGTATTTAAATTATAATTAAGATGAATTATCTATTCAGAAATAGTAATATATATATAGTGCTTAATATTTACTCACTTTAAATGCCTGGTTCATTTTTTTTCAACTTTTTTTTTTAATAGTTAAAGCAGCGGAGGCTGATTATGAAATAGTCATTATGAAATTGTCATATAGAAATAATTCAGTTTATACTAGTTATTTCATTTTTCACAAAGTTTTTGAAACATTACATAGCATCAGAATTTTAACCACACAGTCTTATGAGGTCTTTCGTAAAAAAAATATTAGAAAAAAAATAAGTATTACCACATTTGTTAATTTATTACATGTGATCATATTTTAAAAAAAGGAATGTTATTTTATTCTGTCAACTTTCTCACAATTTGTTACATTTTTTTTAACAGTTTTATTAAACAAAATTTAAACATACTTTTATCATACAATAAGAAAGATTAATGATTTATGGGATTTTACAAGCTATTTAATTAACACTTATTTGAGTACAAGACATAATAATGAAAGTTATATACGCCAGTCCTACCTGCACATAGAGGCAGTTTAGTCAGGTTCTATTTTTGGTTGCCCAGTTTCTATATTTTAATACCGTAATGAAATTGCTTTAAACTTTAACCAGCAATTGACCATTCCAAATTCGATGCTGAGCAAGATCATTAAACTTTTAATGCAGGGTATTATATAAAAATTCAGGCTTATTTTCTTCACCAGTTTGTGCCACCATTTTCAATTACTTCAGAACCTTTGCTTCATTAAAGATAAGTCTTTATTTTTCTTGTCCGGTAATCTTCAGGAATTATTAATAACTTTTGTTGACTCCCATAAAATGTTCCATCTAGTTTAGCTTTAAAATAAGCAGAGTCATTTTACATTGAGGAAAGCTGTGTATAGATTAATTTAGAAATATACTATGTTTTACTTTTTGTAAACTTAGCTAGCTATGTTGAATCACCAAGCTGCAATAAAAGTAGTTTTTAAGGCAAATTTAAGAATACAGTTTTTATGGTTTTTGTTTTTTATCTGGTCAAAGATTGCCAGCAGTGTTTTGAATTCTTCAAGTGTTATTATTAACTTAAATTTATGGAAATTTCTAACAATATAGAAGGTAGTTTGATGTTAATGTTTTACATTAAATATAATAAATATATGATGGATTTGTAAATACAAAGAAAACACAGAAATTATGATAACTTTTCAATGATCAGACATTTATAGACATATAGAAATGTGACCATTTATAATTTTCCTATCATTTATCATAATAATGATTCAGATTTTAACAAGTTCTGTAGAACAATTTTATGATTATATTTATTCTTATTGTTGATCCATTAGATGGTTTTTCTTCACCAGCAAATGATTTTTAGGTTTCCTTTAACAACCTTGTTTTGTATTTTTTAGCATTATTAATTTCAAAATTATGATTCGTTTGGAGATTTTAAAGTTTTAAAAACTTGTGACTAGTTTTAAACTTGACGATCATGTATAAATGATTATAGAAATAACATTAGTTTATTGTTGAGATGAAATTTGATTAAAATTAATGCTATGATGTTTATATATAACTATTTGATCAAATGCTGGAAAATCTGAAAATGATTTGTTTGGTGTTGTTTATTGTTTTATATTATAACATCCCTCTATAAGTAATGATCATTAATGTATGTATCACTTTGACCTCAGATCTGTTTATCAACCCAGTCTGCGTAACTGTTTATTTTGAAAATTTGAAATTTCTAACTAAGACAATCTTATAGATTGTAATGTAAATTTGAAAAAAAAGTTTTGTTTTTATTTTTTAAAATTTGAAAGTAAACAGTTTTTGCAGACTGGTTTGTTTGCACATATATTCATCGTGTGACTGGACTGGTTCTAGTGTGGTCTGGACCAGTAGACTGGTTATGAAGGACTTGTGTATGTGGTATTTGCATTTATATCTCCATGACGTCTTGTTTTGTTACTATTTATAGATCTGAGGATCATAAAAACTCTTATTTTTTCGTTGTGCCAGTCAGGCAGTGTTTCTAAAAAGTAACATAAGAAAAATCATTGTTAAAATTTTTCGGAATTTTTCTGTTAAAGCTATTTGGACACAGATAATAGACAAAAAAATGAAAGGCAAAAACTTAACAGACAAATTTTTGGTGACAAGGTGAATGCAAAATGCATTGAACTGAATTGTATGGAAGAAATTGGAAAATGTTACTTTTATGAACATCTTTCGACTGTTATGGTTGGTTTAGAAAGCTGGGTGCATTATGTAAATACAAGGTTTTCTAAAAGTTGTGCTTGATTTTGTTTGCTCTAATTGTTCAAATTCATCAAGCGAACTGTTGGAATATATTCTTGTGTTGTTGGTGAAATACCTCGCAATACCCTGCGTATTTAACAAATGTGATAGGAAAATGAATCATCATTTTACATACTGTTGTCACCAGCCATGATTTATCACCTGTCCCAATTAAACCTACATGCTAAATTAACTAATTTAACCGAAAAAACACAAAAAACTTCGAAATTGAATATGTGAGAAAATCATTTGATCTTGTCTAGCAGAGGTTTTTTTTATTGTGGCCATGTTTTTGTTTTTTATTTTAAAAATAGTCCTCCAGTAAACAATTCTCTGCTAGTCTGAACCTACTGTATGATGGACATAGGATGATAAGTCATGGCATAACTTTCATCTGTTAGAATACCGTTGGTTTGTGCCAAATAACATTCCTCATTAATACACAGGTAGATTTTACTTAGCTAATCATGGGAATTTCACATTTGTTATTATCTATTTATTTATTTATTTATAAGACTGTGATAAACTCTTCAATTTTTGCATGGAAAGTAATTTTCATCTGTAACAAAATCACTTCCCCCACACCTTCTGACTGGGTTCAAAAGGGTGTGCTCACCATTAAATGAGCCGTGTCATGACAAAACCAACATAATGGGTTTGCGACCAGCATGGATCCAGACCAGCCTGCGCATCCGCGCAGTCTGATCAGGATCCATGCTGTTCGCTATCAGTTTCTCTACTTGTAATAGAGTTGATAAGTGAACAGCATGGATCCTGATCAGACTGCGCAGATGCGCAGGCTGGTCTGGATCCATGCTGGTGGCAAACGCACTATGTTGGTTTTGTCTTGACGCAGCTCAAATGTAGTTAGTCTACTCACACATTGATTTTCTCATAACTTTCCCCCCTCCTTATAAAGAGAACCATTTTTTTTTCTCGCACAAAACAAAGTTACTAAGTCTTTCAGTAATGTGCTGGGTTTGTTACATCATAAGTTTCACATTTGTTAATACATTTTACTGTGAAGTGGTTGGCTGTCACTGCATGACTAGATCAAACCATCGTTATTCCAACTTTCTGTGAAAGTGACCTACCATATAAAGTGTTAACTTGAAGTACAGTCTTTTTATTATCACATATTTATTACATCATATTTTTTCAGTATTTAATATCATATATTTCTTGACTTGAAAAGTCAAACTTCTATTCTATAGACTATTACGTAGGGAGGTTAGATGGCAAAATTTCGAGCCAGATCTCTTGTCTGCCAGGGACAGTCAATCATTGTTACTTCCACATAGCAAAATAGAGTGGAAACAAAATATTATGAAAAAAATGTCATTTTAAACATCATTTCATTTTTTCGATGGTATAATAAATGGTTGCCTTAGCAACTGTTATTATACCTGGTAGTCATGGAAATGTGGTTATGCAGATATTTCTGCAAATACCAAACTGCTCACCTGTCAAATTGTCTTAAAGGGAATAAAAACTTGGGCTGAATAGAAACACATTTCTTCGTTTTCATTTATCCAACATTCATTGTGTTATTGTTGTATTTATTTCACTATAGTATTAAACAAATTGTAAGCTGACCTGAATAAAAACTCTGAGAAAGATAACATGGAATCAGTAGTCCTTTAATTGCCATTTGATAGAAATATCGCACCCATTTAGTTTAAATCTTATTGAAATGATAGAAATATCTGACCCATTTAGTTTTCAATGTTATTGAAATGATAGAAATATCGGACCCATCTAATTTTAAACCTTTACTTCATGAGCATATTGTGAAAAATGGCCGTTTTTATTAAAAAGCCTCCTGTTACAAGTTCAAACTGCTATTAAACTATGAAAAATGCTTCAATACTGATGAAACTTGGCACAAATGTTGACTTGACCATAGCCTCTGTAACAGCATGCTCCATCTTAAATTTCCTGTTACAATGGCAATGGGGGACGTCTCAAAATTGCCAAAAATCACTATTTTGCGGGTTTTTTTTACTCATCAAATTGATTTTAAAGTGCTGCAACTTCTCTAAGTTGAAAAAAGGGCATTATTCTGTCAAAATGCTTCATAGAGTTACCTCCTCCTGTCTTCAGGTTGGGGTCATAATGGTTAACAAGTGTGCAAAGTTTCAAAGCCATATGTAAATGGACTTTGAAAATATTTGAGGTGTTATAAAAACTTTAATGTACAGTTACCTCCTCCTGTCTATATGTTTGGGTCATGGTGGTGAACAAGTGTGCAAAGTGTCAAAACCAGATGTCAATTAACTTTGAAAAAATTTGAGGTATTACAAAACCTTTAACATAAATTCTTAGTAAAAAAAGGGGCATAATTCTGTCAAAATGCTTGATACAGTTACCTCCTCCTGTCTGCAGGGTGGGGTCATGGTGTTGAACAAGACTCGTGTGCTGGACTTTGAAAATATTTGAGGTGTTACAAAAACTTTAATGTACAGTTACCTCCTCCTGTCTATATGTTTGGGTCATGGTGGTGAACAAGTGTGCAAAGTGTCAAAACCAGATGTCAATTAACTTTGAAAAAAATTGAGGTATTACAAAACCTTTAACATAAATTCTTAGTAAAAAAGGGGCATAATTCTGTCAAAATGCTTGATACAGTTACCTCCTCCTGTCTGCAGGGTGGGGTCATGGTGTTGAACAAGACTCGTGTGCAAAGTTTCAAAGCCATATATTATGTCAATGGACTTTGAAAATATTTAAGGTATTACAAAAACTAAAAACATAAATTCTTAGTAAAAAAAAGGGGCATAATTCTGTCAAAATGCTTGATACAGTTACCACCTCCTGTCTAGAGGCTGGGGTCATGATGGTGAACAAGTGTGCAAAATTTCAAAACCAGATGTCAATGAACATGGTGGTGAACAAGTGTGCAAAGTGTCAAAACCAGATGTCAATTAACTTTGAAAAAAATTGAGGTATTACAAAACCTTTTAACATAAATTCTTAGTAAAAAAGGGGCATAATTCTGTCAAAATGCTTGATACAGTTACCTCCTCCTGTCTACAGGCTGGGGTCATGAGGGTGAACAAGTGTGCAAAGTTTCAAAGCCATGTGTCAATGGACTTTAAAAATATTTGAGGTATTACAAAAACTTACATAAATTCTTAGTAAAAAAAGGGGCATAATTCTGTCAAAATGCTTGATACATTTACCTCCTCCTGTCTACAGGCTGGGGTCATGAGGGTGAACAAGTGTGCAAAATTTCAAAACCAGATGTCAATTAACTTTGAAAATATTGAGGTATTACAAAAACTTTAACATAAATTCTTAGTAAAACAAGAACCGGTTGAACCGGGTGATGCTCCCACACAGGAAAGTATAAAAAAAATGAACAAAGGGCAAAAACTTCAAAATTAGGCAAGGCGGAGATATGTTTTTTTGCACTGCACTTCTATTCAATGAGATCTATCTATCTATAAAGTTTCCTGATGATATCAGAGTTATGTCCCGGGTAAAATTCAAAGTGTAAAAATGAACAAAGGGCAATAACTCCAAAATTAGACCAGGCTTTGTTTAGGTTATTTAAGCATTGCAGTTCTATCCAATTATATCTAGCTACCTACACAGTTTCATGTTGATATCTCTAATAGTTTTAAAGTTATGTCCCAGACAAAAGTCAAAAAGTAAAAATAAACGAAGGGCAATAACTTCAAAATGAGGCAAGGCAGAGTAATGATTCATAAGCACTGCACTTCCACCCAATGAGACCTATCTATCTACAAAGTTTCATGTTGATATCTCTTATAATTTTAGAGTAATGTCCCGGACAAAGTTCAAAGTGTCAAAATGGACAAAGGGCAATAACTCCAAAAGTAGGCAAGACAGTGTTACAGTTCTTGTGCACTGCAAACCTACTTAATGAGATCTATCTACCTACAAAGTTTCATGTTGATACCTCTTATAGTTTTACAGTTATGTCCTGGACAAAGTTCAAAGTGTAAAAATAAACAAAGGGGAATAATTCAAAAATTAGGCAAGGCAGAGTTACGGTTCTTGTGCACTGCACACCTACTCAATGAGATCTTTCTACCTACAAAATTTCATGTTGATACCACTTATAGTTTTAGAGTTATGTCCCTGACAAAGTTCAAAGTGTCAAAACAAACAAAGGGGGATAATTCAAAAATTAAGCAAGGCAGAGTTACGGTTCTTGTGCACTGCACACCTAATCAATGAGATCTATCTACCTTGAGAGATTCATGTTGATACCTCTTATACTTTTAGAGTTATGTCCCGGACAAAGTTCAAGTGTAAAATAAACAAAGGGGGATAATTCAAAAATTAGGCAAGGCAGAGTTACGGTCCTTGTGCACTGCACACCTACTCAATGAGATCTATCTACCTACAAAGTTTCATATTGATACCTCTTATAGTTTTACAGTTATGTCCTGGACAAAGTTCAAAGTGTAAAATAAACAAAGGGGGATAATTAAAAAATTTGGCAAGGCAGAGTTACAGTTCTTGTGCACTGCACACCTACTCAATGAGATCTATCTACCTACAAAGTTTCATGCTGATACCTCTTATACTTTTAGTTGTGTCCCGGACAAAGTTCAAAGTGTAAAAATAAACAAAGGGGAATGATTCAAAAATTAGGCAAGGCAGAGTTACGGTTCTTGTGCACAGCATGCCTACTCAATGAGATCTATCTACCTACAAAGTTTCATGTTGATACCTCTTGTTGTTTCAAAGTTGTCCTGGACAAGAAAAGGGGATGGACGGACAAGGGGGCGACTATATGCTCCCCCGAAATTTTTCGGGGAGCATAAACAAGCAATTATCATAGTATTGCAAACAATCCATAAGTTATAAGTTATCACAGGAAACAGTTTTTTATGAACAGACGGACGGACTGAAGGACACTCTAAAGTTAATTTTTGAAACACCCCCGTTACCAAAATATAACATTTTTAAAAGCAAAATTCTTAAAGAGGAAATAACTCTTGAAATAAAGATGCAAGACATCATACATGATGTGAGTGTAACAAAGAACAATTAGTAATGAAGCTGTTCATAATGAATGTTTATTTTAAATTTAAAGTAAAAGAAAGTTTAAAGAATGAATAAGAAAAATTCAAAGTTTAAGGAGATAATTCTGGAAATATGGATGCTAGATTTATAAGCCTTGTCATATTATTATGATGTGGGAACGTAAATTCTAAGTTGAAATAGGGGCATAATTCTGTCAAAATGCTTGATACAGTTACCTCCTCCTGTCTACAGGTTGGGGTCATGATGGTGAACAAGTGTGCAAAGTTTCAAAGCCATATGTCAATGGACTTTGAAAATATTTGAGGTATTACAAAATCTCTAACACAAAATGGTTTCGCAGACGCTCGGGTGACTACAATAGCTCTACTTATTCTTATTGAATAGTCAAGCTAAAAAGGAGACACAATTACAGGATAAAATCATGTTTTAGATGTTCACAAGTGCTCTTCAATGGAAATTTAAGAAGTACTCAATTTAAGAAGTTTTCACTAATGTATTTAGGCTAATCTGAAACACAGAGAGAGCAATCTGTATTTTGCAAGCCATCCTTGGTTTGTAGTTTTAGGAGAAATCTTTACCCATTGTGAAATGCCAAAATATTGGCTTAATTAACAAATTTTATGATTGAATTTAGTTTGTCAGTTTCTGGTTACCAAACTAAGCTCAACTATAAATTACACTTTGATATTTACCTCTTGTAAAATCTTTGCAACAAATAACAAAACCTACTGGAGGGCTGTAATTGATTTAATCGCTCAATTGCCTGAGGTGTGCATTGATTTTCATCTTGTGTTTGGGTGGAGCATATCTCTAGGAATAAAGATGGAAGAAAAAAATGTTTTAAGCGTTCATCTGGACTGCAGTGATCTCAGACAGAACACTGTTAAGCATCATACAAATAGTCATTAATTGAGAGTTGACATGAATCAAGTGTTGACATGAAAATAGCCTTGATAAAACTGAAGTGAAAAATTAAAACTCAGTGAAAAATTAAACAAAGGGCTGTAACTCCTGGATCTTGAATATCATCAGGTTCCAAAAAGAGGTTGCTGCTTTGCAAAAAAAATGGTATGCATAATTTTAATATTGAATTAGAGGATGGAATGTAATAGGAAATGGCAAGCATGAAAATCATGCACATTTTATTTGGACAAGCTGATTAGCATGTTTAATAATATTTTGCATACAAGAGCTGTCACAGAACGTGACAAATGCCCCCGAAGGATTCTAGTTATAAACCACCTATTACATGTAAAGTGTGGTGGTAAAACTTTACAAAGTTCAAACTCCAGCAGTGACCTTTAGTGAGACAAAGATACCTGGGTCTTGTTCACAACACATTGTCCATCTATGGTGACTTAATATTTTTAAATAAAAATTGAAACTTTCATGTAGAGCAGACACAACAACCACCATTTATATGTATATAACATAAATATTGAAAAAGTTTAAACCTCAGCAGTGACCTTGAACTAAGGCGTAGGAACACGGGTATTTAGGGCAACATATCATACATTTATGATAATTTCATATGTGAAATAAAAAATATAATCCTTTAATGCATATTAGTTTTAGAGCAGACACGACCATCTCTGCCTATATGTATATTTACATCAGTTTAAACCCACACAGTGACCTTGACCTAAGTTGTAGAAACCAGAGTCTTGTTCACGACACACCATACATCTATGGTTATTTCATATATGAATGATTAATTAAAAGCCTTTCAAGGATACTGAAGTTTCAGAGCGGACACTACCACCACTGTCTATATGTATAAAGCGGGACGGACGGACTGACAGACGGTTCAATTTTAATATGCCGGCATAATAATAAAAATAGCACGCAAAACATTGGCAAGATTAAAATAAAGGGACACAACTCCATGAATACTCGCTGACCTACACAATACATAATAGTGTGATGCATCCTCAAATTACATTGAAAGATGTTCACAAGATATGTTAGACAGAAATACATGTATATGTAGGTGCCTTATCAAAGCAGCCATTTTTATAAGGCGGGTGTTCAGGACCTAAACAAACTGTTTTTTTAGCCTTGTGTTAATTCACACTTACTTGCATTTGATTGAAGTAAATTGTTGCTTCTTTGGAAAACCACCCTCAGGTGGTTCATGTTCTTTTAAGAGAAATATTGCTTATAATAATTCTATATGAGATTTATCAGTTAAATGGTATAAAGCTATATGTATATCAAATGAAATATATTTCATGGGATTTGTAAACAGTAAAACTATGTTGTTTCCATTATCTAGAATGTGTTTGTTCTTTAACACTCATGAAATTTATGCATAGACAATAAAATATTAGGAACTAGATACAGGTATTATGCTGCTACTTTATATATGGTTTTAAGAGTTTATCAATGATTTTGTGCACATGCCATGTCAAAAATCGTGACATCGCTCATACAGGTATTTTTGGCTTAAATTTAAAAAAAAGAAAAAAACACAGAAAAATGTTAACTACGGACAGCAGACAAATACATTGATTATAATCATAAGACTTAGTACATGCAAGTATTTGAATAAAGTAAACTAGAATTGAAAGTGAGAATGACACTTTTTGTCCTGACAATTTTACATTACCCTAGATAAAACTACTTCTAATACAAGGTAATTGTAAAACTTAAATAAATCCATTATCTTCCATACTTAAATTCCTTATAGCAATTTTAGATGTACTATAGTTGGGGGTAACTTATACTGTTGGTCATGTGATAACATCTTGAATTTTACAATTGAACTTCAAATAAATTACAACAAATTGGTTGGAATTCAATTTTTATTTTCAAATGTAAAATTGAAAACAGTTCAAGCAAATGGAGATTTATGAGCATGTTTAGCACTTGTTAAATATATACCTGGAAAACAGAATTCATAAACAGATTATATAAGTATGGTTATTTCCTCTTCAGTTCAGCATTCAACTTCGAGTCTTCAAACTATGTTAACATATAACATTTGTCATTAAATCTACATTAAAAACCATTTTTGACATCATTTTAATTGATGATTGACACAAAATCTGAACACATTTTATAGAAATACACTTTTAGCTACATTTATGCTCAAATTTTACATATTCTTCAAATAGTGTTTGTTAACATTATGTTCAAAACTAATATTCTTTAACTAAAGTACGTAATCACTCCATTCCTTTGTTCCCATGGTTATGAAATGAATATGTAAGAAATAATTTATGATCAGTCTTTCTCAGCTATAGCAACTAGATGTACATCTATTTCTTCTTCCGTCAAGATCCTGCAAAAATAAGTAATAAATCTTTTATCAAAATATCATTTCCATTTATAATACAGATAAGACATTTTGGACACTTGCACCCAATAACTGGCAGGAACATAGTCTACAATTATTAAACATAATGTGATGGTAGATGTTGCAGGCATTTTGATTTAAAATAACATAGATGCTTTGAAAATATGCCATATATTGTTTGTACAGATGATTGGTCATATAAACTATCCCCTGCTACATCCATTGATTTTACATAAATTACCAAAAATATAAACTGAAATATTTAATATCCATCTTACTTTATTGAATATTTACCAAAGGCTCTAGAAATCTCAATATCTATCCATGAACTAGAAATGTGTCCATAGGACACAGGTGCCCCCACACTCCACCGATTTGTCAATCTTATGTCTCTAGGCCAATTTTTTTTTTCTTGTGCCCAAGTTGAAAACTAAAAATCTTTTATTAGGTAAAGGGCAAATACTACAAATACTGAATAAATCCACAAGAAAACCCCAAGGTGCATAAGTACACATGATGACCATCATTTATGTTAGTTCATGACTCTAGGTCAAATATTTTTTGAGTTATGTGCGACACAATTTGAAAATTGGAAATTTTTACTAAGTCAAGGGCAATAACTCTAAAAATACTAAAAATATCCACACGAAAATACCCAGGTGCACAACTACACATGCTGAGCAACATTCTTGTAAGGTTTCATGACTCTAGGTCAAATACTTTTTTAGTTACGTGCGACACAAGTTGAAAATTGGAAATTTTTACTAAGTCAAGGGCAATAACTCTAAAAATACTAAAAATATCCACACGAAAATACCCAGGTGCACAACTACACATGCTGAGCAACATTCTTGTAAGGTTTCATGACTCTAGGTCAAATACTTTTTTAGTTACGTGCGACACAAGTTGAAAATTGGAAATTTTTACTAATTCAAGGGCAATAACTCTAAAAATACTAAATATATCCACACAAAAATACCCAGGTGCACAACTACACATGCTGATCAACATTCCTGTAAGGTTTCATGACTCT
This sequence comes from Ruditapes philippinarum, assembly GCF_026571515.1. Lineage (NCBI taxonomy): Eukaryota > Metazoa > Mollusca > Bivalvia > Venerida > Veneridae > Ruditapes > Ruditapes philippinarum. Next base: position 243,989 of record NW_026861563.1, read on the forward strand.
AGGTCAAATATTTTTTGAGTTACGTGCGACACAAGTTGAAAATTGCAAATTTTTACTAAGTCAAGGGCAATAACTCTAAAAATACTAAATATATCCACATGAAAATACCCAGGTGCACAACTTCACATGCTGATCAACATTCCTGTAAGGTTTCATGACTCTAGGTCAATAACTTTTTGAGCTACGTGCGACACAAAAAGGGAACAGACGGAAGGACGGACGGGCGAACGAGAGGACACTTGTTGGGTAATTCTATTCATTCCGTCAGTATTGTTGGGTACTTTTGTTCTCTTATTCAGTACTTTTTAAAAAAAGAAGTACCCAATAAATGACCATTCGTAGGAATGGACGGACGGACAAGGGTAAATCTAAATGCCCCCCCTATAGTGGGAGCACAATAACAAAGTTGCAGGCTGGAAAGAAAGTGGACACAAACAATTCAATAACATATGTCATCCTTCAGGGTTGGGGCTTTAAAAAGGCTACAAGTACAGACAAGAAAATTTCAACTTTCTGCAAGCCAGTTAACTTACTTAAAATGTGGGTTTGCCTTAGTAACTGCACCAACTTCTATTTCTGATGCCTTAAAATCTGCAGACAACACTGTGGACAGGCATGTTATCGCAATCTGAAATATACAATTTTAAATGGTTTTCAGTTTTGGCCATGTAGTGTACACATTGCATGAATGTCCAATAAACATATTTACCTGTAATGAAACAGATTACAAAATATATAAAGAAACAGATTACAAAATCTATATATATTACTATAAATATTCTTTGAACAGTCAAGGTCCCTTACTCTAACATCATTAATATTTCACGACATTTATATATATCCATCATGTTTTAATAACCAGATCTGCAAATGAATTTTAGGAAAAAATGACACTTTCAGACAAGAAAGAATTTTCTAGCAATAGAGGAAAACAAATATCAAGGACACTTGACAAATAAAGTTTCAGAATCATTAAGATAGCAAGAATTATCTCCCTGTCTAAAAACTGCAAACACAGGTAAAAATTAACCGAGGACAAAACATGCATTATTTGATAGATTGTTGTGACCAAGCAGCATTGTTGCATAGTTTTTTATATCATATTATTTTGTGACTTGAGGCATAATTTAAAAACAGATTGATTCAATGACTGCTCTTGTAGTTTTATAACCAAAACATAAATGACATAATCAAATGACATCGCATAAGCATGTGAAAAGCATCAAACAAGCAATGATTTATTTATACCAAATACAAATAACGAAATGCAGAATATCCTATTTGGATGTATACTTTTATGCAAGAATAGCACTTATTGCACCTTTTTTGTGCATTAACAGCTGCAGAAGCCCTTAGATTTAATAAATCCCTCACCTGTGCCTGCAGGAAAGAAGGTGCACATTAACCGTCTAATATTAAACTGTCATATTTTAGATGTTATATTCAAGAATACGTTACCTCAACAGCTTCATTGAATGTGAAATCCTGTTTTCTCTTGATTTTTTTCTCCAGGAAACTGTTGGCTTCTAGCTGTTTCACTCCAGCTGTTGTTGCCTTGAACCCACAGAAATAACCTGCCGGGTCAGTTTTATATACCAGAGGACCATTTTCCTGATCATAACCTATGAGAATCATACCTGTAAATAAAGTGTTCATTCTATTAATAAACATTGAACTGTTATCCTGATAATTCTCTATATACATTAAAGCACAGTACACATCATTAAGGAAATAATATACATAACATTTGTGAATCTGAGAAATTAAGTACAAACACATCACTTAACCCTAAGCTTGCTCTACCCATGCAACAAGTGAAGACAATGATCCGTCTGTTGGTATATGATGTCTGCACATCAATGCCATATGATCAAGGTTTGTATTGTTCAAAATTCAGACTGTACATATTTTGAAATTTATCCTAAACTAGAACTGTGTCCAAAGGACAACATTTATATGGTATATGGTGGAAAAATCAACAAAGGGCCATAATTCTGTTAAATTTGGTCACAGCAAAATTTCCTTTCTTTACTTCCATCTACACATTTAGGTTGTTGATCCCTGGAAGTTTAAGCAAAATCTGCCATCCAGTTTAAGAGGAGTTGCATTCACAAAATTTCTATATGGTATAGAGTGAAACTAGAAATGTGTCCATAGGACACGGATGCCCCCACACGCCACTGTTCTGTCAATCTTATGACTCTAGGTCAAATATTTTTTGGACTACATGTGCCACAAGTTGAAAACTAAAAATCAACAATGGGGCCATAATTCTGTTAAATTTGGTTGCAGCAAAAATTCCTTCCTTTACTACCATCTACACATTAAGGTTGTTAATCCCTGGAAGTTTAAGCAAAATCTGCCATCCGGTTTAAGAGGAGTTGAGTTCACAAAATTTCTACATAGTATATAATGAAAAAATCAACAAAGGGCCATAATTCTGTTAAATTTGGTTGCAGCAAAAATTCCTTCCTTTACTGCCATCTACACATTAAGGTTATTCATCCCTGGAAGTTTAAGCAAAATCTGCCATCCGGTTTAAGAGGAGTTGCATTCACAAAATTTCTACATAGTATATAGTGAAAAAATCAACAAAGGGCCATAATTCTGTAAAATTTGGTCGCAGCGAAAATTCCTTCCTTTACTACCATCTACACCTTAACGTTGTTCATCCCTGTAAGTTTAAGCAAAATCTGCCATCCGGTTTAAGAGGAGTTGCGTCCACAAAATTTCTACATAGTATATAGTGAAAAAATCAACAAAGGGCCATAATTCTGTTAAATTTGGTCACAGCAAAAATTCCTTCCTTTACTACCATCTACACATTAAGGTTGTTCATCCCTATAAGTTTAAGCAAAATCTGCCATCCGGTTTAAGAGGAGTTGCGTTCACAAAATTTCTACATAGTATCTAGTGAAAAAATCAACAAAGGGCCATAATTCTGTTAAATTTGGTCGCAGCGAAAATTCCTTCCTTTACATCCATCTACACATTAAGGTTGTTCATCCCTGTAAGTTTAAGCAAAATCTGCCATCCGGTTTAAGAGGAGTTGCGTTCGCAAGATTTCGGGAAGGACGGACTGACGGATTGACGGACGGATGGACAAGTGCAACGCTATATGCTCCCACATTGTGGGGGCATAAAAATCAACAAAGGGCCATAATTCTGTTAAATTTGGTCGCAGCAAAACTTCCTTCCTTTACTACCATCTACACATTAAGGTTGTTCGTTCCTGGAAGTTTAAGCAAAATCTGCCATCCGGTTTTAGAGGAGTTGCGTTCACAAAATTTCTATATAGTATATAGTGAAAAAATCAACAAAGGGCCATAATTCTTTTAAATTTGGTCGCAGCAAAAATTCCTTCCTTCACTACCATCTACACATTAAGGTTGTTCATCCCTGGAAGTTTAAGCTAAATCTGCCATCCGGTTTAAGAGGAGTTGCGTTCACAAAATTTCTATATGGTATATAGTAAAAAAACCAACAAAGGGCCATAATTCTGTTTAATTTGGTCGCAGCAAAAATTCCTTCCTTTACTACCATCTACACATTAAGGTTGTTCATCCCTGGAAGTTTAAGCAAAATCTGCCATCCGGTTTAAGAGGAGTTGCGTTCACAAAATTTCTACATAGTAAGTGAAACAATCAACAAAGGGCCATAATTCTGTTAAATTTGGTCGCAGCAAAAATTCCTTCCTTAACTACCATCTACACATTAAGGTTGTTCATCCCTGAAAGTTTAAGCAAAATCTGCCATCCGGTTTAAGAGGAGTTGCGTTCACAAGATTTCGGGACGTACGGACAGTTGGACGGACGGACGGACGTTCTCACAGGACAGTAATTATGTGGCTACTCTATTGTTCTCTCTATTGTTCTTTTTAGCCACGCAAAAGAAAATAGCCACATAAAAGCATAACGGAATGAATGACATCAAAGAGAACCTATTGTCCCTCTAGCCACATAATTACTCTCCTGTGAGTGCGGACAGACATACGGACGGACTGACGGACAAGTGCAACGCTATATGCTCCCACTCTGTTGGGGCATAAATATTGACAGTTTTTGTCCAGGCTAAAATATGGACAATTTCATTTATAATATTCATAATGTTTAATGTCCACAGTCCCAACCCATATGCTTCTAAATGTCAAATGAATGTTTCCTTTTCCAAATTTTATATTCATTTTGATTCATTTATTTTTCAATGAAAATCTAAGGAACTTCAGTTACCATACAGATTTATGATATTTTTAACAACCTCTAATGAAAACCAGACTAAATGTCCAAATGAATGTTTCCTTTTCCAAATTTTATGTTCATTTTTGACTCATTTTTCAATGAAAACCTAAGGAACTCCAGTTACCATACAGATTGGTGGAATTTTTTAACCAACTTTTGAAAACCAGTCTGAAGCAAAACAAAACCCAACAAACTTACTACATCCAAGAGGTCTCATTTCAGCACTCTGTGTGTAGACTTGTGACACATCTGCTATCCTTTTACACAGCATATCTAATGGTATTTCATAACCATAATTGTACTTCCACTTGGCTGCCTCATACCTTGCTCTCTGTACCTGATTTCTGCTATCAGCTGTAATATAGTCATATCATAATATGAAATATATGTGATACAATATATAAAATTCAATATAGTACATTCAATGCAACATTGGATTGTTCTTTTTTTTGCATTAGAATACTGCCTTATTATTTATATTAGAAATGCTTTATATATGCACATTCTTTCGACATATTCACATTAAGCAACAGCAATTCTGACACTTGAAGAAGAAGGTTATATACATTTATAATTATAAAGGTCCATTAAGCCCAAAATCTTGTCAAAATCTTTTTCTTTTACAGTTTCCAACATAGTACTTATTGGACTTGTGGATGAACAACCTTCTGTTTCTTTTGCTTTCTGGTCATAACTAAAGTTTTAGTAATGAAATTAGGTAAATTGGGGAACAAAGAAAACAACAAAAAAAAAACAACAAATTATGAACTTTTGTTATCATATGAATTTTTTAGCATCATTTTTTGGCATCACTGCCAATGTTGTCTGTTTACTTGACCCATCTAAAGGAGGTGGGGAAAAAAGACAGTGGTAAAACAAGTATATTTGAACTTTACCTATCATTCCAGTCATTACACATCCTATATCTTCTGTCAGTTGGAACAAGTGGGTAACTGTACTAGCATCTAACAGCTTGTCCTGAAACAAACATATATTGTGTGCACATTATTGAGCTGTACGCAATTGCCAGCACCCAAATTAGTTTTCAATATCAGATGCATGCAGACATGTTTTATCTTTTAGTAGCCTTTAGCCATACACACATAAATATAGGTAAAGCATACATAAACATGTCTTAAAAACAGAGGAAGACCCCAGATCATGAGATGCTCTTCAATTTTTATATGGAGCTTTCATTATTACCTTTTAAATATCTATTTTGATCCAGCTTACAAATCCTTTATAAACATGGGACCATATTCATAACAGGTTCTTTTTTATGTCTTATAATGAAAACTAAGCTGCAAAAAAGTTGACAGGGTTTTTTTTCCTGGATTACGGGAATATGACCCATACCCACAGAATTGGGAATTTTTCAGCAATGTTTTGTTAAAAATTGGGAAAAATGCATGACTTAAATTTTGCAGTGATGAAATGAATGCAAAGAATCACTCTCTAGGATGGCATCTTCAAACATTAAAGCACCATAACAGTGAAGAGGCCCTTATTTTCAAAGACTTTAGAATTTATTATTCAATATTTTTATTTTGTAACTTTCAATTGGGATTTTTTACCTGTGAATTGGGAAAATAATATACTATTTTCAATTGGGAATATGACTGAATATCGGCTATACAATTAGCCAAAAAAAATCCCTGGTTGATAAGGGAAATATTGTCATGGGTTTTTTCTTTTCTTTTAAAACTAAAACCAGACAATATTCTAAAATTTTATGTATTTGTATAGAGGATATTGAATTTGAATAAAATTTATTGATTACATATTGAATAAAATTACATTATGCCAGCCTCTGGAGCATAATATTTTTTATTCCACTATATCATCAAATAAAGTAATGAACCTACATGAATATAATATGTGTTTATAACATACATAAAATAAGGAGAATTAAAAGTAAAAAAGAATCATTTTTTAATTGATTAGTTTATATTTACATGTAAATTGTCTCTACAATATGTTTGTGTAACTCAAATGACGCCACATCAAAATATATACACAGCCATGCCATACCATTCTTACAGAGTCACAAAAGTGGCATGGGTATGTGATAATACAGTATTAATTACACATATTAAGCAAATCAACTTACAGGAACTTTTTTCTGTGTCACAACAACAGCACTGTCTTTTCCTCTGACAGCAACAGATGTTAATCCCCCTTGATTTATAGCTTTGAATGCATACTCTGAAATAAAAAGTATTCATTACAAGTCAACTAAGTCTTATATTTATCTATATATATACGTGTTGCAAATAAAATTTCATTAATAATAGCCTTTGTCTTGAAAACGGTTCAACCAGAGATTTAGAGTTTGCATATACCATATCTATGTAATTACTAAGAGTTATTGGTCACAATAATTTACAACGAATTAAAAACAGAATTCCATCTTCTTTCATTCAAAAACACGATACTTGTAAGAAAATAATAAGTGTCTGTTGACGAAAATATTCCCAAAAAATGCTGATTTTTCAGAAAATAATATTCATATTCCATACTCTCGTTCATATTCGCGAATGTTGTTTTTTAAATATTTAATTAATCCATTGTTTAAAAAACATAAACAAATTTTATCCCATAATACACAGATAAATATATTTTGAATATTGTTCAACAAGATTGGAAAATGATTGCCCAATCAAACTAAACCATTTACAATATGCATGAATATAGATTAACACAGTGTACCGTTAATACTCATTTGAAAACACTGGGATAATAATTTTTAATATTTAAAAGTTTGTTTATATTTGTTTAGGGTTTTACATCACACCTACACAGTATAGGTCATTTGACGATTTTCCAGCTTTACAGGTGGAGGAAGCCTCAGGTGCCCTTCCGCGCATTATTTCAGGCACGAACAGGCACATGAGTAGAACCACAGACGTAATATTTAAAAGATATGATGTATTAGACTGATACACTAACAAACAATTATACTGACGTATTTATAATTCGGCCGGTGTAAGGTGTAGAATGTTTATGCTTATGTCCTACATGATAATAGTTCAACCTCGGTTGGCTCAAACTACCGATCTCTTGGACAAATTTGCACATACCCTCGGAGTTTGAGCTCATGAAGTTCAACTGTATTTCACAAATCTTTTTTTTTTTAATATATGTAATTACTATATCATTTATATACAAACAAGAAAAAAAAAGAAGTAAAATATCATCTGAAAAATAATTATTGAATTTAATAATATGTAGGGCTGTCATTGAATATCTTGATATTGATACATCATCGATATTCATCATCCTATACAATATTGATACACATTTTCAAATATCTATACAAGCTAAAATTCATTTATTTCTGTTAGAAAATATATACCTCTCAGTTTTGCCTAATAAGAGAAGTCACTTTTTTCCAGTTTTCTAGGCTAACTTGAACTTTAAACTTGTTTTCAAATGTCAGTGAGAGGAAGAGGAAAAAATGAGGGCCGAAAATGTGATGAACATTATAAGTTTCCCAATTCCCACCTTATTCGGGCAAAAACCCCGGAAACAAAACACTTTTTAAGAAAGGGAAATTTTAACTTTTAAAAAAAAATTAAAATACCAAAAAAATCCGGGAACCCAAAGTTCCCCAAAAATTCTTAAATTTAGAACCCCCCGGAATTTTTACTCCGGGCCAAAAAACCAAGGGAAGGGGCCCAAAAACCTTTTCCCCCCCTTCCCCGGGGGGAAAATAATGTTTTTTAAATTTTAGGAAAATCCCTTTAAAATTGGTCTCAAAATTTTAAAACATTCTTTAAAAATTTCCCTTTTAGAAAAAGGGCAAAACCGCATTTGAAAAATTTAAACAAAAAATATTTAGAAAAAAAGGACCTTTAATTAAAACCCCATTTTTAATAATTTTGGAAAAAAAAAATTTATCCCCCGAAATAAAAAAAAATACGGGGGAAATTTTAACCCAAACTTGGGGGGAAAAAAACCCAGGGGCGGTTTTGGTTTTGGGGAAGAAGCCCTTAAAAGGGGTCCTTTACAAAGGGGGGTTTTTTGGCCCCAAAAACATCCCCCCCTTAAACCCTACCCAAGCGTTTCCGGTTTCCTTCCCCAGAAAAACCCCTTTGGGGTTTTTTTTAAACCCAATTTTTAAAAGTTTCTTTAAAAACCCCCAACGTTAATAAAATAAACCCCCGGGAAAAAAACAGTTTTTAATAGTTGGGGTTTCAAACCAATCTTAAAAACAGCCCTAAAATAAACTTTTTTTGAAAATAAAAAAAACCCCAAGTTTATCCCCTTTTAATAATTTTTTTAAAAAGCAAAACCCTCCAATTTGTAAAGCGTAAAATTAAAACTTGAAAAAGAAAAAATTTTTTCTACAAAAACAATACTTTGAGTCAAAATATATGCAGACAGTAAATTTAAACATTTTTGCATCAATGTGCAGCAAAAAAAATTAAATGACTCGCCTTCGAATGTAAATAAATCCAACCCAATACAATTGATACCATTTTCACCGCTATATACATTCGGCCATTTTACCTGTATACATGTGGGGCAGGTTTTGCTAAAGGAACTTATGAAGAAGTCGATAAGACGTTGGAGTGTACGTAGTACAAACGGAAACGTCTTATGTTATAGGACTATCGCGCCACCACAAATGTCAGACAGCTCAAACATTTCTTTGCCACTGTTCCCTCATCAACCTGTTCTAAAATTTTCATTATGTTTGCTTTTATACTTAAATAACTCAAATATGTAACAAATATAATAGATATCAACAACATAGAGTCAGTTGATTTTATAAAATGCTACCCCACCCACACATTGAAAACGCTACATAATTTTATCTTCAAGCTTTGCGTACCGACTTGATAAAGTCTACCCTCTGGTGAAAAGATAGTAATATGTCTATCGAATCCAGCGCTACTTCCTCTAGACATGTCGAACACGTAGTATTTTGAAACAAAGTAAAATTTCAGTTGCCGGTGTGTGAATTTGCTGTTTTCATTGAAACGGAAGTCACTTGTAACTCCAAGTTACTATTAAAGCGAAAAGAACTTCAAAATACGAAAATGACTTTTAGGCTTTACACCACTAAATACTGGGTTTATACTATTCAATGGTCCGGTCGACTTTTCACTTAATCAGATACTTAAAACTCACGATGACGTGTCAAACGTTGTCAAATTAAACAACTACATTTGTAATAGATTCTTTTTTTTTCATATTTTTTATCAATATTTTTTTTATTTTAATGAAAATATGTTGCATACTGTATTCAAGCAAAAAAACTGATACAAGTCATATTCTTCCAATAATGAAAAATGTTTGCAAAACAAATAAACAGAATTTTCATTTAGCTTTCGACAGAAATGTTTTTTGAAAGGGTACATATATGATTTCAAGCTGCATCTTACTTACATAACTCTTAAGCTATCGATAATGACATTTTATATGTCTGTTTTGCTGTCAGTAATTAATTAACGAGTTACCTGTATCACAGTAAATTTATAAATAGTTAAATTTGTACGTTAAATTTGGATGCTTATCAAATGTTTTCAAAAGATGTTCAGGTTTTCTTCATTTCAAGTACATAATAGTTAACACTAGCCTCTGAAGTAAACAACCAGTATATGGTACATTTGGCTGTAAACAATAATACATTTGGCTGTTAACAAAAATATCATTTCAAAATTCAGAAGTAATAACCGGTTGTTAATTCATCTATTTTATTCATTCATTTGAATGTACTACAAATATGAAATGCACTGCGGTGACAATTATAATGTGGCCATAGCACATGATCTTTAGGATACGAAAAACAACGTCATTTGCCTGATTATGTACTTTGCTGTTACAGTAAGTATTACCAATCCTATTTTGACAATATGAGGAACAGATCGAGTACCCATAATTTTACCAGCTGCCTAAAATTGCAAACGATAAAAGCCTTAAAATGATCTTCGGAACATTCGAATACATTTTTTTCAAAGTAAGGGCTGTGTGATAGGTACATGTAAATCACTTAAAATTAGCAAGTACGTTTTTTCCCCCAAGTTTTGATAGGGATATGTATGATAACAGTTACGCTCCCTTTGCAGCTCACTGAATACACTCACTTTACTTCAAGAAAGTGAGCGATGCGCAGAAGAGTTGATAACAGTGACGTCGCAAGGACGGCGACCGCCTCCCCAATAAGTTTGCCAGAAACGCCACTGAAGGAAGTCAAGTTCTGGGCATTGCAGTAAGAACGGGTCATAGATTAAAAAAAAAGTCAGAGACCTGTCATCAGTTTCCAAGGCGTTTCCTATGTCGTAAAGTTGTGTAAGCCTCGATCAGGTGTGACAACATCGGGCTTTACACAGTACGGTGGCCAGTACCATACTACCAAACACTGTCTGATATAACTGCCCTGAAAATTTCAAGCAACTATCCACACTAGTTTTAAAATATTGCGAAAAGGCTACTGGTAGCGATAGAAAATTAAGTGTATAAATATGACTGTATATAATTAGCCTTGAATATTTTGAATACTTAGAAAATGTACTTGATGGAAAAAAAAACTCTTGACAAAAAATGATGAAAATAAGTGAAATTACCCAAAATCGTGTTTTTCCATGTTAAAACATGGCCTAACATGTAAATTTGATAAAAAATTGTTGTTTTGTAGAATTTTTTACTTTTTCATTGATTATTGCAACTTAATGACTTATGTTATAAATGCATAAAATAAAAATACCTGCTTTATAATAAAGGGCAGGCATTAAAATGTCTGGAAAATATCACCATTTTCAATTTCAAATTTCAAAAGTTTCAAAGTCTATCCAGCTCTAAGTTACTATTAATGCGAAAAAAACTTCAATCAATTAATATTATCTTATCCATATTTATATGTGCTTATAAATCTAATTTGTTTTACAGAGTCACTCATAAATGTACATTGATCTTTTTAATCCTTTTATATACATGTATTTTCTTTTATACAGAGTGTTTGTTTGCATTGTTAAAGGATAGTATGTTATGTCGGAAAATAGCTTATATAGCTAATGTTTATATGTTTTATGTAACCGACTATGAGTAAAGATTATCTTATCTTATCTTAACTTCAAAATACGAAAAGGACTTTAAGGCTTTACACCACTAAATATCGCAGGCTAGCAGTATAAGTTTTCGTTCCAATGTCCACAAGCACGCGACGTCCCTGGATAAATATTAAAAATTTACTATTCCCAATGAATTGAATAGATCCAATGCTCACCTTTTTGGTCATTTCGCAAAAAATGACTGGGCCTATTACCTGAAAGAGATAATGCCTTTAGTATTGTATATTACAAAAATATATTGGAATTATAGCCAGGGGTATGTTTGGTTTGGAAACTTATCCGCTGTTATGTGGGTTAAAGTTATTCATCAATAGGGATAAAAAGAACTCACCAAAAACCATTGTAATAAAATGTTAAAGTCCACATACCCGTTTTCTCTTCCGGCAAATGCCCACAAATCTGGCATGCCATCATTATATTTCCGATGAGGAAGCGAGTCCTCGTGTTAAGACTAATATAAAAAAAACTTGTGACCAAAATTGTATTAATATAATTTCAATAAAAAATATGAAATAATCTTAATTAAAGGGTATCAAAAGCTTATCTTATATCGTGAGAGACGTGGATTATGAATATTCATGTAAAGTAGAATATTAAATAGAAAACAATTATGGGAAGATGTAGTTATATGAGAATATATATACTGATGAGAATAATGCCTTTTTGAACATGTCAATATATAATAGTCAAACGTGTTAAATTTTGCTTAAAAATTTAAGTAAAGTTAATAATAATTATACCTACAGAGGCTTTTCTTTGATGCCGTATTTTCTAAGTATGCTATGTCTTCAGCCACCTATTGACCATTATCAAGAGTAAATAGTGTGCTGCGTCAAAAAATGTCTAAATGAATTAACTTACCGGCGATGACTTGTCTTTATTGCCGTATTTTCTAAGTATGCTGTCCAGAAAATCATAGAAGTGGGTCATTACTTTATTGTTGGACGTTGCTCATCCTGCCTTGTCTAAACTTTAAAAGTGAATTCTCCGGTTTTCTTTCAGAGAGATATATTAAGCGAGTATTTTATTAAAGCGACAAGAATAAAACAGTGTTTTAATCTATATTAGGAAATACACATGTCTATATAAAGCAAAGTATGACTTAATTTTACCTGAACACTTTACTATTGTCTAAATGTAGGCCCTTGCCATTTGTCTATTAAGTGAACACACCAAATGTAGGACAATACCCCACATGTCAAAACCCCACACCTCAAAATTTTATAGAGCGAACAAAACCCCATTCCTGAATTTTATAGAGTGGACATATCCCAACACCTTCTAATTATTTGTTATAAAACCATACAATTCATATGATTTTGATCTTGTTAGAAAAGAACAAAACAGAATATTTACTTAAGTGATATAGTTACTTTAATTATTTTACATAGTTCCTTTGATTCTGACAATTAATGGTATGTTAGTTTTATTTCAATATACAATACAATATTATTAATACACGCATTACAAACTGTTAAATAAAAATTCAAAGGGTAAGCATTTAAATATTACAAACAGTTATATAAAAATCAAAGGTTAAACATTCGTTAATCTTAACTAACATTAATTATTCAAAGTGTCAACAATGTCACTTATTTTATTGTCAGTCAAAGGTCTATACATATTAGTAATAAAAAAGTGTGGAGTTATGTTCACACTATAAAATTGAAGGTGTGGGGTTTTGTCCACTATATAAAATTTGGGAGTGGGGTTTTGTCCACTCTATAAAATTTTCTTCAGAGACGTTTTATAAAGACCCGAATGTGGTCAAATGAATAATACGTGTAATATCTGTCATATTTTGCAGTTCGAATAGGAATACCGATCCGTACCTCTGGTACCCTGCATCAATTTGGCGGTAACCCGAGGGCGGATGCCTGAGGGATGGATATTACTGTCAAAACAGCAAACCTATGTCAAATATTTTTTTGCATATCCTACCACATTCTATTATAATTATTATTTTAAATGGTTAAACTCAATTTGTTATCCTTTGAAATAAAAGAGAGAAATGTTACACATAAGTACAATGTACATGTATAATATAATGCCATTAATTAAAGAGTGAGATATTTTTTCTGTCTGAAAATGTGACATGAAATATTGCGAAACTATCAGTACCAGAATATGGTTATAAATGGACTGATACGGATGGCCATGCCTTAAAGATTGACCAGCACTTAAGGGAATGTATCGTGTCATATATATTACTGTATTATTTGTACAAGTTGTCTCCCTTGAATATAAAACGGCAATAGGTTTCCAGTTTCAAGTAATACTCAATATATTCATATATCAATAACATTTCTTATTGACTTAAATATTGACTTGATTACATTTAATGTGAATACTAAAATATTAATAGTTCTATTCTAAAGGTTAATTGTGTCGTCTGCATTGTCCAGTTATTGCTATTCCAAATTACATACCCCAAGCTACATTATTCCCGACAACAATTAATCCAACTCACAAACCTAATGAAAAGGCCATTCAATTTCTCAAATCCAAGAAAAACAAAGTTTATAATGACGAAAAAAAGTTTATAATGACAAAAAAACAAAACAAAAAACAAATGAGCCACCCAAAAACTCTTCAATATGAAATACTGAAGCCAACCAAGGTCAGAAAAGATTCAGAGAAAAGAGACTTTTACTTCTTGGAATATAAACTCGAAATTTGTCTCTTCAACATTCACTGAAGGGAGAAATACCAAAGACACTTGGGTGTGGAGCTTAAAACGCCTTTAAAATCCAAATAAAATATATTACTATATCTATAATAATATTATAGACGTTGAAATATGATTTTTTTTCAAAACGGCTTATGATTTATATGATAAGTACATGTGCTGGGATTGACAAATATACATTTTATTTGGATTTTAAAGGCGTTTTAAGCTCCACACCCCAAGTGTCTGTGAGAAAAACTAAGAACACGCAGATTTATTATGTTATTGTACAGCAAATGTGTAATAATTTAGAGATTCTCGTGCAGAAACCCGGTTGAGTATCGATCTGTTTTAAAGATACTTCTTGTTTGTTTCGCAGATTTAAATAAAGATGTAAATTATGTTATTTGATTTCACAGTTGAAAAAAAAGAAAAAAAGAAATCTTTTAAAATGATAAATAAGTAAAAACATATATATTACAAGTATGCATACGTTTCATTGAGTGACGTTTCACAACGCCTAGGGGGGAATGCTATTACTATAAACTGTACAGTACGGTATGCAACAGAAAATAGTCAAACTTGTAAACCGGAAGTAATAATCCGACACGAGTCACGTCACGACAGATACACTAAAACAAGACATCATCAACTGTCAAACGGAATATACAGGTAATTATCATCTTGTTGTATATTGTAATCGCTCAAGCGGTATAATTAATTGCTCTAATTGATGTATTGTCTTAGTATAATGGTGCAAATACGGAAGATACACGTGGAAAATGAAGACAAGTCACCAAAAGTTAGTCTAGATTTACTCTTGTTTTTTTGCAAAGTTTGCATGTGGATTTTATGTTGTTAGAATTGCAATATTATTTTGTGCACATTCCTTGTGTATTTTAGGTTAGATTCATAAAATAGGTTTAGATATTTTTGAAGTTGCTTAGATTTAATTTGTATTTAACATATGGTGAAAACAAATTGGAAAACTGACAAATTAAAAAAACAACTTAGTCCTTCATAATTTGAAAGACATCGCATTTTCGTTTTGACCCATGTAAAAAATAGCTTCAAATCCGCGGTTACGTCTAAATATTTGGACTAAAAAACAACTAAGAGTAGATACTTTTTAACAGATATTGTATTGCATGTAGCAATATAGATGTTTGACTTACATATGTTTTCTTTAATTTATGTCTTTCCTTAGTTTGTAATAATGGATTGACACTGTGGACGGGTAAAGGGTCAACTCGGCAAGGGTCAACTTGACCCTCTATTAAAAACCTATTAGGATATAGATTCATACATGCCACATTTCATGGCACCCAGATAGGGGGATTTGGCTTTTAAAAGCAGGGGATTTGAACCAAAAGTAGGGGGATTTTAAAGCAAATGCAAACCAGTCATAATCTTAAAACTATGCAAAACAATAATTCCATTTTCCCCATTTTATTATGAAAATGAGCATTTCTGCAATTTTATTTGATATTTTCAAGTTTAAAACAAAAAATAAGTAAATAAGAACTGAATCATGTATGCCAAATGTGTAACATCCAAAATCACATACATTTCAGCCCTCGACACTAACTTTTTTAGGAGGTGGTTAGCTGGATCACTAGATTTGAAATTTAGGTGGTCTAGCTGAAAGCCAGGTGGTCAATTATTTTAATTTTATTGTTAAAATTAATTTTTTTACTCTTTATTTATTAAAAGAACTGCAGACAGAGATGTATAATGAACACCTGAACAAATCAGATAGTTATAGTTAATTATTTTCATCTAATTGGAAATTAAGAAACCAAGTCAGTAACTATTCTATTGTAAAGTTATTTGTTTTTTGCTGTTTTTTTTATCTCATTAGAAAGATACATGAGCCGCGTCATGACAAAACCAACATAATGGGTTTGCCACCAGCATGGATCCAGACCAGCCTGCGCATCGGCACAGTCTGATCAGGATCCATGCTGTTCGCTATCAGTTTCTCTATTTGTTATAGACTTTGTAAGCGAACAGCATGAGCATTTCTACAATTTTATTTGATATTTTCAAGTTTAAAACAAAAAATAAGTAAATAAGAACTGAATCATGTATGCCAAAAGTGTAACATCCAAAATCACATACATTTCAGCCCTCGACACTAACTTTTTTAGGAGGTGGTAAGCTGGATCACTAGATTTGAAATTTACGTGGTCCAGCTGAAAGCCAGGTGGTCAATTATTTTAATTATATTGTTAAAGTTAATTTTTTTACTCTTTATTTATTAAAAGAACTGCAGATTAGAAAAAATGCTTAAAATTGGTGACAGAGATGTATAATTAACACCTGAACAAATCAGATAGTTATAGTTAAATATTTTCATCTAATTGGAAATTAAGAAACCAAGTCAGTAACTATTCTATTGTAAAGTTATTTGTTTTTTGCTGTTTTTTTTATCTCATTAGAAAGATATAATTGAGCCGCGTCATGACAAAACCAACATAATGGGTTTGCGACCAGCATGGATCCAGACCAGCCTGCCCATCCGCAAAGTCTGATCAGGATCCATGCTGTTTGCTATCAGTTTCTCTATTTGTTATAGACTTTGTAAGCGAACAGCATGAATCCTGATCAGACTGCGGGGATGCTGGTCGCAAACCCATTATGTTGGTTTTGTCGTGACGCGGCTCATATATTATTGTAAAACTTTTCGCTCAACTCAAGTTAGGGAATAGTTATAAACCATTTGTGTCTGTCTTATGTACTTACTGTTATTCAAATATTTATTAAGTGGTACGTCTTATAACAATAATCTTTAATAGATTAACTTTTTTAATAAAACAGTTTTTATCTGAAAATATTAATAAGTTTATCCAGGATCAAACGAATATCATAATTGAAGAAAATGCAGTACTTGCATCATTTTAATGAATGTCTACCTAAATTGTTTACTCTTTTAACTTGCATCAACAAAATTTTAGTGAGTTAAAAGGAAAGTTATTGATGACTTAAAAATTTCTTTAACTGATATGAGATTAATGAACCATATACTTTACATCGGACAAATGATTTTACCATAAATCGCCAGTCTCCCAAATACAGAAACTGTAGCACTGTACAGAAAATTCAAGTGGTCTGACGGACCAGTGGCTTTTAAAATTAGGTGGTCCTTGCCAAAATCAGGTGGTCTCAGACCAACAGACCACCGCTATTGTCGTGGCCTGCATTTTCATGCATGACATCAATTGGTGATTCTTTCAGCATTGTATGTCATTATACATTTGTATGTCAGGAATTAAGTGATTTCTTCAATTACTTAATATATAATTCAAATTCTTGATACAAAGAAAAGTCTGCCATGAATTCTTTATGGAAATATCGGTAATTAATAGAGTTTTATTTCTGGTTTTCAGTTTCATTTAAAAAAAGTTTAACTTATACATTTGTATTATGAATAATGATAGACTGTTTTGTGATTATATTTTAATCATTTAAAGATTTATTGTTTTCTTTCTTTTAAAATTTAAAGCTGTAACTGATTTTCCCCCCCCTTTCAATCCCTCGTCAGCAAAAAACCAAGTTGCGACAAAACTGACATGTTTAAGAATTCAGATATGACCTTCACGGTCAAATTATTGAATTATTCTTCACTTAAATGGTTTTTCTCTGCTGTGTTTTCCTCAGGAAATAAGAAAAAGTTCAGCGTGGGCCCTGCTCTGTGGTGGCTTTATGACGTTAAGAGAAATACAGGTTAAATAGAGGTGAAATAAGTAAATACATTAAGTATTTGTACAAATAAACAGGTTATAAATATAAATGCATTTATTCTAAAGGGTTATAAATTTAAATTGTCTGTTCATCACAGTGCCTTTAATAGTATTCTGGTTGACATCATTATGTTTATACAGAGACATAGATAACATCTCTTGTATATACAGTGTAACTTCCGAATTCCGGAACTTCTGAAATCCGGAAACTTCTAAAAACCGAACAATTTTTCGGTCCCGATTTTTTCCCTTCTATTTTCTATTAATATAATACTTCTGAATTCCGGAACTTCTAAATTCTGAATTCCGGACGATATTTTCGTAAAATTAGAGTCAAATCAATGCAATTTTACCTCTAAAAACCGGACATATCCAAAGGTGTGAAATACATTGTAAATAGAGAATGTTTACCCTGCAGGAAGATTTAATCTCCCTATCGATTGTTTACTAATTAGCGGTGATTGTGTAATTTGACACGCGTTAAAATCACAAACTGTGACATGGGATGTTAGAAGTGATGCGGTTAATCAAAGTAATTTACGGCGGTCAGTTAATTTGAAGTGTTTATTAGCGGGTTAAATGACAATTAATTGAACAATGTATGCATACGTCTTTAGGGATTTTATTGCATTTGATGTAATAATTAATTAACTACCACTGGACGATATGTAAGTTTATGCAATTAACAACATTTCTACAAATTGATAGAAATTCAAAAGCATTTGCAGGTAAGATAAAATGTATTATTTTCATTCACATTTTTATCTTGATTAAAAGACTATTATATATGATATTACAGTAATGGCCACATCTTCCTTGACATTTAGTGATGTTAAGTGGCTTAGTCTTGTCCACATTATCATAAACCTCTGAATTCCGGAAACCTCTGAAATCCGAACTTTTTGACAAGTCCCATGGGTGTTCGGTTTTCGGAAGTTACACTGTATATATTTTTTCTCTTTTTGAATTAAGCATAGTCAAGGGAATTTACCCATTATAATTTGTTAATGTTGATTTTAATCAAATAGTTTATAACTAAGAGTACTGTTTATGTTTTTAGTGTGTTGAAATGTTACGTTTAAGAACATGTTCTTCTCTCATTGTTGTATTTTGCAACCTAAGAATATAATATTCCAGTTAAAGATGTATAGTCATGAATTGAGATATAAGTAAGAAGAATGTCAGATTTTATGACCATTTTAAAATGGGTCTGGGGGAGTTTTTTTTAGTGTGGTCTATTATTTCAGCATGCATGATGGGATTTCCAAAATAAATTGGTATATTTGATCAGAGTTGAAGTAGACAAGATGTGTTCTATGCAGGATCCACATCCCTAGCCAGTGATTTTCCCCGATATTTTACAGCCAAATAAAGGCTGTTTCCTTAGAGCCCATGTTGTGGGGGCATCTGTGTACTGTTGACACAATTCACATCTAGTCTTTATTATCAATTCAAATCCCAGCCAACCTCTGCACAACAAGAGGATTAATCAAGATACAAAATATTATATATTTGTCAATAAATTTGCTATGTTTTCATTACTAAATAGAATCAATTTGTTTGAAAAGATGGACGAAACTAGCATGGGAGAGATGTGACTAAGTTACGATGAATGTAAGTGTAACTTGGCTGCCTGTAATGTAAGGTTGTAATCATTTAGCCTATAAAACACTCCCTAAGCATGATGGGATTACGTTGACTTGTAAAAACAGAGTGTTTTAATGAGAACATAATACCAGAAGGAGAGCCGTGCCATTATATTTGTGTAACAGCTGTTCTAGTGTTACTTTGTTTTGCCATCGAACTATATGATCACAAGTGTTTGATAACAATATTCTAATATTATGGTGACATTTGAAGAGATTTGCATGGGATTGAATTGAAAATAATGAAAAATAACCCTATGAACAAATATTAAATGAAATATTTTTTGTACAATAAGTCAAAGAATGAAAGCTCTAAGTTTTAGTCATTTAAATACTATTACCGTAACATGGTGAAGTACTTGCTGCAGGGTCCAAGTTACATATAACTTTCTGAATGATAATACTGATTATAACAAGCCTGTGCTGCCACTATAGAGCCAGGCCAGCCTGCACATCTATATCTGTTAACACCAGTTCCACACTAAATATGTTATAATATATACGAACTTGTACATCTTTCAATGTGGACATTTTTTTTAATTATCAATTTAAGGGAAAATTTAATAGTACTGACTGAACAGTGTAGACGATGATCAGATGGCCAGCAGTATAAAGGTTTAAACTGTGATGTTCTACACCTGTCATGATCACAGACTATGATTTGTAACCATCAGAAAAAATATACAAAATATATAAATACATTCACACTTGAAGTGACACTGTTTTGTAGTCATTCACTGGAACGTTGCTGTTTAAATGTTATGTTTAAAGAGTAGTTAAAGCCTATGTTAGATCTCTTATTATGCTCATGTAAATATTTGTGAAAATTATATAAAAAAATCTATAAGCTGGTAGTCTTTATGATATGAAGTTTTTGTAAAACAGAACGAAAGATTAAACATTGAATTTTAAACTTGCAGTGCACAGTCAGACAATAGTCTAAACTGCTGGCTGTACAATTTTTATATTTTGATAATTAAATTAAAATCATAAGTGGTATAAAAAAAATTACCATCAGTTCTTAAATTTGTAATGAAATTAAAGTGCATGATATTAAGATATTGTGATACTAAATATCTAGTGAAACTTGTGAAATTTACAATACTTTTTTCTACTTTAAAGATATGTTTTTACATCAGCATGACACATGGATTCTTTTCATGTACGGTAATATATATTTAAACCCATTGTGTGGTGTGTACTAAATTTCATTCACTGGGTTAATATATTAAACCAAGTTACTTTTTCAATCTTAAGTGTTTTTGTTCTAACTTTCCCCACATATCAAATATCCTATATTAGCGTGCACCTGTTGTTACAATACCCCAATAATATTACAGTGCTATATTAATAGCAGATTTTTTATAATTACTAGTACATGTATATATTTAACTCTCCCAGAACTTGCAATTATGTTGACCAATGACATGCCATAATACATAATTATATGTCTTTTCCATAATTAAAGCAGGTCAAAAAAGGGTATGGCAGCCTTTTTTAGAAGTTATTGAATGATAATGATTCATAAACTTAGCTTAACTGTGACAAGAAAAAAGTTTAACCCATTTAATAACTGTTTTTATTGCTCTAATGGTTGTGTTATGCTTGGTCTGTTAAGTTTATTCATGTGAAAATGTAAAGTATGAATATTTTAGTGATGAAGGTGAAATAGGGTTTTAAGTTTTTGAAATATTTTAACTCACTGAATTGTCTTTATGATGCTTTCATTATAGAGCCAATTTTGTAAGCATGTACTTAATACAGTGTTTAACCAATCTCTCCTGTTAGCTGCAGTTTCAGTATACTGTAATTAAAATCCCTAAAACTAGCAATAAACAATTCCAAATATACATAAGGACTAGTCCATTTAAAGGTAGGAATATAATGCTAGGTGTGGCAAGAACATTGCACTCAATTACATGTAGTTAGTGCAGGATTCAAATGCATATGTATTCAAATAGCAAAGGATTATTTTCTTCAATCATTATCATGTGTGATGTATTGAAAATATTTGTGAATATTTGACGACATTATGGATTAATCTTTATATAACCTTCATTAGAATACATGGGGAGATGTTCATGTCGTTTTGTATAAGATGTGTTAAAGTGTATGTATCCTATATAATTGATGACCGTGAGTTACTTGGAAGCAGGGACTATAGAGTAATTGAGATGTCATAAGGCCTTGAATATTTTGTATGGGCCAAATTAAGTTAAATATGTAATTCATATGGTAAATTACTTGCCTCTTTGAAATAGTTTCATGTAAAGTTAACAGATTGAGAGAAATCAGTGCATGATTAATCTATGTTTATGTTTTTTTCCTCCTAAGTTAGAGACATCCTTCTTGAAAATGAAAAAGGAGTAAGGAAATAATTATCTTGCTGTAGAAGTAAATCTATATTTTATGTATGTACTGAAGCATTCAAACAGTTATTTTCATTTTATCACACGATATCTGAACTATGTTACAGAAGAAAATATTTAATTGTTCTGCAATACTAGTATTGGACTAAACATATATAATGTGGTTCTACTTTGAATTAGTAGTATGACATGTTATAATGTAACACAGCAGAATATTTCTGGGTTTTTTTTTATCACAGTACTAAAACAGTTGTTTGTAATTGCAGTGCTTTGGTACGTGCGGGGCTCTGTTGCCTTGGAATCTTCATATTGAATCTCATTGTACCATACATTCTTGGCACGGAATCTACAATGGCTGACGCAGAAGACTCGTACATGGATTTCTGGTTTGTCAGACTGTCGGTTAATCTGTTAGGATATGCAACTATATTTGTTCCAGGATATCTTCTCATACGTTACCTGCGTAAGGTTCGGTATGATGAAACTGCAGGTACTTCAAGTTAGTTTTCAACCTTCTACTAATATGTTACTATTACTAATAACCTGAGGTTTGTTTATGGCTTCTAAAATTCTGGATTGGGTATCCTTTTAACATGACCACTTGCCTTCATCATTAATATAGTTTCTGATTTTCTCAATTGTTAACTCACATGACCCAAAGATCCCAAATTTAAATGTGATTACCAGGGTCTTTCAAATATCTGAACTATTTGAAAGACCCTGGTTTTACCTTCAATCTGCCAATGTTTAGAATTTAACTGTTTGTATGGGTATGGCCAAATACTAGAAAATTGTCAAGTGGTCTCTTGGAAAAGTGATATCTATTTAAGAATGTAAAAACAACTTTATGTATATTCAAAGTTAGAAGCAGCTACATTTGAATAATTTTCAGTGATAAAAATAATGCTGACTTACAGAGACTTAAGAAAAATATTTATATAATGGTATATGATAACTCTTGTACAAATAGAACATAGAAAATAATATTGTAAAATGAAGATCATAGAGTGAATTTATATATTGAATGTGCAAATGAAAGGTAATTATCGTAAATTAATTTCAGGCCCAGGCTTTTTCCAGCAGTTGGCTAAACTCTGTGTGTTTGGAAAAGAAAATGAGCATAATTCTGAGGCGAACAGTTCAGGAGGCAAAACAACTGACCCTCTTGACCTTTCCAAGAGTGCAATGGTCTTAATTGTCTGTTTCCTTGGTCTACAAGGGTCATATCTTACATGGGGACTTCTGCAGGAGAGAATCATGACATTCGAGTATGGAGCGTCTGCTGATACAAAGGGAGAATACTTTAAAAATTCTCAGTTTCTTGTGTTTATAAATAGAATTTTAGCATTTACGATAGGTATAGTTGTACTGTTTATGAAGAAGCAGCCCCCTCACACAGCACCATTATATAAATATTCATACAGTTCCTTTTCAAATATCATGAGTAGCTGGTTTCAGTATGAGGCACTTAAATTTGTTAGTTTTCCTACGCAGGTCTTAGCCAAGGCCAGTAAAGTCATTCCTGTGATGCTTATGGGTAAAGTAGTTTCAAAGAAAACATACGAGTACCATGAATATATCACAGCGGGTATGATTTCATTGGGAGTGGGACTGTTTCTACTTACAAGTGGCGATGTTACCAGGGACAGCACAAAAACTACAACAATAGCAGGCGTAATAATGCTGGTAGGATATATGTCATTTGATAGTTTCACATCTAATTGGCAAGGTGAACTCTTCAAAACGTACAAAATGTCCTCCATACAAATGATGGCAGGTGTAAATATGTTCTCCTGTCTGCTGACAAGTGTCGCACTGATAGAACAAGGGGGTTTTGTAGAATGTATTGCTTTTATGTTTAAGTTTCCAACATTTGTTGTTCACGCAGTTATTCTTAGTTTGTGCTCTGCCTGCGGTCAACTTTTCATTTTTTACACAATCGAAAGATTTGGGCCAGTTACCTTTACAATCATTATGACTTTGAGACAGGCATTTGCTATATTATTATCATGTATCATCTATGGCCATCCCCTCACATTCCTAGGTATTATTGGTGTATGCATTGTTTTTTTAGCATTATTTTTGAGAATATATGCCAACCAACGAGCATGTGCTATCAGACTTGCAAGAGAAGCTATGGAAAGAAATTCTTCAAATGTATAGATTGAATTTTATTGTATATGAGCATAGTCATTTCATTGTTGAATCATGCACACGGTAAAGACTCTGCCGTTGAGTAAGTGGCACTATATTCATATTGTGATTTATAGAGTTTATTTTATCTTTTTGTTGCGTGATATATTAATTTGTTATCAATCTTTATCAAGATTGATCTTTGTTAGTCGTCTATAACATACATGTAATTGTAAAGTTAAATAATATGAACTTTTATTTATAGTTTACTAATCACAATTCTGTCTTATCTACATTGTATTAGAAGAGGTTGTTGCTTTATTTATGTTTATATCACTTTATTAGCTAGTGTTTGAAGTTATTTTTTGTCCAATAGGATTAAGGTACTCAAAATTTTAAAATTGTATCTCATTTACTTACTTTGGTAAATCAACTTTTATTTATTGTCAAGTAAATCTAGTAAAATGATTTCAAACACTGAAATTAACATTGGTTAGTAATCATTCATAAGCAAGCATTACAAAATTGATTTGGTCACGCTTTTGGTCAATTCAAATTTGTAAATGTTTTCTTATTAACATTACATATACATAAAAATGTTTAATCTACTACACCATTGACTTATATTTATATTACAAAGCTTAGAATTATGCACCATTGATCTGTTTACTCAGGTTTATTAAGTAACCTCACCCCCTCAGTCTCACACCCCCACCCTCTGTGAACAGTAGATAATAGAAATTGTTGGGTTATAATTTAATGGTGCATGATTTTGATGAATAATTTATATAAGGAAAGTTTGTCATCGGAGAAAGGTTGAAAATTGCTTTACATTTGAAACTTGTTAATTTTGAATTTCAGTAAATGATGGGTTATAAATCTATTACTCTGATCGCAGAATCTCTATTGTTATTTTTGTTTCAAGAGTTGATAACATTTATTTATCTTGCTATTTTTATGTCAATTACAGTTTTGCAAAAAGGAATTTTATATTAAATTCTTGTAACATAATGCATCTTTAGAAGCATTTTTAAAGGAAATATTTTGGAAAGTATAGACTGTACCCATTTGTTGTTCATATGTCATCATGTATCTACCATTATGTCACATTTTCTACATTTACCAAAGGTGTATTTTTCAGGTTGGCTTGGGTTTTATCTAGCATATATTGCAGGGTCACCACATTTATATTGTTTGTTTTCAATTTGTTTTTGAAGTTATTTATCTAAACACTTGTATTTTATAATTTGAATAATTGTGTGTAAATTAGATTTGACTTTAAATTTAAGAATAGAACCTAACGACAATCTAACTTTAAGCTCCCGTTGTATGGCTTATAGGCTATAATCTCTTTTTTATGTATTATCTGTTTGACTCAATGATTTTATTGTTGGTAGATAACAAGTTTATATGACTATATTGAAACACGTTATTGTAATGGAGTTAAATGACAATATTTTTACATGTGATTATGATTTATTTTAATGAAAGTGTTTGAACTATAAGGATATCCAAATTTAAAAGGCTGATTATTGAATAATGTGTTTTGATAAAACATAGCAGCTTTAAAATAACACAAACGGTAGAATATTTTAAGCTGATGATTAAAGATACTTAAAACTATTGAGTTTCTGTAGCTATGGGAGCAGTAATCATCAATTTTGTAGAAAACTTATATATTTCTATGCTTTAATTTAACCATGTAAGACACTCTCTCAGCTCAATAGGGAGTGCATTTGAATTAATTTTTATCAAGAGGTCCCTGGTTACTAGAGTTAGGCGAAATAACTCTGTGACAACTGATCCCTAAATTGAGTGGAACAGTAATTTTTGTCTCTCACTGAACTCTTTCAAAATAATGTGGAATTAGTAATTAGTTACATAGGTAATTACTGCTTAGTTAACCAGGATTGAACAGTGAGATATGACCAATAATGAGCTGAAATTGGCTTAAAAGTTTACAAATTTGCCATCTCTCGATCAATTAAGATTGCACACATAGTCTGTTTCCTTGAATTGAAACACATTCTATAAATTTAAGTGTTGAATGCATGTATAAACTAGTCTGTTTCCTTGAATTAAAACACATTCTGTAAATTTAAGTGTTGAATGCATGTATAAACAGAAATCATTTTATTGTCTGTATTATTTCTCTCAACAGATGTCTGTTATACCATTATAGATTATACATTCAGGTTATGAGATCTGTTGTATCCATCTTTCTTCACGATGCAGATACAGTATATTGTTGATATTATCCGTCATGGGATCGAATTACCTTAGATACTTTTTTAATCCTAACCCTGCTGGTTGGCATAAAGGGAGTCCAGTCTGCATCTTCATTGGTAAGCCCTAAAATGTGTTTTTATACTGAAATCCCTTAAACTTAAAATGGACTGATCCAAAGTCAAAGCTGGTCAAGTCCATTACGCAAAATCAGTAGTATCAGGGTTAAGAAATAGTAAACAATATGCTTTGAAATGATGAGATGAATCCATAGACACCAAATTAAAATACCTCTATAAATTATGATTACTTAATCATGACACAATGTTGTCATCATTGTGACTGTTTGTGTAAAAATAAATGTTATTTTTTTGTTTTTCTTCGTGGTTGATATAAATTGAAATACTCAGTACTTGTTAAAATATATTTTCATTAATTCATGTTTATTGTACACCAAAGATATGTTTCATTAGTTGTAAGTTTGTTATGTCTTGTGTAGTTAGTTACTATGAGTTTAAAATACTTCCAGAGCTAAACAATTCTTATTCTTGCTGCTTTGAAGAGATTTACTAAGAATAAAAATATATTGTTCTATATACAACGAAATTTGTACCAGACTTAATACAAAAACCTTACAACTATCCAAAGATTATGTTTTACTAAGAAATTAAAAGAAAGAATTGATTATTTTATATGAAAAATATTAACATTTTGGAGTTGCGTGAAATAAATCAGTATTACATCATGTATAAACAAATTTTGTTTGTACTATTTTTGTAAACATGTCACAAAGTATGTGTAGTTTTGAAATTAAAACTGCAAGAGTCCCCATTATTTCTGTCTCCTCCATAGTTTACATAACAAAAATCATGTGAATTATTTAAGTAATTAAGTACTCAGTTTTTTTTCCTTGTCAGTTATATTTTAAACTCTTAATTGTTTGTATTATTACATCATCAGCTTTAATATTAAAGAAAAGTTATTCCAAATACAAAGCATGACTGTGAACTTTTTTTCATTCTTTATGTTTTTTTGAAGACATAATGGGTGATCAGTGCAAGTGTTGGTATTGTATAACAGGTAGATTAGCTTTGTCTGAAATGCTCAGATTGTTTGGCTTCTATGCTGCTTGAAGTGCAGTATAATATTACAGTTCAGAATTGGTTAAAAAAATTCATGTTAGACATAAAATTTCATCTTATTGCCAAAATATTATATTTATGTCACAGTTTAATTGCATAATATTGCTTGTTATTGTTAATTGTCTGGAATTCATTTTCATCATTCATTCTACAATAATCTTGGTATTACAAATTTTATATTTTTATTGAGCTGTTATGGTTTATATAAAATGTAACTATAACAAAAGTGTGATAAAATACAAGAGAGATGCTGTATGAAGGAGGTCAATTATTTAATTACGATCTGAGGTCACTTATTTAATTACAATCTAGCCAATGAAATATAAGTAATCAGACAAAAATATACAATGATTACGATTGTTATATTCATTGCAGGGTAGAAAATTGAATAAATTCTGTACAGATATCTGATCAAGTGAATTTATAAGTTGTAGTAGGTGTGTACAGGCACCAACATACCATTTTAATATGTACTTTTGTTTATTACATGTATGTCGTTAGTGATTGAAATATTGTGAAATGACGCAGGTAATTACTATTCTTGTTCATATTGAGGAATGTAAGTCTAGCAAACTTACTTACTGGACAGGTTATTTTATTTTCATTTTGACATCTCTTAAACAATGTTATAGATGTTTTGTTAAGATTATTAAATATACTGTTAGGGACCATTTTATATATGAATCTCATTATATATTTGGAGATTGTTATCTTCTGATTTTATATATCATTTTTATTTCGCAATCTTGTTACCCTAGGCCCTTTTCAATTAATTGTTTTAAATATGAAATTGGTTTCTGTTATGAAATAGATTGATATCTATTTTTGTAGAATGTTGAACAAAAATAATGTGCATTTTCAAATATTGTTATAGTAATTTATTTCAGAATAACTTACATTATGTTATGTGCAAAATGTATTTCTTAGAATTAAGTTTTAATTGACTTTGAAAAAAAGATAAATTTTAAGTTATATTTATTTAAATCTTGCAAGATAAAAGCTTACAAAAATTGATATGATGTACACTTATATGAAAATTATATTGAATTCTATGTTTATTTTGTAAATAATAAGAGTATAATATTTTTGTTTACAAATACTTGCAGTGGTTCAACCTATTTGTTGTAGATTTACACCTAGTTGGAGACTTGTTTCTAATATCATTACTTACACACTTTTATTGTGAGATATTCAATCATTACACCAAACTACCATGTGAACATTGGGTAGTTCTAGGGGCATTAATTACATGTCAGTTCAGCCTGCCCTTCCATACAGCTTTATCAGATTGTACTGTTAGCTGATACTTCCAGTATTTGATATTGAAATGTCTAAATTTACAATGGACTGTTCCAAATTCAAGGCTAGAATAGTTCACAATATAAATTTTATTTAACGCTAAACCTGATGGAACCCAAAAGGGTAAACCTTTGACACCAGTATAGAGCCAGTCAAGTCTGCACATTATTGCAAGTTGACAAGGCTCTATACTGTTGGCTTACCAACTTTAAAATTTTGATTTTAATATCTCCAAAATGGATATTTCTAAAAATAAAAGCTCTACTAGTCCATTTTACAAATTCAGGAGGTAAAGGGTTCAGGTTAAGTCATTATAGAGGAGGAATGCCAGTATTTATTTGACAGAAATTACCAAATCATATCTGTAAAAATTGTGGCCTTAATTTTTCACTGATATCATGTGATAATTTATTACTGAAATGTTTCTAGATGTATTGTTTGTAAATGTGGGAAAATACAAAATAAAATGGTGAACAAACCCGTACATAATTGGTTGTATATTAACCAGGTCCTCGTCCAGCAGATATTTTTTTTTCTCTAAGCAGGTGACTGTACAAGTGACTTTTGAACAATTTTTGTGCACCCCACTTTGGGGAGGCAGGGGGGCATTTAGATTTACCCTTTTTAGTCTGTCCATCCGTCCGTCTGTTCTCATTTTGTGTCGCACATAGCTCAAAAAGTTTTTTACCTAGTCCTGACACTTTACAGGAATGTTGATCAGCATGTGTAGTTGTGCACCTGGGTATTTTCATGTGGATTTATTTAGTATTTTTAGAATTATTGTCCTTGACTAAGTAAAGATTTGCAATTTTCAGCTTGTGTCGCATGTAGCTCAAAAAGTATTTGATCTAGGGCATGTAGGGTCATGAAACTTTACAGGAATGTTGATCAGCATATGTAGTTGTGCACCTGGGTATTTTTGTGTGGATATATTTAGTATTTTAAGAGTTATTGCCCTTGATTTAGTAAAAATTTACAATTTTCCACTTGTGTCACACGTAGCTCAAAAAGTATTTGACATAGGGTCATGAAACTTAACTGGAATTTTGATCAGCATGTGAAGTTGTGCAAGTGGAGTTTTGCTTGTGAATTTATATGTTTTGTCATAGTTATTGCCCTTGACTTGCAATTTTCAATTTGTGTTGTGCGTAGCTCAATGTAGTTAACCTAGAGTCATGAAACTTTACACGACTGTTGGTCAGCATGTGTAGTTGTGCACCTTGGGTTTCGCTTGTGGATTTATGCAGTATTTGTAAAGTTATTGCCTTGACTTAATAAAAACCGTTTCATTATGTTGTGTTTTTTGTTCCTTGAGTGCTTTAGTTAGAATCAACCAACTTTACAGGAATAATGATCAACATCACTGTGCAGCTATGCACCTGGGATTTTTTTATGTGGATTTTTTTCAGTTTTGTTAGAGTTATTGCCCTTGACTTAGTATAAATTTGCAATTTTCAACTTGTTCATGCATAGCTCAAAAATTATTTGACCTGTAGGCCTGAAAGTTTACACTAAGTGTTGGTCAGCATGTGTATTTATGCACCTTGGGGTTCGCTTGTGGATTTATTCAGTATTTGTAAAGTTCTTACCCTTTACTTAGTAAAATTTTTTAGTTTTCAACTTGTGGCATATGTAGCCCAAAAAATATTTGATCTAGTCATAAGATTGACAAAACAGTAGAGTGTGGGGGCACCCATGTCCTATGGACTCATTTCTAGTTAAGACATAAATTAGTCATAATTAATTATTATAATGATGATACTGAAATTGTTCAAACAATTGTAAGTTTAAAAGCAAAATCAAATGGTTGAGGTTCAAAATTCATTTAATCTCTATACATTCATATAATCAACTTTTTTTTAAAGCTTATTAGGTTCCTTCCATTTTCCTGTACCTTACAATTAATTGCCCTTGACAGTCAACAAATACTTCAAGTTTGAATTTAATATCTAACAGTTTTTTAGGAAAAGGCAAATATTCTGAATGATAATTTTTTTATCTTTAACAGTTTTTTTAGGAAAAGGCAAATATTCTGCCTTTTAGAAATGCATTTCAAATTAAATAGAACAAGTAATCCAAATTTAAAGTGATATAACTTTTAAACTTTGACAGTCTTTGGGAAATTGATATTAGCAGACAAAAATAAATAAAATAGGTGCATGACTTGCAAAAATAAAATTTGGGATTATGTGCCCTTCTGATTTGGAGTCATATTTTGATACCCGACATGTATACCAACTTAAACAGATTCACATTGCAAACAGAAACTGCTTTTTCACTTCATAACCAAATAAAGTTCAAAATATGCAAAAACTCCCCACCCCTTTTTGCTCATCAAGGTTTCCAGGTTTCATCATGGCAGTCTGAAGATATATTATTGTTGTCCTCAATCCATTTATCTAGGTTTATCGTAGTAGTCTGAAGAGTTTTCATTATTGTCCTCGAAGCATTTCTCCAGGTTTCATCATGGCAGTCTGAAGATTTATCATTATTGTCCTCAAACTATCATTATTGTCCTCAAAATAGTTTTGAAAAGTTATCATTAGAATCTGACAGTTTTTTACTTTGTTCCTGAAATGATTTGAATGTCTGCCTTAACAATAATAACTCTGGTGAAGGAACATAGTTGGATTTCGTCACACATAAGAACATCTGTGCATTAAATTGTTGTAAAAGTGTACTGACTTCCTTGTTTTCTTCAACAATCTGAACCTCTTTTAAATATGGTATATGCCAAGCTGTATTTGACTCGTGTGCTGTCCATTTATATTCTGGTGGATGCTGGAATATGGGAGTATTTTTGTAACACATGTAATAAATACTGACAAAAGTATAATATTAAAATTAAGCTTCCAGTATGTGACATTGACCTTCATTTTGAAAGTTAAATCATATTCTCACTTTGTGACATTGACCTTCATTTTGAAAGTTAAATCATATTCTCACTTTGTGACATAGACCTTCATTTGAAAGTTAAATCATATTCTCACTTTGTGACATTGACCTTCATTTGAAGATAAAATCATATTCTCTCTACATGGCACTGACCTTGGTTGAAATACTATTTATAAGAAATTTAGGAATTAAAGCACACAGAAGAGTATTCTTTGTAACAAAGCCGGCCATATCTCACTTGAGACCCATTGCTAGAAAAAATAATTATTTCTTCAATGCAGTAGGCATATCATTTCATTATATGCCAGTTTTTAAGTTTTATCTTGCTACTTGGAGTGGCAATGATGAGGATGAAATCCACAACTGGCTGTTTGTGGCGGCAACATTTTTTTATTCCTTCAAATAGTTTGCACTTGAGATCTACTGATCATATAAACATAAAAAACAATCTTAAGAAATGTATATTCTAACAAGATACATCTTAGGCTGGGCCAATTTTAACCCCCAATCCATTACTTTAACAAATTTGCTGTGTTACACATAAAATTTTTCAGGTGGTAAGGTACCGGACTGGAAAATATAAACAGTCAATTTTGATGCCATAAATTGAATAAACTAGTTAAGAAGTCCATAAGAAAACGCTTCACACTAAAAATGAATGTTGTAACATTTGCATTTTTTTAATGGAAGTGATTTTAACTTTTTAAGCTCCAGACACAAGACCAGAAACATGTGAACAGCAGATAATAATGGGCAACCATTGCTCATGAATGTCACATGTGTAGTATGGGCTGAAAGGTGAGCTTTATATTATGTATATACATAGTTAAATACATACCAGAAGTTTGTCTTGAACATGAAACACTCTTCTTTTATCTCTCCATAAATAAAAGTATGGCCTCAATGCTCGATCAGCTTTCATAATATGATCAGAAAAGTCATCATTAGTCACCAGGTAACAGTTCCAGCCGGACAAAAAAGATGCCAGCAGCATGTAAATATCATCATGTGTCCTGCAAAAGTTCAATGAAACTAGAAATATATCTGTAGGTCAGTGATACCCCCCTCATTCCACTGTTTTGACAGTCTACTGTAGGCCATCTTAACAGAAAAAAAGGATTCCAAAATGCCTCCCATAAGTACTGAGGGCAATAATTCTCCCTAACATTGCAACATATACATGTATTATATAAACTCTGGGCAATTAAGTATCAAAGGGGAACATTTCTAAATTTATTATTCTATAAAAGATACTGTTATTAAATTTGAACCTGGTGCAGGGGAACTTTTGACCTTAGGGGCATGATTCATATAACTTTGGTTGAGGTTTAAAAGGCAAAGCTAAATTCCAACATATAAGCTGTAAGCCATATAGTTTTATGTTTCCTTTGTGAAATTTAATATAAACTGAGAGACCCCCAGTGAGGGACCAATTTTGACATAATGGGCAATATTTATATATAGAAGTTTAGACATTCTAGTTTCTTAGAAGATAAGTTTTAAACATGCTATGCTACATATGCTTTACAACATAATGATTTTGTTTTCCTATATAATTCTATCAAAAGCAAGTGACTAACAAGTGGGGACATGTACGACCATGTATGACAATAGACCTGTTTCATATGATTTTTGTACAGAACACAAGGTCACTTAAAACATAATTATCTAAGCTCTTGGTGTCACATACATTACAATGTAACATAACAAAGAAAATTTGAACATTGTTATTTCAGCTCAATTCAGAGCATAGACCTCATTTAGACCATTCTATAAAGTCTGCTTCCTGCAACTAACTAGTGATGTTCTGATTGTCGCAAGTCGCCGATAATCAATTACTGTTATGTAAAGCGACAATAATCGCTTCACAAAAAATCAAAGGGAATTAATTATGACGGTAATTTTCTTTTATGAACACCTCGGCGATCACAAAAAACATATCTCCGAGACAATTTGGAGTTTCTTTTTTGTTTGTTTTGGGTTTTACGTCACATCGACACAGTATAGGTCATATCGCGACGTTCCAGCTTTACTGGTGGAGGAAGACCTCAGGTGCCCTTCCGTGCATTATTTCAGGCACGAACGGGCACCTGAGTAGAACCACCGACGTTCCGTAAGCTTGCTGGATAGCTTCCTCACATGAAAGGATCCAAAGTCCCTGTCGGGATTCGAACCCACAGCGGTGAGGGGCAAGTGGTTTGAAGTCAACGACCTTAACCACTCGGCCACGGACGCCCCCAATTTGGAGTTAAACAGGATCAATACATGATGTAAACAATAGTAATATAATGTGGTGTGAATGTTATTATTTGACATCCATTGAAAAATAAAATCTATTTCGTAAAATTATGACTATATAAAGTTCAAACTGTGTTGAAAAGTGCTAAAATGAAGTTCATGTTACTGAATATAATCAACTGCCTTGGGAAGGAACGTTACTTTCCTATTTCTTTTTAACACGACTTTATTCAAAAAGTTATTGATTATGTCCCATCCGATTGAACCGATGATCGATTGGGACAAATTTCATCCGATTTCTATCACTACAACAAACCAGTACATGCAGTACTGGTGAGGAAACATGGCTGAGACACCAAATAGGTCTCACATTCACAAGCCTATGGTTGAATGGCAAACACCTTAACCACTTGCCAACTTCTACTGATTTGTCTATTTTCACAAAATCATTCTAGCTAACTTATAATCAATCTTTCATAACCTTTCATTTCCATGCATTTCAGTAGTTTCCATACTGAACTACTTACCATTTTTTCAAGATCAAAAATATTCCAAGTTCTTTGTCCAATGTATGCATTTTATTTTTACATATCACCAAGACATGTTTTCCTCTGTTTTTAAGTTTCTTCAGTATAGGATTCAAATGCTAAAACAGAAAAAAAATCTCACAATGTTTTTAAACAAGCAGAGTTTCACATTCCACTTTTTCTAATTTTTAAAGTTAAACATATTAGAGGAAGAATATTGTAGTAAAGAATACTCCTAGAAAATGTCATTCTCTTGCACAAAATATAATTGAAAATTCATATTTGACCTTGACTGACAGTCTAGGTCATACAGTTAAGGTCATACATTTAAATTATTAAATGTTGGTGTTGTTATAAGTGTTGTTTTGTCAAAGTATGAATGAACTCTGTCCATTACAATTCATAATACAAGAGATAATTTGGAATTAAGCCAAACATTTGTTAAAAGTTCTAGATTTTTGACAGATGAAAGGCTATTACATATAGAGATTGAAACTTGCAAGCACTTACAAAAGGTCCTACATTTGCCGCATCAATTACATAATCAAATGGCTGCTCCTGTTTCTTTATAATGCGACGGAGCTTCTGTAATTCATGAGATG
Organism: Ruditapes philippinarum; assembly: GCF_026571515.1. Classification (NCBI taxonomy): domain Eukaryota; kingdom Metazoa; phylum Mollusca; class Bivalvia; order Venerida; family Veneridae; genus Ruditapes; species Ruditapes philippinarum. The sequence continues at coordinate 278,791 of NW_026861563.1, forward strand.
TGTTGGATATTGTAAAGTTATTCTCTTTCAACATCTTCGCAAGAACCTCTTGAAACATCTTTATCATGACTGCCTCGTCTATTGCTTCAGTAACAGGAATTATTTCATTACAGAAATAACACATACGTCTGTAAGTCAAGCAATAATAATGACTCATTAATTTAATTAGCCAATCAATATAAAGTTGTATACTTAAGATTTACTTCCAGTAAGGAAATTTAAATGACCCCTTTAAGTAAAAACATGCATATGAGTTTACATTGAGTGTGGAAAAGAAAATAATTATGCATAATGTAGGAGCATAAACTTTTAAAATTGTTAAATATTTTGTAATGTTAAAATAGCAAAGAAGGTGGAACAGGAGTGAAAACACTACCAGATGAGTTTTATATAATAATTTAATATAATAATTTATATATAATTCAAAGACCGACAACCTATTTGATACTAAACTTTGGCAAAATTTATTAATAAACACCAAAAGATATCAATCTTAATGTAGGCACATTCATTTCTTTGAACTACTACTATCTAACTTATAATTGTGACCAATTGATATGCACAGATGGCATTACATTCCGAAAAAGTTTGCGTGAATAATTCTGCATGATTTAGCAATTTGGTAAAAACGTTTCTATATATTATCTTGACTGGCCATTGTTGAATGCCTGAATGCAGAAGATGACAATTTACTTACCTATTATATTACTATTTAAGTTAAATGCTTAATCCATTGTAGGCATGAATTATATTCTGAACTATAAAAGATGGCAGAATAATGCCAAAGTGTAGTTTTGACAAGGGGATCTGCGAATATCTTATTTTTTGAATCTAAAAAAGTGAAAACAAAAAATCCTCGATTGTCAGACCTTGGCAAAATGCTAAAATTTACATTCACAAATATAAATTAGGTGACAAAAATTACAGTATAGTCATGGGGTAGAAATTAAAAATGTCAAATCAACCTGAAAACCCTGAGTTTAAAATTTTGATCTTAATATAGAAGAAAAGAGAGCTTTCAGAATTTAATAAAGATTAAAAGAGAGCTTTCAGAATTTAATAAAGAAGAAAAGAGAGCTTTCAGAATTCAATAAAGATGAAAAGAGAGATTTCAGCATTTAATAAAGATGAAAACTAAGAAAAGAGAGCTTTCAGAATTTAATAAAGATGAAAAGAGAGCTTTCAGGATTTAATAAAGATGAAAAGAGAGCTTTCAGGATTTAATAAAGATGAAAAGAGAGCTTTCAGAATTTAATAAAGAATAAAAGAGAGCTTTCAGAATTTAATAAAGAAGAAAAGAGAGCTTTCAGAATTTAATAAAGATGAAAAGAGAGCTTTCAGAATTTAACAAGAGCACCGCTAGGCGGAGCATTATTTGCCCGAAAGTATTTTTTATTTAGTAAGGATGACCTTGACCTTTTGACCCCCTAAATCAATAGGGGTCTTCTATCCAATATTGACAATCATCCTATGAAGTTTGAACATTGTGGGTCGAATGGAACTAAAGTTATGCTCCGGAAACTGTTTTCAGTTATAAGGTAATAGTGACCTTCACCTTTGACCTTGTGACCCCAAAATCAATACGGGTCTTCTACCATATATGGACAATCATCCTATGAAGTTTGAACATTGTGGGTCGAATGGAGCTTAAGTTATGCTACGGAAACTGTTTTCAGTATCAAGGTAATAGTGACCTTCACTTTGACCTTGTGACCCCAAAATCAATAGGGGTCTTCTACCCAATATGGACAATCATCCTATGAAGTTTGAACATTGTGGGTCGAATGGAACTTAAGTTATGCTCTGGAAACTGTTTTCAGTTTTAAGGTAATAGTGACCTTGACCTTTGACCCCAAAATCAATAGGGGTCTTCTACCTAATATGGACAATCATCCTATGAAGTTTGAACATTGTGGGCCAAATGGAACTTAAGTTATGCTTCGGAAACCAAATTGCTAACGGACGGACAGACGGACACCAGGGGGTATAACATAATATGCCCTTTCGGGCATATAATAAAGATGAAAAGAGAGCTTTCAGAATTTAATAAAAAAGAAAAGAGAGCTTTCAAGATAAGTAAAATCCTTATTCAGCAATAGTCCTGAAATATTTTTACCCATGTAAAGTGTAGATAGACAAGGAAATTGACAGCTATACTTTTCAGTGTACAAACAGGATTATCCCTGTTTTCACAAGAATGGCTCAAGTTAAAACATTTACATGAAACTATGTGTTTCCTCCTCACAATACTAGGCTGTTAAAGATTCAGCATCTTAATTCTGCCATTAAAACACAATTTTCTGTGTGGGTTAGTAGCTGAAAAATAAAGTTTATGCTTAAATGATCTTATACACAATTTTAATTTAATTAAAACCAAATTCTGCCTATATTTACCTTTTTGCCTGAATTCTTGATGGTTTTGCATTTTCACAATGTGCCCACTCACTGCAAAAAAAGAGTTAAAAAATAAATTGTTATGAAGAAAACAAGTACAAGACAGTATTATGTAAATATATTCTAAAGCTACAGGAATGTAATGATAAACGTAAAAGTAAGGACATCAGAGTAGTATAATTATCTTGGAAGTTTCAAAAAATGACAACACACTTATCCTCTAATAAAGACCCAAATTCAAATTTGTTTGAGGAAAGAAAAATAACATTTAAAGTTAAGTGGAAATTATGTACCTATTACAGTATGTCTCTAACTGGTTTGCTAGATCTTCTTCCAAAGGTAACTCTTCTAGTTTCAGTATCTCAAATAGTAGATCAGCAGGAATCACACCATCCTTCCAACATTCAAAAAATGTTCGTGAAAATGTTTGCATTTCAGGTATGTGCTGCTTTCTCAACAAAGGGAGGTATTTATTGAATACTTCACAGAATGTCTTGTAATCCTGGCGTTTTAAAGATGTTTTAAAAATCTGAACTAATGTCTTAATTGCAAAACCAGGTATCTCAGAGTCCATGCATACATAATCTAAATAATCAACTGCCAAAGTATATTTCTTTGTTTTGGAAATACCAAATGCAACTTTAGATCCAATTACTTCAAAATACACTGGATCATAGGTATTCTTTATTTTTTCCAACACCTCAAATACAAGATCATCATATTTTCCTGCACAATTGACAATTAATTCAACCATTGTTGATATGTTTGGTTCTCTTTTAGACTTTATAAAATTATAGTATGAGACACTTAAATCAGGTTTACGGCTCAATGATTTCATGATAGAATAATCAATGTAACTAGCAAACCCTGCAGATTCTTCTAAAATGTCTTGTTCAAGCTTTTCCCATTCAGCAAATGTCATTGTAAAATCATTTTCTTCACTGTTAACTTTTTCATTAAAGGCAATAAACTTCTGGTTTGGTGGAGTTTTGGATTTAGCTATATCCTCTCTTCTATTTGATGTAGATATTGCTCTGGATGCACCAGGAATTGATTTAAAGTGCATTAATGGGAACAATAAGCATTTAGAATGGTCATTGAAGAGTCTTAAACCATTAGCAGTTAGTAATTTCTGTACTAAAGTGTTTCTTGCAAACTTTAGAATAAACATAACCATCATCGATGCGAGCAGGATACCTAAAACAAAACAAACACAAAACTGTTATAAAAATTGCAATCTTAAATTATCATTTTACATATAAAACTGAAGAAATTGATATTCTGGTCTATGTTTTAGTCATACTCATATACATTTGTATATGCACATATGAACTATATTAATTTTACAAGATATTGCTCATGACAAATACCTCTTCAAGTATACTAGATAATTTTTAATTAGACACTACACCATGCAGATTTGGAGGTAGGCTTTTCTTCATTGTTTGTTAATATATTGTAAATAATAGAGGTAAAGTGTTTACATAGTAATATAGGTTTAAAATAACATGGTATCAAGGGGAGGTGGGGAATAGGTTTGTCATAGATTAATTCTGTTCTGTCTTTTAAAAAGTATTTGATGCTTCTAATGAACCCTTCAAATTGTAAGACAAGAGGGCCATGATGGCCCTGGATCGCTCCCCTGACCCATCAACCGCATCCAAGCAATGTCTTAGACAAGTATCCTGGCCAAGTTTGATGACAATTGAGTCAAAAATGTGACCTCTATTGTGTTAAAAAGGTTTTGGGCAATGTGACCTAATTTTTGACTGGAGACAACCCATATTCAAACTTGACCTAGAAATCACCAAAACCTTCCTGACAAATTTCCAGAACATTTGGATCAAAACTGCAGCCACTACAGTGTTTAAAGATTTTTCTATTTTTAGCTCCTGTGACCTAGTTTTTGACTGGAGATGATCCATCTTCGAACTTGACCTAAAAACCATCAAAACAATCTTTCTGACAAATTTTCAGAATATTTGTATTAAAACTGCAGCCACTAAAGTGTTAACAAGCTTTTTCTATTTTAGCTCCTGTGACCTAGTTTTTGACCGGAGATGACTCATCTTCGAACTTGACCTAGAAATCATCAAAACAACCTTCCTGACAAATTTCCAGAATATTTGGACCAAAACTGCAGCCAGTAGAGTGTTAACAAGCTTTTTTCTATTTTTAGCTCCTGTGACCTAGTTTTTGACCAGATATAACCCATCTTCGAACTTGACCTAGAAATCATCAAAACAACCTTCCTGACAAATTTCCAGAATATTTGGATCAAAACTGCAGCCACTAAAGTGTTAACAATTTTTTTTTCTATTTTTAGCTCCTGTGACCTAGTTTTTGAACGGAGATGACCCATCTTTACACTTGACCTAGAAATCATCAAAACAATCTTCCTGACAAATTTCCAGAATATCTTGATCAAAACTGCAGCCACTAGAGTGTTAACAAACTTTTCCCATTTTTAGCTCCTGTGACCTAGTTATTAACCAGAGATGACCCATCTTCAAACTTGATCTAGAAATCATCAAAACAACCTTCCTGACAAATTTCAAGAATATTTGGATCAAAACTGCAGCCACTAGAGTGTTAACAAGATTTTTCTATTCTTAGCTCCTGTGACCTAGTTTTTGACCGGAATGATCCATCTTCGAACTTGACCTAGAAATCATCACAACAATCTTTCTGACAAATTTCCAGAATATTTGTATTAAAACTGCAGCCACTAGTGTTAACAAGCTTTTTCTATTTTTAGCTCCTGTGACCTAGTTTTTGACCAGAGATGACTCATCTTTGAACTTGACCTAGAAATCATCAAAACAATCTTCATGACAAATTTCCAGAATATTTGAATCAAAACTGCAGCCAGTAGAGTGTTAACAAGCTTTTTTCTATTTTTAGCTCCTGTGACCTAGTTTTTGACCAGATATAACCCATCTTCGAACTTGACCTAGAAATCATCAAAACAACCTTCCTGACAAATTTCCAGAATATTTGGATCAAAACTGCAGCCACTAAAGTGTTAACAATTTTTTTTTCTATTTTTAGCTCCTGTGACCTAGTTTTTGAACGGAGATGACCCATCTTTACACTTGACCTAGAAATCATCAAAACAATCTTCCTGACAAATTTCCAGAATATCTTGATCAAAACTGCAGCCACTAGAGTGTTAACAAACTTTTCCCATTTTTAGCTCCTGTGACCTAGTTATTAACCAGAGATGACCCATCTTCAAACTTGATCTAGAAATCATCAAAAACAACCTTCCTGACAAATTTCAAGAATATTTGGATCAAAACTGCAGCCACTAGAGTGTTAACAAGATTTTTCTATTCTTAGCTCCTGTGACCTAGTTTTTGACCGGAATGATCCATCTTCGAACTTGACCTAGAAATCATCACAACAATCCTTCTGACAAATTTCCAGAATATTTGTATTAAAACTGCAGCCACTAGTGTTAACAAGCTTTTTCTATTTTTAGCTCCTGTGACCTAGTTTTTGAACGGAGATGACCCATATTCAAACTTGACCTAGAAATCATCAAAACAATCTTCCTGATCAACTTCCAAGATATTTGAATCAAAACTGCAGTCACTAGAGTATTAAGAAGATTTTTCTATTTTTAGCTCCTGTGACCTTGTTTATGACCAGATATGACCCATATTCGAACTTGATCTAGAAATCATCAAAACAACCTTCCTGACAAATTTCCAGAATATTTGGATCAAAACTGCAGCCACTAAAGTGTTAACAATTTTTTTTCTATTTTTAGCTCCTGTGACCTAGTTTTTGAACGGAGATGACCCATCTTTACACATGACCTAGAAATCATCAAAACAATCTTCCTGACAAATTTCCAGAATATCTTGATCAAAACTGCAGCCACTAGAGTGTTAACAAACTTTTCCCATTTTTAGCTCCTGTGACCTAGTTATTAACCAGAGATGACTCATCTTCAAACTTGATCTAGAAATCATCAAAACAACCTTCCTGACAAATTTCAAGAATATTTGGATCAAAACTGCAGCCACTAGAGTGTTAACAAGATTTTTCTATTCTTAGCTCCTGTGACCTAGTTTTTGACTGGAGATGACCCATCTTCAAACTTGACCTAGAAATCATCAAAACAACCTTCCTGACAAATTTCCAGAATATTTTGATCAAAACTGCAGCCACTATGGTGTTAACAATTTTTTTTTCTATTTTTAGCTCCTGTGACCTAGTTTTTGAACGGAGATGACCCATCTTTACACTCCAGCAAAAAGGTGAATGTATTAAAATATAATCAATGCCGTTAAATGAAACTTTATAAGATAAATACAAGGTAGTCTAACTAGACAAAACTTTTTTGATGTATTAGGTTAAGACGTGAATATATTAACATTACGCGAGGGGTAGTTGCCTAAGTTATATACTAAAGTATAGGATACTGTATGTAAGTTTCGACCATATATTTTTATGTTTTAAATTTTTGAGTCAGTGCACAGCCATTGTATAAAGTGTACAAAACCTATTTTAAGTGTTTATTTTAAAAGTGGCCCTAATAAGTGGCCGTGAAACGGTGCTATTGAGAAGTTTATTTATTTATTTATTTTGTAATTTTATTGCCATGTAATTTTAATTGAATAATTTCTTAAATAGGCTGTGCACTAGACTATTTTTACCATACAGTCTCATGGTTATTTTCAAAATTGGGAGGTGCTGGCTACAGATTACCCATAATGTCAAAAAAGACTCCATATTGTATATATCCCCTTGCCCCGTGTTATTTATTATCTATCTTTTTTTATTCCTGTATATATAAACTAGTATCCTTAATACTAGTAAACGTGAACCCGTGCCCCCATATGGAGCAATACGTTTATCATGGGTTCACTCAGGCATGAGATTTTCTTAAATATGTTACAAAAAGACTATCTCATCACATTATGGGTAACCAAGTTATTATTATTAGCCATATCTGGGACTTAGATTTTTTCTTATTCTTCTATGAATTGTTTAAGTAATAGAAGATTAATTATTATGTGTGATATCTAGATGCATAATAATTTATAGACCATGAGACAGTGATAAATAGATAAGGCCGTTTCCATCACATTTTAATTATTATATTTGTTTTAATTTAGAAATAAAGTTGGTAAAAACTCGTATACATTGGAATGCAACGGGCACCCACAAAATTTCTATCCAGTCCGCGCGACAAACTTGTCGAAATAGGTCAACACACAAACTTGCACAAACTTCAAGAAAATCGGATTGACCTCCTTATTTAGAAAGAAGAAATTTTAGACCAATGAGGACAAAGGAGGCAATCTTCTCTAAACCAATCAAAATTAACTTTGTAAAGCGGGTGTTCGGTAGAACTTACAAAATTTACAAAATTAAAATAAACTCTGCTAATTACAAACATGTAATTAATCATATGCATCCCAATGTATACGGTTTATAACATTTAAATAGAAACCAACATAAATAACAGACAGCCCACAATGAAATGGTCAGAAAACGTTCCTGACATGCCTTCTCGCACATAAGTATGCGAACTCTACAATTATAGGTAAATTTCTAAAATTTTTTAGTTATATTAAATATTAATTAGTCCTGTTATAAAAGACGGTAACCTATATAAACGTCTTGGCCGATATTAAATTAAGTGCTTTTAATTATTAAATTTTAGATTTCTCGAACTTAGTATGGGATTGCCCCATCTTACTCCCATGGCAGAGGTTGTACGTAGAGACTACCCTGTCATTGGGGATATGGTATGCACATAAACACATGTACGGATATAACAATTAGTAATTAAACATCAGCTCCCCCTTTTTAAAAGGTTATAAATGAAGTATATGCTCGCCCATATGGTCTCTTTCCAGTGGCGAGGGTAAACAAACACAAACACACCACTAGAGTGTTAACAAGCTTTTTCTATTTTTAGCTCCTGTGACCTAGTTTTTGAACGGAGATGACCCATCTTTAAACTTGACCTAGAAATTATCAAAACAACCTTCCTGACAAATTTCCAGAATATTTGGATCAAAACTGCAGCCACTAGAGTGTTAACAAGCTTTTTCTATTTTTAGTTCCTGTGATCTAGTTTTTGACTTGAGATAACCCATCTTCGAACTCAATCTGTATTTCATTGAGACAAATATATAATAGACAAAGTTTGACAATGATCCAATCAAAACTGTGACTGCTAGACTGTTGACGACAAACGACGAACAAGAATTTGTAACAGAGTTACCATCGTCCCCCACCTCGGGAAGTTTTAAATGAAGCATAAAATTGTGCTATTTCAAAAATTAAGGTATTGATCTCAAAACTTTCAGTCCAGTTTTTTTGATCAATGCTAGATCTGCAAATGCAACAATAAATTCATTAAAGAAATAAAATGAAACACAGAATTTAAAAATCTTTAATGTTAAGCTTTGACCTCTAAGTGTGACCTTGACCTTGGAGGTAGGGGTGCAGGTGTTGTGCATGACATATGTTCTTATTATTGTAACTTTTTGTGCCAAGTATTTTCAAAATCCCTTGAACTATGAAGAAGTTATAGATCAGACACAAAATATACCCTATAACAGAGTATGTTAATCTTTGACCTCAAAGTGTGACCTTGGAGGTAGGGACCCATTTTCACGACTGACATATCATCTTATTATTGTTATTATTTGTGCAAAGTATTTTTAAAATCCCTTGATCTATGAAAAAGTTATGGACTGGACACAAAATATACCCTATAACAGACTATGTAAATTTTGATCTCTAAGTGTGACCTTGACCTTGGAGGTAGGGACACAGGTGTTATGCATAACATACCATCTTATCATTGTGACTATTTGTGCCAAGTATTTTCAAAATCCCTTGATCAATGAAGAAGTTATGGTCGGAACACAAAATATACCATATATCAGACTCTGTTTACCTTTGCCCTCTAAGTGTCAGAGCAACAGATAAGCTTTAAAATTGAATTGGGTATTACTCCATCATTTCCTTTGGAATAGGGTATTAGCTCAATTTAATTGGGTATTCCAAAACTCGATAACCTATGATTTCAAGATTAATTGGGTATTCAATTATGAAGATATGAATTTTATGGTTTCAATATCAATAAAATTTAAACTTTTTTAAAAAGAAAATAGGATTAACAATTTACTAGAACTTTTCACAATTGTTTTATCTTTTATATAAAATGCCCATGTTATATTTCATAATATTTTTAACAAGTTCGTTTTCTGACTGATTTTTGATTTACGACTGTTTTGTTTAAAATCATTTTCCTTTTTGTACGACGCCATATTGCTTTCAATGCATCTATCTACTTATTGACGGTCTCCGCAAAATCAACGGTCTCTGCCGGTCTGTAAAGACCGTTGACCTGAGTAGACAAATCGACGGTCTCATGCTTTATTGATATGGCTTAGTCGGTCTTTGGAGACCGGGGACCGTCGAAGACCGAAGACCGTTGATTAGTTAGCATTGATTCGGGAATATTCGAATAGCATGCATATCGATATAATTTGTCCAAAACTACGAGCGTACGACAGATTAATTGGCGGTGATGAAAATGACAATACGCACGGGTTTTTAAGACAATTGCGTATTTTATTTTTTTTAATGGGTTTTGATACGCATTCTTAAAAAATCATTTGCGTATTTTATAAAATTAATTGCGTAAATACGCAAATACGCACCTTATCTGTTGCTCTGAAGTGTGACCTTGACCTTGGAGGTAGGGAGGCAAGTGTTGTACTTGACATATCATCTTATTATTGTGAATTTGTGCCACGTTATTTCAAAATCCCTTGAACTATGAAGAATTTCTAGATCGGACACAAAATATACCCTGTAACAGACTATGTTAATTTTTGACCTCTAAGTGTGACCTTGACCTTGGAGGTAGGGATGCAGGTGTTGCTCATGACACATTGTCTTATTATAGTGACTATTTGTAACAAGTATTTTTAAAATCCTTTGATCTTTGAAAAAGTTATGGACCAGACACAAAATATACCCTGTAACAGACTATGTTAATCTTTGACCTCCACATGTGACCTTGAACTTGGAGGTAGGTGACCGGTTGTTGGGCATGACACATTGTCTCATTATTGTGAACAAATGTGGCAAGTATTTACAAAATACCTTCAAAGATAAGAAAGTTATGGACCGGACACAACATATAAACTCAAATAGACAATGTTGACCTTGAATGAGCAAGTGCGACCTTGACCCTGGAGGTGGGGGTCTGGTTGTTGCGCATGACACATTGTCTTATTGTAACAAATATTTGTGCCAAGTTATTTTAAATTCCTTTGATAAATGACAAAGTTATGGACCAGATACGAAAGTCTAATGGACGGACAGACGGATGGAGCCTATTTCTATATCCCCTTTTTCTTAGAAAAGGCCAGGGACAATTAATTGAAAAAGGGGGCCGAGTTGTGACAAGTGCCGAGCTGACTCTGGGGCCGATTAAAAAAAGAAATGGGGTCTCTAATCTACATATGAAATTTCTTTCACTTAATATTATGTTAAACATGCTGAAATAAGTGGGTCGAATCATCACTTATCTTGGATGAATCATAAGATAGGAAATCATCGTGCATTTACGGTTCAGTAAGTGAATCAAAATTTATGGGGCGAATTGAAGGTGGGCCGAATCGTTATATTTACCACTAGCGAATGGGGAAATCGTTCCACGCTCAAAGGCAAATAGAGGAACTATTTGCAGCAAAACGTTGCAACCGTACCAATGCTCAACTGCTATATTTCTATCACTAGAAAACTTAAAACTTCATTGTGAAACTGAAAGTGCAGCATGCAGTGCACCTGAGAATTGTTGTTGTTGTTGTGATGAATTACGGACATTTCGGACCACGGACGTTTCGGACCAGACATTTCGGACCATAATTTTGGGTCATTTTGGGACATATCGGACCATGCGATGGTCATTTCGGACCATGATGGGGACACTTCGGACCAGAACATATATTCCTTTTTATATAAAATTATTTGTTATTTCAGGATGTATTTACAATATTTGACATTTTTTATAGTTTATGATATTCAAAATGCATGCAGTTAAGACCTGTCCGACGCGATTTTAACATTTTCTAATAAGCTTATATTACCATTGTTTTGACATTTTTTTAATATTGAAAAAAAATTAAAACAATAATAAATTTAAATACCTTTAGATCTATATTGGTAAGCGTAGGATATACGCTGAATATACATATTTAAAGTCAACTTTATCCAAATTAAATCGTGATCTAGAAGGTATTAAAGAACAACGACATCCTTGTCAATGCAGTTTTTCACACGTTTTAATTGCTGAATAGAACTCGTTTAAGTTACGATTCACTCAATTAAAGAAGTATGTATGTAATTTTCATTATCTTATGTGTCATTCAAATGTTTTGTACCTGTGTTTTGTAAAGGTCAATAAAGGTCAATATTTATCTAAATGTATGCATTTATTTGTTTGTAAGATAATGTATGATTTGTTTTATTAGAATAGTTTGCCAATAATATTCTTCGTCATGTCTTTTTGTATATACTTCATGTTTTCAAGCAGAGGTTATGTTGTGGTCGTATGTTGTTAAACTGTGTTTGTATCATAAATGTATGTGATTATATTAATGTGAATTATTTATAAATATCTTATTTGACATTCAAATATTTTGTACATGTGTTTTGTGGTCAATAATTATCTAAGTGTATACATTCAATGGTATGTATGTGTTTGTCAATAATGTATTTGTTTTATAAGAATATGTTGTAAATAATCTATTTCGCCATGTCTTTTTTGTATATATTTTAAAATAAATTGTTTGCAAACGTGTGTCATTAAAACATTGCTTGTTTGTTTTTTAATTTTCTTCATTTATAGTGCAAAATATATAAAATCTAAATAGGGATAGGTGTAAAATCGTCCCATTGTGTCAATATATATATAAAGTTTCTTTAGTTTATCAAATAATTGATGCCTAATATATCAAAAAATAATATATAATCTGGTCCGAAATGCCCAAAACAATGGTCCGAAATGTCCAACACAAATGTCATGGTCCGAAATGTCCAACACATGGTCCGAAACGTCCAAATATCTGGTCCGAAATGTCCCAAAATCTGGTCCGAAGTGTCCCGAAATCTGGTCCGAAGTGTCTGGTCCGAAACGTCCATGGTCCGAAATGTCCTATTACCGTTGTGATTAGGCATTGCACCTCTAAAAGATAGAAAATTATAGAAAATATAAACCCAAAGGCAAAAATAAATAACGAAGTTATGAAAATTTAAGTAAATTTCAATAATTTGACCTTGAGGGTTTAAGTGATAGATCTATAAGAATTATTCAACATGTCGGTTTTTACTAAAATCATTAACGTTTTATTTATAGGTTTATGACCTTACTATTTTAGGACATACCGCATATCCTTAAATTAGTGTTCAACGATAAGTATACGTACGTTTTCCTCCTGACCAAGTGGGAGACTTAGTCCCGCTTTGAGAAAGCAGTTTCTCTTAAAAGTACGAATGAAGGTATTGGAAATGATGAAATATACGTTTTTCTTTATGCGGACGATATTGTTATTATTGCTGAAAATGAAACTCCCTTCCCACCAATAAATATCTGGTGCCTTTTAAACCACAGACACTTTGGGTTTGGAGCTCAAAACGCCTTTAAAATCCAAATAAAATGCATATTTGTCAATCCCAGCACATGTACTGATCATATATATATAAAAAAACTTAATATAAGCCGTTTTGAAAAAATTTCATATTTCAAAATCTATAATAATACACATACAATTGTGTTTTAAACGGAATGTTTGTAGATTTCAGTAAAAGCAATGTTGTGCACTTAATTAAGTCAAAGTATGTGCCTAGATTTGAATGCGTTTTTAAATGTGACATACCAAAAATTGGGTATGCTTATAAGTACACGATTTTTTGGTATTATGTTAGATGAATTCCTAGAGTATAATATTACTTCTATATATGTTTTAAAAATTCCGGCTGTCTTTAATCTTACCGGGTATATATACAAAACTTTAAACTGGTTGCGTTATTTCTGATACATCACATGGTGCAGAGCTCTAGCTGGGGTACCATTAATTCGGTTCATCATCGAGCTATGAGGGTTTTCCTTGGCAAGGGCAATAACACTCTAAATGTTGCTGTACAATGTGAAATGGGTTGGAATCCCATCATTTTTTATCAATGGAAAGCTGTTTATAATAATCGGAGTCGTTGTTCAAATTAATATACGTACCTGGTTAGAACAAAGGATGCGATAATTGACAAATCTTATCAGAAAAAAAAATATTGCCGTTCCTTTTATGTACATATATATTGTCATGACAAACATGTTTATATACTTCAAGGATGAGTTATAATTGCCACGGCATATAGAATTTTAGCTTTATCACATGACATCGCTTGTTATAACATGTATAAGATGGAACCATTACCAATTTTTCTATATTACACACGTGTAATGTTTTACTAAAAAGGCGTACAAAAGCACGCAAAATACTTCAAAAGTTTTTTCCGGCGTTGAGTTAAGTGATAAAAAGGACCCTTACCATCGTGTCATATATGTTTTGTTTTTAATTTCATTTCACAATGCACGAGATTCTCGTGTAATTCAAAGTATCAAAATCGAATAATTTTATAATGTTCGCCATTTAAAAAATCAAACCCACCCCTATCTGGATTGTGCAAAGCAAAGTCTCCTTAAAGGCTTAAAATTTTGTGGAAGGATAAAAACTTAATTGTAGAAGGATCAACAAGCAAATTCGATGAACTTATATCCCCCGCCGAGTACTGGTTATTATTAACACAACAACTGAAGACATAAGGCTTTATTTATATATTAATCATGGCATAAACAGTAATATTCTTTGAACTTGATAAATATTCAGGGCAATAACAGGGCCATAACTTTGTGTTAAATAGTAAAATCTGGAAATGCCAATGAGATGTATGCATACTACATAACTAATCAAGGGCCATAAATCTGAGTTATAAGTATCTGACTGGAACAAGGCGACTATATGCATATCTCCTCTTAGTATCCCATAAAGTTTCATTGAATTCCAGCCAGTAGTAGCAGAGAAGTAGCGAGGAAACAAATATTTTTCTATATGGATACTGCATAACTAATCAAGGGCCATAACTCTGAGTTAAAGTGTCTGACCGGAACAAGCCGACGATATGCGCATCTCCTCTTAGTATTGAAGGTTCCCATAAAGTTTCGTTGAATTCCAGCCAGTAGTTGCAGAGAAGTAGTGCGGAAACGATTTTTACTCTATATGCATACTACATAACTAATCAAGGGCCATAACTCTGAGTTAAAGTGTCTGACCGGAACAAGCCGACGATATGCGCATCTCCTCTTGATATTGATGATTTTCATAAAGTTTCGTTGAATTCCAGCCTGTAGTTGCAGAGAACTACACCGGAAACGATTTTTACTCTATATGCATATTGCATAACTAATCAAGGGCCATAACTCTGAGTTAAAGTGTCTGACCGGAACAAGCTGACGATATGCGCATCCCCTCTTGATATTGATTATTCCCATAGTTTCGTTGAATTCCAGCCAGTAGTTGCAGAGAAGTAGTGCGGAAACGATTTTTACTCTATATGCATACTACATAACTAAGCAAGGGCCATAACTCTGAGTTAAAGTGTCTGACCAGAACAAGCCGACGATATGCGCATCTCCTCTTGATATTGATGATTCCCCTAAAGTTTCGTTGAATTCCAGCCAGTAGTTGCAGAGAACTTCTCCGGAAACAAAATTTTACTCTATATGCATTCTACATAACTTATCAAGGGCCATAACTCTGAGTTAAAGGGTCTGACCGGAACAAGCTGACGATATGCGCATCTCCTCTTGATATTGATGATTCCCATAAAGTTTCGTTGAATTCCAGCCAGTAGTTGCAGAGAACTACTCCGGAAACGAAATTCGGACGGACGGATGGACGGACGGTCAGATGCGCATCTCCTCTTGATATTGATGATTCCTATAAAGTTTCGTTGAATTCCAGCCAGTAGTTGCAGAGAACTACTCCGGAAACGAAATTCGGACGGACGGATGGACGGACGGACAACGCCAAAACTATATTCCCCTCCCGATTCCATCGGCGGGGGATAATGATTATTACATGAATTATGATTAAGGGTGTTGGCTTTATTTGTTGTGTTATTAAGGCATGTCGCAGACGCAATGCAGTGATACCATATACACGGAAACACGGAGCTGTTGATATGTCAGCAGTTGCGCAAGCAAGATACTTCCTCTTGGGAAACGTAGATCTATGCCAGCTGTGGATGAGTCCTCAGAGATAACTGAAAAAGACGTCAGCATAGAGTCGATGAAGTGTGAAAAGTCATTCCAAGAACCTAACGCCGTTACTATGTTTTTTTTATGTTGGATTTACAGTTTTATAAATTCATAGAAGATCAATAGATTATTTTACTCAATAGACCTTTTCACGACGCGGTCCGTTGCTATGAAAATCCTAAGGAATTAGATTTTTTTTCGCGCATGCGCAATCTGCTAGGGCAAAAAAATGCATCGTCCTACATAGAAATATAGTAGAAGTTCATAGACAATGCCGAGTTAGTTCAAGGTAAACGGTAGAAAATTATATAAAATAGCTTTTAACAAATATAGTAAGGATGACTTTATAGCTTTTTGGCGAAGAATGCCATAAAAAGGCATGGAAAAGATACTTGTTTAAGAATTTACGATCAAGGACCTGACACTTGAGATCATTTTTCTGTACGAAATCTGCTGTGGTCATGGTATTAATTATTTTTACAATAGGCTTATCTCTTAAATTGGTTTGCAAATCATGGTCATGCAACTTCATAATTAGGTTAAGAAGCAGACGCTTTTTTAGTCGAGTCTATTATGTTTTGTTTAGGGGGCGAGTTGTCATACACAAATTTACAATTTATATGCACGAATGATTTTGCAATGATTTTTATTATTCTAAATGCTTCTAGGATTGTTTTCTTAAAATATTTGTAAATAAATTTGTTATTTTTGCCGAAAAAGGAGTAATTTTAATGACCATATGAAATAAGTTCACACCTTCATATGAATTGATCACGTGATTGTTTCAGCCAATGAAAAAAACATCAACATAGCCGGGCAGAGAAAATGTTTGCAAATAGTACTCGTTGATAATCTTGATGTAGCAAATAAACTTTGAATTGGAATTTTGATTTCATATTACATTTTTAGTAGAGGACGGCCAGGCATTTTCGTTTCGCAAGATGGCTGCCGTTACAGTGTCACGTGATTATCCCAAGCACCACCGCGACTTAACGCGGGAATTTTAAATATAGCTAACCTGGGCGCGTCGCATAAAATATTAGGAAATACCTTTTAATATCTATTTGTAATAAATATTTACAAACCGTATCTTTTGGGTTTTATTGGGTCAATCAATAACAAAAAATGATGTTGTTTTTTTATTGTAAATAAATAATCATTTCTTTAATCTGTGACTATGATTTACAATAAAATTCTACTTTAATGTTTTAGAAAGGTTTTTAATGCTCTTCTGTGGGTTTGCACGATTTTCACTGTTCAGTGGAAGATGTGTATCTTTTTTGTGTTTATGTTTTAAGCAGTAAATCGGTTGTGTATTGTTTTTTGTTTATATTTGATTTCCTTGAAATCATTTGTCTCATCTGAAGGCATGCATGCAACTTTAATATTTTGATACATTTATCCCATTCCATGAAAATGTTTAAAAATATAAAATATCTGTTCAAATGTTTGTTCATTTTACATTACACATTCATGCAGCAATCATAAAAAGTCTTCACAGAAGTTAGTATGCAATAGTACCTATATTAGATCTACATACGAATGTATGTAATATTTTTCTTGTTTAAAGAAAATGTGGAAATATAATCCATTAGCAAATGAAAAGTCAACTTATTTGCTGTTGAAATAGTTCATTTAAAATCAAAAGAAATTTTATAAAATGAAATCGAGATTAATTATCATTCTGAAAAAAAAAAATCAGAACAGGACTGTGATAATGCATTTTTAGTGTTCAATATACCTGATTATATCCTTTATCCAATTTGCTTGTGATGCAAACAGAAAAATTTAAGTCACATAAATAGATTTTAAATAATTAATTATTGTTTTCAAAATCTTCAGAAGTTAAGATGGGTTGTTTGAAAGAGATATAACACACATTTTATCCGCTTCTTCGTAATACATGTTATTTTTAATAATGCACATCACACAATTTTTCTCTTCTCAAAATCCAAAAACATTGATCGGCATACATGTATTTAAAAATTACATAAATTACCAGTTTAATAAGCGTAACTAACTATATCATGGTATTTAAACATCCCGGTTGGATGAACAACCGTTCGCATGCCAAACTGTTTGACACTAAAAAGTCTTGCCGCCTGACCAATCCAGTTATTCAAAGGAAGTGTACAATACAAATTGTGTAATATTATGTAATACAGGGGTAATAAAATTTTATCTTTAACACCCTGCTGTTTCAATTTAAACTAGACCTATCACTGAAGGTGATTAATACCCCCACCAGCAACTTTGACTTTTTGAAAAAAAAGTAGTCTGAAGAAAAATTTGAACACAAACTATCAACTGTGTACAAAGAAATATTTCAATTAATTGTAATCGCAACTGGGGTCTCGAATCAAGCTTGCTATACACCAAGTTTGATTACAATATCTCATTCCTAACTCTAGTTATTGTCCGGAAACCATTTTTCTATTTTTAGTAACACTGTAACGGTGACCTTGACCCTAGGGAGTCCAAATGCAATACCAACCCAGGTCTTCATATAAGCTTCCTTTACACCAAATAAGATTACAATATCTCATTCCTAACTCTAGTTATTGTCCGAAAACCTTTTTTCTATTTTTCGTAACAGTGACCTTGACCTTGACCCCAGGGGGCCCAAATGCAATACCAACCAAAGTCTTCATATAAGCTTGCTATACGGCAAGTTTGATAACAATATCTCATTCCTAACTCTAGTTATTGTCCGGAAACCATTTTTCTATTTTTAGTAACACTGTAACTGTGACCTTGACCCTAGGGGGTCCAAATGCAATACCAACCCAGGTCTTTATATAAGCTTCCTTTACACCAAATAAGATTACAATATCTAATTCCTAACTCTAGTTATTGTCCGGAAACCATTTTTCTATTTTTCCTAATGGTGACCTTGACCCCAGGGGTCCAAATGCAATACCAACCCAGGTCTTCATATAAGCTTGCTTTACGCCAAGTTTGATAACAATATCTCATTCCTAACTCTAGTTATTGTCCGGAAACCATTTTTCTATTTTTAGTAACGGTGACCTTGACCTTGACCCCATTGGGTCCAAATGCAATACCAACCCAGGTCTTCATATAAGCTTGCTATACACCAAGTTTGATAACAATATCTCATTCCTAACTCTAGTTATTGTCTGGAAACCATTTTTCTATTTTTAGTAACGGTTACCTTGACCTTGACCCCAGGGCATCCAAATGCAATACCAACCGAAGTTTCCACATAAGGTTGCTATATACCAAGTTTGATTACAATACCTCATTCCAAACTCTAGTTATCATCCGGAAACCATGATGTGGACCGACCGACGGACCGACCGACAAGCTGACTCCTATATACCCCCCCTAAACTTCGTTTGTGGGGGTATAATTACTGATGGAAAGGTCGTCTAATGATACCTTAAATAAAAAACATGTGTGCCCTTTTTGACCGTTGAATTATTAGTCCCGCACACCGTAGATCTGTTAAAAATAAATTCACTTTTTCAGTACTAACCGCCTTCAGTCATCCCAAAATTAATATTTTTTGGGTGACATAACATGAAATCGCATCTATTAAAGCCTTAAAGTATTGTAAACTGTAGACATCTTTATTGCGTTTTGCCCTACGCAGAATGCGCATTCGTTGCTATGGAAAATCGTATTGTAAAAAGTTCTATAAAATGATTAATAAATATATGTGACCTTGGCCTTTAAATCAATGAACCAAAAAGGCCCATGTCTTTCACCAAAGTGACCTGAATTCTGCCATAAATTACTATAGCATCTCACGGGGATCAAACCCACGCCAGAGAGGTAACTGGGTTCGATCCCCGGGAGATGCTTTGGTAGTTTAGCGCAGAAAGGTAGTCTAGTACTGGTGTAACTCTCCAGGAACGATGGTTAGGAAACTACCCGCCTATATGACTGAAATACTGTTGGGAAAAGGCATAAAATGAAACAAACAAACAATAAAATATAGATTAAAATATAGATTAAGTAAGTCAACTAAACGGAAAAGGGGATATAGATTAAATAAGTGAACTAAATTAAGGGACAAATGGTGGTAAAATTACACATTAACAAAAATGTTAAACTGGTGGGGGATATAGATTAAATAAGTCAACTAAAGGGAAAAATGGTGGTAACAAAAATGTTAAACCAGTTGCACAAAAAGGAAGAAGAACTCCATTTCATTGTAGACAGAATGGCGAAAAAGAATTAGAGAACATGCAAAAACAAGAGCACCGTTAGGCGGAGCATTATATGCCCGAAAGTGATTTTTTTTTTAGTAAAGATGAAGCATTTGTAAGACATGGGAATTAAATAAAGTATTACCTCCTTCAAATAACAATCCTCCTTTGAAGTTTCAATATTGTGGTCCAAATGGAACTTAAGTTATGCCCCAGAAACTGTTTTCAGTTCTAAGGTAATAGTGACTTTGACCTTGTGACCCCAAAATCAATAGGGTTCTTCCACCCAATATGGACAATCATACTATGAAGTTTAAACGCAGTGGGCCAAATGAAACTTAAGTTATGTTCCGAAAACTGTTTTCAGTTTTAAGGTAATAGTGACCTTGACCTTTGACCTCAAAATCAATAGGGGTCTTCTACCCAATATAGACAATCATCCTCTGAGGTTTAAATATTGTGGGCCAAATGAAACTTAAGTTATGCTCAAGAAACTGTTTTCAATTTCTAAGTAATAGTGACCTTGACCTTGTGACCCAAAATCAATAGGGGTCTTCTACCCAATAAGGACAATCATCCTATGAAGTTTGAACACTGTGGGCCAAATAGAACTTAAGTTATGCTCAAGAAACTGTTTTTAGTTTTAAGGTAATAGTGGCCTTGACCTTTGACCTGTGACCCCAAATTCAATAGGGGTCTTCTACCCAATATGGACAATCATTCTATGAAGTTTGAACACTGTGGGCCAAATGGAATTTAAGTTATGCTCAGGAAACTGTTTTCAGTTTTAAGGTAATAGTTACCTTGACCTTTGACCTTGTGACCCAAAAATAGGGGTCTTCTACCCAATATGGACAATCATCCTATGAAGTTTGAATATTGTGGGCCAAATGAAACTTAAGTTATGCTCCGGAAACTGTTTTCAGTTTTAAGGTCATAGTGACCTTGACCTTTGACCTTGTGACCCCAAAATCAATAGCGGTCTTCTACCCTATATAAACAATCATCCTATGAAGTTTGAATATTGTGGGTCAAATGGAACTTAAGTTATGCTCCGGAAACCAAATTGCTAACGGACAGAGGGACAGAAGGACGAACGCCAGGGGGTATAACATGATATGCCCGAAATTCTTTCGGGCATATAGAAAGACGTTATAGAAAAAATTCATGGTCAATCATACAACTCCATGGGTTTCACCTATTGTCACGCCACCTAAGAAATAAGGTGATATGTGTGGACATGAGAGAAGCAAACATAATCATTTAGCGCAAAAGACACCTAATGCCTTCTGTCAGAATAATCATGAAGTTTATATGTAGATATGTATCTTACAACGAGTTAATATTTCCCTACAGTGATATATTGTTGTAGATGAAACAACGAGTTAATATTTCTTTACAGTGATACATTGTTTTTAGTAGAAATGTAAATATCATGTTTAAACCAGTCGCTGTATGTATACATGTTTAAAGGTCAGATCGTTTAGCTAGCAAATATGCGCGTTTAGAGAGAGATTTTACATTAGTTAGGAGACACACGCTTATAGTGTGAGGGGTTATTTTTTATTCGGAAGAGAATTTTGTTGTTTTGAAGTCAGTTTTGTTGGTTTGTTGAGGTGGTTGAATATAATTGTGGTGATCTTAATTGATCAGGGTTTATTGGTTGTAATTTGTTGTTTTGGTTGTTGAGTTATATCTATTTGTGAAGATATAATTGGTTGATATTGGTTGAATGTTTGGTATTATATCAAGATTATATTAGTTTGCTGCTTTGTTTTGAGGATATATGTAAATATTGGTGCTGTAGTTTAAGTTGTTTTCTGATGCCGATTAGATTGTGTGAAGTTAATATTGTTGGATGAATGTTTGTGGTTTATACCGTATCTTAGAGTTGTAAAAATATTCATTTTTTTGTGTTCTTCATTTTGTGGTGATTTTATTTGTTGTTTGATCATAAGTTGTTAGAGCTTGGGCTCGCCAGGTGTCTTGTTTCGTATAAAAAAGACGTATACGTGAAAAGATATTTCATATAAGTGGCTGATAAATGATGTGTGTTTGTTTTTTGGGTGTAAAATAATGATCAGAGTTCTTTGTTTTGGGTGTAAATAAAGTAATCAAGTTTGTTGTTTACATGTATATATTGATTTGAGATAGAAAAGGATTAAAAATACCTAAAAAAAGATAGTGTTAACTAAACAATTTACATGCTTAGTTTTCCAACTGAGAATATTCACTTTTATGTCAGGCGGTGCTGCCCAGCCTCCATATCTTGGAAATTGGTTCTAGTATTTATTACTAAATCTTTTCTTAGATTAAATAACATCAAGGCAGACATTTCTCCTGACAATTTGGGGGCTCGTCCGGGATATTCTCTTTAAGTTGGAATCTTTTCTGGCAAAATATTGTTTGTTAAACTTTGATAAAAATTTTGTTAAACTTTAAATCATTTACGATCTGTTGGTAAAATGTAGCAGTGTAAAATGCTGTTAGGCGAAAATCGATAAACCTTCGTTGTAGTGTTATACAAGTAAACTCTCTGTACAATAGAGTTTAAGTAGAGAGTTATATGTATAGAAGCGGTGACGGGCTGTGTTTAAAAGTTTATTTATACTGAAGAAGTTATTGCATTTTAGCAGGAGAGCACCCTTTGTTGAATACTGTTTATACGGTGATAGAATTAAGTGGTCCTTGGGAGACATTTGTTTCGATAGTTTGAGTCATTGTGTTAATAAGTTTATATCGATGATAAAGATATAACTTATAATTTGTTGAGGTTATA
This sequence comes from Ruditapes philippinarum, assembly GCF_026571515.1. Lineage (NCBI taxonomy): Eukaryota > Metazoa > Mollusca > Bivalvia > Venerida > Veneridae > Ruditapes > Ruditapes philippinarum. The sequence continues at coordinate 301,499 of NW_026861563.1, forward strand.
AACATCAGTAGTTGATTAAAGTTTATAACCGGTGTTCAGTGGGTGATTATTCATAAAAGTGTTTATCATAGTTGAATAGAAAGTTTTTGCTGCCGGTGCTCAGTTGGTTGTTTTATTAAAGTTTACATTGTTGTTAAACACTACAGGAAGATTATTATCTCGGTCCCGCTGGTTGTTATGTTGATACAAGTTCATTGCCGGTGCCCGGTAGTGCCATTGTTATATAGAGATTAGATTTGGAATAACGATTGTCGGTGCTACAGAGTACACCATTTTGTTGAGTAATAAGTGTTTATTTTACGGTTTCGTAAAAAAAGTTTATTATTTTTGTAATAGTAATCATTATTAAGTAATTATGGATTATGATAAATGGGTATCATTGGGGAGAGAGGCTTGGGTTGAAGGAGGGGAGTTACGTGATTATGTTCAAAAGAAAGAATCAGAATATCTTGATAGAGAAGAGAGAAATATTAGACGTGAAGAAGATAAACGGCGATTTGAGGCCGAGCGTAAAGCAAAAGAAGATGAACGTGAGGAAGAGCGACGGCGATTTGAGGCCGAGCGTAAAGCAAAAGAAGCTGAACGTGAGGAAGGGCGACGGCGTTTTGAGGCCGAGCGTCTAGAAAAAGAGGCCGAACGTGAGGAAAAGAAACGTTTTATTTCAAGCTGAAGTAGAGATGAAAATGAAAGAACAAAGAATAGAATTAATGAAGTTTTAAAAATCGAGGCTGGGGATCGCCTTGATACCCACCTAGCACCGGTTTGAGGCCAAGATTGCCTAAAATTTGAAGAGTCAAAAGATGACATAGATGCTTATATAGAGCGTTTTTTGAAAGATTCTCTATCAGTCAAGGATGGAAAGAAGACACATGGGCAATAAGCTTAAGTTCGTTATTAACGGGGAAAGGTCTTGAAGTTTACACTAGTATGCTCCTGAGCAAGCATCAGACTATCAAAAATTAAAAACAGCAGTTTTGAAAAGATACCAATTAACAGAAGACGGTTTCAGAAAATAATTTAGAGAGAGTAAGCCGGAACAAGGGGAGACTGTAAACCAATTTATGGCTCGCTTAGATAGGTACTTTAGTAGATGGACAGAAATGGCCGACGCTGCGGATACAGTAGATAAATTGAAAGATCTTATTATTAGAGAGCAATTTGTCAAAGTTTGTTCAACAGAAGCTAGCTCTTTTTCTAAAGGAACGCAAAGCCAAAGGATCGTAGAGATGTCATCTCTTGGCTGAACAATACTTAGAGGCTCATGGCGGTACAATTACAAATAGTAAAAGCTCAAAAGTTGCCAATTTTTCAAATAATCACCAATACGCCTTAATCAAGGTAATCTATCGAAACCATACAGCGCTTTCACAGAAAAATAGAAAAGTAACATGCTTCATATGTAATAGAGAGGGGCATGTGGCCAGAGATTGTCGAGATCAGACTAAGAAAAGATATGGGGCTGCTGCAATGTCATATGGAGAAGCAAAATAGAAATTACTTTAAAACAAATCGGGATTCTTCACCAAGGAACTGGCGTAGTAGGCTGGAGAATGTCGACGAGATTGTAGATCGGATGATAAATAAGTATCGGGGGTTATGTTATGTCAATTTCTCCAACAAGTTCTTATGATGGTTTGTATTGAAGAGGAAAACTTAAATTAGCCAATGGTAATTCTGTGCCTGTCATTACAAGTAGCTGTACAATTGAATCATTAGAAGGTGAACGTCAATTGGATCTGAAACTAGGATATGTTGGTAATCAAGAGGTGAAAGTTCTTAGAGAACACTGGTTGCGAGTTAGCAGTAGTTAAAAAGAAGTTTAGTGGAAGAAGATCAAATGCTGAATAAAAATTGTGTCATGATAGCAATAGATGGTCGGGCCAGGTTGGTACCTATGGCAAAAATAGACATTGATACACCTTATTATAAGGGTGAAATAGAAGCTATGGTTTTAGAGTCAGCAATTTGTGACTTAGTCTTGGGCAATATTCAGGGCTGTACTTTTGATAAGCCAAATGAGAAGTGGGTTAGCCGTAGAGAAGTAACAAACATAGCTGCTGTTGTTACTAGAGCACAGGCCGAGAAAGAGAAGAAAGCAATGCAACCTCTTAAAGTTCCAAAGGTCGAAGATAACGAAATTACGGTAGAATGTTCTTAAGAAAGAACAATCAAATGACAATACGTTACAGCGTTTGTGGCAGTATGCTAGGGAAAATAAGATCATGAAAACAAAACACGGTAACAATTTTAGATATGAAGTAGAAAAAGATGTGTTGTATAGAATATTTGAGACGGTGAAAGGTGATTTGAAGTCTGAAACAAAACAAATAGTTGTTCCTAGTAAATATACAAAAGAGTTATGTCATTAGCTCATGAATCTATAGTGGGTGGGCATTTGTCTGTACGCAAGACTTTAGACAGGATACAGTCCTATTTTCACTGGCCTTAGGTATTCTAGTGATATACAACTAGATTTTGTCGTTCCTGTGACATTGGTCAGAATGAACGGTGCCCAGGGGTAGTACTTCAGAAATGCTCTTTTAGGTGAAATATGCCTATTATTGATACTCCGTTCCAGAGAATTGTCGGTTGATTTGAATAGAGCATAACCCTGTTAGTCGGAAAGGGAAATAGGTAGCATATTAACTGTAGTTGATTATGCTACTAATCTACCACGAACTGTTGCTTTACCAAATGAAGACTGAAAATATAGCTGAGCATTGTTATAGTATATTTTTTGCAAGATGTAGGTTTCCCATCGGAAATACTTAGTGATAGGTGGAAAGTCAGATCACGTCACAACTTATGGATAGAAGTTTGTAGGCTTAGTTATTCATCTAATACAGTTGTTTACGACCCCTTACAATCCAAAATGTAATGGTCTTGTGAGAGAATGAATGGTATTTTAAAAAGCATGTTGAAGAAAATGTGCCAAGAACGACGACTAAGGATTGGGATAGATATTTGTCTGCGGTTCTCTTTGCATACAGAGAAGTCCCTCAGTCAGTACAGGGTTCTCACCATTTGAACTTTTATATGGCAGAACTGTTAGAGGTCCCATGCAAGCACTAAAAGAATTATGGCGACAGAGACAGAAGTACCAGAGACACGTAATACCTATGAGTACGTCCTAGAGATTTGAGAAAATAGATTAGAACAAACATGCAAGATTGCTAGAGAGAATCTCAGCAACTCACAAGAAGAGTATAAACATCATTATGATAAGAAAACACCGACCAAGAAGTCTTAAGAAAGGAGACAAAGTTTTATTGCTCCTGCCTTCAACACACAATAAACTGATGTTACAATGGAAAGGTCCATTTGTTGTAAGTGAAGCAGTTAACAAGTTTGACTACAAAGTTAAAGTAGGTGATAGAATTGGGATGTACCACATAAATCTTCTAAAGAAATACGAAGAAAGAGAAGATAGAATTTGTGCGAGTGTAGCTGTAATAGAAGCTGAAAATAATGATGATACTGGGGTAGTTGATGATGAAAATCTTTTTAGAAACTAGTAGACACACAAGGTGAAGAGACGTACAGAGATGTTAATGTTAATGATCAATTAACACTTGAACAAAAATCAGAAGTTAATGCGTTGCTTCAAGAATTTGAGGATATTTTTACTGACGTTCCTGGAACTACAGATCTTGAATCTCACAAGATTGAGTTGACTGACAAAACACCAATTCGTGTTAGACAATATGCGATACCATATGCAAAAAGGACAGCGGTAGAGGATGAAATTAAGAAAATGCTTGATATGTGGTATCATTGAACCAGCAAATTCTGATTATAATTCTCCAATTGTTTTGGTGAAGAAAAAGGATAATACAAACCGCTTTTGTATTGATTTCAGACGACTCAACTCTGTAACAAAGTTTGATACAGAACCAATGGGTTAATGTTGAGGATGTGATGGCAAAGCTAAAAGAAGATAAGTTCTTCACAAAAATTGATTTGACCAAAGGTTTTTGGCAAATACCAATTGAAGCAAAATCAAGACATCTCACAGCATTTTTCTACAACAGAAGGTAGTTACCAATTCAGAAAGATGCCATTTGGAATGGTCAATTTTGGTGCAACATTTAATAGAATGATGCGGAAGTTTGCTTTCCGGAGTGAATGATACTGATAACTATGTTGACGATGTGCTTGGACATACGGTTACATGGAGAGACACATGAAGATGTTGAGACAATTGTTCGAAAGAATACGAAACGCAAATATCACAGTTAAGCCTTCTAAATGTATGATTGGATTTGAAAGTATACCATTTACCGGTCATGTTGTTGGCAAAGGACAAATGCAAATGGAAGATGACAAATTAGTCAAAATTAAAGACGCTATGCGACCAGAGTCAAAGAAGCAACTGAGATCGTTTCTTGGTTTAGCTGGATACTACAGAAAATTTATTGCTTCATTTGCAGAAATTGCTTCACCCTTGACTGATCTTACGAAGAAAGGACAGCCAATTAAAATCATATGGAAACCAGACCATGAAAAAGCCTTTACGACATTGAAGCAAGTACTGACACGATCACCAATACTACGACTTCCAGACTTTTCAAAGTCATTTGTTTTGCAATGTGATGCCTCAGATACAGGAGTAGGGGCTGCACTTCTTCAACAGTTTGATGATGGTCTGCTTCCAATAGCTTACGCGAGTAAGAAATTGTTGAATCGAGAAAGAAACTACTCGGTTATCGAAAGGGAATGTCTTGCGATGGTATTTGGAATAAAGAAATTCAACAAATATTTGTACGGGAAAGAATTTGAGCTGCATACAGACCATGCTCCTTTAACGTATATTCAGAAATGTAAAGTTGAAAGTGGCCGCATAATGAGATGGGCATTATTTCTACAGAACTATAAGTTTAGAATAGTAGCTGTGAAAGGAAAGGACAACGTATGTGCAGATTACCTAAGTAGACTCGATACTTGAAAAGAGACACTGTAGATTATTCATGTTGTTTGAAAACAGTGGAGTGTTTTCTTGAGTAGGGGGCTGTCAGAATAATCATGAAGTTTATATGTAGATATGTATCTTACAACGAGTTAATATTTCCCTACAGTGATATATTGTTGTAGATGAAACAACGAGTTAATATTTCTTTACAGTGATACATTGTTTTTAGTAGATTGTAAATATCATGTTTAAACCAGTCGCTGTATGTATACATGTTTAAAGGTCAGATCGTTTAGCTAGCAAATATGCGCGTTTAGAGAGAGATTTTACATTAGTTAGGAGACACACGCTTATAGTGTGAGGGGTTATTTTTTATTCGGAAGAGAATTTTGTTGTTTTGAAGTCAGTTTTGTTGGTTTGTTGAGGTGGTTGAATATAATTGTGGTGATCTTAATTGATCAGGGTTTATTGGTTGTAATTTGTTGTTTTGGTTGTTGAGTTATATCTATTTGTGAAGATATAATTGGTTGATATTGGTTGAATGTTTGGTATTATATCAAGATTATATTAGTTGCTGCTTTGTTTTGAGGATATATGTAAATATTGGGTGCTGTAGTTTAAGTTGTTTTCTGATGCCGATTAGATTGTGTGAAGTTAATATTGTTGGATGAATGTTTGTGGTTTATACCGTATCTTAGAGTTGTAAAAATATTCATTTTTTTGTGTTCTTCATTTTGTGGTGATTTTATTGTTGTTTGATCATAAGTTGTTAGAGCTTGGGCTCGCCAGGTGTCTTGTTTCGTATAAAAGACGTATACGTGAAAAGATATTTCATATAAGTGGCTGATAAATGATGTGTGTTTGTTTTGGGTGTAAATAATGATCAGAGTTCTTTGTTTTGGGTGTAAATAATAATCAGAGTTTGTTGTTTACATGTATATATTGATTTGAGATAGAAAAGGATAAAAAATACCTAAAAAAAAGATAGTGTTAACTAAACAATTACATGCTAGTTTTCCAACTGAGAATATTTCACTTTTATGTCAGGCGGTGCTGCCCAGCCTCCATATCTTGGAAATTGGTTCTAGTATTTATTACTAAATCTTTTCTTAGATTAAATAACATCAAGGCAGACATTTCTCCTGACACCTTCAATAGATGAATTTAAGCATGACCTGAATGGATAAAAAGTTTTCAGTAAATTGATACTATCAACTTGTCCTAAACAAGGAATCATGGTCTATTACTTTTTTTTCAACAAGTGAATTTTTTTCAAAAGACAATTGGATCTTTGATTCAAGGGATCCGTGGAGCAAAGAATATTTTGGAAGATATCATAATTTTTCGGGAAAAGCCAACAAGACCACGATAAAGCTGTACAAAAGGAACTGAAAGTACAGCTCAACAATGGTCTTACTTTGAACAGGAACTAATGTGAATACAACAAGACAAAAGTCACTTTCAGTTTCTTTGGGGTTGTGTTCAGAATCGGAAATCTCGCGAATTCATTCACAAGATAGAACCACCCACAAATATCAGGGAAATGAGAAGTTTTCTGGGTATGACAACTTATTGTTCTAGATTCATACCAAACTATGAGACTTTTACAGAACCATTACGAAAACTGACTGTAAAAGATGTCGCTTGGGAATGGAACGACAAGGCATTTTAACAATTGAACAAGAGCCATGTCAACATGGCCATCCCCCGCCGAATGTGTTTGCTCATTGGAAGAATGTTTATGTAGTAGAGCAGAATAATTCCATTTTAAGAGGTCTTTTGGTAATGAAAACTGATGGCTATAGTGATTACAGATTTGAAACCTATGTGAATACTGATGGCTGAAAATAACAAAGGGCAATAACTGAAAAATAATGCAGGGTAGGTTATCATTCTTGTGTGCTGCATCCCTCCTCAGTAAAATCTATCCACCTATGAAGTTTCAAGTTGATACCTCAAATTCTTTTTGAGAAAAAAATTGAATTGAAAAATTAAGTATGAAAAATAACAAAGGGCAATAACTCAAAAATTATAAAAGGTAGAGTTATCATTCTTGTGCACTGCACACCTCCTGAGTTAGATCTATGCACCTATGAAGTTTCATAATGATATCTGAAAGGCCTTTTGAGTTATGCTCTGGACAAAAATTAATTTTGCAAAATAAAAAAAAGGGCAATAACTAAACAATTATGCAGGGTAGAGTTATCGTTCTTGTGCACTGCACTTTTCCTCAATGAGATCCATCCACCTATGAAGTTTCAAGTTGATACCTCAAATACTTTTTGAGATAAGCTCCGGACAAAATAGTATGAAAAAGAACAAAGGGCAATAACTCAAAAATTGTACAGGAAAGAGTTATCATTCTTGTGCACAGCATTCCTCCTCAATAAAATCTATCCACCTATGACATTCCATGTTGACATCTCAAACACTTTTGAGTTATGCTCTACTCGGGTGAAAAATTAGGTATGAAAAATAACAAAGGGCAATAACTCAAAAATTATGAAAGGTAGAGTTATCATTCTTGTGCTCTGCACACTTCCTGAGTGAGATCTATGCACCTATGAAGTTTCATTTTGATATCTCAAAGGCTTTTTGAGTTATGCTCTGGACAAAAATTAATTTTGAAAAAATAACAAAGGGCAATAACTCAAAAATAATGCAAAGTAGAGTTATCATTCTTGTGCACTGCACTCCACCTCAATGAGATCCATCCACCTATGAAGTTTCAAGTTGATACCTCAAATACTTTTTGAGATATTAAGCTCTGGACAAAATAGCATGAAAAAGAACAAAGGACAATAACTAAAAAATTGTATAGGGAAGAGTTATCATTCTTGCGCACAACATTCCTCCTCAATAAGATCTATCCACCTATGACATTTCATGTTGATATCTCAAACACTTTTTGAGTTATGCTCCACTCAGGGTGAAAAATTAAGTATGAAAAATAACAAAGGGCAATAACTCAAAAATTATGAAAGGTAGAGTTATCATTATTGTGCACTGCACACCTCCCGAGTGAGATCTATGCACCTATGAAGTTTCATGTTGATATCTCATAGGCTTTTGGAGTTATGCTCTGGACAAAAATCAATTTTGAAAAATAACAAAGGGCAATAACTCAAAAATTATGCAGGGTAGAGTTATCATTCTTGTGCACTGCACTCCTCCTCAATGAGGTCTATCCACCTATGAAGTTTCAAGTTGATAACTCAAATACTTTTAGAGATATGCTCCGGACAAAAATGTCGGACGGAAGGACGGAGACTATTTCTATATCCCCCGCCGCCTTTTCGGCGGGGGATAAAAAGGTAATTGCATGCTATAAACAGTACAATTACAAAGATGATCTTAAATGCTATGTTTGAAAGTGTAAAAGCATTATCTAGGACATACTTACCATAGTGATCTCAAATTCATAAACTGATGTCAGTCTTGACATGGACATTATTTTAACAACTTTACCCTTTCTCAGAATAAATTAACAATTATAGCGGCCATATGTTTATGAGCTTCTCTGAAATTTCTCTCTAGTTTCAAACAAAAGCAGATCAAGATAAGCTATCTTTTTACATGTTTATTTGTACAGTCAATTGTATTACTTCCCTTTATTTGATATTCATTAATGCTATGTTACATATGCATGTATGATCATGCCTCTCTGAGTACCTGGACATCTCAACTTGATCTATGGTCTTAACAACATGTATTAACTAGTCATAATAAATAGCAGTATACTTTGAATTTTGTTATCATCCATACAACGTAACAACATGTTGAATTTTATTTCCAATTTTTCCAATTTTTGTTTCATAATCAGGTATTTAGTATTTAACAGATAATATTTTATCTGCCTTATAGTATGTTCACCTGTATGCAAGGTGTGAATATCTTATTATACAAACAAATACATATACTTGCTCATTTTAACAGTTAATGTGATTTATATTTTCAAGCACATTCAATGCATAATAACACGGTATTCTTGTAACAAGAAATATCGCCCTTTATAGCCCTTGACTCACATTGGTAACTCTGTTATAGAAACTTGCCATAAATGGGTACATGGAAGTGTTCCGTTATGGAAAAAATAAAAGTAGTGACCTACTAAGTATAACCAATCAATATACGATATATAAAGAGCTTGACCTTTGAACTAGTGACACAATTATGACTAATAAATATGTTAAATATGAAGACTTTGTGATAAAAAATTTTTTTCAAGATAATAAGTGGAAATCATATTTACACTTAAGGCCCCTGTGTCCTTGACCTATGAACTAGTGATCTCAATCAATATGGGTCATCTACTATATAGGCTATTCAATATGTGAAATATGAAGACTTTGTGATAATTGTTTTTATGATGACAAGCAGAAACCATTATGACATTTAACTTGGCACCTGTGACCTAGACCTTTAACCTAGTTACCCTAAAATAAAAACAGGTCATCTAATAGTTATGACCAATCAATATGTGAAATATGAAGACTCTATGATAAATTGTTTTCAAGATAATAAGCAGAAACCATTCTGATATTTAAGGCACCTGTGACCTTGACCTTTTGAACTAGTGACCCCAAAATCAATAGGGGTCATCTAATAGCTATGACCAATCAATATGTGAAATATGAAGACTTTCTGCTAGATTGTTTTCAAGATAATAAGTGGAAACAATTCTGACAATAAAGACCCTGGTGACCTTGACCTTTGAACTAGTGACCCCAAAATCAATAGGGGTCATCTACGAGCTATGACCAATCACTATGTGAAATATGAAAACTTTTTGATGACCAGTTTTCAAGATAATTAGCGGAAACCATTTTGACATTTAAGGCCCCTGTGACCTTGACCTTCAACCTAGTAACCCAAGAATCAATAGGGGACATCTACTAGTTATGATCAATCACTATTTGAAATATATAGACTTTGTGATGACTAGTTTTCATGGTAATCAGCAGAAACCATTTTGAAATTACAGGCCCCTGTGACCTTGACCTTTAATCTAGTGACCCCAAAATCAATAGGGGTCCTCTTGTAGTTAAGACCAATCACTGTGTGAAATATTAAGACTTTGTGAAGAATAGTTTTCAAGATAATCAGTAGAAACCATTTTGACATTTAAGGCCCCTGTGACCTTGACCTAGTAACCCTAAAATCAATAGGGGTCATCTACTAGCTATGACCAATCAGTATGTGAAATATGAAGACTTTGTGATAAATAGTTTTTAAGATAATCAGAGGAAACCATGTGGTCTACACACAGACAGACTGCCATCATAAAAGCTCACGTCTTAGCATTTTGTGCACAGGTGAGCTAAAACATAGTACATTTTGGTCTTCTACTCAATAAGGAAAATCATCCTATGAAGTCTGAAGGCTATGGATCAAATTGTCCTCTAGATTGTTTCTTTACTGACAGGAAACAAAGTTTTCTAAAGACTGCTGGATATTTGCAAAACAACATACTTTCTCATGAATGTAGATATAATAAATTAATGAACTAAAGTGTAAAAGTCTATTTTCAGCACTGATGACACTGATTATTCCACCCAAAGTCTAAAGGCTATCTAAACCTATCAGGTTTTGATAAATGATGTTGCGAGGAGAAACTGTAGGGAAGTTTGTTTGAACTAAGGATCTTGGGAAGTTGCAACAATGATTATGAGCCCTGTATTTCTTCTGCATTCCAATTTTTACATATGCAATATTTCCATTACACTTTCATTTTGTTCCATTCATTTGTCACTTGTCTAAATAATACCAGCTCTGATGAAGGCACATAGCTTGTTTTTTTACTTAAACATAAGAACTTCTTGGATTGCATTTGCACAAAATGTTTTGACCGATTTTGCAAATACTTGTATATTATCATCTGTTCATCATTTTCTCGACATGGTACATGCCAGCCCATTTTTGTTTCAGTTGTGGTAAATTTGTATCTTTCTGGGAACTGAAAACATAAACAAGAAGGTGTTTGTCAAACAAAAATGCCACAGGTAAAGATTTTTGTCAGTAACAATTTTTCAAAAGAGGTTTACCAATTCACTCAGTTATACACAAAAAAATGCCAAAAATATGTATTGTGCACAGTTTTATATCTTGACAGAGTCATGTTGTTTTGTAATTGTGAAACAAGGGTGCCATAGTCACAAAATACGCCCGTTTACGAAAGCTTTAGATGGAGATGGGGGCATTATGGATAAGTGTTATCTAGCAAGCAAGTTTCTATTCTTGGCACTGTGTTGTTAAATGAACCTTAAAACAAATCAGTAGGGAAGATATGCACAGGATGTGTGACCTTGACCTTGGTCTCAGGGACCTGAATTTTATGCACGGCACTCAGCCTCACAATGATGAACATTTGTGCCAAATTATATCGAAATCCCTCTATGCATGTAGAAGTTTTGCTCCAGACAAGCGTTTTTCTATGAGCCCTAACTGTGACCTTCACCTTTGACCTAGAGACTTGGTTCATGTGCAGGGCACTACGTCTCATGGTGGTGAACAATTCGATGCATGACAAAGTACAGCCCGGACACGATTGTGTGTACCTATTAATTCTAATTTTGATAATGTGAAACTTCAAAATGTTAGTGTGACCTTGACCTTTGAGGTAGGGACGTAAGTCTTGAATCAGACACATTTTCTTGATGTGGTAGACATTTATGCCAAGTTATTCTAAAATCTTTCGATGCATGACAAAGTTACAGCCCGGACACGATTGCATGTGCCTATTAATTCTAATTGTGATAATGTGAAACTTCAAAATGTTAGTGTGACCTTGACCTTTGAGGCAGGGACATGGTTCTTAAACGTGACACATCGTCTTGATGTAGTAGACATTTATACCAACTTATTTCAAATTCCTTCAATGTATGACAAAGTTACAGTCCGGACACGAATGAAGTGGAAACGCACAGACGGCGTTCTCACAGGACAGTAATTATGTGGCTACTCTATTGTTCTTTCCATTGTTCTTTTTAGCCGCACAAAAGAAAATAGCCACTTTTTTTTTTTTTTTTTTTTTTACGTCACATCGACACAGTATTGGTCATATCGCGACGTTCCAGCTTTACTGGTGGAGGAAGACTTCAGGTGCCCTTCCGTGCATAATATATATATTATTTCAGGCACGAACGGGTATCCGAGTAGAACCACCGGCGTTCCGTAAGCTAGCTGGATAGCTTCCTCACATGAAATAATCCAAAGTCCCTGTAGGGATTCGAACCCACAGCGGTGAGTCGCAAGTGGTTTGAAGTCAACAACCTTAACCACTCGGCCACAGACGCCCAAATAGTGACCTTGACCTTTGACCTTGTGATCCCAAAATCAATCAGGGTCTTCTACTCAACATGGACAATCATCCTATGAAGTTTGAATATTGTGGGCTAAATGGAACTTAAGTTATGCTCCAGAAACCAAATTGCTAACGGACGGACGCCAGGGGGTATAACATATGCCTGAAGTTCTTTTGGACATATAAAAAGCAAAAAATCAGCAAATTCAAGCAAAATTTATACATCTGACCATTAAAATTCAAGGTCATACATGAATGAAGGTCAAGTAAAATCTGGTCTACTTGAAGGTCTTCTTGTGTGGGTTGTTGTGGCCTAGTATGAAGACAATACACCGAAACCTTATGATCAAGTTTGTGGATGGACATTGGAACGCCACCACGACTGTAACAATATCTCTATTTTTTTCTTCGTAAAAAAAAAGTCGAGCTACAAATTATGACCAACTTTAAAGTTTTCAGATGGCAATGGCTTTGGCAATGGCAATAACAAAATCAAGGACAGCTTGACTGTAGCTATTGAAGCTCTTCTTTTCTTCGAAAACCGAGATATAAAAAAGGTGAACATACATAAAATTTATCAGGGGGTTTAAAAAATATTCTTCGTTGTTTTCTCCATGATTCAAAGAATGGCCTCAGCTCTTTATCTATAAGCGAAATATGATCCCCAAAGTCATCATTCGTCAGTACATAACATTCTGGTCCCGACATGAAAGCTGCAAGCATTATGTAAATGTCATCACTTGACCTGTAAAAGTGAAAAAAATTTGCCTAAATTATTAATAAAGATTGAATCTGTACATAAGACAAGAGCAATCAGTAATCACATGTGTCGCCTCATGATGGCCAATTTCATGTTGGGACAAATTTTGTGACAGACGGACAGACAGACAGACAGTGCACAACTAGACTTGGTATTGATCATTCCTGTAAAGTTTGATAAAATTGCACCAGGAGTTTATGAGGAGTAATCCGGACAAGCTTTTGCGTATCTGGCAACACACAGAAAAAAACACCTTTTTATCAAAGGGCCATAACTCTGCCAAAAATCATTCACCCGTAAAACCCGTGCAATATGCGCAAGGACTTGAGCTACAGATCAATCCTGTAAAGTTTCATTGAAATTGCATAAGTGGTATAAGAGAAGTAGTCATGACAAACTTTAAAAATAAAAATTATTAAAGGGCCATTACTCTGACAAAAATCATTGAACCGGAAAATGCTGACAATATGCACAACTAAACTTGGTACTGATCATTCCTGTAAAGTTTGGATGAAATTGCACAAGTAGTTTATGAGGAGTAGTCCGGACAAGCTTTTGTGTATCTGGCAACACACAGAAAAAAACACCTTTTTATCAAAGGGCCATAACTCGGCCAAAAATTATTCAACCGGAAAACCTGTGCAATATGCGCAAGGACTTGAGCTACAGATCAATCCTGTAAAGTTTCATTGAAATTGCATTAGTGGTATAAGAGAAGTAGTCCGGACAAACTTTAAAATTAAAAATTATTAAAGGGCAATAACTCTGACAAAAATCATTGAACCGGAAAATGCTGACAATATGCACAACTAGACTTGGTACTGATCATTCCTGTAAAGTTTGGATGAAATTGCAACAGTAGTTTATGAGGAGTAGTCCAGACAAGCTTTTGTGTATCTGGCAACACACAGAAAACAAGAACTGTTGGAGGACAGTATTGGCTCGACTATTCAAAATGTTGTCACAAGGGTGATTTATTGAGTATAATAATGTTAGTTACCTATGAATACATAAAATTGACTGAAAAGGTACACAGGCTTGTTATAAAGATGTTTTATCAAGTAAATCACTGCTTTATTATTATGAATGCATAAAAATGTCCCCAAAAAGGCACAAACTCTTCAGTAGTTATGGAGATAACAGCTTACAAGCAAAATTTTACTATGAATTTTTAAGTTGAAAAAGGGGAGAAAAATCAGCCTAAATGCAAGATAGAATTATGGATCTTGGTCAGTGACCTACAATTATGATTCTAAATGCATATGTGAAGTTTTAAATAAATATCTTTAATAGTTGTTGAGATATGTAATACTTGCATGTAAACATTAACCAATAGACTAAGTAGAAAAGGGGAGATGAATCAGCCTAAATGCGAGTAGAGTTATAGAACTTGGTCAGTGACATACAATTATGACTCTCCAATTATGACCCTAAGCACATGTGTAAAGTTTCAAGTAAATATCTTTGAAGAACTTTAACCTTTAACCAAAATTTCTTAGAGTTTCAAAGGGGCAAATAATTCTGCAAATATTGCAGTCAGAGTTATGCAATTTTGCAAACTGATGTACATTGTTACTATAAAAAAGTATTGTAAATTTCAATTGAATATCTCAAGCAATAATTGAGATATTTGACTTTACAAAAAAAAGCATTAACCAAATTTCTAAGTTATAAAGGGGCATAATTCTGTAAATATTATAGGCAAAGTTATTCAACTTGTCAATATGATGAGCATTGTTACTATCAATAGGTATTGTAAGTTTCAATTGAATATCTCAAGAAATAATTGAGATATTTGAATCTACAAAATCTTTAACCAAAATTTCTAAGTTGAAAAGGGGCATAATTCTGTAAATATTGTAGGCAGAGTTATCCAACTTGTCAATCTGATGTATATTGTTACTATAAATAAGTATTGTAAGTTTCAATTGAATATCTCAAGCAATAATTGAGATATTTAAATTTACAAAAAACTTTAACCAAAATTTCTAAGTTAAAAAGGGGCATAATTCTGTCAATATTGTAGGCAGAGTTATCCAACTTGTCAATCTGATGTATATTGTTACTATAAATAAGTATTATAAGTTTCAATTGAATATCTCAAGCAATAATTGAGATATTTGAATTTACAAAAAACTTTAACCAACGCAGACGCCGACGCGGACGCGGACGCCGGGGCCACTACAATAGCTCTCATATTCTTCGAATAGTCGAGCTAAAAACACCTTTTTATCAAAGGGCCATAACTCGGCCAAAAATCATTCAACTGAAAACCCGTGCAATATGCGCAAGGACTTGAGCAACAGATCAATCCTGTAAAGTTTCATTGAAATTGCATAAGTGGTATAAGAGAAGTAGTCCGGACAAACTTTAAAAATAAAAATTATTAAAGGGCCATAACTCTGACAAAAATCATTGAACCGGAAAATGCTGACAATATACACAACTAGACTTGGTACTGATCATTCCTGTAAAGTTTGGATGAAATTGCACCAGTAGTTTATTAGGAGGAGCCCGGACAAGATTTGTGACAGACTTGTGACACCTCATAAATACCTATGTTAGTTTCACATGTTAAAATTTAAGAACATTTTCTAAGTCAATTTTTGACCTTCAAGTGTGATCTGGACCTTAAACCGACACAAAGGTAACATGGGTTCTGCACATAACCTTGTTGAGGTGAACATTTGAGTAAAATTTGAAGAAAATTCTTCCATCAGTATAGGATTTATATAGGTGACACGACATATTGCCTAATATTTGATTGCATGTAAATAAAATTTTAAGACTTAAAAAGGGGCATAACTTTGTCAAAATGCAATACAGAGTTATGAAACTTGACCTGCATATCTCAATTGTGACACTTCATAAATATTTTAAGTTTCAAGCAAATACCTTTTCTAGTTTCATAAATATTCAAATACATGTTAAAATTGAAGAATATTTTCTAAGTCAATTTTTGACCTTCAATTGTGACCTTGACCTTACACCAGCAAAAGAGTAACATGGGTTCTGCACATTACCTTGTTGAGATGAACATTTTAGCCAAGATTGAAGAAAATCTTTCAATTAGTGTAGGGCTTACAGAGCGGACACAACATACTGTCTAATATTTGATTGTTTGATATTTGACCTTCAATTGTGACCTTGACCTTGAGCTGACACATGGGCAACATGGGTTCTGCACATCCCTTTGTTGAGATGAACATTTGAGCCAAGATTGAAGAAAATCCTTCAATTAGTGTAGGACTTACAGAGCGGACACAACATACTGTCTAATATTTGTTTGATATTTGACCTTCAATTGTGACCTTGACCTTGAGCTGACACATGGGCAACATGGGTTCAGCACATCCCATTGTTGAGGTTAACATTTAAGCCAAGATTGAAGAAAATCTTTCAATTAGTGTTGGACTAACAAAGCAGACACGACATACTGTGTAATATTTGACCTTCAATTAAGACCTTGACCTTGAGCTGACACATGGGCAACATGGGTTCTGCACATCCTCTTGTTGAGGTGAACATTTTAGCCAAGTTTGAAGAAAATCCTTCAATTGGTATAGGATTTATAGAGCGGACACGATAGTGGAGACGGACGGACAGATGCGACAAAGAGAATCCATTATAGCCCCCCCCCCCTACAATTTGTGGTGGGGGTGTAATTAAGAGTTGGTAAATGTTGAATGAATGCCAAATGCATTGTTTTCAAGTAAGTCATAGCCCAGAATGAAAATAAACAAGATGGCTAAGATGGCCCTACATCCCTCATCTGACCCATCAAACTAATCCGAGCAATTACTTAGACAAGCATCCTGACCAAGTTTGATGATAATGTAGTCAGAAATATGACCTCTATAGTGTTTACAAGGTTTTTCCATATTTGCGCAGTGTGACCTAGTTTTTGCCCCAAGGTGACCCATATTTGAACTTGACCTAACAAAACAAACTTGCAATGGTAAGTCAATGGATGCTATGGAAAGTCATTGGGGGCTAAATAAGTCTATGGGTGCTATGGAAAGTCAATGGCTGCTATGTGAGTCACTGGTTGTTGTGGAAGTCAATAGTTGCTATGGAAAATCAGTGGTTGCTACAAAAAGTCACTTGTTGCTATGGAAGTCACTGATTGCTTTGGAAAATTAGTAGTTGCTAGAAAGTCAATGCTTACAGTGGTAAGTCACTGGATGCTATGGAAAGTCATTAGGGGCTAAAGAAGTTTATGGTTGCTATAGAAAGTCAATGGTTGCTATGAAATGTCAATGGATGCTATGGAACATCAGTTGTTACTACAGAAAGTCACCTTTTGCTATGGAAGTCACTGATTGCTTTGGAAAGTTAGTCATTACTATGGTAGTCAATGGTTGCTATGGAAAGACAAGGGTTGCAGTGGCAAGTCACTGGATGCTATGGGATGTCACTGGCTGCTATGGAAGTCTATGGTTGCTATGGAAACTCACTCGATGCTGTGGAAATCAATGGTTGCTATGGAAAGTCACTTTTTGCTACAGAAAGTCATTTGTTGCTGTGGAAGTCATTGATTGCTATGGATAGTTAGTGGTTGCTATTGAAGTCAATGTTTGCTACGGTATTCAATGGTTGCAATATTGGTCACTGGCTGCTATGGAATGTCAATGGTTGCCATGGAAATGCACTTGTTGTTATGAAAGTCACTTGTTGCTTAATAGGTTTACGATTGCTATGGAAAATCAATGGTTGCCATGTAAGTCAATGGTTGCTATGCAAGTCACTGGTTGCTATTTGAAGTCACTGGTTGCTATGGAAGTCAATGGTTGCTATGAAAGTCAATGGTTGCTATGGAAAATCACTGGTTGGTCAGGAAGTCAGTGGTTGCTATGGGAAAATAATGTTTGAAAGTGAAAATGAATAGTTGCTAAGGGAGTCAATGGTTACAATGGAAAGTCACTGATTGCTATGAGAAATCACTAGTTGGTAAGGATTTATTAGATGTTTCATGCAAACACCAAGGATTTAAAGAAGTTAAAGTCTTTACTATCTACCTAAAAGCAAAATTAATGTTTCTCCAGGGGGTGGTCAATTTTGAGTAATTTTTATTCAAGTCCACCAGATTATGTTTCATGATAAGTATCTAAGATATAGCTCTTGCTGTTTTTAAGAAAAAGATTTTTGAATTTTTTACATTATAAGGAAAAGCCATGACCCCCTTGGGCAAAGCCAATTTTGAATCATGGCCTAATATTTGAAACAACTTGGTAGAAACCTTTAGAAAATGTTTTATGTAAAATAACTGATCTTTAGCTTCTGCAGTTTTTGAGAAAATGAATTTTTTTAAGTTTTTACTAAGTACATATAAGAAAAATCTTTTTTAGTAACGTGTGACACAAGTTGAAAATTGCAAATTTTTACTAAGTCCAGGGCAACTAGAAATGTGTCCATAGGACACCGATGCCCCCAAACACCACTGTTCTGTCAATCTTATGACTCTAGGTCAAATATTTTTTGGACTACATGTGCCACAAGTTGAAAACTAAAAATCAACAAAGGGCCATAATTCTGTTAAATTTGGTCGCAGCAAAAATTCCTTCCTTTACTACCATCTACACATTAAGGTTGTTAATCTCTGGAAGTTTAAGCAAAATCTGCTATCCGGTTTAAGAGGAGTTGCGTTCACAAAATTTCTACATAGTATATAATAAACAAGAGCTGTCCGTAAGACAGCGCGCTCGACTTTTTTATTGCTTGCCAATAAAAAAAGTTTTTGCAGTAAAAGGCAATACAAGAATCTCTGTATTTTTAAAGTGAACTAGTTGTTTGATACCCTTGAATATTACAGCAATGTTTATATGACATAATTTATGGTAAAGTGAACAAGTGGATAGGAATGAATTTTTTTAGATTTTTTAAGTTTTTTAGTGCTTGCCTATAATACAAAACATTGACAGTTAAGGGCCATAATTCAAATAAAATCTTTGACAGAATTACCCTCTCCTGGACATGTTTGGGAATCATGATTGTAAACAAGTATTCCAACTTTCAAATTAATATCTCAAACAGTTCAGTCAAAAAGTGGACTGGTACTAAAAACTTAACCAAGATTCTAAGTCGATAAAAGGCCTTAATTTTTAAAACAAATCCTTGACAGAGTTACCTTCTCTTGCGTACAGATGGGGGTAATGATGTGAAATAGCATTAAAAGTTTCAAAGCAATATCTCAAAGGGTTAAGGCAATAAGTGGATTTTACCCATATTCAATGTATTTTCTAAGTCAAAAAGGGGCATAATTCTGTCAAAAACCTTGACAGAGTTATGTCCTCTTGTCTGTTGATGAAGGTCGTGATGGTAAACAAGTATGGTCAGTTTCAAAGCAATACCTCCAATGGTTTTGAAATAAAGTGAGGTGGTACAAAAAACTTAACCAAGCTCAATACACTTTCTAAGTCAAAAAAGGGCCATAATTCTGTCAAAAACCTTGACAGAGTTATGTACTCTTGTCTGTAGATGGAGGTTATGATGGTGAACAAGTATGGTAAGTTTCAAAGCCATACTTGTAATACTTCTGAAATAAAGTGGGGTGGTACGAAAAACTTAACCAAGGTGTGACGCCGACGCCGACGCCGACGCCGGGGCGAGTAGGATAGCTCCCCTTTTCATAGAAAAGTCGAGCTAAAAATTCAACAAAGGGCCATAATTCTGTTAAATTTGGTTGAAGCAAAAATTCCTTCCTTTACTAACATCTACACCTTAAGGTTGTTCATCCCTGGAAGTTTAAGCAAAATCTGCCATCTGGTTTAAGAGGAGTTGCATTCACAAAATTTCTATATAGTATATAGTGAAAAAATCAACAAAGGGCCATAATTCTGTTAAATTTGGTCGCAGCAAAAATTCCTTCCTTTACTACCATCTACACATTAAGGTTGTTCATCCGTGTAAGTTTAAGCAAAATCTGCCATCCGGTTTAAGAGGAGTTGCGTTCACAAGATTTCGGGACGTACTGACGGACGGACGGACAAGTGCAACGCTATATGCTCCCACTTTGTGGGGGCATAATAACTCTAAAAATAATAAAAATATCCACACGAAAATACCCAGGTGCACAATTACACATGCTGAGCAACATTCCTGTAAGGTTTCATGCCTCTAGGTCAATTACTTTTTGAGCTATGTGCGACACAAAAAGAGAACGGACGTCCGTGGGGGGGGGGGGGGGGGGGATTAGGACGGACAAGGGTAAATCTAAATGCCCCCCCACCCCCTATAGTGTGGCACAAAAAATGTTTACCCATTCACTCAGTTAAGAAAATTGCCAAAAAAATGTAAACACAGATATATAACTTGACAGACATGGCATTTTATAATTGTGAAAAATATAAGTTGGCAAGTCATTGCTATAACTTGTGATGAAGTATATAAACAAGAACGTGTTTGATAAACACAAATGCCCCCGGCTCAGATTCTTGTCAGTAGCAATATTTCAAAAAATGTTTACCCATTCACTCAGTTATGGACAGAAAAATTGCCAAAAAATTGTAAACACAAGTTATATAGCTTGACAAAGTCATGGCATTTTGTAATTGTGAAAAATATAAGTTGCCAAGTCATTGCTCTGACTTGTGAAGTTGAAAAATATTCAACTTCATGCAAGTTATCATCCTACCAAATATGAAATACATCTGTCATTAAATAAAGGCTGTATGGGCAAAAGTGTAAAAATCTATTTTTAGCACTGGTGACCTTAAGCAAACTGACCCCTAACTCTATCCAAAAGAAGAATACCATGTAAGTTACCTTCCTACCAAATATGAAATACATCTGTCAATAAATAAAGGCTGTATGGGCAAAAGTGTAAATCTATTTTTAGCACTGGTGACCTTAACCAAACTGACCCCTAACTCTATCCAAAAGAAGAATACAATGTAAGTTATCTTCCTACCAAATATGAAAAACATCTGTCAATAAATAAAGGCTGTATGGGCAAAAGTGTAAAACTCTATTTTTAGCACTGGTGACCATAACCAAACTGACCCCTTACTCCATCCAAAGGAAGAATACCATGCAAGTTATCTTCCTACCAAATATGAAATACATCTGTCAATAAATAAAAGCTGTATGGGCAAAAGTGTAAAAAATCTATTTTTAGCACTGATGACCTTGACCCACTGATCCCTACCCCAATCAAAAGGATGAATACCATGCAAGTTATCTTCCTACCAAATAAATTATATCTGTCACTTAATAAAGACTGTATGAGCAAATGTGTAAAAATCTATTTTTAGCACTGGTGACCTTGACCCAACTGACCACTAACTCTATCAAAGTTTATGTTTTTATCAATTATAAATAACATCTGTCTATAGAATAAGGTCATTGCACAGTAAAAATCTATTTTTAACATTGGTGACCTTGACATTGGTAACATTGACCTTGACCCAAATGACCCCTTACTACACCCAAAGAAGGAGGACCTCCCTTGGCATGTTTGTATTAAACTAAGACATCAACTGAAATATAAAGGCTGTATGAGCAAATTTGTTTAAATTTATTTTTTAAACCAGTGACCTTGACCCTAAAGACCGCTTACTCCACAAAAAATTAGAGGACCATCAAAGGTAACCACCTACTTAATATGAAAGATATCATTAAAGAAATTAAGCAATTAGGAGAAATTTAAGATAAATCCAACTTGCTGAAATAGGTTAATCCGACAAGGCCCTATTTTCAAAGTGAAATAAGATTGCATTTGAGAAAAATGCTATGCCACCGCATGGTTCAAATTTCATAGCTGTACATCAAAGGACAAGAAAGTAGGTCACATCATCAAAATCTAGGTCAAAGTTCAATTTTACAACTAAAACTGTGCACATGGTCAAAATGTCATTGCTGTACATCAAAGGACAAGAAAGTAGGTCACTGTCCCCTTGGGCAAGGCATAATTTTGACCCAAGGGTTTAATAACAATCTTGATACAGGTCCACCAAACAACATTTCAAGTCAAATATCTAAGCTATAGCTTTCTCCCATTCAGAAAACATTTGTTTTATTTTCTGTTTTTACTACGTGTACATAATGAGAATCACTGCCCCTGGGCAGGGCCAATTTTTGACATTTGAACAACTTTGGTAGAGGACCTATAGATGATATTATATATCAAACATCAAAGCTCTATGCCTTGAACCTTCAGACAATTTTTTTCTCTCTCACTATATGTACATAATGAAAATCAATGACCCCCGGGGCAGAACCAATTTTGACCCCAGGGCTATAATTTGAACAATCTTGCTAGAGGTTCACTACATAATGTTTCATGCAAAAATATCTTAACTCTATCCTTTGTCAATTTAGAGAAGATGATTTTTTTAAGTTTTAACTATATACATATAAGATAAACCTATGGCTCCCAGGGGCGGGGCTAATTTTGACACAAGGGGCAAAATTTGAACATCTTTGGTAGAGTACCTTTAGATGATATTATTTAACAAATATTAAAGCTCTAAGCCTTGTACCTTCAGACAATAAGATTTTTTTATTTTTTACTATATGTATATATATTGAAATCAATGACCCCCAGGGCGGGGGTAATTTTGACCCCAGGGCTATAATTTGAACAATCTTGCTAGAGGTTTACAACACAATGTTTCATGCAGAATATCTAACCTCTAGCATTTGTCAATTGCTAGAAGAATTTTTTTTAAAGTTTTTACTATATACATATAAGGAAAACCAATGACCCCTGGGACGGGGTTGATTATGACCCCAGGGCTATAATTTGAACAATTTGGGTTGAGGTCTACCAGACAATGCCTTATGCAAAATATCTAAGCTCTAGGCCTTTTGGGTCTTTACAAGAAGGGTGTTTTTAGTTTTTACTATATGTACATATAGCGAAAATCAATGACCCCGGGGCGGGGCAGATTTTGACCCAAGGGCTATAATTTGAACAATCTTGGTAAGGTCTACCAGATGATGCCTTATGCAAAATATCTAAGCTCTAGGCCTTTTGGTTTTTTACAAGAAGGTATTTTAAGTTTTTACTATATGTAACATAGTGAAAATCAATGACCCCCGGGCGGGGCCAATTTTGACCCAAGGGCTATAATTTGAACAATCTGTTAGAGGTCTACCAGACAATGCTTATGCAAAATATCTAAGCTCTAGGCCTTTTGGGTCTTTACAAGAAGATTTTTTAAATTTATTCTTATAATTCCTTTTGGTTGCCATGGCAACCAGATTTCTGCATGGAATGAAATTCTTTGAAAACTTTGGAAGCCCTTCACCCAAGAACAATCCTGCCAAGTTTGGTTGAAATTGGACAAGTGGTTTATCACAAGAAGATTTTTTAAGTTCACTATATAATCTATATAACACACACACACACAAACAAACAAACAAACACACACACACACACACAGGTGAATCGCTATATGCCACCGCATCGCAGATGCTGCGGTGGCATAAAAAGGGAAATAACTGGGAAATATGGATGACACAGTTATATAACTTGGCAATATCATGTACTTTGTATTGATAAGTAAGTGTGGAAATTATAAAGCCATTAGTATAGATAGAACTTAAGATATTTCCAATTTGCCGTTTTAGGTTAACCATTATTCATTTTCTAAGTGCTGAAAAGGGCAATAACTTGGTAACTATGAAATATGCCCGGGGGCATAAAAATATTCAACTTTATCAAATACTAGTATGTATATGCTTATTATGAGAAAACATTTGATGCCATTAACAGCACCTGACAGACGCAGAGTGATCCCAAACGCTTTGTGCTCAGGTCACCTAAGCATCCTCTTATAACAAAAGTGCCATTAGTGGGCCATTTTTTTTTATCACATCTTTCAATAATTGAACAACCACGGCCCTATAATCTTTTGTCACAAATTGAAGTCAATTTTCCTCATCTGTCTTGTATACTCATGTTAGATTATAAATTAATTAAAAGCATGAACAGTTAGACAGACAAGGTATTCTCACCTATAGGGGCATAAATTACATATCATGTTACAGCAGGCAATGCTTATTTAGTTATTTACTATTTGGCTAAAAGGTTACTTACTTTTTATTCACTCTGAAAATAGGTCCTTCTATTAATTTCATACTGTCATCAAATTCTTTAGTTACAACCAAAACCCGTTTTCCCTTGAAGTAGTAATCAACCAGATCCTTTATTTTCTCCTGAAACAAGAATATCAGTGTGTGTAAACAATGCTTAATGAGGGTCCATCTGCCCTTTCAGGCACTGAGAGTACAGACTCCCAGAATATCAGATAAAATGATGAATACTTCTTATGTCAAAGCTTAAAAACACTGAAAAACTGTAAGGAAAAGTAGATAAACCAATAGTCTGTCTCAAGAGTTCAGCTGATCCAACCGACTTCAAATCTTAGCAAAACATAGATGTACATGAAAGGTATCTGCATACCAAAGCATTCACAAATCTCATCTGTTCACCTGTATTTTACCAGTAGTACAGTAAGAGTAGAACAAGACATGTACCTAGATAGCATGCTCACTTTTCTCAGTATTTGATAGATAAAATAAAAGCAAAATAGAAAAGGGGACATATTTCTGCTAAAAATGCTCATTTGAATTACCTTTCCTTTGAATAGTCAACATATATTGCAAGTCTTGAAGTGAATATTCTGACCATTTTATTAGTGTCACTTGTCAAAATCTTAGTTCAGTTGATTATCAAAAATTTTTTTAAATTTTTAATTTTTGGCTGGGCAAAAAATGGATTTAAATTTTATTAAGCTTTTTACCCCCCCAAAATAAAAAGAAAAGGTGCGAGGGGGAAAAACCCTTGTTCAAAATTTTTATAAAATTCAATTTACATTCAAATCTGTTGGGACAAAATTGGTTTTTCCAAAAGTTTTTTCCAATAACCCAGGCCCTGGGGGAAAATTTTAGAGAAAATTCTTTAAATTCAAAGGGGATTAATTCTAAAAAATAAAATTGATTCCATAGGGTTTGAAAAATTGTTTAATTAAGATGCGCTCGATAATAAGGATTAATAAATTTTAAGTTTAATACCCTTTCAAACCCCAGAACCCCGCCACGTTAAAAGTTAAAAAGGCCCAATACCCTCGTGTTTCCCCTTTTCAGGGGAACAACCGTGGTCATTTAAAAGGGGCTAAAGACAAAACCCCACCTGCCCCCAAAAAATGGGGGGGGGTAGGGGAAGGCCCGGGGCCCTTGCTTTTAAAAATTATGGTATTCCTAAATTTGTTAGTGGCAAATATCAAAAAAAGAAACCTTTCCCCCTTTGACCCCCCTTTTAAATTTTAAAAACTAAAAAAACTGCCAAAATGCAAAACTTGAAAAAACCCCCCCCTTCCCCCCCCCCCCATTCAATGCCCCCCTTTGGGCTTTTTGGGGTTTTATGAAAAAAAATTCGAGAAAAAAAAATATGTTCCCCAAATTTTAAAATGCCCAAAAATTTAAACCCCTCAAAATTTTAACAGGGTCATCTTAAATTGTCTAAATAACCTCAAAAGCCAATTTTAAAGACTGTGGGGTCAAGGGGTTTTTTTAAGGGGATTAAACGGATCCGGCCGTTTTTGTTAAGGCCCCTTCTTGACCCCGGACCTATGATGTAAGGATGACAAAAAACAATAAGGGGTCATTTTTCTTTGTCATAACCCAACCTTTAATTTTCCCCTTTTGAAGACTGGAAAAAGGGTTTTTAAGCCCCCTTGAGCCAACAAAATTTTTGAACTTAAGGGGGCCGGGGTGTGCCCTGAACTTTAACCCAGTGGGCCCCCCCCAATTCCCGGGGTCCCCTATTCAAAACCCAAACTCCATTTTTTACAAATATGAAAAATGTGGTTTAAAAAGGGTTCTTAAGGGAATGGCGGGCAAGGGTTTTTTTTTAAGTTACAGGCACCGGGCCCTTTTTCTTTTACCCGACTTTTTAAAGTTCAAAGGCCCCTGTGACCTTGACCTTTTTGACCCAGTGACCCCCAAAAATCAATAGAGTTCATCTACTAATTATGACTAACCACCATGCCAAATATGAAGACTGTGGGTCAAGAATCTCAAGTTATTGGGCGGACAAGCTTTTTAAAGTCAAGGCCCCTGTGACCTTTGACCCAGTGACCCCAAAATCAATAGAGCTCATCTACTAATTATAACTAACCTCCATGCCAAATATGAAAACTGTGGGCCAAAGCAATCTCAAGTTATTGGGCTGACAAGGAAAAACCGAAGGGGAGACATCCGGTCGTCTGGATGGCCGAAGGGACAAGCTGATTCCAGTATACCCCCCTTACAACTTTGTTGTGCGGGGGTATAATAAGAAAGTTACGGACCGGACACGACATATACCCTCACATAGACAATGTTGACCTTGATTGTGCAAGTGCGAACATGACCCTGGAGGTAGGGGTCTTGTTGTTGCGCTTGACACATCGTCTTATAATAACAAACATTTGTGCCGAGTTATTTCAGATTCCTTTGAAAAATGACAAAGTTATGGACCAGACACGAAAATGTGACGGACGGACAGACATCTGACTGAATAGGGATAAAGGGCCATTTCTATTGTTATTTTCTTTTGTTTAATAGAGGGCCATGGCCCCTTATTTTACTGTTATAGAATGAATTCTATTGTTCTCTTTTGTTCTGTTTACAGCTAGATGGCCCCCTCTCCCTATTCGGTTGTGTGGACGGACAGACGGAGGGACAGAGCCTATTTCTATATCCCCCTTTTTTCTTCGAAAAGGCGGAGAACAACAAGGTTTTATCATATTTTGGCAGTCAGTTTGACCTAGTGTTTGACCCCAGGTGATCCATAATCAAACTTGACCTTGAAATCATCAAAACAACTCTCCTGATCAATTTCGAGGATATTTGGATCAAAACTGCAGCCACTAGAGTGTTAACAAGTTTTTTTCTATTTTAGCTCCTGTGACCTAGTTTATGACTGGAAATGACCCATATCAAAACATGACCTAGAAATCATCAAAACAACCTTCCTGACCAATTTCAAGGATATTTGGATCAAAACTGCAGCCACTAGAGAAATAGAGTGTAAAAAAGCTTTTTCTATTTTTAGCTCCTGTTACCTAGCTTTTGACCAGAGATGACCCATCTTCGATCTTGACTTAGAAATCATCAAAACAACCTTCTTGACCAATTTCCAGAATATTTGGATCAAACCTGCAGACTTAGTTTTTGACCGGAAATTACCCATCTTTGAACTTGACCTAGAAATCATCAAAACAACTTTCCTGACCAATTTCCAGAATATTTTGATAAAAAATGCAGCCACTAGTGTTAACAAGATTTTTCTATATTTAGCTTGTGACCTAGTTTTTGACCGGAGATGACCAATATTTGAACTTGACCTAGAAATCATCAAAACAACCTTCCTAACAGATTTCCAGGAAATTTGGATTAAAACTGCTTCCACTAGAGAGTAAACAAGATTTCTCTATTTTTAGCTCTTGTGACCTAGTTTTTGGCCCGAGTTGACCCATCTTTGAACTACCTGCATTTCATTGAGACAAACATTCTGACAAAGTTTAATGATGATACAATCAAAACTGTAACAGCTAGAGTGATAACAACCCAATTGTTGAAGACAAACTGCGCACAATGCACAAAAACAGACGCCAGACATAGCCCCATCACTATACCTCACCTTGTCAGGAGAGCTAAAAAGTTATAGTAAAAATATATTTCTGCACCAAACTTTAATCTGAAATCTGGATGGGGAGGCCTGGTGCGTAGGACAGCTCTCCATATACATTGTATAGTCAAGCTAAAAATAAATACACTTTAGACACTTTAAAATATTCCAAATTTTCATAAATTTTAATATACGAATTCATGCTTTAAGCATACTATGTTGTTTATGATTTTAATTTCTCTTAAATTCTGTCAATGATAAATATCTAGTCTATTTACTTGTTGATGAAAGTAACACAATTTTACATGAACTTACTTTTTTAGAGCCTGATGAAGATATAGGTTGTACTATATTCATCAAGTTCAAGCCATCTATAATGTAGTCAAATGGTCCTTCCATGTTCATAAAGTCGGAGAATCTATCCAGCTCTTTTGGCGTTGTCTTCCTAAAGATGTTTTCACCTATCAATAACTTCTTCATAGTTTTCTTAACCATTTCCTTCATGATTGACTTATCCAAAGGCTCAATTTCTGGAAGTGTTTCTTTACAACTTTTACATATCCGGCTAGACAAAACAAAACAAAGCCTATGAATACCTGGAAAACTGGCTTCAACAAATCACAAATAGTACTGTTATGGATAGACATGTAAACAATTTGACATTGTGATGAGATATTAC
Organism: Ruditapes philippinarum; assembly: GCF_026571515.1. NCBI lineage: Eukaryota > Metazoa > Mollusca > Bivalvia > Venerida > Veneridae > Ruditapes > Ruditapes philippinarum. The sequence continues at coordinate 329,767 of NW_026861563.1, forward strand.
CTTTCCTTTACTTGAATTCTGCTCTGTCATTTCCGTGACTTGTGTGGTTGTTTATCAACTATATATCTAACAGTAAACAGTATAAGTATTCAATGATTCGAGTTAAAGAAACATTGAAATATCGTTTAGAACTATATGAACATGATCCGGGTCGCGAAATAACCTGACAATTGAGTGTAGATACTCAACTGACCAAAGAATAACAATAATAACGATCAGATATGTAGAAATATACCTGAACTATTATTCCATTACAATAGATGCAGAAAGTGTACACTAGAAGTGTCACTAGAACAAAAGATGTGTATTATTTACATTTTCTAGCTGACGGATTCAGCGGAAATAAGTTCCATATCCGGCCAAATTCCGAGAAAGTACTGTAATGCAACGAAACTACCATAATCATATTTTGGAAAAAGAGTGACTATCATATAAAAATCTGCTGATATTTTATGTCTTTATTATTCTATAAAAGAATAATAACATTTTAGCGGATCCTTGACGGATCTATTTTGTCTGACGGCGTATGAGCCATGACTGTGCTATGTTTAGCGGAACGCTGTGATTGGTTAACTAATTCCGTTGTCGAATCTTATTGGATAAGAGTACTTTTGAATGTTTTAGCGGCGGGCAAATTTCATTTCGGAATTAACACGCCAAAGTCTATAAATACAGATGCTCAATTCAGTTGGGCAGCTTTTCCAACCGTGAAACATGGACTAACAAGGTTATTATTTGAACAGTAGCTCAACCCTAACTAAAAATCCGCCAAACAACGGAAATCCGTCAAAACTTGAACATTCCGCTTTAAAATAAATATTCCGCTAGAAGACTTTAACTGTAATTTACACGAAACACGTTCATATAACCCCTTCTTTAACAACTTTACATTGAAGAACTCATTAGATCTCGAAACTATACCAAGGGCAATAATTTACATGTTTTCGGTATTTAACTATCCTGTTTTATGCATTTATTTAACAGAAGATCTTAATAAATAAGATTAACTGTACTTGAGCGTTTTGGTATTTTCAAGTGTTTATATTCTTTTTCATTGATTAAGTTTTATGGTAAATTACCGTACCATTTAACTTCAGTAGCCTTAAAAGTGATCCTGACAAAATCATTTCAACAGTGACAACGGTAACAGTACAATTTAGATGACTGACATAAATATAAATTAATTTTATTCATACACCAACTTATATTCTTGATTATAGTTGGCTCAGATAGTTGGTAATGGGGTTATTTTTGGGCAAATTAAATTCTCTGGACAACAGAAAAAACAAAACATTGTACAAAAGAGATATACTCAAGAACTACTGTTAATTAGCTTGTCAATTAAAAGTTGTAAAACTTGGCCTACTCAGCTTGCTTGTGACACTTTACATACATTTTAAGTTTCATGATGATAAACATAAACAAGAGGGCCATGATGGCCCTGAATTGCTCACCAGAAATAACTGTTTTTCAGTGTTAGAAAAAAAATGTTTCAAATTATCTTGCTGAAAGGCATGTCCAGCTAAACTTCAACTTGCCCCTCTAGTTACATAATTTCAGACACAGATTTATTTCTTCATAATATAAAGGAACCTTTCACAAATGGCCCAAGTTCATTGTTACTGTATATCTGGCATGTAAAGAATGCCAACTTACACTTTTTATAAAAGTCTACCTAAGAATGCTACAGACAAAGTTTGGGGATCATTCATCAATATGTTCAGTAGAAGATGTTTTAGATCTATGTTTTAAAGATATTTCTATTTTTAGCTTTAGCGGCCCCTCAAAGGGGCTAATCAAATTAATATGAGCAAATTTGCTAAAAGACTACCCAAGAATGCTACAGACAAAGTTGGGTGATCATCCTTTAATTAGTTCAGTAGAAGATGTTTAAAGGTTTTTCTATTATTAGCTTTAGAGGCCCTTAAAACCAGGGGCCAATAAAATTGATGTGAGCAAATCTGATAAAAGACTACCTAAGAATGCTATGACAAAGTGATAATCCATCAATTAGTTCAGTACAAGATGGTGTTTAAAGGTTTTCTATTCTAAGCTTCAGAGACCCCTAAAGGGGGCCAATCAAACTATTTTTGAGCAAATCTGATATAAGACTACCTAAGAATCCTACAGAAAAAATTTGGTGATCATTCATTAGTTGAGTAGAAGATCTTAAAAGTTTTTATTTTTTTCTCTGTCGACCACTAAAAGGGGCCAATTGAAATGATATGAGGAAATTTAAGTGTGACTGTCACAAGGATGCCACAGACCAAATTTCAAGTAAATCTGCCCAGCAGGTTAAAAAAAAATGAATGTTGATGCATGACGATGGACGACAAAGCATCCCCTTTTGATACTAATAGCCAGGGATCACGTTTCTAGATGAAATATGTTCAGGAAACTATTTTCAGTTTTAAAGTAATAGTGACCTTGACCTTTGACCTTGTGACCCCAAAATCAATAGGGGTATACTACCCAATATGGACAATCATCCTACGAAGTTTGAATATTGTGGGCCAAATAGACCTTAAGTTATGCTCCTGAAACTGTTTTCAGTTTAAGAGTAATAGTGACCTTGACCTTTGACCTTGTGACCCCAAAATCAATAGGGGTCTTCTAACCAATATGGACAATCATGCTAAGAAGTTTGAATATTGTGGGCCCCATGGAACTTAAGTTATGCTCTGGAAACTGTTTTCAGTTTTAAAGTAATAATGACCTTGACCTTTGACCTTGTGACTCCAAAATCAATAGGGGTCTTCTACCCAATATTGACAATCATCCTATGAAATTTGAGCACTGCGGGCCAAATGGAACTTAAGTTATGTTCCGGAAACTGTTTTCCTTTTTAAGGTATTAGTGACCTTGACCTTTGACCTTGTGACCCCAAAATCAATAACAGTCTTCTACTTAATATTGACAATCATCCTATGAAGTTTGAATATTGTGGGACAAATAGACCTTAAGTTATGCTCCGGAAACTGTTTTCAGTTTTAAAGTAATAGTGATCTTGAACTTTGACCTTGTGACCCCAAATTCAATAGGGGTCTTCTACCTAATATGGACAATCATCCTATGAAATTTGAACACTGTGGGCCAAATGGAACTTAAGTTATGATCCGGAAACTGTTTTCAGTTTTAAGGTATTAGTGACCTTGACCTTTGACCTTGTGACCCCAAAATCATTAAGACATGGGTGAAAGTTGGAAATTTTAAAAATCCTGAAAATCCTGAATTTAGCAGTTTTTCTGTAGATTTACATAGGAAATAGAAGGCTTTAAGAAGACTGAAAATCCTGAACTTCAGGAATAATCCTGAAAACTTTCACCCATGTTAAGAGTCTTCTTCCCAATATTGACAATCATCCTATGAAGTTTGAATATTGTGGGCCACATGGAACTTAAGGTGACAACGGAGTCAATTATCACTGAAAATACCTAAAATGAGATTTTTTGCTAAGTAGATTTATTAACCTTTTCTGAACACATTCGTGATTTAATTTTGGAAGCAGTTAGTCCAAAAAATGTGTTTTTAAACGTTTTAAAACGGTACCTATACAATTTGTATCTGCTATTCGCGTAACCTGTCGATTATCGATAACGCTCCGCCCCCTGTTGAGGCATCAATGAGGGAAATCGGTAGTTCCATATATCCGTGAATTACAGGTCCATACTGGTCCATACTTCTCGTAATACATGTATCGTACAACTACCGTACATCTTTTATGAATATCTCAACATTATGCCTTTTTTATAAATTAAGAAATTGTCGGCCAATGTACGTAACATAATGTATGAAACATAAATAATTAAGCATAGCGGCAAATCGCACGACCACAGGGTTGATTAAAAATGTAGTTGCTAAAATATCCATAATGTGTGAAAATAATTTGTCTGTCCCGTTAATCTGATAGATATTACATTGAGTTGATAGACTTTTGTACGGATTCAAGGGCTTACTTTACATTCCACCTCGTTTTCTAACAATGTCAAGTAAAACAACAACAAAAACAGACAACATTTTTATGTGAACGCCTATATATGACTTGTGGTAAGGTGTCCCTGACAAATTTCTAAACCATTTTAGATTGTCTAAGGATGATTATTTCTCTATGAATAAAAAAGATATTAAAATATATTCTCAGTGAAAATAAATTGTTCGCCAGTAAATCGGACACAGTACTAATAAATGTGGGACAAAGTATGAAATTTATTGTCTATCCCGGTAGAAACTGGATATCTAGGCCGTGCATAGATGATATTCATGATAATAGAAGTCAAGAAGGCCAGATCATAATGATCGGGTAATACCTTTTATTTCTATTAAAATATGTGAAGCATTATCAATTTGGTGGAAAAAATATATAATATCCCGTTCTTATTTGTACATCTACCATGGACTTTAAAAGACTGTCAGAAGCTCAGTTTTTTGTTATTTTATTTTATATTTTAACGGAATTTCATACACGAATACACAGGCAGAGTGACACTGGTATAATACAATAATAATGCTGATAATAATAATAATATACTTCAAAAAGGAAACAATTAAATACCCCGCTAGCGGTGCGCAAATGCGTTCCATTTCCCCCCACTGAGTGCCTCAAATTTTATCGATAGTCACGTGACATGTGCGACAGATACCAGACGAACAGTAAATCACGTTAAGAATTGAAGAAATTTCGGCTATAAACTGATATTAATCAGCAGCTTTTTAATTGGTCAGATGTCACTGGGTCATAAAATGTTGTTAGAGTATGTTATCGCAACTTGTGACCCTCTCTGGTGCGATATTTGTGTATTATGCAATTATTTAGCGTGAAACGTAGGGGTCCGAGAGAGAACAGCCGATTTATGACACTTCGTTTGATGCGGGTCGGACTAACTTTGAATCGGCATAACTTTTTTAATAATCAAGCAATTAACATGCGGTTTAAAGCACATGAAAGGAAATTCATTTACGGAGGGAACCGTGTCAGGGATTTTTGTTTGCTCAATCAGCGACTTAATTATCTTTAATTACGTAATATGTATGGTGAAAAAAGTCGCATTAAATGTTTGACATTACGTAATATTTTTTTGAGAAAAGATAGAAAAAAATTGAGACACGGTTCCCTAGATAATATAAGTAAGGTTATTTTCCAAAAGTTTGATGACAAAAAAATAAAAAATGACTTTGATATGACGATTTAAAATTTTAGAATTTTTATTCAAAATCAATCATTTACAAAGGCATTTTTTTCAAATATGTTATTTTTTATGATGATCTACGACATTTAATGCACAAAGATTAAATAAATAACAATTATAACTAAAATAACTTGGTTTAAATGACATTTATGTGAGTACCACGGAAAGTGTCTGTTGTCACCTTAAGTTATGCTCTGGAAACTGTTTTCAGTTTTAAACTATTAATAATGACCTTGACCTTTGACCTTGTAACCCCAAAATCAACAGGGATCTTCTACCCAATATGGACAATCACCCTATGAAGTTTGAACACTGTGGGCCAAACAGAACTTAAGTTATGCTCCGGAAACTGTTTTCAGTTTAAAGGGGATAGTGACATTGACCTTGACCCCAAAATCAATAGGAGTCTTCTACGGATGTACTCACAAAATGGTACTTATGTGACTTTTCCTGTGATCTTTTGGCCATTTTTAGTCACACAAGGCTTAAAAAAAGACACACAAGTTAAACGGAATGAATAGGATCAAAGAGAATTGACTGTTACCCATTGATCTCCAAGTCACACAAGTACATCTGGGTTTGTACGGACGGATGAATGCCAGGGGGTTTAACATAACATGCCCGAAATTCTTTTGGTCATATAAAAATGAAAATTTCAATAATTTGACCTTCAAAGTCAAGGTCATTTATGAGTGAAGGTCAAGGTCTGTCTGGTTATTTTTAAGGGATATCCTTGAAGATTATTATGTTCAAGTTTGAAGACAATCCATTCAAAAATAACAAAGTTACAGCCAATAATAGCAATAATAGCACTTAGAAAGGGGACCACCCAAGGTTTGAAGTCATTTGTTTTAGTGGAAATGTTGTTTAAAGAAATTGTTGATGATGCACGACAGACGGAGTGGGATTACAAAAGCTCACAATGAGCACATTGCAGGCCTTTTCCAAAAATTACCTTGCCCAGTTTGGGAAATTTTGCGTTGAAAAATTGCTAAATTGGGAAAAATATTTGGTACCTTTTGGAACTTGCTCTATGCTCCTTTGGCATAGTATTTTGAATTGTGCAAAATTGTTTATTCCAACCAATGCAAATATCATTCAAAGCATAAAAAGTACATTAAAATTTAACAATGAAATATGTGGAAACAATCTGTATGACACCACACTGGAATGAACTCAGTTTTGATATCAATAATTTCACTTTGATTGGGATTTTATTTTCAAGTATTGGGGAAAAAATAACCATAATTTCCCTTAGGAATGGGTCTGGTAATCTGACCTGTGGTGACACTGGAAAAAAATATGCACTGGGCTCAGGTGAGCTTAAAAAGAAGTTTATAAGCATGTGACAGAAACATAATAGAACCAACTAAATAACATTTACCTTTGGGGAAGAACTTCAGTCAAAACTGCACTTTCACACTGTTTCCACTCACTGTAATAACAAGACAGAAAATTTAAGAATATTTAGTATGATTGCATAAACCTATCCACATATTATGGAGCCAATGCAACAGATTTTTATTGGTACTTGTTCTGTAAAATTAATTTTGAGTATATTTCTTTATTGTCTATTTAATATTTTACTGTTTTGAGTGCCCAAGTTGGTCTCAGTAAGATTTTCAAATTACATATTTTTATGTTTTATGACCTCAGTGGAACTCCTTTAAATCCAAGGTGCAAACTTTATCTGTTGTAAAATTTGAAGAAGTTAAATAAGAAATATATGTATACTAATTTACAGCAAACATGTCTATACAATTTGAAAAAGTATTATAAGAAAAAACAAAATGTACAAAGACTTGTTCTTATTTTGTTGTTTCTATTTTTGATCCTTTAAAAACTAGGATATACTGACAAATTCTGATTTCATAAACATTTGCTTAATTATCAGTAACATCTATATCTATACATGTATCTTAAGTCTTCTTAAGTCATGTGACAGAGTCAAATTTTGACCTAAGGCCGTGAGGGTCATGGTTAATACAACTTCTTGAAGAAATCTACAAATTGATGCTACATGCCAGATATCTAAGCTCTGGGCTTTGTAGTTCATATGATAAGACTTAAAATGTGTTTTCCTATAATCTAGTGATTCCCAAGTGGGCAACTTGTGACACCATTGGCCTGATGATTTATGTCAATTTTGCAGACATTTAAGAGGTAATGTTACATGCTAAATATCTTAGCTCTTGACATTTAAGCACTATAACAGTGAAGAAGCCCTGATTTCCAAAGATTATAGAATTTTTTATTCAATCTTTTTATTTTACTGTAACTTTTAATTGGGAATTTTTTCCTTTGGAATGGGAAAATAATAATACTATTTTCAGTTGGGAATATGACTGAATATTGGCTATAAAATAAGCTAGAAAAAACCCTGTAAGTTCATATAAATCAAATTATCTCTTGGGCTGACCAATTTTGATCTCATGAACCCCATACTTGTGTTTTGCATCTGTCTCATTATAAGTAATATAATCTGTCAAAAGTTTTAATGTCTTTCTATTGGTTTAAAACATAAATAGTGGACAAGAAATTATACAAGAGCTGTCCGTAAGACAGCGCGCTCGACTTTTTTATTGCTTGCCAATAAAAAAAGTTTTTGCAGTAAAAGGCAATACAAGAATCTCTGTATTTTTAAAGTGAACTAGTTGTTTGATACCCTTGAATATTACAGCAATGTTTATATGACATAATTTATGGTAAAGTGAACAAGTGGATAGGAATGAATTTTTTTAGATTTTTTAAGTTTTTTAGTGCTTGCCTATAATACAAAACATTGACAGTTAAGGGCCATAATTCAAATAAAATCTTTGACAGAATTACCTTCTCCTGGACATGTTTGGGAATCATGATTGTAAACAAGTATTCCAACTTTCAAATTAATATCTCAAACAGTTCAGTCAAAAAGTGGACTGGTACTAAAAACTTAACCAAGATTCTAAGTCGATAAAAGGCCTTAATTTTTAAAACAAATCCCTGACAGAGTTACCTTCTCTTGCGTACAGATGGGGGTAATGATGTGAAATAGCATTAAAAGTTTCAAAGCAATATCTCAAAGGGTTAAGGCAATAAGTGGATTTTACCCATATTCAATGTATTTTCTAAGTCAAAAAGGGGCAATAATTCTGTCAAAAACCTTGACAGAGTTATGTCCTCTTGTCTGTTGATGAAGGTCGTGATGGTAAACAAGTATGGTCAGTTTCAAAGCAATACCTCCAATGGTTTTGAAATAAAGTGAGGTGGTACAAAAAACTTAACCAAGCTCAATACACTTTCTAAGTCAAAAAAGGGCCATAATTCTGTCAAAAACCTTGACAGAGTTATGTACTCTTGTCTGTAGATGGAGGTTATGATGGTGAACAAGTATGGTAAGTTTCAAAGCCATACTTGTAATACTTCTGAAATAAAGTGGGGTGGTACGAAAAACTTAACCAAGGTGTGACGCCAACGCCGACGCCGACGCCGGGGCGAGTAGGATAGCTCCCCTTTTCATAGAAAAGTCGAGCTAAAAATCGATACAAAATGACTAAGTGTGACCTTGACTTGAGAAAGATCAAACCTGCACACTACACATCTTTTCATTATGGTTAACATTTCTGCCAAGTAGTTTCAATTTCCTTTCACTTGTTCAAAAGATACAGATCTGACACAAAAACTGTTAACAGACAGACGGACAACCAGGTGGCAAGCATAACATTATACCCCTCAATTTTTTTGGGGTGTATAAAAAGAGGATTGTCCTTTCCTACACACTGACATTTAAGTACTCATCAAAAGGCAATAACCCAAACAAGAGCTGTCGGTAGGACAGCAACGCTCGACTATTCTTAGTGCTTGATTGTAAAAAAAATGCTTGATACAGTTACCTCCTCCTGTTTACAGGTTGGGGTAATGATGGTGAACAAGTGTGTAAAGTTTCAAAGCCATATGTCAATGGACTTTGAAAATATTCGAGGTATTACAAAAACTTTAACGTAAATTCTAAGTCCAAAAAGGGGCATAATTCTGTCAAAATGCTTGATACAGTTACCTCCTCCTGTTTACAGGTTGGGGTAATGATGGTGAAAAAGTGTGCAAAGTTTCAAAGCCATATGTCAATGGACTTTGAAAATATTTGAGGTATTACAAAAACTTTAACATAAATTCTAAGTCGAAAAAGGGGCATAATTCTGTCAAAATGCTTAATAGAGTTACCTCCTCCTGTTTACAGGTTGGGGTCATGATGGTGAACAAGTGTGCAAAGTTTCAAAGCCATATGTCAATGGACTTTGAAAATATTTGAACTATTACAAAAACTTTAACATAAATTCTAAGTCGAAAAAGGGGCATAATTCTGTCAAAATGCTTGATAGAGTTACCTCCTCCTGTCTACAGGTTGGAGTCATGATGGTGAACAAGTGTGCAAAGTTTCAAAGCCATATATCAATGGACTTTGAAAATATTTGAACTATTACAAAAACTTTAACATAAATTCTAAGTCGAAAAAAAGGCATAAATCTGTCAAAATGCTTGATAGAGTTACCTCCTCCTGTCTACAGGTTGGGGTCATGATGGTGAACAAATGTGCAAAGTTTCAAAGCCATATGTCAATGGACTTTGAAAATATTTGAACTATTACAAAAACTTTAACATAAGTGGTTACGCCGACACTGATGCCGACGCCGACGCTCGGGTGACTGCAATAGCTCTACTTATTCTTATCGAATAGTCGAGCTAAAAAGTACCAAGATGGTACATGTACAATTGAGAGCAGCTGGAACATAATCATGTAAATGAGAGCTTTTACCCTTGAAGTTTAAATCTCTTAAAAACATTTTGGTTTCTGGCAATGGACCAAATATAGGAAGTGCCCTAGTTCCAGGTTCATTCTTATCCTAATACCATGATTTGCAAACCAAGAGATAAACCTATTGTGAAAATAATGAGTAAAGCAAATTAAGTGCCTCATGTGGTCTTATGTAGCCCAACAAAACAATACTAAATTAGAATTGTGTCCGTTTGCTTTGTTTGGTTTTACAGCGCACCAACACAATTGAGGTCATATGGCTCCCAAACAGGCAAGATGATTTTGACTAACATTGGGTGTTTCAAATTTAAAGCAACACCAGGGGACAAAACCACCTTATCTGCTGGAGCTTAGAGATTCATGACTCCAGTAATTCAAACCCATTAAATGATTTAGTCGCCTCTTACAATAATGCAGGGATAAACATGGCTGCAATTCTGATGCCAGCCTTCAAGCCTTAAAGGTAACCCTTCAGCCATAAAGGAGAAAAATGTATTTGAAAGACATGGATGCCCCTGCTATTTATATAAGGATACAGACTTGTATGAATAAAGTTACGATAGGACAGCATAGTTGGTATTTAATGAACTTTTGGCAATAAAGACCTTAAGTTAGAGGACAGATGGCTGTTGATAAAACAGTCTTTTAATATTCACATTGCCTTGATTTAGATTTTCTAATGAGACCCTGACCTTGGAGCTAGGGGTCTAGGTCTAAAGCATGACATACTATCTCATCATCCTACACATTTGTGCAAAGTTATTTCAAAATCGATTGATGCACGAGTGAATTATCAGCCGGACAATATTTTCTAACTACTGAATTTTGACATCTTAGTGTGATGTTGACCTTGGAGCTAGGGATCAAGTTCTTGTGCATGACACACCCTCTCAACATGCAACACTTTTATGCCAAGATATTTAAAAATCCCTTGACTCATGACAAAGTTATGGGTGGGACAATATTTTACAACTGTTCACCTTTGACATTGACACTGACGCTAGGTCTTTTTTTCGTACATGACATATGTATCATCATGATACACATCTGTGCCAAGTAACATCAAAATCCCTTGATGTATGACAGAGTTATTGGCTGGACAATATTGTCTTACATCTAAGTGTGACCTTGACCTTTGAGCTAGAGGTCTAGGTCTTGAGAATGATAAACAATGCCATCATGCTACACATTTTACACATTTGTGTTCCTGGTTTCAAAGTCCCTTGAAGCATGACTGGACCTGACAAGATTTTGAAATGCAGGCATACATATACTGCCATACACTGGTAACAATATAATCCCCTTGCCATTATTATGGAAGGTTCGCAAAAATACTGATTATCTATTTCTTTTGGAAATTTTTAAAAGCTTTTTCCTACTTAAAAGACCTTGAAAGATGAGATTCTATAAAAGCAATGGAAACTGGAATAAATTTGTTAGAAATAGAATTCCAGTCAAATAAGCAAGGTGACCTTTTTCCTTATCATAACTTATAAAAATGTATTTCAGTCTTCACCAATCAAATGTTGTTTGTTTTTTTTTCTCTGGGTTTTAAATCACAATTTCATTGTTAAGGCCAAAATTTATGCTCTGCTGCTGGAGGAAGACATGTGGTGACCTCCCCTTTTTGTTTGTTTTATTTCATTTTAATAGAGCATTCAATGAATTTCATAATCACTGAATGAAAACATGAGCATGCATGCAACAAAGTGTTGAAAGGTTAAAGGAACTCCACTGAAGTTCAAATGCCTAAAAAAATAAATTTGAATTTCTTACATAGATCAGCTGAGGCTCTCCAAGCAGAAACATAAACAATATGTAATTGAGAAAAATGTTCAGAAATTAATTGAAAAACATATATGTGTCTTATTCATAGTTCACTTGAGGAAAAAAACATTGCAATGCTTTTCAATTTTGGGTCATTTTTCACAATCAAAATAATCATAATATATTATATTATTAAACATATGGCACAGAATGTTTAATAAAATTGAAAAAGTTCATAATCATATTGCTCTTCTTTATTGACATTTGCAGTAAATATTAAATATAAATACGGACAAGTGAACATTGAGTATGGACATGTAAATTTCTTAGGCTACTTGTCCGTGGACAAGTACAATTTTCTGAGATTTTGCCGGCCCTGCTTAAAGGCTACTAGCCCCTAAACCCTTTGATCACGGAATGAACCTATTGTTCTCTTTTGTTCTCTTTACTGTTATATAGCCCCTAAACCCAAAATGTTTGCTCGACAGACGGACGGACGGTTCAATTACTATATGCCCGGGGGCATAAAATATTTCTAGTCCCGTTATGTCAATACACAACAGCCCCTTTGAGCTTTGAACAGATGCTAAATTGCATGAATCAACATAATCTGGACCTCATTTTAATGTTATGTTACTGTAATGATAAACAATATGTGAACCTTTGCTTTACTAATCTTTATAAACTGGCATGTGTTTCAATACAAGAGCAATCAGTGATCACATGTGTCCACTCATGATGGCCAATTTCATGTTGAGACAAATTTTGTGACAGACGGACAGACAGACGGACAGTGCACAACTAGACTTGGTACTGATCATTCCTGTAAAGTTTGGATAAAATAGCACCAGTAGTTTATGAGGAGTAGTTCGGACAAGCTTTTGCGTATCTGGCAACACACAGAAAAAAAACACCTTTTTATCAAAGGGCCATAACTCAACCAAAAATCATTCAACCGGAAAACCCATGCAATATGTGCAAGGACTTGGGTTACATATCAATCCTGTAAAGTTGCATTGAAATTGCATTAGTGGTATAAAAGAAGTAGTCCGGACAAACTTTAAAAATGAAAATTATTAAAGGGCCATAACTCTGACAAAACTCATTGAACCGGAAAATGCTGACAATATGCACAACTAGACTTGGTACTGATCATTCCTGTAAAGTTTGGATGAAATTGCACCAGTAGTTTATGAGGAGTAGTCCGGACAAGCTTTTGTGTATCTGGCAACACACAGAAAAAAACACCTTTTTATCAAAGGGCCATAACTCGGCCAAAAATCATTCAACAGGAAAACCCGTGCAATATGCGCAAGGACTTGAGCTATAGATCAATCCTGTAAAGTTTCATTGAAATTGCATTAGTGGTATAAGAGAGGTAGTCCGGACAAACTTTAAAATTAACTAGAAATGTGTCATCATGCCACGGATGCCCCCACATGCAGCCAAAATTTCAGATGGTGCTTAAATTATTTTTTTCATTTTAAGTTCAAAGCCCTTAAAACTTTTCAATGTTAACACAAACCATTTTCATACAATGTTCAAGGCACTGAAATTATTCAGTCTAAACCTTTTAAAAATAGCATATTGCATATTTGTAGCCAAAATAATGGCTAAAAGTAAGAGTGCTGAAAGTGAAAGTTCAAAATTTTTCCAACATTCAGGAAAGATAAGTTTGTCTTAAATCATTGAACTACAACCAAATTTAAACTTAAACTGCTTATTCCTAAGATGTATCTATATTATTTTCAAAGTGAAAGGGACATAACTCTGCCAAAAAATCATCAAACCATGACCAAATTCCAACTTGACCTGCCCATTCCTTTGACATATCCATATGTCAAATTTAAGGTGAATATGAAACACTGTTGGGTAGATAATGAACAGAAACTGTAAATTTCATATTATTTTCAAAGTGAAAGGGGCATTACTCTGCCAAAAATCATTGAACCATGACCAAACTCAAACTTGGCCTGGGCATTCCAAAAACATATCCATATGTCAAATTTGAGTTGAATGTGTTGTACCATTGGGGAGATAATAAACGGAAACTGAAAATTTCATATTACTTTCAAAGTGAAAGGGGCATAACTCTGCCAAAAATCATTGAACCATGACCAAATTTGAACTTGACCTGCACATTCCTTTGACACATCCATATGTCAAGTTTGAGTTGAATGTGTTGTACATTTGGGGAGATAATGAACGGAAACTGAAAATTTCATATTATTTTCAAAGTAAAAGGGGCATAACTCTGCCAAAAATCATCGAACCATGACCAAATTCGAACTTGACCTGTATTTTCTCATGACATATCCATATGTCAAGTTTGAGTTGAATGTGTTGTACCGTTGGGGAAATAATGAACGGAAACTGAAATTTCATATTATTTTCAAAGTAAAAGGGGCATAACTCTGCCAAAAATCATCGAACCATGACCAAATTCCAACTTGACCTGTATTTTCTCATGACATATCCATATGTCAAGTTTGAGTTGAATATGTTGTACCGTTGGGGAGATAATGAACGGAAACTGAAAATTTCATATTATTTTCAAAGTAAAAGGGGCATAACTCTGACAAAAATCATCAAACCATGACCAAATTCGAACTTGACCTGTATTTTCTCATGACATATCCATATGTCAAGTTTGAGTTGAATGTGTTGTACCGTTGGGGAAATAATGAACGGAAACTAAAATTTCATATTATTTTCAAAGTAAAAGGGGCATAACTCTGCCAAAAATCATCGAACCATGACCAAATTCGAACTTGACCTGTATTTTCTCATGACATATCCATATGTCAAATTTGAGTTGAATGTGTGCAACCGTTCTTAAGATAATGAACGGAAACTGATGATGAAGGAATGACAGAAGGACGGAAGGACGGAATGACGGAACAGGGTAACACTATATGCCCCGGCCATTACATGGCGGGGGCATAAAAATTATTAAAGGGCCATAACTCTGACAAAAATCATTGAACTGGAAAATGCTGACAATATGCACAACTAGACTTGGTACTGATCATTTCTGTAAAGTTTGGATGAAATTGCACCCGTAGTTTATGAGGAGTAGTCCGGACAAGTTTTGTGATGGACGTTCTCACAGGACAGTAATTATGTGGCTACTCTATTGTTCTCTCTATTGTTCTTTTTAGCAACACAAAAGAAAATAGCCACATAAAAGCATTAGGGAATGAATGACATCAAAGAGAAAGGACAGTTACCTATTGTCCCTCTAGCCACATAATTACTCTCCTGTGAGTGCGGACAGACAGACAGACGGACGACGGAGAAGTGATCCCTATATGTCGCCACTACTCCGTAGAGGCAACACAAAAATGAAACTATAAAGGTAGATCAGTGATCACTGGTCATGTTTATAGTCTAAGTTGACCACTGAGTGCTTTTTTCTAAACACAAGCTGGATCCAAACTGAACCTCGGATCTTTCATTTGATTAGAATGAGAAAAAGAATGTTAGAAAACAGATAAAATGAAACATTAATAATTAAGTACCTTTCACAGTAATTCTTTAATTTATGGGTTTCCATATCATTCAAAGGAAATTCTCCTAGTTTCAACAGCTCCAAGAATAGATCTGTAGGAATCACACCTTCTTCCCAAAATACAAATAAACGATTTCTGATATCACTCAATCTTTTTACGGAGCTAATTTCAGTTATTTTTGTCCATATCTCATAGAATGTTAAATAATCCTGTTGTTTTAATGACATTTTGAGAAGTGCACTTGATACTCCAAAATCAACATATTTCGCAGAGAATACCCAATTTTTAACTTGTAGCCATTCTCTTGTCAAAGCAATTGTAGGTCCAACCATATCTTGGAATACTTTACTGGAACCATATGTTTCCTTACACTTTTCAAACTCTTCCAGAACCATATCTTCGTATTTGTGGGCACAATTTTGGAAAAAATAATTCAAAGTTGACATATTTGGCTCCCTTTTTGACTTTATATATGTTAAGTATGACAAACTTAAATCAGGTTTGCCTATCAAGCTCTTCATTAAAGTAGCATCAAGAACATTTTCCACCCAATGACTTTCTTTTAATATCTTTTCTCTAAGAGTTTCCCACTCGGAAAAAGTCATTTTAAAATCACCCTTACGTTTTAATTTTTGTTTAAATTTGAAAAAACTATCAGAATACATCATGACATCACGTGTGGGCCGAGATCTTGACCCTCTGCCTGAAAGCTGAAATATCTTCCGAGGAAATAGTATACTCTTTGCTTGGTGATTTAGAATACTCTGAGCACTGTGTAAATTTATGTTCCATGCTCTCCAACATAAAGGAATGTTTCTTGCACACCTTATGATGAAATTATTCATCATCTTGATACTGGCAAAGACCGATGAAACACCTGCAAAAGAAACAAAAAGAAGTAGCATTTTATGAAATTTTGCACTCATTGCTGAAATTAACAAGATATTGATGTAGCCCTAGAGCCTATACCACTGAGAACTACTGCCAGACGAGGGCTTCCTGTTTTAAACCACTCCTTTTAAAATCATTGCATTAAATTTTCGTCAATTATGACTATGAGACAAACTCTTAACATTGTGGGTGCCCAAAATAAATTTTTCAATATATATATGTTTATTATGGAAATATTTTATAAACTAGAACTACACTAAATGTGTTTAAATCCCCCCGCAAACTGCTTTTTTAAAATGGGGGAATTTATAGTAAAGAAAAACCTTTGTAAAAGAATTGAAATAGAGTTATGGTTGTAGGAAATTTAAAAAGATAGTTTGGTTTTTTGGGGTATTTTTGCTTTTCCTTTCAATGGGGGTTGGGCCCCATTGATGAATTTTTTATTAAATTAAACTCGGGAAAATAAGTTCGGGAAAAAAGGACAAGGAAAAGGAAAAAAAGGGAAATTTAACTTATAATATTGAAAGGGGGTTATGGTTTTTGTACACTAATTTCCCCCTCATTGAACTTGCCCCAATTGTATAAAGTTTATTAAATTTCCCACAAACAAGTTTTCAAAGTTATGCACGGGGAAAAAGGAACGTGTTTTTTAAACACAAAATCCCCGGGCCCCGTTTTCTTTTATTTAGCAATATTTCAAACTAGAAATGTGTCCATAGGACACGGTTGCCCCCACCGCGCCACTGTTCTGTCAATCTTATGACTCTAGGTCAAATATTTTTTGAAAACTAAAACTCTTTTACTAAGTAAAGGGCAAGAACTTTACAAATACTGAATAAATCCACAAGCAAACCCCAAGTTGAAAATTGCAATTTTATACTACTGTAAGTCAAGGGCAATAACTCTAACAAAACTGAAAAAAAATCCACATGCAAAGTCCCAGGTTCATAGCTTCACAGTGATGTGAATCATTATTCCTGTAATATAGTGATGTTGATCATTATTCCTGAAATGTTGGTCAATTCTAACTCAAGCACTCAAGCACTCAAGGAACAAATAACAACATAATGAAACAGTTTTTACTAAGTCAAGGGAAATAACTCTACAAATACTGGATAAATCCACAAGCGAAACCCCAGGTGCAAAACTAAATATGCTAAGCAACCTTCCCATAAGGTTTATTGACTCTATGTCAAATCCTTTTTGAGTTACATGCGACACAAGTTGAAAATTGCAAACATTTTTCTAAGTCAAGGGCAATAACTCTAAAAAATACTAAATAAATCCAGACGAAAATACCCAGGTGCACAACTACACATGCTGATCAATATTCCTGTAAAGTTTCATGACTATGTCAAATCCTTTTTGAGTTACATGCGACACAAGTTGAAAATTGCAAAATTTTACTAAGTTAAGGGCAATAACTCTAAAAATACTAAAAACATCCAGACAAAAATACCCAGGTGCACAACTACACATGCTGATCAACATTCCTGTAAAGTTTCATGACTCTAGGTCAAATCCTTTTTGAGTTACATGCGACACAAGTTGAAAATTGCAAAAATTTACTAAGTCAAGGGCAATAACTCTAAAAATACTAAATAATCCAGCAAACGAAAATACCCAGGTGCACAAACTACACATGCTAATCAATTTCCTGTAAAATTTCATGACTCTAGGTCAAATATTTTGAGTTGAAACATTGCGACACAAGTTGAAAAATTGCCAAAATTTTTAACTAAGTCAAGGGGAATAACTCTTAAAATACTAAAAATATCCAGGTGCACAACTACACATGCTAATCAACATTTCTGTAAAGTTTCATGACTCTTGGTCAAACATTTTTTGAGTTACGTGCAACACAAAAGAGAACGCACGGACGGACAAGGGTAAATCTAAATGCCCGCCACTAAAGTTGGGGCACAAAAATTAATAGCCAAAAGTTTAGCGGACTATTCACGATTTAGCGATTAACAAGATGAGCAGTTGGTTAAATGTACATTACATATAAAACTTTTTTCAGTTTTATAAAGATTCTCAAATAAACTGATTTAAACTGATGTATAATTTTCACTACTTTTTTCTTCCATAGAACCACTGTGAGTGAACTTTAATTGAAGCAATTTTAGGCTGTTCAGGTGGAATGCTTGACACACATTTTTCAAAGTTATCTGACAATTTCTTTTGTTTGTTATAATATATTTTGTCACACACAGAACTGAAGTAGGTCATATTATAAGACTACTGTAGGCCTACTCAGTATAGAAATTAAACTTGCAAACACTTTCACAGAAGCAGCCTTTTTTCTGCATAACTTACTGAAAAATGTCATCAGCACCAATGTAATACAAATTTTTTGCCATAATAGTAAAGATTTTTAAACAGATCTCAGCTTATTTTCGCTTTTTTCATAATAATAAAAGTATCGGTGTCGCGAAAATATGTGACTAGTATTGATTTTTTTCTCTTTTCTGCAGAAATATTCACAATTTTGGTTGTTGTGCATATAATTGTTTGGAAGTAAATACTTTTTAAATAATTTATTTTGTTGTTTTCCACTGGCGATTAAGTCAAGCAGCTGAAAAAAAAATCAAAATTTACAATCCACGGCAGTTTACGGCAAATTTTGGGTTGGTAAATACCCAGTTTATTAATTTTAGGATGATGTCTGTGGCTAATTGGTGGATATTAGATGGCAGACTTCCCGAAATACGTCGGTCCGACGGACATGTCCGATAAATTTTGATCAGGTCCGACAATTTTTTATTCCGGATCGGTCCGACTGTCCGGCTTTTATCCAAGCCGCATGTATACAAAATGGCGTCGCTAAAGGTGCCAAACCTGGGAAAAAACGAAAATCTACGTCAGAAGAGTGCGCAGAACAGCAATAAAAGGATGAAAAGAATAGACCTGAGACAAAATTTAATGAAAAATGGAAGCAGAACCATGAATCATTGGTGTATGACAGGGAGGAGATGAAAATGCCCTGTATGGATTGTGCCGATTTTTACGGCAAAAAAATAAAAAACAAAAAGTGTCTTAGAAATACAAACACAAGTTTTTCATTGATTTTGATTAATTTTATTTGGTCCGACAGATTTTGTTTCGGTCCGACAGATTTTCATGGTTTGTCAGACCGAATGTCTGACAGTTTTTTTCAACTTTCGGGAAGTCTGAGATGGCTATTATAATGGTGGACAATATTTAGAGTACTAATACAAATTTACATCTCACGTGTATTTTTATCACCTCGGGCGATATGTATCGGTAAGAGTTTGTATTAAAACGACCGTAGGGAGTCACATCAAACTCTTACCCATATAACTTCAAATCGGCTCTTACAACTTGATATCAGATAAAAATATAGAAAGTGTCACCTCTTTAATTAAGCATAACATTGTTTTTCCCCAGCAGTCACATACAAACAAGGATGGGGTCCAATTACTTAATCTGGCATGAGAAAACAATGAGTTTTCAACAATACTTAGGATTGTTAATGCAATTCATTTCTGTCATAAGAAACAAAATAATGATTTGCTTACTTTTTGTAGAAAATATAAACAGTCGGCAATTAATAATTGAGATTTTTCTTAAGAGTTAAAAGGATATCAAAAAGTTACTGTGTACTCATTTGTCTCTGCAATCTGAGCTCCACGTGTATTATCTATGTAATAAATTTGATAAAAAGTTTACTCCCCGCTGGTGTTAATTGGGTCTTAGGTTACTGCATTCTTTATCGATTTTTACACCTCATTTAAACAATGTTGGAAGTAAAAAATAATCGCCAATTTTTGTAGCCAAAATGCAAAAATAATCGCCAATCTCATAAAATTATCACAAATGGTGACCATCAGGCGACTGATAGCGTGAGCCCTGAGAGGACCAAGATGACCCTAGATTGCTCACTTGACCCATCAAACTCATCCATGCAATTATCTAGACAAGCATCCTGACCAAGTTTGATGACAATTGATTCAAAAATGTGATCACTAGAACATTAACAAGGATTTTTGAGCGACCTAGTTTTTGACCCAAGATAACCCATAATCAAACTTGACCTAGAAATCATCAAAACAAACATTCAGACCAATTTTCAGGATATTTGCATCAAAACAGTAGCCATTAGAGTGTTAACAAGATTTTTCTATTTTTAGCTCCTGTAACCTAGTTTTTCATCAGAGATGACCAATGTTTAAACTCACCTGAGCAATGATCTAGACAAGCATCCTGACAAAGATTGATGATGATTGAGGCAAAAATGTGACCACTAGAGTGTTAACAAGGTTTTTCCATATTTGGGCGGTGTGTCCTAGATTTTGACCCAAGGTGACCCATATTCGAACTTGACTTAGAATTAGAAATAATCAAAACAAAAGTTGAAAACTTTCAGACCAATTCCCAGGATATTTGGATTAAAACAGTAGCCACTCGAGTTTTAACAAATTTTTTCTATTTTTAGCTCCTGTGACCAAGTTTTTCATCCAAGATGACCCATGTACAATGTCATTTGAGCAATTACCTAGACAAGCATACTGACCAAGTTTTATGATGTTTGAAGCAAAAATGTGACCACTAGAGTGTCAACAAACAACTATGGACGGACAACAGATGACAAACATTCAATGATCCTCAAATTTATACCCTATAAAAGACCATGTTATGCTTTGACCTCCAAGTGTGACCTTGACATTGGAGGTAGGCATCTGGGTGATAGGCATTAAACACATTCTCATTACTGTGAACATTTGTCCCAAGTATTTTCAAAATCCCTTGATGGATGAGAAAGTTTTGCACCAGACACAACATATACCCTTCAATGTTGACCTTTAATCACCAAGTGTGACCTTGACCTTGGAAGTAGGGGTATGGATGACAGGCATGACACATTGTCTTTTAATAATAAACACTTGTGCAAAGCTATTTCAAATTCCTTAAATTAATGAATGTATTTGTTATGGACCAGAAAATAAAGTGTGACAGACAAACAGCCGCAAAGACAGACACACACACAGAGTTCACATCTACATCCCTTTTTCCCCTAAAAAGGTGAAGGACAAAAGATTTTGTACCAGTATTATAATCCTTACAGGAGAAAAAATATACATGAATAAACTTTTAAGATTTCTTTATTGCTAAAAATATACAGTCTACAGACCAGAATGTTGCATCTTTACTAAAAATAAAACAGATAACAACCTTACCAACAGTTGGAATATTATTTCAGTATTTGTAGTATTTGCTACTTTAATACGGGGAAGTCAAAGACCGGGCCCGCGAAGCGGGTCCGGGCTTTGGCTTGCCCGGCTATAGACTACATGTGTATATTTAAAAGAAAATCAAATAATAAAACAATTAAAAAAATATATAGAATTCTATACCTATCAATGAAATTTTCAGTGTCAGTTCTAGTCGGGCGGCCGCCATTACAATGTAACTCAATGATAATAGGCGGGGTATTCCGATAACGGAACAAACCTCAACTTTTCGGATAAATGATAATCGTCGAGAGTTCCGAGTGAAAACGGAAGCGGTGCATGTAATACCGAATGACATCTTTAAAACGGAAAGAATGACGACTTCCCCGTTCATAGGCTTTGCCTAATTTCATATTATATAGCGATCCTGACGTTCACCCTTTAACTACTCACTCACACTGTTGGTTATTGTTACCCCGGGTACTACTTGTAGGCCGCTTGCCAGTATCTTCTTGAATACTAGAATAGATAGTACCAAATCATGTAAAAAGTACTCACTAGTACCAAAAAAAGATTCTGGGTACCAAAAAAAAACTGTGTTCAAGGCTAAAGGGAGTGTAAGATGCCCATGATGCTAGAGGTTTATCTCTAAATCAAATTTTACATTATCTATAAAAAGTATAAATCTGCTAAATAAATGCAAAAATACCCAAATCTTAAATATTTTTCAATCCAAATGAATTTTCAAAATGTTCAACGTAAGGTTGGATGAATCGTTGCGGTTTGAATCGTCAGTGGAGCGAATCGTTATGGGACGAATCGTCCGTAGGGCGAATCGTTAACAATTACAGTACAGTATGTTTACATATATTTTCACGTTTCAACATATAACAGTAATATTTATGTAAGCACATTACCACTACACAGGAAGTTCTTGTTAAGAATCAAACATCAATTTGTAGAGGACGGGTCTGTCGGCCCCATGTGCACATAATTGGGTAACAATCAATCGGAACATCTTCGAATAACAATCGCATTTTCTCGGTCCTTTCCGTCAAACTTCGGATAAGTGTGTCCAAATCAGATATAGATCTATCTGAAAATAAAGTTTCCTTTTAAAAGGAAAGGCTTGCACAGTTGTGCCTTCATAAAGTGTTTATTTAGTTTGTTGTTTTTTTTTTGTAAAAACGAATATTTTTTGTCAAAACAATTTGAAATCTATTCTCTACTGTATTGTATAAAACTTGTAAAGAAAATAATCAATCATAAAAATACTAACTATTCTATCATTCTGAAAAGGAAACAAGTGTGAACATTTCATTTCCAGAGAAATCATTCGTTTTGGCAGTTTCTAATTTCATTTATATAGCATCTTTATGGACAAGTAAATGCACTAAAATACTTCGTTACGTGGTACCAATAGGGAACGATCTGAGATAAGCATCGTATACGTCACTGATAAGAGACCTGTTCTAAAAATAGCCACATATTGATAACTTTCGGACAAGGAAACTGGTTAATCTACATGTAGATTATACAACATGTAATGGTTACGAATACTTTTATTCACATTTCTCTCAATGGAAATGATGTTCCTGGGGTTAAACTTGCGTAAAACATGATTTAGATGGTTTAAAACCATCAGGAAAAAAAAGATGATATGGTGAAAAAGAAATAACTTTCGAGGCAATACTTTCCCTGCATGTCAATTTGAGAAAAATGCCGGCGCTTGGCATGTTGTTTTTGTTTCACTGTTTATCAAAATTAAAAATGGTGATATGATATGGTATGATTTTAAGAAATTGGGACTAAAAATGAAAAAGTATCTTTCTGTCCCAGATATACCGTACAAAATTTTGTTTATATGTAAAATACGCAGATTGGAGAAGTCATGAATCTATCCACCAAAGTGCTACGAGTATTATATTAATGACTATAATATCTTAAATTAATTCTTTAATAATTTTAGAATACGCAAAACTCTGCGTTTTTCCTATTTTACCTAATAAAAAATGCCGATTCTAGTAGTTACTTTATCAGAAATAATGTATACGTACATGCATGCTTGCATGTATATTTAAACTGAATTGACAATTGAGGTCCGTGATTTATACTGTTTACGTATAGACAATAAAATACATTTGTTTTTTATTTTATGTCTCACACAAAATATTTGTAGTTAAAATCTTCGCCAATTTAGAATTACTGGTGCATTTTGTAAACTTCGCCTCATCAATCAAAAGAGTCAAACTTTTTTTCTGCCTGAATGACAAAAACCGTTTTATTGACAAATATAGAGGCCAGAGCAGATTGTGACATAATTATGTTTAAATTTAACTTTTCAAAAGTACAGTGTGTAGTTGTCCCTTTTCTTTTCACACTAAATTCCATTTCCAACTTGTTTGCATTCTACAATTTCTTAAAATATTGCATGTAAACAAAGTAAATATACGCTGATTAACATCATGTATAGTGTGAACTCCCTAATCCCTTGCCCGAAAGTCATTACAGGTGATGTAGTGGTGATAAGGTAAAATCTATTTTTAGAACAGTGTTACCTTCAGATCGAAGGCTATGTAAAATACGCAGATTGGAGAAGTCATGAATCTATCCACCAAAGTGCTACCAGTATTACAATTTAATGATTAATATCTTAATTCTTTAATAATTTTAGAATAAGCAAAACTCTGCATTTTTCCTATTTTACCTAATAAAAAATGCCGATTCTAACTAGTATTTATTTTATCAGAAATAATGTATACGTACATGCATGCTTGCATGTATATTTAAACTGAATTGACAATTGAGATCCGTGATTTAACATACTCAGTACACTGTTTACGTATAGACAATAAAATACATTTGCTTTTTATTTTATGTCTCACACAAAATAGTTGTTGTTAAAATCATCGCCAATTACTGGTGCATTTTTTAAACTTTGTTTTATTGACAAGGTGTAAAGATGTATATAGAGACCAGAGCAGCTTGTGACGTGTGTTTAAATTTAACTTTAAAAAAGTACAGTGTGTAGTTGTCCCTTTTCTTTTCACACTAAATTCCATTTCCAACTTGTTTGCATTCTACAATTTCTTAAAATATTGCATGTAAACAAAGTAAATATACGCTGATTAACATCATGTATATTGTGTTCTCCCCAATCCCTTGTCCGAAAGTCAGTACAGGTGATGTACAGTGGTGATAAGGTAAAATCTATTTTTAGAACAGTGTTACCTTCAGATCGAAGGCTATTAATAAGCATGTATCAACTATGTTACACAACCACAGATACGGTAAGGTTAATGATATGCATGGGCTATTTTTAGATTACCTCACTGCGTTCATTAGATCTAAATATAACTCGATCATGCACTAATATTCTCTGTGATTTGGTAAGCAAGACCACCCTTTGGAGACGTAACCATCCTCTATTGTATAAGGTATATATGTTAATTAATATACAAAACTAATACAGACAAAAACAATTATAAAAGAAACTAACTTTTGCGTCTTGAAAAAGAATTGAAACGTAACAATTTCGTTTATAATTTATTACGGTTTAAACCGATAAATCAAGTAAAAATAGAAATCCTATTTATATAAACAAACTGGGATTACCGAAGTAACTAAAATAGCTTAGATTTCCGTAATATTACTTCGTCTGATTCCGCAGTATGACGGATTCGCCCGAATTGTCACGATTGCAATCGGAACTACATCGGCTATAATCATTAAACCGAAGAGTGACGGAAAGGGCCAAAAAGTTGCGATTGGCACGATTGCAGGGTGGGGGGAAAATCCCGGGATCCGGGACGCCCGGGATCCGGGATCGTATTAGATATATAGGGAAAACTAATAAACTATATTTTTGTTGGTTTTTGCCGTAACGAAAGGCGATTAAACGTTAACTTTTTAATTTTTATTGTATTTAATGACCGGTAAATTAATTTTACTTAAGATATAAATATATTTAATATACTTAAAATGCGGAAATCACAATACTTACATTTGCCTAATTGGAGAAAAAAAATTTTTTTTGTTAATATAATTTTTGGCTTAATTTTATGTACATGTATTTAAATATTATTTTTAGAAAATATCTTAAGATATACTTAACATCATTTATAACCAAAAAAACTCTTGACATGTATGACAGGTGGTAAATTCCCGTGATCTCTGTACTGTGTAATAGATCCCGGGTTTTCTGAAAGCAAGATGGTAATGGTCATTTTCCCGGGATATATATATCTTATTCGATTCGGCTTTCTTAATGCTTTCTTTAATGTCTTAAATGAATATATTTTTTAAGTATGAACAAATTATGAACAAATTACTTGTCAATGAAATTATGAAATGAAAAAGAACGGCAGTGGACTCATTTTCTTAATAAATTTGCCCAACATATCGTCCCATGGTGTTAATAAACATTGGTGTATTGAAGATGTCTGGTGACACTTCCGACTATGACCAATAGACCGAATGATAATTTACTGGTACCTAATTTACTCTTTATCTGTACGTCTAAAACGATCCCAGCTTTTCTGAAAACTATATAATTGAACTGGTCAATTCCCGGGATACCTATATGTTTTAATACGATCCCGGCTTTTCTGAAAAACTATATTCTTGAACTGGTCAATTCCCTTGATCTTACGATCCCGGCTTTTCTGAAAAAAACCATATTGTTGAACTGGTCAATTCCCGGTATCCCTATATGCTTCAATACGATCCCGGCTTTTCTGAAAAACTATATTTTGAACCGGTCAATTCCCGGGATCCTTATATGTTATAATACGATCCCGGCTTTTCTGAAAACCATATTTTTAAACTGGTCAATTCCCGGGATCCTTATATGTTCAATATGATCCCGCCTTTTCTGAAAAACTATATTCTTGAACTGGTCATTTCCCGGGATCCTTATATGTTTTAATACGATCCCGGCTTTTCTGAAAACCATATTATTGAACTGGTCAATTCCCGGGATCCCTATATGCTTCAATACGATCCCGGCTTTTCTGAAAAACTATATTCTTGACCTGGTCAATTCCCGGGATCCTTATATGTTATAATACGATCCCGGCTTTTCTGAAAACCATATTTTTAAACTGGTCAATTCCCGGGATCCCTATATGTTTAATATGATCCCGCCTTTTTTGAAAAACTATATTCTTGAACTGGCCAATTCCCGGGATCCTTATATGTTTTAATACGATCCCGGCTTTATGACAGACCTGCTTATTATAATGAAATTATAAGTGATTATGTAAATATATACTCTTGCTCTTATAATACATAAAATACATTTATAATACATTGTTGTTAGAAATAAAACCTTAAATAATCCAATTTTATATTAATATACTCTTGGTCATACTTATAACAAAATTTTCTGTCTCATGCACGTAAAACAAATGTGCTACTATCTAATTATCATATCAAATGCATTCTGAGGCATTGGTCATTAGCGTATTATTTTTATTTCGACATGACTGTTTGGTTTCTTTAATAATATGAGTGGCAATGGCTTATAACAACTGTAATTTTGTGCTGTTGGTAATATCCATCACCCATTTCTTGTCTTTTTCGTTTTCGGACAAGACTTGTTTTCTTTATGGATAAACTTGAAAACTTAAAATAACAATATACACATGCTTGTAATATTGTAATAGTCACTGTATTATTTTGTATAGTATCTCTTGTTGTTTATTACGCTAAAAATTTATACTTGAAAATACCAATAATTTCCTTTTTTGAATGTAAAATTTACATATTTTAGTACACACATGTAACATATACTATCTTTAAACACAATATCAGCAAACACAGTACGGCCATACGAATACACTGTCATAAATAATGTAATTTTAAAAGAGACCAAAATAACTTGACCAACTATAGGGAATGCAGCTTCTCAAACAAAGTACGTGCTTTCATTTTAATAAATTTATGCAAAAGGGGGATTTTTGGGAATGCATTTAAAAGCGTAAGGTCAAACAAAACAAAACAAAACAAATAATAAACATTTAATTTTTTTTTTGCATATATTAATAAAAAATATGTGAAAATATGGCCGAAAATATGTTGTTGTTTTTTTTTATCTCGTGGTATTAAAGACGCCATATCACAAGTTATAGCAAGTATAATATAAAGAACATTTTAAAAAAATTGTTTTTATTTTTGCAATTTTTGTTCAAATAATGGCGATGGATAAAAAAGTTTGAGTTCTGCCAAAAAATATTTTGTGTCACACAGCAAATTAATTGACAAGTTCAAATGACAAGGGTCCAATGACAAGGCACCACTGCTGAAAGTGTTAATGCTGACAATAGAAGGTGCTTCACACATTGAAGCAATATACAGGTGTGACAGACATAGGTGAAGAAGATGCCCCTTTAAATGGGTATTTAAAGGGTATGTATATGATGTAAGACACATATTGTTAAAAACTTATTCTATTGCGTTGCTTCTTTGTTATTTTTGAACAGAAAATAAGTGCGTTCTTTGTGATTAATTGATTTCTCCAAATAACGGATTTCATCGAGTTATATATTATTAAAGTTAATCAACAGAATAATCATAATGCCTCTAGTAATTGGACACTCGCAAACTAAATATCTTGGTGAGCACCTATGCCGTGGCGACTATTCTGTGTTCGCTTTTCCCGGTGCACGTGCGCACAATATCTTGGAAAAGGAATATTTGTTCGAGGTAGCTGAGTATCACTCGGTAAGTTTCTAACAGCTAAATATTTAAACAATTACAAAAAAAATGTAAGGCAGAAGAAACAGATAGAAAAAAAAATGTATACTCAACATCACTAATTCCGCGTCATCACTTATTTCACGGTAATGGCATATTTTCACGTGACCAGTGTTAAAATGGTCTGAATTGACATATTTTATTCATACACCTAAACAACAAAGTTTTTATGAAAAATATTTAAAATCTCTAGATTTTCATGTAAAACAGAACAACATTTTACAAATTTATATTAACTCTGCAAAAAGCAACGATAGTCCATTAAATTTGTACGTACGTCAGAAACATTCATCATTTTCTAAATGTTCTTGTTTGGTGGAAAAAATGAATTTTGATAAGTTTTAATTTTTAAAATCACGCAAAATAACATATACCGACTAGGTTCATTCCACCTGTTATCTTTCAACTGTCGCTATTTATGTACATTTACCACCTGGTAGGAAGTCTTTAAGTATAAGAAAAAAATGTTATGATTTTAAGAAAAATAAAAAAGATTCAAGATAGAAGTAATAATTTCCGTGTTATCTGCGATTTATGACCGATTGTGCAGTATTTTTCGTCATATTTTTCCAAGTTTATACGCAATAAGGGCTATTGTTGCATATGTAAAATATACATGGGTTGTAAGTGCTAATTTGAAAATTATTTTCTACGGAAACGTATAGCGACCACCCTTATATGTTAGTTAAAACAGAATTTTTGACAATTTATCTAATACATATTATATACCTTACCAATTTTTACAAACTTACTTGATCTGAAATATTTATCTAGTAATATATACAGCCCCTGCATGTTGGTGAAAACAGAATTTAAGACAATTTATTTTATACACGATATATATTTGACAATATTTACATCGATATTTGATCTTGAATATATATCATTTACTCAATCTGCTGTTTATGTTGCCTGATTCAAATTTATGTGACATTTTTCTGTTCATTTATATGTATTAGTTTTATATATTGAGGATTTTTATTCGCATTCCCCTAACATTATAAAATATAATATAACATATTTTACAATTTATATTTGATAATATGTTAATAAGCATAAAATAAGCTCGTAAAGTAGTACCTGATGTAAATTAGTTATCATAGAAACAATTACATTTTTGTAAGATATACAATATAGAGCTTAAAACGATAACTACTGACAAATTTACCAATTTAAATGTATATACAGAGGATGGTACATGAAATATATTATATAAAAAGGAATATTCGACTAGTTGATGTTATTATAGGAACATAGATCCCAAAGCGCAAGCGATATTTCTTCTTATATGATATGTGACACGAGAAAAGTCAAACATTTGTATTTGATAAAGGAAGCAATTAAATCAAGTAATATTGTTAATCATATATAATACGTATTTTTTTTTGTAATCTTTCGTACGTTTTTATCTTATAATGCAAGATAAACAACTATTAACTTTTTGACAAAATGAAAAAATAAAACACTTACATATTTTTAAATATGTAATTCTTTCCTCAGATCATATTTGCATATAACAAACATACTATAAAACTGTAAAAAAAAGTCATTTGATATATATCATATAGTGATGGTCGCTATATGTTTCCGTAGGTCCTTAGCGGGAAATCCAACATTAAACAACAACAACATAAAAAAACATAAAAACACGTGTCGCTGATAAGCAATTAGACACTTGTTTCTACGTTCTCCATCACCAGTATATAATATCTTTTTTAAAACTGGTTGATTAAGCATTTTTTTACATAATCTTTATCATGTAACATCCTCTTTAAATCAATGACAAGCTAAATTGGTGGAAATTATCATTTTAACTGCATATTATATATTTTGCAAAAAAAAGAGATTTTTTTTCCTATGAAAAATATAATTTATCGTGCGCTTCATCACCATAACATTCGATTTTGACCGCATTTTTGTAAGTTTCTATAAATGGATAGTCTTATATGATGTGTTACACGAGAAAAGTCAAGACATTTGTATTTGATAAAGGAAGCAATTAAATCAAGTTATGTTGTAAATCATATATAATACGTATTTTTCGTAATCTAACGTACGTTTTTCATCTTATAATGCAAGATAAACTACTTTTAACTTTCTGACAAAATGAAAAAGAAAAACACTTACATCTTTTTAAATATGTATTTCTTTCCTCAAAGCATATTTACATATAACAAACATACTATAAAACTATAAAAAAAGTAATTTGATAATTATGTATCATAAAAGGGTGGTCGCTATACGTGTCCGTATAAAATACCACATGATATATGACATGATATAAAACAAACATGGTTACATGTATTGTCCATCACCATAAATATGAGATCAATTTAATTTATTATATTATTATATCCTAATCTTTTTAGAATACATAATTGATATTTGTCACAATTGAATATGTTCTATGTACACCTATAAAAAAATTATGTTAATTTGTAAAATGTAGTGGCTAGTCACTAGAAACTGTAAAGTTTATGTGCAATAAATGTGTTCGTTCGTTCGTTCATTATATAATTATGCTTCTAAAACAACTTTCAAACATCGAAGAATATGTAAAATATGAACTGCAAATATTTGACCACATTTTATGTTATCATTTAAATATATGCATTCATTTCTTATTGAAAAAAAAAATGACTTAGACTTAGTAGAAAATTAATTTCTAATTACCTCCTTTATTAATATGAAATGTAAATTCGGTAATATCTTTACAAATTAAGCTGCTTGGAACTTACAATATTGATAAATCTTAATTTGAGCATTATATTTATAATGTAAACCACCAAAAAATTAAGTCACAGGATCTGACCCCTTATGCAAGGCGCGGTAAATGACATTACGCCGCCTGTCAATCAAACTGGAAGGGGTCACAGAGATAAGCCAATCAGCGATCGTTATCAGTTCCACGCTAAGATGCCAGCTACTTGTCTAAGACAGTGGTGCAGATGTACTTAAGATTGAAATTATTTTAATTTTATGTCCATTTAAAGCTCTTTTATCTATATAATTATTAAGTCACCAAATATACTGACATATTGACAGTTAGTTTATTATACATATCAACTCAACTCAAACTCTAGTTTATTATACATATGGAAATAATAAGTTCAAAACATTAATCCTGGTTATAACACAATGCATTGAAAAAGGAAAAGGTTTAAACAAATCAACTTTTTTAATTTCCATTCTACACATTACATATCATAAGGTCCTAAAATATCCAGAAGGTATGACAATTTGTTTATAACGTTTAGCGTCAATAAAAACGCAGCCGTAAAAATGCAAATATAATGAGTAAATACAATAAAAAAATGGGGAAATTATCTAACCTGCGTATTTTTTATTAAAGTTCAATAAATGAATATTAAATATTCAAATCGATCTGCCAAAATAATACCAATATAATCATGTCTGGTGTATGTGAAGCTTATTTTAAAGAGAATAACGTTATATTTTGTCGTGAATCATATCAAAGTATGTTAACAATACATAATCACATATCATAAAAAGTTGGCAAATGCATACAATTTTCTGAATCGATTTTAACAATTCATGAACAAATTAATGTATTAATTAAACTGAATTTCGCCCACAAAACCCGAAAAGATGAATTTAAATTTTATTTGTGTCACTAATATAATTTTACTGCACTCAAAATAAAACGATGGTAACAAAATCATATACACATAGTCTCTCTTTGAATTTGTAAGATATTACGATGTTTTGTCAGTTTTGCATAGAAGTCAACAAGAAATAACACGATTTTCGCCAAACGTTTCATGCGTAATTAATACGTGAATGCAGATATTTTTTATTGCTTTTTTACATTGAATAATAGATCTACGATTCAATTAAACCATTATAAAAACCGTTTATATATAATTATGTGCAGTCATACGACTTTATATGTATATACAAAATATAATATCTCAATTTTATTACTGTTCACATACAAGTATTCTACTCTTAAGCTTATATACGGAAGAGTATACTGACCCCCTTATATATTTTTTATGCCTTCAAGAAAAAAACCTTTGTATAATACATATCTTTAAACAATCGACAAGTTCTATGATATCTAAAATAGATCTTGCAGAGTTTTATCTGTTATTATACACCATAAATCACAAATATGCTTTGTTTCTTCGATGATATTTGGAAATTTAAGAGAACAGAATGTTCTTCTTAACATATAATAATATATAAGGGGGTCAGTATACTCTTCCGTAATGTTATCATAACACTCAACTTATTTTAGGAAACATATGAAACACCATCTAAGCTAAAAAAATCAGGTAAAGAATATATATATTACATATGATTATATCATCTCTATATCTGTCACACAAATAATGCCTCGAAAACATACTGTTTTCAAATAAATAAAAGCGTTTACTCGAAGAAAACGTCTGCTTCTTGAGGTAGAATTTCAATGAAAAGAAGAAAAAACATATTTCTTATAAATAAAAGTAAGGTCTTAAGAAAGACTTAAGTTTATAATACGTATCCTTAACAGTATAGTAGCCAAAAAACAGAAAAAGATCAATATGAACTATATATATAACTTTTAAAAAAACATTACGCACTATGTTGTTATCATGTATCGTCGTATTTTAAACAGGCATATAAAATATATAAGGGGTGTCAGAATACTCTTCCATACTTATATGATTGACAGTATTTCTTATATTTGTTTATTCATAATTATCAGATAAAAATGAAGAATTATAACAATATCAATTAATTTTTCATTTGTCAAATATTAATTAAGATTTACTATGTATTCATATTTATGTACTACGGAAACGTATAGCGACCACCCCTATATGTTAGTTAAAACAGATTCGTCTTATATGATGTGTGACACGAGAAAAGTCAAGACATTTGTATTTGATAAAGGAAGCAATTAAATCAAATTACATTGTAAATCATATATAATACATATTTTTTTTGTAATCGATCGCACGTTGTTATCTAATAATGTAAGATAAACTACTTTTAACTTTTGACAAAATGAAAAAATAAAACACTTACATCTTTTTAAATATGTAATTCTTTTCGCAAATCATATTTGCCTATAACAAACGTACTATAAAACTGTAAAAAAAGTAATTTGATGTGTATTATATGGGGATGGTCACTATACGTTTCCGTAATGTACAGCTGTCCGTCCGTTATGCGATCGGTAGTCAACCTTTTACTCTTGTTTTTGCTGTAATGTGTACGTAATCATTTTCAATTTATATTAATCTATCATATATGTATGTTATGTGCGTGGTATATTTACATATAATCTCACATATTGGTATTATATATTCAAGTACATATGTTTTTGTTTAAGTTTATATAAAATGGTACCGTACATATAGATGTAACTTAAACACAACATAAATGTATCTATACTGGAAGAGTGTGTTCATATAACTAATATTATAAAGGTTTATACTGATGATTTGTTGCAAATAAAAAGAACCCTGAAAATTGAATATATTGAATTCAAATAATTTTTACTTTTCATTCAGGTTATCGTAGTTGTGATCGGAGCGAACGACATCGGACGTATCACACCAGACCGTATAGTACCAGGAATTGAGAAGTTGTGCAAGAAACTGTACGAGCGTTCAAGGTAAGTTACCGCATATATACTTAATTAACATTTTCACACGCAGTTATTCAAGTTATTTGTCCCCTACCGGTTTAACCAGATTTTTATCGAGAAAGTGGTATTTACATACCTAAATTCTAAATATTTTTAAATTTTTTATCTGTATTACTATATATGTTAATGGTTAATTAAAAATATTTATTTTTTTACTTTTCTTCCTTGTTTCTATTAATGGTATCTTTAAACTTAAAATGAAACTTAAAATGATCGTTCTTTTTTACACTCCCATCATGTATGACAATGTTCATAAATCTAGCATTTTTATTTCAAAAAAACTGTTTCCCGATATCGTTTTTAAATATTTTTTCAATATTTTACATATTTTACATAATACAAACTTAGACTTCTTCATTCATTTAAAGGGAAGGGAATGTATTGAATCATTGAAATGTAACACATTGGAACTTACGCAAAAACCGCCTGAGAAAATGATTTGAATTCGCTGATTTATAATTCTTTTTTTTTCAGTTCTACGGTCATCGTTTCTGAAATACTACCGAGGGCACAGAGTGAGTTCGACAATGGTCGCCTGTCTATGTGATTTCTCGACAACTGGAACTTAGACGCAGGTCGTGTTAATAAAAGTTTGCCTCGGTAAAGGAAATTCATGACTCCGTATTATCCAGCATCCAGACTTCCACACATTGTTCGGTAAGTGTGGCTACATCAATAACTACTTATTATTTTTGTTTTGTTTGAAAATATTGTTGGTTATTGTGCGAATGCACGATATTCACGAGCTCTTACCTTTTTAACCCTTTCACTGCCATGGGGACGGCTTATGCCGTCCCTGTTGTTTTCGGCATATTTGCTCTATGGACGGCTTTTGCCGTTTCTATAATAGTAAAAATAATAATTATAATAATTTAATAATAATAAATAATAATAATAATAATAATAATAATAATAATAATAAATAATAATAATAATAATAATAATAATAATAATAAAAATAAATATCAAGAAAATTATACAAAAAAAATAAAAAAAAAAATTCATGTACCAGCTTTATTTATAGCATAAATATTTGTTTCTACATGTTATCATAGTTTTGCCGCTAAACGCCATAACGTTTTTCGCGCGTTTAACGCGTGTTCCGTTATGACGTCGCTTCCGGTAATTTTATTATGTTTTGCACTGATGAAGGCATATAGCCGAAACGTTTGCAATTAAATTAAATTACTAAATGTTCGTGTTTGTGTGGCTTGTCTGATTAAGAAAATTATACCATCGACAATAATTATTATTATACTAGCAGATTCGGAAACATATATAATTATTATAAAACTAATAACAAATAATAATAATTATATTAAATAATAATATAGTAATTTCTTAGAAAACCCTCTGGCAAATAGGTGATCAATAAAGTTAAGATTTAATGAATTTGAAAACCTAGCTAAACGCCGTTTTCCGGTACTTTCTAATGGAGTGTAATAACGAACTATATGTGTTTGGCCCTTTTTTGATTAAAGTAAAATATATCAGTTATGTCATTGTGAGATTAAAAAAATAATTAAATATCATTGAATGAATAATTCCATACAAAAATACGTTTCTTTGCATGAAATAAAAAGAAAATTTGTTTACTTTAGTGTAAGATCGAAATATATTTCACCTTGTGAACACAAAAGTTCATATTTCACTCGTTGCTGCGCCACTCGTGAAATATACCTTTTGGTGCTCACTCGGTAAAATATATTCCGATCTTACACTGAACTAAACAAATACAATCTTATTTTCATGTTTGTCACATCAACGCCGGATTTTTTCTCTTTTTTTTTTTGATCTAACAATTCTTAAGATTTCTTTAATTTTGTATGTAAGGAAATAATCCGACAAGAAACCAGTAAAAAAAAAATACGGGAAATATGTTTCACTGCAGTGACAAATAACTTTTTACAGTAAAAATACGGAAAATAAAAATACGCCCTTTAAATATTTCATCAATATTTTTCAGTATTTCACTTATAATCTTGATCTATGTTTAAGATAGGATATTTACCATGACTTTACAAATATGATATTTTATTTAATTTTACCCATGAAATATGGTGCTATATCAGTCAAATATATTTCATATTTAAAAAAAATAAATATGAAATATAAATATGAAAGTGGGCGGAGTCAAAACTCATATTTATTTTAAGGGACTTCTTTCGCCGTTTTGTTTCAAAAATCTGATAAATACAAAACAACTTTTTCTTGAATATTATTTTGAAAACTATCTAGCATGATAGAAAATGGTCTAACTAAGAAAATTAATCCGAACACCAATATCTTTAATTCAGTAATTAACGCTGTACAGACGTTTAAAGAGTTGTTTACATGACGTCACAATGAAGCGCCAAACAGCTCGTGCTTATGCAAAAATTACTGCGCGCTGTACAATTGCAGTTGGTAGCAAGCAAGGGGATTCGTTACCATTTTCTTTGATAATGAAATTAAATAAAAAGGTTATTTTTTCGTTTTTCATGAAATATGGTATATATTTTCACTCAACATGATAAAATGCCACATATTTTCACTCGCCGTACCGGCTCGTGAAAATATGTGGCATTTTATCATGTTTCGTGAAAATATATTCCATATTTCATGCAAACGAAAAAATATCCTCTTAATATACATTCAGGTGCGCGGAGGAACCTGTTAAGTCGTGACGGCTTACACCTTAGCTTCGAGGGAACTGAACTACTCATAAGTTCCATTGAAGAAGCAGTCCGAAACCTTAGGCCTGAACCTACTCTACCGCCCTGTGATTTTAAACCTGTACCAAGTTCGACTGAGCCGATAAAGAAAGTGAACCACGAACACTGGATCAGGTGCCAACGCCAAAACAGACATGGACATCGTACAACACGTATCACACTTCAACCAACTCCGATGGTGATAACTAACCGGTTTTCTGTGTTGCCTATTGAGGAAAGTGTTATTGAACTTCAGAATGATGAGACAGTGAAATCTAGTAAACGATGTGAACGTTACTTTAAACGCCAACGTCGTGGGAATGTTAAAGATTAAACTGAATCTGATGAAATTGAAAGAAGTTACAATACATATCACATAGGGTTACACCAGGCACTGACCATAGAACATGCAAAATGTATTTTAGATTAGTGTGTTAGTGGCGAAATACCGTCTGGAAAAATGAATAGAAACAGATCTATCAAGCCTGTAGGAGGAGATGTTGTTATAGTAGATACGGACAATATGCGAAATAAACTTGACAGGAGATGCGACGATTATCAGTGGCATAATGATGGGTGCAAAAAGGTTCCTAGAAAGCAGCCAACGGTCTGTCAAACGCGTTTTAGGATAAGGGTAAAGAACAATGAAGATGATAAGGCAGTACCTTCAAATGAATTCACAAGAACGGAACATAAATTGTTAGTAAACGATCGGTTTTATATACTTCATTATCTTGGAAATGAGCAGTGTTATGTCCCTACTGACCACGGCAATAAAAAGCATGAAACAACCAAACAAACTTCGGTCAGAACATGCCCTTCAGTTTTCGATGCAATTCGGGAAGAAGCCGGAAATAATAAACAGACGGCAAAAATATACAAAGAATTGGCTGCATCAGTAGATGGCGAACAGGCGCTATCTGAAGCACCAATTAAAAACAAGGAACAAGTTAAAAAACTGAAAAAATATTTTCAAGAAAGGAAAGGCTTATCACAAGATGACATTTACAGTGCATTATCAGTTAGATGGGTTTGTTCTTCAAATCGACCTGTATCCAAGTCTTACAGTAGTGATGGGCAGACAATTTGAATAGCTTATTAAACATTGAACAAGACTCTTAAACTATGTTTTCCAAGGATACGACTATTGAATGCGGGAACTTCTATATCACCCCTTTATTGTTCAAGAACTTCATATTTAAGAAAGAGCCCACTACCCTAGTTGCATTTATGCTTAACGAGAAAAAAGACCAAAAATTTCACGAACGTTTTATTTCTATCATAACAGAAAAATGCCCAAATATAAAAAAGAAAGACATTGTATTCGTTGCAGATCGCGAACCAGGTATAACTAATGCCATACAGACAAAATTAGATAACGCCAAAGTGTACCATTGCTGGAATCATATAAAGAGGGACGTAAGGGAATGGCTTCGCCAAAGGAAAACTCCAACATCAAATGTGGAGCTTTACATGAAACATTTAGATACCTTATTGAGGTGTACGTCTGAAAACCAATTCCAACAACAGCTAGATACTTTAAGTGGTCCTTGGTGTGAGTCCTTTGAACAATATTTCCAGAGTCACATTAAAGATGATATAATGGAATATTCAGGCCGTTGGCTCCTGGAGCAGGCAGGGATTTACAATGAAAAGTCCGGTATTACTACTAATATCTCTGAGGGTTTCAATACAATAATAAAATATATGAATAATCACAGGCGAATGTCCGTCGCAAACATGATTTTAAGTTTATTCTATCTACAAAATTCGATTCATGTAGAAATGTTACGTGGAAGGGCCGGGCTAGGAGATCAAGAACTTAAATCCGATTTTTCTTACTCAAAAATTCATTTAAAAGATTTAAAATTTCCTCATAAAATAGTGAAAGAAGATGAAATATATAATGTTGTGCAAACTGCAATTTCTGAATTGGACATAAAAAGCGAAACAGAACACTGTTATCATTAATATGTTTTGTCGTATTGTAATATTTACATTATTCTGCTTCTCCCAAGCGAGATGTCATGTGAAACCACTCTTCGTTTAATATTGTTCCCTGAAGCTCTTTGATTTGGTAATTTTATATGGCACAGTTAATCAGCTTAAATTGTATGAGCTACTTTTACATTTATCAAAGAATTATTTACCGTGAATACACATGACATCTCGACTTCTTGTCACGTATCGCCATTTTTCTATTTTTGTATGTATATATATTGATGCTTTGTCAATGGCTCTCTTTAGGGCTTTAGTGCAAATAAAAGTTCTTCTTCTTCTTCTATGTCTGTATATGTGTTTGTTTCAAAATTAACTACTTCTACCTAACGGATATATGTTTTAAGTGCATGTATATAATAATAGAATGAATTGATTGCCAACTTGTAATGACCTTCTTTATATATCCATTATTATATTTATTTTTTAAACTATCCCGTGTTTCACTTAACACATTGTCTGATACGATCCCAGCTTTTCTGAATGCGATACAGCCGGGATCTCTATATAATCTAATACGATCCCGGCTTTTCTAAATGTGATATGGAAGTGGTCAATTCACCGTCAATTCACGGGATCTCTCTATATCTTATACGATCCCGGCTTTTTTGATATCTTATCCGATCCCGGCTTTTCTGAATGTTATTATGCAGACGGTCAATTCCCAGGATCTCTATATATCTAATACGATCCCGGCTTTTTCTGAATGTGATTTAAAGCAGACGGTCAATTCCTGGTATCTCTATATATCTAATACGATCCCGGCTTTTTCTGAATGTTATTTATAGCAGACGGTCAATTCCCGGTATCTCTATATATCTAATACGATCCCGGCTTTTTCTGAATGTGATTTATAGCAGACGGTCAATTCCCGGTATCTCTATATATCTAATACGATCCCGGCTTTTTCTGAATGTGATTTATAGCAGACGGTCAATTCCCGGTATCTCTCTCCTTGTTTAATACGATCCCGGCTTATCTGAATGTGACATGGCAGTGGTCAATTCCCGGGATCTCTATATACATGTATCTAATATGATCCCGGCTTTTCTGAATGTGATAAGGGAGTTCAAAGATATTCGGTCTAAACTATTGTACAAGTATCGTAAAGATCTAATAGGGAAATTGACAATCTGCATTACTGATGCGTTTGTTGTGATTTATCAATAATGGTATAATATACTTATATTTTGATAGGAGTAAAATAATTTGAACATTACAAGTCGGATTATGTTTGGCAAGTGGAAATCACTATGGAGATCTATATCTAAGTAGGAAAACCAGAAATTTACACAAAAGGTCATTTGTTCCGTGACAAATCAAACAAAGTGTATTTTAATAAAAATAAGAGCGAGGAAAAAAACACTAAATATCTCACTTTACGTAGCATTCACACTTCGTTTCACCAGACAGATGTCTCTACTCTAATATTGTAAAAAGGGCACGTGTCATCTTAGTCAAATATCTCGAAATCATTGCAACAATAAAACCAACTCGGTCAGAAAAATAAACACAATTCTTCTTTACAATTCCTTGTAGAAATCTGACATAACATTACACATCTCTGTAAAAATGCAGGGGTTAGATCTAATCGATAATTTACCAATGACACCTGCATTACTGTTATATGAAAATACATGTATATTTAATACATTTAAAAATACAACTATGGGCATGTTTATTTCAATAAATGATTTTTTTACCAATTGGCATTTACTTTTTCTTATTACTTATTATTATTATGTGTTTATATTAAACTTCTATCATAAAAAACAAAGTGGTGTCCCCAGACATTTGTTGTACTGTACTGTACGTATGTATGCGCGAAAATCATGAAATTACAAAAATATATCATAGCCATCAAGACTAAAAAAGTAAATAAACAACATTAAACCTGTCTGCATTTCATATCACAAGCATATCACAACAAAAGGCATGAGATAATCGATAATTTATCGATCACACCGATAGCAGGTGGTCAATTCCCGGGATTACTATATGTTTAATACGATCCCGGATCCCGGCTTTTGCAGCCACGCCAAAAAGATAATGAAAAAATTTCTTATTTCAACGTCTATAATAATACGCGCGTAAATTATTATATGTATTTAATATAGACGATGAAATATATGATTTTTTTAGAAAATGCATTGTCCGTACACTGATCGAAGTGTTCATGATACTGAAAAGTAATAAATATATATGAACACATTAATTTTAGTTTTAACATTATTGTATTCATATTGTTAATGATATCACTCTATAAAACACAAGAAAACTCATATTTTGATTGTCTTGAGTGAAAATAGTGAGAATTAGAAGACCTCTTTTGTGGCTTAGGTCTTATCTTTATTTTTCCTTTTTCTGAGGTTGAGAACTACAGTTGAGTTCACACTAAAGGTTACACAAAGTGCACTAGGAGTGCTAGATATGTCACTAATTACTCAGCTAACAAGCCCCTTTGATTTGGTAATGTTAATGGATTATCGATTATAAGTAAAATTAGATCTCCTTTTTTAATTCAAATAATATCTCTAGGTGAAATAAATAACAAAAAAATCAAAATCTAATTTTAAAAATATCCGTAACATGATGAAAATTCACTGTATCCCACTGTAACCTTATGTAACCCTTGTATCCCTGTATCCCTTGCCATGTGGGGGTGAAAAATAATTGTGTTTTTGTGCCATATATGAGAAGTGCACTAGATGTGCACTACTAGTGCACTTCAAAGTGCACTAGTAGTGCACTACTAGTGCACTTCATAAGTGCACTTTGTAGTGCACCAGACCTATTATATGTATTTAGCAGTTACCTTTTATTTCAATGAATAGCAATTTGACTTTTACAAAAAGATAGATAAAAATTTAGTCATTTTTTTTTTCTTTTTTTGGTTGGTGGGGGGGGGGGAATTATACCAATTAGTTATTTTTGATCTTAACTTGTGGTTGTTTTAGTTAAAGGTAATGATTTTAAGCATTAATAGCCTTTAATACATTAAAGCATTATAAAATTAATATGTTTATAATTGGCCTAAATTTTGTCAATTTTTTCTCATTTATTATCTTTATTTCCTTTTCAAACTGAGATTTTCCCAAGACTAATATAAATGATATACATGTATATTATTCTCAAAATAATTATTAATTTTTAATGATGGTATGTATGAAATGTGGATTAAGTATTGATATGTTTGGATTAGGTATTGAACTGACATGGATATAAACAAAATGATTAGAAAATCTTTCAATTCCTTTTTTTTTTTTGAGATGACAACAATCTTTTTTTTTCATGCATTGTAACATAATTATGCAATATGATTATTTTTATAAATTTATTATAAAATGCAAAAATAGTTCAGTTTTCTTTTCTCTTTTTGTACTAATGAAATTTATTTGCACCAACATCCAGTGAATACAGACTTTACATAGCCTACTTAATATATTTATCATCTCCTTTTGTTATTTACCCTGAGGGGCTCTCTTATCAGCAGGATACTATAATAAAACACCAATACACAGCATGACTTTTGACACTTTAATCTTCTGTAACTGTTTTCTGCTCACGTATGATATTTCATTAAAAAAAAAACAACCAAAAAACCAGATCTGCATTAAAGTGTAAATGAAGTTGCAAAAGTTTTATAATCATGTATTTAAATATTTTCGTTAAAATATATTATCTTCTAATTGTGTTAAAACTGACAAGGCAAATTTGTCAAATCTATAATAGAAAAAAGTAACATTTCCTAGTTCAGAAACTAAAAGATGCTGCAAATTTTAATGCAGAATTGCAAGAAATGCGGATAAATATTGATGTATGAGGTCCTTCTAGAATAGTTAACACTGATATTGATTTTAAACCAGCTTTTATGAAAAGATTAGAAAATTCCACTTCAAAGACAATAATGACAATAATATCTAACATGCGTTTATGCCATTATGATTATTTTTTACATTTGATTATACAAAATTTATAGTCATTTATCTATGTCTTACATGTATTTTGGGGGAAAACAACAGGAAATTTTAAACACATATGTATACACATTCTATATTTGGTGTTTAGCTCCATGTTTTAAACATCTGCATTTTTGTTATTTACCCTGAGGCCCTCTTATCAGCAGGTATCAGTGTAATGAAAACAGTCGCTCTCAGAAAAATACCAATACACAGCATAACTTGAGACTTTCCTCTTTTATAAAAGTATTCCCTTTATACATTAAATTTTTAATATAGAAATCTTGAATAAAGTTATCAATTTTATTTATTTCATGGAAAAAATTTAATTATTTATATCTTTAAAAAGTGTGCAAGCATTTCATGGTTGAAAAACATAATATTGCAGTGTATGGATTGTTTTAAAATCAATGAATTAATATTCTCTTTCAATCTTGAACATGAGGAATGCCTCTTAAGTTATATATTATTATGCAGATTGGCAAGAAATGTGGGTAAATGGATAAATATAAATGGATAAATATATAGAAAATTCCGCTTAAGAGACAATAATATCTAATATGCATTTATCATTATGCCATATGATTTTTTTTGTGTATAAATTTGCTTACATCTTTTTGATTATACAAAAATTATGGTCATTTATCTATATGACTAACTAGCCTGAGTGCCATCACCTGATGAATCCCAGGCTTATGTCTAACATGCATTTTGAGAAAACCAGGGATTTCAATGCATACAGTACTTATAATCTGCATTTTTGTTATTTACCCTGAGGCCCTCTTATCAGCAGGAGTGGTATAATGAAAACAGTCCCTCTCAGAAAATACCAATACACAGCATGACTTGAGATTTTCCTCTTCAATAAAAGTATAATCCATTTATACATTAAATTTTTAATATTGAAATTAAGAATAAAGTTATCAAAATTATTTATTTTTGGATAATATTTTAATTATTTATATCTTTAAAACATATGCAAACATTACACAGTTGAATACTTAACTAAATTATCACAGTATATTGATTGTTTTAAAATCAATGTATTTATATTCTCTTTCAATATTGAACATGAGGAATTGTCTCTAAGATATGTATTATAGAAATAATATTTTAGGTTAAATATAAACCTGTCCTTGATTTGTTTGAGCTTATAAAAAAAAAGTTTATGTTGTTACAAACTAAATTAATCGGGCCAGAATTTTCACATTGATTTTCCAATTTGTACACTAGAAAAATTGAAATACATGGCCATCAAAAAAGCTTTAAAAACACTTATTAAATTATCCATTACAGAGCATATTTAAATTTAACCTTATTAATTCTATAAATTTGATTTTAAAGGGTATTATTTTACACTTACTGTTAACTACGTACTGGTTAAAAAAAATATGATGACAATAAATACATTTTTTTTAAGCTTTAACATGATGTCACCTGCTAAAATGTTAAAACTGCTAATTTTAAAATTTACTTATTTATATTCATGAATAGGCCTTACATTCCC
Source organism: Ruditapes philippinarum (assembly GCF_026571515.1). Lineage (NCBI taxonomy): Eukaryota > Metazoa > Mollusca > Bivalvia > Venerida > Veneridae > Ruditapes > Ruditapes philippinarum. Next base: position 373,685 of record NW_026861563.1, read on the forward strand.
CAAGTTTCTTTTTCTTACAGCAGCTTAACAATGTATGCCCCCTGTCACTTGATATGCAATTATCCAATAAACCATTTAGGTGTCACCTTCCCTGGCCAGCCTGGTCATATGGTCTAGTGCACTAGAAGTGCACACGGTGTGCACTTCTAGTTCAGCTCTAGTGCACTAGAAGTGCACAAGGGTGGGAAGTTTAGTGTGAACTCAACTGTATATACCTTTTATAAATATGAATAACACATATTAAATATATTCTAAGGTGTTTTTAATTTAACTGATAAGTTTCTGACAACTATCAGGTAACTTGCTATGTAGTTCTTACTTCAAAAGAAGTTTGAAATTATAAATGTACATTTTTTGTTAGATTATGAATATTTTCGACCAATTTCGGACTATCTGAAAATTGACACATGTTTTGTTCAATAAGCTATAAAATAAAATAGCCATGGTAAAATCTCTTAAAAATCGGTGATTTGTTTCCTAAAATGATGTAGATAATTATTATCTATTCTATTTTTATTGAATATAAATTAATTTTTTTTTAAATGTTAAAATTGGTATTTGGATTAAATTTTTTAACAAAAATGCATTGTCCGAGCACCGTTTTGAAACATTTATGATACTGAAAAATAAAAAATACGAAAAAATTAAGTTTTTGTATTATTATTTTCATAGAATTGATGGAAGTAGACTATAAAACACATATTTGGATAGTCTAAAATGATAATTTTGAAAATTAGACCTTATGTAATTACTTGGGTCTTCACTTTATTTTCTCCATTTTCTGAAATTGAGGGTGACCATATTGAAACACAAATATCTAGAGTTGTAGATGGTAAAAGATGTTAAAAATCCTGCAATAACATGCTTAAATATTATATATTTGAAAAAGAAATGTTTCTTTGTTATTCTTGAAAGTGCCAATTAGGGTCCGTAATCCTTAAGTTTGATATGTGCTCCACACCCAAGTGTCTGTGATTGTATCTATTAGTACTAATTTGATAATCAGACAAGCCACACAAACACGAACATTTAGTAATTTAATTTAATTGCAAACGTTTCGGCTATATGCCTTCATCAGTGCAAAACATAATAATTTTTTTTATTTTTTTTTTATTTTTTTAGTACTAATTTGATAGAATATATCAATATATGCTATACAGATATTTACTATAATTAACTATATATGTCTAGATTAAAGATGTGACTTAGACACTTTACAACTAGTTGGATGTAAATTCAACTTAAAATTTCAACTTCTGGAATTTTAATGCTTTTCTTTGAAAAAATAAAGAAGAGATAAAATTATATAGCTAAATTTTGTTACTGTTCAATTAATGATAAATTAATTACCATTTTAAAGTTTAATATGTCAAAAACTAACCTTATATAAGAAGAAACAGACCTCTAAAAGGGTTAAGAAAATCTGGATCATCTTCTGATCGTAAAAAGTTCCTTGACTACATCTACATCTACATCTAAATTGTACGTCGGCGCAATCACACTTGATTATGACGCGACGGGTGGTGCTAGGTCAAGAAAAAGAAATATACAAGAAATGATAGAAAGTAAGAAGAGGTTGGATAGTACAAAGATAGAGATATAGACAGAAAGTATGGCCAGCTATATTTCGCCTCTTCAACCCAAACCTCTCCGGTTACGGTGGCCGCTGCCGGCACAGCCTTGGATATCACTAGTGGGTACTTGTAGCTGGGCCCCTAAGGCGAATTAGAATGTGAGGGCTGATAGACTAAATAAAGTCTTAAAACACCCTCCGCACCACGCGCATACTCACGCACGTACAAACACACACAATTACCTATTTATAATAACAGTTTCCCCACAAAATACTAAATCTTCCATTAACAAAAAAATGATGGCCAGCACAGCTGGGACTTAAAATGACTACATATTAATTAAAACACACACTTTCATGTAATAACGATGAACGATGTAAGAAAATTTGGCAAAGGAATACGTATTATTCATTTCGCTGGAAACCAAACAAACGCTATGATCATCGACGAAGTCAAATTTTACAAATGTGTCTTTGAATGACAAAACTATCCAAACAAGGTCAGGTACATGACACAAGATTAAAGATTTTAGTGATTCTGAAATTGACAATTAAACATTATTTTCATTAAGGAATGTGAAAGCTTAAACCATAATTATTATGCCAAAGTCATCAAGAGCTGCTAGAGCAATACAACTTGGTCATGGGTGACATCAGGTTGCAAATCGTACAAAAGTTTCGTGAGGTAGAAAATGTGGTTTAAATTTAATTTTGTTTCATGGAAGTCATTTGAACTATTTATTTATTATGCCCCGAATGGCGCATATAGTTATCGCACTGTCCGTCGTTCCGTCCGTCTGATAATCTTGTTGTGCATACTTTTGATATTATGCTTGTTTTTTTGCACAGTTTTGGTCCCTTAATGGTCTATTTTTTAGTGAAATAATTAAGCTTGCCCACACTGCATCTCCAAATCAGGTAGGGGAAGTATTTCAATGAAACACAAGATTGTTTGTAACCATGCCTTGTTATGCATAGTATCTTGTTTTTCTGCTTGATTTTTTTGCACAGTTATGGCCCCTTAATTGTCAATTTTCGTGTTAAAAAAGTTTGTCCCCGCTTCATCACCAAAACCGCTGGGAGTTACAGTGAAACTTTACAGGATTGTTTGTCACCAAGCCTAGTTGTGCATACTCTCTTGATATTCTGCTTGTTTTTTTTTTTGCCCCTTAATGCTCTTTTTCCAGTACCATAAGCTTGCCCACGCTACATCACCAAAACCATGGAGGGATTTCAGTGGAACTTCATAAGAACTTCACAGGATTGTTTGTCACCAAACCTAGTTGTGCATAGTTTCTTTTTTTTTCTGCTCGATTTTTGGCACAGTTGTAGCCCTTTAATGGTATATTGTCAAGTAAAATAACCTTGTCCAAGCTACATCTCCAAAACCATCGGGGGATTTCACTGAGACTTCACAAGATACTTTATCACAATGTCTAGGGTCCTGATTTCCCTCATTATTTTTGGCACAGTTATGGTCTCTTAATGGTCTTTTACGAATAATGAGCTTGTACACGCTTGGGAATGGGAAAAATTCAGTGAAAGTTCACAGTATTTGTTTGTCGCCATATGATGTGTATCTTGATTTTCTACTTGATTTTTTAAGCACAGTTATGAACCCTAAATTCAATGGTCAATTTTCGGGTGAAGTAAGCTTGTACGCGCTTCATCTCCAAAGCCGCTGGGTGAGGCGGAGTGATTTCAGTAAAATTTCACAGGATTGCTTGTCACCAAGGCGAGTTGTGCATAGTATCTTGATTTTTCAGTAAATTAACTTTGGCCATCCTTCATCTCAAAAATTATGTGTGAAATTCCTGTGAACATTAATAAAATTGTTTGCATAGTGATTTTCGAAGTCTAGTTGTGCATTGTACGTGCCATGATTTTTTTGTGCATGATTTTTTTTTCGCACAATTATGCATGGGCTCTCGATGATGAATTATTTTAGTAAAATTTGTTTAAACTATTTCTCCAACACTTCTTATGGAATTTCAATGGACTTTAAGGGATGATAGTCATCAAAGGCAATCAAGCGTTATATATTACCTGTATTTTGGCATATATTGCGGATTTTATGTCATAGCTTCCATTCCGGGGCATAAGTAACTTTTCAGTGACAGCTCTTTTATTTAGTCTTTCATGTTCGTCTCATCATTATACAATGCATAAAATCTAAATATATACATTGCATATAGCCACTCTAAAATAGATTGTAAGAGAACACTGGCCATTACTTTCGCAGAAGCGGTGGGTCCATTGCAGCGGCGTTGGAGCTGGAGTAGTTGTCGCAGAAGCGGTGGGTCCATTGCAGCGGCGTTGGAGCATTTGTCGCAGAAGCGGTGGGTCCATTGCAGCGGCGTTGGAGCATTTGTCGCAGAAGCGGTGAAAAAAATGGCCGTCGAGTAATATTTTGCTGTTGTCGGTAAGTATATGACTAAATTTTACTTTAAAGGTGCTCCACTGAGGTATGTTTGAAAATGTCACAAAAAAGTAAATTTTCACGAACCGATATTTTTTGTTACCTGCGTGTTAGGGACATTTAAACAGAATCAGTGATACATTGATATGTGTTCTTATAGGCTTGGCAATTCGTTTGAAATATAGATTTTCTCCAATTTTATGGGAAAAGCGTTTAAACGCTTTTCAGTTTGAAAAGTCTATAAATAACTGTCACGAGATGAGTCTCGGAATGACTAAAAAGCGAAACGGATATTTTTTTGTGTATCGGCAGCAACGGAGTTTGAAAGTGGAATATATACCATTATTGCATAAATTTAAGAGCGAAATATGGATTTGTTTGTTAAATTTCTTGTTATATATTGTCTACATATTTTAATGTGAAAGAAATCATTCAAAAACAATTTCAATACAATTTAAAGCCTCATATTTATGTAATCTTGTTTTTTTTTTACTCCGTTACAATGATGAATTTGTCTAAGCGTTCGGAGTTGGACATACATGTTACAAATATGTCTATATTAACCCTTTCCCCCATGAGCATATTGTGAAAAATGGCCATTTTCACTGAAAAGCCTCCTCTTACAAGTTCAAACTGCTATGAAACTATGAAAAATGCTTCAATACTAATCAAACTTGGCACAAATGTTGACTGGACCATTGCCTTTATAACGACATGCTCAGTCTTAAATTTCCTGTTACTATGGCAACGAGGGGACATCTCAAAATTGCCAAAAATCACTATTTTGCCTCGATTTTTTCCATCAAAATTTATTTCAAAGTGCTGCAACTTCTCAAGGATTTGAGATAGAGTCAAAGGCTTTTCAGCGTTGGTTACACGTTACATTATGATCGACCTGGGGTCATTTTAGCCTCTCACAAGTCCAAAATTTTCTTGGCGATGAGGGGGACTTCGCCTCCTTCAAACCCCCCTAACAGAAGGGGGCACATCCCCCTTCTGGCAACCCCCTGATGTATCTTTTGGATGGGGGGCGGCGCCGAAAAAGTGCTCAATTTTTTAGCAACATTTCTCAAATGAAAACATGTGTTTGGGGCCCAAATAGGACATTATTTTCACTATTTGAGGCCTTAAAAAAAGGGGGGAGGTCGAAAGTGCGTTGTTTCGCGTATATATGAGGTAAAGGGTTAACAAAAATGATGAAACACTTTGGAATCACCTTAAAACTAATTTTTCCATGTTAACATGTGGTCTTTCACCTAATTTTGGTGAAAAATTGTTGTTTTGTCACATTTATAATTTTTTAAGTTAACCCTTTCCCCATGAGCATATTGTGAAAAATGGCCGTTTTCACTGAAAAGCCTCCTGTTACAAGTTCAAACTGCTATGAAACTATGAAAAATGCTTCAATACTAATCAAACTTGGCACAAATGTTGACTGGACCATTGCCTTTGTAACGACATGCTCAGTCTTAAATTTCCTGTTACCATGGCAACGAGGGGACATCTCAAAATTGCCAAAAATCACTATTTTGCCTCGATTTTTTCTCAAAGTGCTGCAACTTCTCAAGGATTTATATATTTGTTCATTTACCGTGGTGATCATTTTGGCAAAATATTGCACAATTTTGCATTCCTACTGGCTACTACTGCTTTATTTCCACGTTCTTGCTTAACTGGATGTGTACAGTATCCATCGTGTTCTATTAAAGCTTTTTGTCTTCACTTACTATACTTTTTCTTCGTTATTGATAATATTTTTTTCACGGATTTTAATTAAATTCCGTGGTTTTTAATGAAGTCCATATAATCTTATTAGAGTTTTTTTCTTCTTTTGGTTGGATTTACATCGCACAAACATAGTATATGTAAAAAGACAACTTTTCGGCTTTACTAGTGGAGGTAGACCTTCTGGCACCTGCATAGAACCCCAGCGTTGAGGTGAAGTGGTTTTCCTTATTTTTTAGGTCATCGACGTTAACGGACGTCCCGGCTACATTGATTTTACGGCAAGATGAATTATTTCATCGCTGCGAATATGTCTATATATATGAGAGGAAGAGGACAGGGTCTAGGGGGTAGTCAAAATATATAGATGTGGCAAAGCTAGATTCTAAAATATGGTCGTTCTGGGTTTGTAGAGGCCATACACAAACTATCTCATCGCGACTAGTACAATTAGTTGGACTAGCCCTCTAAGAATACTGGCCAAAATAGTGCTGATTGTCAGAGTTTTGACCTTTCACAACAACTTGCAGATTACGTGAATGACCTGGTCGACCAACAGGTGACATCAGGATTCATACATTGTGTTTTGTGATTTTAGAGAGGGCTTGGACAAAATAAGAAGTATAGACATTAGCAGGCCCAATTATACATGTACATTGAAGAATACAATATCTAATGACGTTTCTAAATTATGTTTAATTACTTATGAAAGTTCTTTATACATCTGGGACTTAAAATATTTTAAATCCCTGTATACAAGCTGGACATTTCGGTATCCAGAGAAAGGAGTGGTCAAGGTCACCATCGATTTAATATTTTCCATTAAATGTACGTTGACCGGATTCCGCTTTGCTTTCTTAAATCCGTCAGTGATAACAATCCGCTATTCTGGCCACCTTTTTATGAGAAACTTTCCAAAGAGATGAAATCTTTACTGGTGCAGCTGGCTTTTTGGAGTAGACTTTGATGGCAACTGAGTTTGCACAGTTAAACATGAAGAAATATTTGACTGTTTAGGTAGTGCCTGTCACTCAACACTACAATGTACGTATGTTGTATCTTATTGATTTAACACTTGAGGATTTTACACTTCATAATTAGGTAACAAATTAAAATGTAGGTAACAATCTTTTTCACTTAGACTTATCAATTAGTACAATATAGGCTTTCTATACATCAATCCAGAATCTATTCTTAATCTTATTAATAATCAATTCAAAAAACAATTTTATTAATATATAACAGTGACATCACAAGGCTAAAACATTTTCTGTCACTTTTATTCACATTTTATCTTTAAACAGTGTATATAACAATAAATATCATACATATTCCTTGTATGCCTTTGTCATAACTGATTGCTTTACTTTTGCCTTGCCTCCCCACATGAAGTCATAAAATAAATGATTATCTTTAAAAATGCTGCACAAGGAGTTGGCAAACAATGTGTAAATAAAGGAAATAATACAGACTTAATATCAGTGACTATATCTATTGGTGTTAACATTTTTTCCCCAATGATCATTTTTTTACCTTTTGAAATTTTGCTTTAAAGTTTAAAACAATAATTTTGTCTAAATCTACAACTGTGTATCAGCCCATGTAAGTTTTCATCTTGTCTTAATTGATCTAGAACTGTATTTAAGGGAACATAACCAAATGACTTTGTTTTTATCAAAATTTACTTTTAGTCAAGAAATCTCTGAAAATATATTCAATAATTTTAGAGAATTATAATCAATTATCTAATGATTTTTAGAACCATCTAACAATGGTGATGTAACATCTACAAATTGTGTAATTTTATATTCTTCATCATCAATAAGTATACCTTTAACATCATTACATTGTTTTATTCTAATAGCCAATATTCCTGTGCATACAATGAAAATATATGGTAAATTGGCTTACAGCCTAAATGTTAAACTAATGAAAATTTATAACCATGATGTAAATTATATATATTTTATGTTTGTGGCCCACATGGAAGATTGGGCAACCAAATGTGTAGCCTCAGTAAATAAAGACTTTACTTACTTACTTACTTACTAAACTTTGAAAAATGTAGGTATAAAACCATTTAGTATAAACACAAGTTTCAGTATTGTATAAAAATAATGATATCCATAACACAAAAGTTGATTTTGATGACAGTTGAGGAGTAATACTTGTATTTCCTCACTAATATATTATGCATTCATGCTATGTTTCATTACAATCTAACTGACCAGTCATTTAGATGATGATAATTTTTATGATATTGGCCGGGAGATACATTTTTTTTACCTAAACAAGTGGCTAATGGATCAATGTTGCTTCCACATTAGAACAAATTTGGTAATGATGCAGTCATTATTGCTACACACCTTGTGTATTTTCTAGTTTGTGGTTTTAGAAAATATTACTTTTTAAGAAAATTTCCCTCAAAGGACTGTAAGAGGCCAATGATTGTCCTAATTCCCTGCAAGGTTTCATCAACAACGGCCAAGTGGTCTCCTCCACCTTAGTATTTTTTTCACTTCACTTTCTTTTTCTTCCAATCTTCTGTCACTTGTCTAAAAAACACCAGCTCTGATGAAGGCATATAGTTGCATGTTTTCTCTACACATAAGAACCATCTTGACTTCATATCCAAATATGTATTTGAATTTAGACTCCCTGTATTCCTATCCATTAATTTGAATGGTACATGCCAGCCTTTTTCTGTCTCACTTACTCTAAATATGCATGTATCTGGGTACTGAAAAAAGAAATTTAGAAGAATTGCACATCACATTTTTGGCTAAACTGTAGGAATATTTCCTAGACTTGTCTGATTAATCTATTTTTTCCTAGACTTGTCACATTTAAAACAACATACTGACAAAATAAAACAAGTTACAGATACATTAAAATTACATTGTACCAATCAAAGGGTAAATATGTCAGGTGAATGTAAAAATAAATTAACATTTTGCACCATGCCGCTTTTAAGGACAGTTTTCACTTTGACTCTATACATTGAAAAAATCAGTTTACCAACCATGTCTCTATTACTTATCAAAACATTAACCTGTAATACAACCATGCAAAGTAATGACCAGACATTACTATGTGTTTATTGCCCCCATTGTCAGAATCTTTCCTGTGGCATAAACAATTAAAATGTGGTCAATATCTATCTAAGTCTATTAGACGCTTGACTTAAGATATACCTTTCGTATTCAAGCATCAGTATGATTCAGATTAAACCTTTTCTTACAATTATTTTAAATATCTATGGTGTGAGAAACAATTAATTTTGTCGGCATAATTAGAAAGTAATCGACTGGTTAATAGTAAATGTATATGATTTTGTTTGTTTTGCAACACAAGTTGATCAGGCTTGTATGGTAAAATTCCCTACTGATACCAATCTACTAAATGGTTTTGTTGGAGGAGATGTTGTTTAAAGAAAGTGTGGATAACAATGGATGATGGACAACTTGCCACCACAAAAGTCTAACCTTGAGCATATTGTGATCAAGTAAGAAAAAATAGAACATACTACAAATTTTGTAGGAGGAATGAAAAAGACCCTTTGTTTATTTCTCCATGCTTCAAAGAATGGCCTCAGGTCTGGATCCATAATCGAAATATGATCCCCAAAGTCATCATTTGTCACTACATAACATTCTGGTCCCGACATGAAAGCTGCAAGCATTATGTAAATGTCATCACTTGACCTGTAAAAGTGAAAACAAGAGCTGTCAGAAGGACAGCGCGCTCGACTTTTTTAGTGCTTGCCTATAAAACAAAACTTTGACAGTTAAGGGCACACAAGACTTTAACTAGGAATTTCTAAGTACAAATCAAGAAACATTTTCACAGAGTTATCTTCTCTTGCTTACAGATAGGTCTCATGATGGCACATAAGAACTCCAACTTCCAAAGTAATATCTCAAATGGTTAAGTCAACAAGTGGACAAGAATGAAAATCTTAACTGAGTTTCTAAGTCAAAAAGGGCCATAATTCAAATAAAATCCTTAACAGAATTACCTTCTCCTGCCCATGTTTTGGGACCATGATGGTAAACAAGTATTCCAACTTTCAAATTAATATCTCAAACAGTTCAGTCAAAAAGTGGACTGGTACTAAAAACTTAACCAAGATTCTAAGTCGATAAAAGGCCTTAATTTTTTAAAACAAATCCTTGACAGAGTTACCTTCTCTTGCGTACAGATGGGGGTAATGATGTGAAATAGCATTAAAAGTTTCAAAGCAATATCTCAAAGGGTTAAGGCAATAAGTGGATTTTACCCATATTCAATGTATTTTCTAAGTCAAAAAAGGGGCATAATTCTGTCAAAACCTTGACAGAGTTATGTCCTCTTGTCTGTTGATGAAGGTCGTGATGGTAAACAAGTATGGTCAGTTTCAAAAGCAATACCTCCAATGGTTTTGAAATAAAGTGAGGTGGTACAAAAAACTTAACCAAGCTCAATACACTTTCTAAGTCAAAAAAGGGCCATAATTCTGTCAAAAACCTTGACAGAGTTATGTACTCTTGTCTGTAGATGGAGGTTATGATGGTGAACAAGTATGGTAAGTTTCAAAGCCATACTTGTAATACTTCTGAAATAAAGTGGGGTGGTACGAAAAACTTAACCAAGGTGTGACGCCAACGCTAACGCCGACGCCGACGCCGGGGCGAGTAGGATAGCTCCCCTTTTCATAGAAAAGTCGAGCTAAAAATTGCCTACTTTATTAATGATGGCTAAAACTGTACTTACATAGTATAATATGTTTTATTATCATCCTTAAGATGACAACTGCCAAGTAATTGTCACAAAAATTATTCCTGACTCAAATAGTATGTCTTTGACCCAATGACCTCAAAATCAGAGGGGTCATTTACTGGCCAAGGGTCATGTCCCTACTAAGTTTCACTATACTAGATTTATTCAAGTCAGACAAGGATTCTATACTAAATGTCACTGTGACCTTATCCTTTTGACATACTAAGCTCAAAATCACTTGCATGATGGGCAATGTCAGTATCAAGTTTTACAAAACTTGCCTTATTCCTTTTGGACAAGGCTTTAACATTTTGTGTCATTGTGACCTTGATATTTGACCCAATGTCAAATTCATTTTCTGGTCATGACCAACTTCCCTACAAAGTATGACAGCACATTTAAAAGTAATCAAGTTATTGAGCGGACATTGATGTGTCAAACAGACAGACGGAAAGACAAGTGCATTACAACATACAACAGAAATTACCTTTGGGCGTATCAAAATGGATGCCACAATTATTTACCTTTACAGGATAATTTCCCCCTAATAACCTAAGCCATGAAAGGTGAATGGCAAGTCATATTTTAAGATCTTTAACTACATGGCCATGAAGGTCCCATACATATGTAAAATTGATTCGGTGTGTACTAAATTTATATAGAAACAGAGTTTGTTTGTGTTTTTATGTATCTTTTTTTCACAGAAGGCAAAAAAAATTTCCTATATTTAAATATAATTTTGCAGTTATTTTATTATGATTTGCTACAACAAAATCCACTTCTTGCTCCTATACATTATGTGACTTGTTAATAAAATCAAATGCAACTTACTTGTGACCATCACTAACTCTGAAAATAGGTCCTGTGTATGATCTCATTTCTCGTGGAAAGCCTTTTGTTATCACCAAAACACGTTTCCCTTCTTTGTGTAACATTTTCAGTTTTTGTTTTGGAAACTGAAACAAAAATATCAGCAATACATGACATTGTACTGATGCACGATCCTTAACTCCAAAACTTAGTAACATTGCAATATTATTAATTAATTATAAAATTGAAATATTAATTTTTGTCAAAAAACCTTGATTCTACATCCTTCAACCCTGAAAAGTGACCTTACTCAATTTAAAAAAGAAGAAAAAGAATAAGAAACAAGAAGGCTTATTTGTCACAAATTACACCAATTTTTAATGCTCACTTTCACAATAGTGAACATATACCTTGAAATCCCACAATTCATGAGAACTAAATGACAAATAGCTTCAATACTCACATTGTCAACTTCTTATATGACATTGGACCTTAACAATGTGACCTTAAACTTGGTTAAAGGGAAATTAATTTGGCCTAAAACACCATGTAACCCTGACCTTGGACATTCAATCATTTCTGGCTGGTGACCTTGACATTGCATATATTGACCTAGATTATGATGGCAAAACTATCAGTCTTCAACATTTTCAAATTTTAGCTCCACTTTTAGCTTCTCTCATTGGCATTGCTTAAACTTTTCATTAAGGTCCATTTTCTGAGGAATTGTTACTTATAAAATAGAGGTCTGCAAGGCAATGCAGCATGTCAAATATCTAAGCTCTGAGCAAAGAAAATGAAAATGTGTTTTCTTAAATACATTTAGGCAAAATAAATGACCCCATTGCTGTCAAACTTGTGAAAAGCATGATTGTAATCTCTTGAGCAGCGATTAAGTGACTTCCAGGTTGAGGCCAATGTTGGCATGCTTTATGTGTGCTGTATACCATTATCTAAGCTCATGGCTTTTTTGGTTTCTAAAAACATTAGTGTTTACATTACTTGTGTAGAATGTCTATGGCTATGTAAGGGTCATTCCTAAAGTTCAACTATACTGTTATGCTCTGTTGTAGAATTTGTTGATAGAAAAATCTTAATGTGGAGATCAATGCATAACAAACAACATGCAATCACAAAAGCTCACCTCTGAATACTTTGTACTCAGATGGCATTCATTCTCTGAAGTTTGAAGGCTGTGTGTAAATCAGTTCACAAAAGCTACCTTAGTGTAACAAATGACCAGATATGCATATATTACATGTATTATGAAAAGGTAAGCGAGTTGCGAGTGATACACATATGGGTTTTTTTTGCAAGTTTCAAATTCCCACAATATTCATGTGCACTGAATATCCTGTAAAATATATTTGCTAAATTTTACTTCAATTTCATACTGGGAATTCTCATGTTTCTGTAACTTGACTTCCTATCTAAAATTTGGTAGCAAGTTTAATTGTATATATTATACACCGTAATACCTATATATCTATGCTACTTGATATTCCAGTTTATTTACCATTAAATGTATTTGAAAATACATCAAATAAAATCTTTAGTGACACAGTAAGTGAACATGTATATTTGTTTGTTGAACTGATTGTCCAATAAAGTAATTCACACAGCTTCACAATAACATATGAACAATAAGCTGAGATGAGAAATAAGTGTGAAATACCGAATACTTACCTGTTAACAATACAAAAATATAGGAAATTTGAAAACAAAGTTTCACCTGTAAAAAGAAGAACGATAAATCTTGGACTAATAGAGTGGTGTCACTTTGCTAGCAGAAAAAACGCGAAATAAATAAAAACGCAATATAAATAAGCATCTACAACAAAATTGCTCATAACAGATTGGCTAAAATTAAATTACTGCCAAAAATGCGAAATTTGCTGTACACGAAAATAACCTGATGTATGGTAATATACCAGTCCCTTACAAAGTCATGCACTTACTTTATTTCTATTGTCAAAATGTGTTAAATTTAATCCATCTACTATGTAGTCAAAAGGTCCTTCCTTTTTCATAAATTCCGAGAACATTTTCAGCTCTTTTAGGGTTGCCTTCTTAAAAATGTTGTCACCAATCAATGCCTTTCTCATAGTTTCCACAAACATTTTCTTCATGACTGACTCATCTACAGACTCAAGCCCAGGAATTACCTCTTCACAACTTCTGCATATCTGGCTAGACAAAAGAAAACAATGCGGAACTCTGATTTCAACAGCTATTAACTTAAGCATTTTTATTAAATACTGACATAATAATAAGAACAAGAGGACCATAAAGGCCCTGGATCACTCACCTGAGATACAAAAAAAAGATCACAATTCTTTGATGGAAATCAGTAATTAGGTCACATTGCGTTTTCCTTTTTGAACCAAGATGCATATTTTGTATAAATACTTGTAGATGTTTACTAGGAAATACTATATGTCAAATATTAAAACCGTGGGCATTGTTATTTCATGCAGAACAAGAGCTGTCCATAAGACAGCATGCTCAACTATTATACGTACTTGCATAAAATGATGATCACTAACAAGTATTCAAAGCTTAAAAGCAATGCCTCAAAGAGTATAGGAAATAAATGGGGTCTGAAATTCTAAGTTGTAAAACAAAATGCATGACTGAGTTATGTCCTCTTGCCTGGTAGTGGGAATGATGGTCAAAAACAAATATACATGTACAAAGTTTTAAATGCAAAATGCCAAATGGTGTAGGAAATAAGTGGGGTGGTACAATGCTAGGTTGAGTTGGAAAGCTCTCTCCATTTTGTCAAAATTAGATTGTTTTCATATAACTCGAGTGGAGGACCACAAACCGATGGTATGTGCCAATTATTTATGCTCTGTTCAAAGGTCTTTAAGACCTTTTTTTATTGTACTAAAGTTCATGTAGATTAAGTGATCCTCAGAGTAGGCAATTTTTTACCAAAGGGGCATTACTTATAAAACTTTTGTAGAGGTGCATTAGGCATTGTTACATGCCAAAAATCTTGGCTTTGGACTATGAAGTAAATCTTGGCTTTGGACTATGAAGTTCTGGAGAAGAAAACTGAAAAAGTGACCCCATGTGCAATAATTTTGATCCCAAGGGCATGTATACATTTTGTAGAGGACCTGCATAAGGTGATGCTACATGCTAGATATCTAATTTCTGGGGACTGCAGTTTCGGCTAAGTTTTTTCAAGACATTTACACATTATAAGACTGTAAGTCTAGGCAAACTATGTGAACCCAAGTGGCTAGGCCATTTTTGACCAAAGGAGCAAGACTTGTCAAATTTTTGATAGAATACAGATGTATATGCTTAAAGAATTGTGGATAATGACAAACAACGGGCACACTGCCATCACAAATGCTCACTTTTGTGCTCTGGTGAGCTAAAAAGAGATGAGTAACAAATACAACAGTCAAACCAAACTAGTTGCCTTTCTGATTAATTAAATGTACCTTCTTTAATTCATACATTTGTTATTGTTAAAATCTAATGACAATGATAATAGAAACAATCTAGAATATTTACCTTTGTGGATCAACTTTTGTCAGCAGTGCACTTTTACAATAAGGCCACTCACTGTAAAAAAAGAGATATTAAGATTCACAAGTGGCCACATGTCACTAAATGAAAAAGAAGTTTAAAGTTTCAAAAGGGCCCAAGAGCCAACTAGCTTGCATAAATAAGTTAAAATGTCAAATACTAAAATCTAAAGTAATTAACTGTACCTTTCGCAGTAAATCTTTAATTTGTGTACTTTATATTCATCCAAAGGTAATCCTCCTAGTTTCAACAGCTCAAAAAACAGATCTGTAGGAATCACACCTTCTTCCCAAAATACAAAAAAGGAGTTTGTGATATCTCGATAATTATATTTGTGATCCTCCTGTATTACTTTTGTCCATACTTCATAAAATGTTAAGAAATCCTGTTCCTTTAAAGACAGTTTGAGAAGTGGATGGCAAGTACAAAACTTTGGTGACCTGTCAGCTACAATCCAAGTTTTAGCATCATATTTTTGGGCACAGTTTTGAAAGAATTGAGTCAGAGTGGACAAATCAGGTTCTTTTTTAGACTTTATATATGTAAAAAATGAAAGGCTTAAATCAGGTTTGTCCTTCAAGGTCTTCATCAAAACAAAGTCAAGGTAATTCTCAACCTGAGGATTTTCTTTTATTATGTTTTTTGTAAGATTTTCCCATTCAAAATTGGTCATTTCAAAGTAATGTGTATCTTTCAATTTCTTTTCAAAGTTGATGAATGTTTTACTATTAATCCTCTTATTTTCTTGTTGTTTATGGTCAATATTGAGACCTCTGCATACTGTTTGCTGAAATATCTTCGGAGGGAAAAGTAAACTCTTTACTTGGTGATTTAAAACACTCTGACCACTGTGTAAATTTATGTTCCATGCTCTCCAACATATAGGAATGTTTCTTGCACACCTTATGAGGAAATTATTCATCATCTTGATACTGGCAAGTACCGTTGGAAAACCTGCAAAAGATAAAATAAGAGGGTTATCATGATTGAACCAGATTGCTCACTTCAGGTTCATTACTAGAACATGTCATACTTCTTTAATAAAGAAGTAAGTACATAGTTAGGTTACATTGGGTGTGCCATCTTTTACCCAAGTTCACATTGGGTGTGTCATTTTCTACCCTAACTGTATGATTTATAAAACATCTGTAGTGGACTAGAGGTCCTCTAGGAAATGCTATATTTCTAAGTTTTAGACATTCAATAAATAATGAGTTTTTTTTTTCAAATATAAAATTTGAGCATAACATATCCTCAAAAGTTCTCAATATGATCTTTAAAAGTTTGTTACGAGACTAAAATTAAAGAGCAGGGCAACTTTCATTCTGCGTTCAAAATTTTTCATACATTACATAGATGTACAACTAGACTTGGTACTGATCATTCCAGTAAAGTTTGAAAGAGATAATGCACCAGTAGTTTCTGAGGAGTAGCCCGGACAAGTTTGTGACAGATGGACAGACAGACAACAGAGAAATGATCCCTATATGTCACCTCTACAGACACTACTCCGTAGAGGCGACACAAAAAGGTTTTAAATAATATCCATTCTCTGAATTTGGTTTTTTAAACAAACATAACTTATTGCAAAAAGAAGGTACAGTGGCACTGAAGTGAAACATGTTATTTATCTCATATACACCAGTTACTAAGTCGTGTGCACAATATAATTATGTTGTGTGCACAAGTATATGTCATGCTCACGAGATACTATGTCATACAAACGAGATAATTAAGTAATGCACACAACATAATTAGTCAATTAGATTAAACTTTACATATATGAACAAATGTTGTTCAGTAAGGTACAGCTGATAATTGAAAGTCGAAATATGGTAGTACAAATTATTTTACACTGTAATACACAAAATTGTGACAATTTACATAAGGTAATTCTCTCATGCTCACGACATACATGTAGTTTCTCGTGCGCACAACTTAATTATGTCATGTGCATGACTTAGTAACTTGTGCACATAACATACTATCTTATGTGCACAACTTAATTATCTTAAGTGCATGACAAAGTATTTGTGCGCACTAGATTAATAAAAACACACACATGTCTCCTCTTTGCCGCCGTAAGGAGAAGATTAAATAAGTGATTTGAAATTTTATTCAAGTTTTTCATGGATAGATAAAAGATAAAGAAGAGCAGGTGACCTGTATTTTTTAAAATTCAATTCATAACACAAATGACCAATTAAGTAATTATTATATAATTTGATTATAATGTCACCGTTAAGAACTGTTCACTATTTAGGGGAAAAGATGTGTAAGTTGCCGGTTAGTTCAGAAGGTAGAGCCGCCATACGATTTTCCGAGGGTCCACGAGTTCGAGTACCAGGCAGGCTGCACATTTTTCTCACCCTGTGACATTTGGCGCCCAACATGGGGCGGTCACTAGATATAGCTCAGAGTTTAATTCACATTACTCTGACTAACTAATAAGAGGACGTATTTCAATATAGCAGCGGACTAATATTGTCACGGTTCAGAACTGTTCACCATTTAGGGCAGAAGATGTGTAACTGTAAGCGGCCGGATAGCTCTGTCGGTAGAGCCGAGGTATGGTATTCAGAGGGTCCCGGGTTCGAGTCCCGTTCAGGCTGCACATTTTTCTCACACTGTGAGTTATTATAACTTTTTAGCAACAAATTGTAATACATTAAACTTTCCAGATGCATTTTTTCCCTGTACAAACAGTCTATCACCATGATTCACGATTTTAACATACCCACTGTTCCCCCTCTACAAACATCATCCAAACATCATAAGTTTTTACAAAAATCAATTAGATCTGGGACAGAAGATAACTGTCCCAGATTAATTATATGAAGAAAAAATATTAGCCTAAGAAAAGTAATTTCTAATATAGATCAACCGGGGCAGATTAACACAGAAAAATATGCAAAAGATAAATAAGATATATAAAAAAACTGAAAATAGTAAACAGTATACTAACGTATTCTGTGCTATTTTGAGTTGAGTGAAAAGAACCACATTCATGATTGGAGTGTCAACAAACCTTAGTGGGGCGAATCGTTTTTAGAGCGAATCTTGAAGGTCAGGACACTTGTTCAATTCATTAAAAAAATTATATATTTCATGAGGCATAATTATTAAAAACAGGTCTTTGGGTGAGTTTGGGTTTGCTGCAGGCCTACATGCTTACAACGTGTTCTAGTCCCGCCTACTGAATTTTGCCACGCCTTTTTTATTGCCGTTATCCATAATAAATTAATAACCTGTCCGTTCACTTTGCAGGAAACCAGATGGAGGCGATACATTCGGAGCACCTTGCTTATTATCGCCTGTGCAAAACGCATTTTCTCGGTCCTTTCAATTGTGCTGACGGAAAATGCCGAGTAATTTACTTCCGGGTTGAAATATCTTATTAACATAATTGTAAACAAAATGAAGTAAGTTTGGTCACCACATTTTAAGATGGAGAGATTTGACATGCACTGCCTCTAGATAGTTTTGCACATCATTCATAGACTTACGAGTAAGTTGCTAACACGTCCTTTTTAAATTAACAACATGTGTTTATTTTTATAGAGTGCCTTACTCGATTCGGACCCTTACCAATTCGACCCTTTTGAAAAAAATGACCAACGACATTGTGCCAATTTTGACTGTCTCACTGACAGGGTGTGAGAAAAATACCTGACAGGGACACAAATGTGTGGTTCTACTGACTGAGTTATCCGGCGGGCCACTAACACATCTCCTCTTTAATTGGGCTCTAAATAGTGAACAGTTGTGAACGGTAGTCAGACTATTCTCTCCCTTACCAGTTCCTTCCCTGACGTTTCCTCCCTGACGGTTCTCTCCCTATTTTGGGGGAGAACTGTCTGCATATTTGCAAATAAGCAGACAGTTCCTCCCCATCTTTATTAATACATTATTATTGAAGTATTTAGATGTTTAATAAATGGATAAGTTTATTAATAAATTATGATATTAATTGATATAAATTAGAGAGAAAAATATTTTATTGGAGTATTTAGATGTTTAATACATTGGCATGTTTATGATTAATTGATATAGATTAGATAAAAAAATATTTTTAGCATATTAGTATATTATTCTGATTATTTTATTAGATCTAACATATACTTTTTAATGTGTTTAATTTACTTGATTAGGATAATCATTGGATATTTATTATTGAGTCAGGTTTTTTGTTTGTTTTTTTAATAAATAAGAAAAAAAAATTATAAGAAAAAAATGATTTATAAATTTTAATTGCTAAATTTCATACTTTTGTATAATGAAGAAAGGAGTACAATACACATGTGCGTTAAGTTTGCTGTCAGAGATAATTAAGGTGTTTATTAATTTGTTATTCAAGAATCAAGGTGTAATCTAATGATTAAAATAATTGTGAAAAGGTGTTTATAAACAAATATTTTTATTACTTATTTGGTAATATATATTGTTTCATGTTAATGACTACATGTTCTTTAATCAATTTTGTATAAAGTAAATGTGAAATGTGATTGCATACATGTACCAGTTGTTGCTTATTTATTTTCTATAACATACTTGTTACCTCCTTATTTGCTATTTAACAAATGAATAGATATCACTAGACCTTCACATAATTACAGGTGTATGTATATCAATCACTGTCCAATAATCTTAACCTCTCATAATGAAGGTGTTAATAGGATTTAAATATCTGAAAAAGGTGTTAAATTTACAAACACTTTTCAGAATCAAATAAACATAAAATGCATTTTACTTAATATAAAATACATTCTTTTAATAATCTTCAAGAAATATTATTAGATTAAGTCAAAACTAAAGTGATAACTAACAAATGAAAATTGGGGGAGAACTGTCTGCATATTTCAAATTTGGGAGAGAACTGTCAGGGGAGGAAACGGTTTGGGAGAGAACTGTCAGGGAGAGGAACTGGTAAGGGAGAGAATAGTCTGTCATTCTTGTGAACCGTGACATACCAGCTATATTGACAGTCTTCCTTGAATTTCTCAGGGTTACAGAACAATGTAAATTAAACTCTGAGCTATATTCAGTCTAAATGGTGACAGACAGAAAGAAAGAAATTAATTTCTGCAAGATATCAATTCATTTTGGATATCAATACTTAGTATTAGTGTTATTATGTTATTTTGAAATCAACAATCAGAGGCTATTAGTTACTAATATTATATTTATTTTAATTTTCAGACTTACCGAAAGAAAAGATCAAAAGAGTGATATAGAAAGTTAGCCAAAAATAAGAGGCTATATCAGGCACACAGAATTTGGAAGACAAAAATGAATTTACTTGAGTCTACTCTACAATGTCTCAATACGTGAAGGCAGAAAAAAAGTTGTTTAATAAAAATGTGCAAGATTACATAATAAAACCTTTGATTAAACAGAGAGAAACTGGAGAACTTTGTGATGTTGAAATAAATTTAAACGGTCGTCTGTTTTATGCTCATCGTGCAATACTTTCATTATGGAGCCCTTATTTTCTATCAATGTTCACATGCGACATGAAAGAAAAGCTGACAAATGTGTTAGATTTATCAGAATCCCTAATGATTGAGAATGATAATGTATTTGATCAGATATTAAACTATATGTACACTGGAGTAATTCAGTTGACCATCTCAAATGTAGAAGATATAGTGCGTGTTTCAGATTTTCTTTTGATGGATGATGTCAAAGAATACTGCAGTCAGTTTTATCTTGAACTTGGAAATCTTGACTTAACCAATTGTTTGCGAATAAAGTACCTCACAGAAAATCACAATCTACCATTAGTGGCAAGTGCTTGCCAGTCAATGATTGAATCTCGTTTCCATGACCACTTGATTCACCAAGATGAGATCATTGAGTTACCAAGTTTGTGTCTGTTTAAACTGTTAGAAGATCCAAATGTTGTAAAACACACTAAATATAATCAGTTAAAAAAGTTGGTACAAAGGTGGATTGCAGCTGATACTGATTCACGACAGAAATATCAAACTGACCTGAGCAGATGTATCAAATTGTGGGTTTGTGAGCATATTTGTGATGTTCCTTCTGGAATACATTCCAGCTGCTCAGCAAGTGTTATATTACAATCTTCTTCCATGAATACCAGGTGCAATAATGACTTCATGTCCGCTAGTTTTGCCTGCATTGAAAATCAGGAAACACTGTCAACCAGACCAAAAACTTGCAGAGTCCCAGAAAAATTCCCTGTATTATATGCAGTAATTTGCAACCAAGGTATGAAATTCTTAAAATTCATGGTGTACAATATAACACATCAAAAGTGGCTACATTTTCCTCTGGCTAGTGAGAAGATAGTACAAATACTTCCTGCACGGCAGACCATTGGTAACATGATCTCGCATAAAAATAATCTGTACATGTACCTTTGCTCATCATTCCCATACCCAACAGATATGATGAAAATCAACATCCTGGTTGTAGATGTTGTTAAATTTCATGCCTCTTTGTATAGCTTTCGAACAGTTGACTTTTACAACCCATGTTATCGCACCACATTGACAAACTGCCGAACAGTCCCGCCAGCAATGGTATATTGTAATCAGAATATATATATTATTGGAAATAAAGAGGGCACTGGACACTTGTTTCTTTGCAACTTGCATACACAGCAATACAAGTGTTATCAGATTCCGGGCACACGTTTCATAAGTCTAGCTAGAGCTACTGTTAAAGATGATAGGTTCATTTTTCTCTGGTTTAGATTTCGAACAGGACCCTCAGAAGAGTTTTGCATTAAGAAATCTGTAGGTTTTGCCATGTTTGATGTCAAGTCCAAGATATTTAACACTTTGGACATTGCTCCACCAGATATTTCTTACGATGACTTTTGCACCCCATACACTCTTTGCTGCAGGGACAATACTGTCTTGATATATTATCCAGGAAAACCAACTCTCGTGTTAGATGAAATCAGATGCAAGTGGATAACATCCCTTCGTAGACTACCATCACCAGTCCACATGACCAAACTCAACTCTGAATCTATAGAAGTGGATTTTTCAAGATTTCAGCTCCAAACTGCAACAGAAAATAGTATTTTCATTCTTAATAATGATGCCCCATACACCACCTCTATGTATGAGGTGACCGAGTCATTGCCACAAGCCGTGTGTCACACTCCACCACCTATTGACAACATCTCCATGGTTACCAGTGGTAACATGGCAACCAATGTACTCAATGACCTCCAACTGTTTGACAGATATGATGATATGTATGCAAGTACCCTGCATGTGGCTTTGAGAGTGTCTGACCCGGAAACAGAGGATAGTGGAGGAACCTCAAACTCTGAACGGGACTCGGACAATGATTATGAATATGATGAGGATATTTATGACTATGACTACGACTTAGAGGCGGAGTTTGCATTTTAAGAGCTTGCTTTACAATTTGTCCCTACTTCAGTCATTATTGACATGATGAATTCTTAGAGAGTTGATGTAAATTTAGCATAGATAAATTGCAGGTATATTTATGTGCTTGAGATTTAAGATGAGACAGAGAGTAGGTTTTGATGTAAAAGTAGACTAGACTACCATTCTAAATGGTTATCAATGTAAAGTGTATAATGTATAAAGTAATTTATTTTTATAGATTATTTCTGAAATAGTAAAATGGCATTTAAAACAATATGGTACATTAAAAAAATAGGGAGCACTAGTTTTCTTCTTACACAGGTGTTTTTATCAAGTCAGTCTCACGTTTTGGTTAAGTTTTTTGTACCATTAAATGTTTTTACAGAACCTGGCCAGTGTTGTGGCAGTGTTTTTGATTTATATGAAAAATTTATTTCTAAATGTATGATACATTGTGCATCTTGAAAATGTTTTTACTAAAGAACTACCTCCATCATCAGTTTATGAAAAGTTTACAAGGGCATGGCACCCTTAATTAGTTTGTAAAGCTAATATACTAGATTGTAAGTTTATGAGTTTTTTTTTTCAGTGTAACTTGAGGGTTCCAAGAAGTAAATCAATTTTTTATGCCACCGCAGCATCTGCGATGCGGTGGCATATAGCGATTCACCTGTGTGTGTGTGTGTTTGTTTGTTTGTTTGTGTGTGTGTGTGTTATATAGATTATATAGTGAACTTAAAAAATCTTCTTGTGAAAAACCACTAGTCCAATTTCAACCAAACTTGGCAGGATTGATCCTTGGGTGAAGGGCTTCCAAAGTTGTTCAAAGAATTTCATTCCATGCATAAATCTGGTTGCCATGGCAACCAAAAGGAATTATAAGAATAAATTAAAAAAATCTTCTTGTAAAGACCCAAAAGGCCTAGAGCTTAAATATTTTGCATAAGGCATTGTCTGGTAGACCTCTACCAAGATTGTTCAAATTATAGCCCTGGGGTCAAAATCGGCCCCACCCCGGGGGTCATTGATTTTCGCTATATGTACATATAGTAAAAAATTAAAATACCTTCTTGTAAAGACCCAAAAGGCCTAGAGCCTTGATATTTTGCATAAGGCATTGTCTGGTAGACCCTTACCAAGATTGTTCAAATTATAGCCCTGGGGTCAAAATCAGCCCCGCCGCGGGGGTCATTGATTTTCACTATATGTACATATAGTAAAAACTTAAAATATGTTCTTGTAAAGACCCAAAAGACCTAGAGCTTAGATATTTTGCATAAGGCATTGTCTGGTAGACCTCTACCCAGATTGTTCAAATTATAGCCCTGGGATCAAAATCGGCCCCGCCTCGGGGGTCATTGGTTTTCCTTATATGTATATAGTAAAAACTTTAAAACAATTTCTTCCAGCAATTGACAAATGCTAGAGGTTAGATATTTGGCATAAAACATTGTGAAGTGAACTTCTAGCAAGATTGTTCAATTATAGCCCTGGGGTCAAAATTGCCCCCGCCCCGGGGGTCATTGATTTTCAATTTATACATATAGTAAATAAAAAAAAAATCTTATTGTCTGAAGGTACAAGGCTTAGAGCTTTAATATTTGTTAAATGATATCATCTATAGGTACTCTACAAAAGTTGTTCAAATTTTGCCTCTAGTGTCAAAATTAGCCCCGCCCCAGGGGCCATAGGTTTTCCTTATATGTATATAGTAAAAACATAAAAAAATCATCTCTAAATTTACAAAGGCTAGAGTGAAGATATTTTGCATGAAACATTATGTAGTGAACCTCTAGCAGGATTGTACAAATTATAGCCCTGGGGTCAAAATTGGCCCCATCCCCAGGGGTCATTGATTTTCACTATGTACATATAGTAAAAAATTTAAAAAATCTTCTTGTCTTAAGGTACAAGGCTTAGAGCTTTGATATTTGGTATCTAATATTATCTATTGGTCCTCTACTAAAGATGTTTTAATTATGCCCCTAATGTTAAAATTGCACTGCCCCAGAGGCGATAGTTTTCCTTATATGTATAAAGTAAAAACTTGAAAAATCCTCTTCTCTGAATTGACAAAGGCTAGAGGTTAAATATATGGCATGAGACTTTGCGAAGTGAACCTTTACCAAGATTGTTCAAATTATAGCCCTGGGGTCAAAATTGGTTCCGCCCCGGGGGTCATTAATTTTCATTATGTACATATAGTAAAAAAATAAAAAATATTTTTGTCTAAAGGTACAAGGCATAGAGCTTTGATGTTTGCTATATTATATATATCATCTATAGGTCCTCTACCAAAGTTGTTCAAATTTTTCCCCTGGTGTTAAAATTGGCCCTGCCCGGGGGCAGTGATTCTCATTATGTACACATAGTAAAAACAGAAAATAAAACAAATGTTTTCTGAATGGGAGAAAGCTACAGCTTAGATATTTGACTTGAAATGTTGTTAGGTGGACCTGTATCAAGATTGTTTTGAATTAAACCCTTGGGTCCAAAATTTTGCCTTGCCCAAGGGGACAGTGACCTACTTTCTTGTCCTTTGATGTACAGCAATGAAATTTTGACCATGTGCACAGTTTTAGTTGTAAAATTGAATTTTGATATCAGGTGACCTAGATTTTGATGATGTGACCTACTTTCTTGTCCTTTGATGTACAGCTATGACATTTGAACCATGTGCTCAGTTTAAGATGTTAAGTGAACTTTGATATCAGCTGACCTAGATTTTGACAAAGTGTCTTACTGTGTTGTCCTTTGATGTAGTCATGAAATTTAGGCTGTGTGAAATATGACCTTCACCAACAAATTCACTAGACTCGAGTGCATTGATATATTCCTACTCTGATCTTTTATTGAGTTAACAACAGATTTAACCACTAATCTGATAAGAATTAGATAGGTCAGGGATCTATGCATTATGACAATCTACAAAATTGTATAAAAACAAAAAAAATCTGTTCCTACATATACTATTTAGTGTTGTATTAATGCGGTGGCATAGCATTTTTCTCAAATGCAATCTAGTTTTATATAGGAAAAATTGGATTATTACTCTTACATGGTTCGAAAAGTATCATAATTCATATAACACTTAATTGAAGATTTTCATTATCCCTCATGTACAGACTCAATCAAACCAAGTCTGCAATTCTCTCGTAATTTTGTTGTGATTAATGATGCTTTCAAGGGATCACTTTGTTTCCAGATTTTTGTCATTTTAGGTAATACAGTACAAAGTCATGTACTCTACACTTTTGTAGCAACCCCAACTGATAAGTTACACTCAGTAGAATCAGCTTAAAGAAATAGATATTGTGTTCAGAGTTTTTGTTAAAGTTGATTGTTAAACAATCAGTTTTTAGAATGACATTTATAAAACTTATATAAAATAAATTACTGATAATTTATCTTTAAAATGACATAAAATTCATTACATATGCATAATGATAATATTATGTCTTTTATCTCTATATCAAAAACAATCAAGACCAATTAGAGCAATGATTTGTGTATTATTCGCAATAACTACTGAGATTAACTGATAAGAGTTATTACTGAGATTAACTGATAAGAGTTATTGCCCCCCTTTTTGTTTTTACATTTGTTTAGATAGTGTATATCATTAGTTTTCCAGTATTTATATTAAAGTACACTAACTTTGTGTGTATAAAGTGATCACTTCAATCAAGGTCAAGGTTATTAGTTGTGAAAGTAGATTTTTTAACACTTTTGCTCAAGCAGCCCTTATTTATTGACTGATATGATTATGGTAGTCTAAATTTGGGTGGAGTTAAGGGTCAAGGACACTAGTGTTTTTTTTTACACTTTGCTTTTACTGCCTTTATTTAACGATTTTCATTGAAATATAATGACAAATGTGCAGGTTTCAGGAAGCATCCACCACTTTAAGGACTATTTCTTGATTTATAATGGGCATTATATTTGTGTGTGAATCAGACTTAAATATTATTTTTTATACTCAGTTACATAGCATTTTAAAATAACAGAAGTAGTTTTCCCTTTCATGGGTACATTGTGCAATACAATTTGAGATAAGTTCAAACCTACTTGCAAATGTATGTTTAAAACGGTTTTTATGTGTAGCAATATTTAGGAGCTGATTTTAATTAGATTGTTGTTAACCCATGTTTACGTTTTTAGCTCACCTGTCACAAAGTGACAGGGTGAGCTTTTGTGATCACTTTTCGTCCGGCGTCCGGCCATCGTCCGTAAACTTTTACTTTAAATGACATCTCCTCATAAACCACTAAGCCAATTTCATCCAAACTTCACAGGAATGTTCCTTTGGTGGTCACCTTTGAAAATTGTTCAAAGAATTTAATTCTATGTAGAAATCTGGTTGCCATGGCAACCAAAAGAAAAAACTTTAAATATCTTCTTCTAAAAAACCCGAAGAGCTAGAGCTTAGATATTTGGCATGAAACATCTTCTAGTGAGTGTCTACCAAGTTTGTTCAAATTAAAGCTCTGGGGTCAAAATTGGCCCCGCCCCAGGGGGTCATTGATTTTCTCTATATGCATATAGTAAAAACTTAAAAAATCTTCTTTTAAAGAACCCAAAGAGCTAGAGGTAAGATATTTAGCATGAAACATCTTCTAATGGGTGTCTACCAAGTTTGTTCAAATAAAAGCCCTGGGGTCAAAATTGGCCCCGCCCCAGGGGGTCATTGATTTTCCCTATATGCATATAGTAAAAACTTGAAAAATCTTCTTTTAAAGAACCCAAAGAGCTAGAGCTAAGATATTTAGCATGAAACATGTTCTAATGGATGTCTACCAAGTTTGTGCAAATAAGAGCCCTGGGGTCAAAATTGGCCCCGCACCGGGGGTCATTGATTTTCCTTATATGTGTATAGCAAAAACTTAAAAAATCTTTTTTGAAAAAACTCAAATAGCTAGAGTTTAGATATTAAGCACGAAGCATCTTCTAGTAAGTGTCTACCAAGTTTGTTCAAATAAAAGCCCTAGGGTCAAAATTGGCCCTGCCCCGGGGGACATTGATTTTCCTTATACACAATGTATGTGTATAGCAAAAACTTAAAAATCTTCTTTGAAAAAACCCGAATAGCTAGAGTTTTGATATTAAGCATGAAACATTTTCTAGTAAGTGTCTACAAAGATTGTTCAAATAAAAGCCCTTGGGTCAAAACTGGCCCGCCCCAGGTGTGTCATTGTTTTTAACTATATGTGTAAAGAAAAAAGTTGACCAGCTAGACCTTAGATGTTTAGCATGAAACATCTTCTAATGAGTGTCTACCAAGTTTGTTCAAATAAAAGCCCTGGGGTTTAAACTGGCCCTGCTCCGGGGCCTATATACAGGTGAGCGACTTCAGGGCCATCATGGCCCTCTTGTTTACATTTAGTGATCAGTCTTTGCCACACAGCGTAGAACCAGGTGAGCCTACACATCCACGGGGTCTAACCAGACTGTACGTCTCACAATTTTGCATTTAGATACTGAAATCTCTATTTTGAATAGGCTGTCCCAAATTCAATGCTGGACAAATCTGTTACACAAATCAGTAGGTGAAGGGTTAACAGGTCTCGATATTCTTATTATTGATTGAAAGAGTTTTCCTTTTCCATTTACTTGCTGGAACTGAAAGTAATATGCCCTTTTGCCATCAATATAGAGCCAGGCCAACCTGCAGTTATATGAAGTCTGATCAGGCACTATACTATTGGTAGCTTTATATTTTGATAATGGAATGCCTTAATGTTGAAAATTCAAAGAAGGTTAGATCCATTTTATATATTCAGCAGGTTAAGGGGTAATAAACTATGGATATCATGAGAAGGAAAAAAAATCACCACATGTTCTGTTTACAAATGGTTTCAATTCAGTCCTGAATATAAACCTTAATTAGAAAGATTATTAATGTAGAATAATTATCTGGTATGATTTAAGAAAATATACAGTATTAAATTTGTTCATTAAATTGTAGAATTTGTTAAATTATTTGATATTTATTATAAAACCTGTTTGTAAATGTATTGAATGTTTAAATGTATAGTGCTACCAATGTGCAATAATTTAACTGTAGTAAACTAGTCCATTTTTGTCCAAAGCACCTTTTTACAGCTTTAAATGTTGTCGAAGATTATTAGATTGTTATTATTATAACACCTTGAAGTGTAACTGGTTAAGGACCACCAAAACTGGACAACCATCAAACCCAGAAGCCCCAAAAAATGCTTGATTCAGATGTTTTCTTTGTTCAGTGGTTCTTGATAAAGCAGTCGCTTTTTATCGCAGTTGCTTTTCATCAACAATAAATGCATGTTTTTGTAGTACATTGTACATGGTACTGTACTGTGGACAATTTAAGTAATTTTGATACCCACTGCACAGTCCTCAAATACAAGTGTCATCAAATCAAAAGTAAACAAAGAAGCTCTCTAATTGGAAGAAGAACTTAGCTGTACTGTGTCAAAATTTCAGGAATATAGCTTTAAAATTTTGAAATCTGTATGGAAAAATGTTCAAAAAGTGTCCTGTTGATGGTCCCTGACCAGTATGCTAGCTTGCTAGTCATAATCAGAATTGATTGTTAAGCAGCATAATGTAGATGTAGTTATTAAAATATTTTAAAATGTTGTTGTATTAAGCATAAAAAGACTGCCATATAAATCTGGTGGGTGATGTACATGTGTTTGTCACAGAAATGTGTGTTCTATGTTGATTGTGATTATATTGCATAATTCCATTCTTACAATAATGTATTGGATATGACATGCCAGAGTACACATTTTCAGTGTAATACAATGTACATGTATATTGAATTTGACTATTACTTATTATCATTTTGAGTTTTCAAGGACAAGAAAAATAATTGTTAACCTTGCATAATTATGTTAAGCAAATAATATATCTTGTCAAGTAATTTTTTGTAATTTAATGTTTGAAACATTACAATCAGTTATTAGAATAAAACACACCTTATTCAGTGTATTGACATCTTTTTGCAATGACAAATATATTCATTTTTTCTGGATTGCCCAATATGTGATTGATATTTCCAGTTAATAATCAGCACTTTTTATTTTGGGGTGGCAGGAGGTGGGCTTTTGTGTTAAAATGGAATTTATTTTATTGACTTTGTAAGTTTTATAACCTATACACCTGATCTGATATC
Source organism: Ruditapes philippinarum (assembly GCF_026571515.1). NCBI lineage: Eukaryota > Metazoa > Mollusca > Bivalvia > Venerida > Veneridae > Ruditapes > Ruditapes philippinarum. The sequence continues at coordinate 403,048 of NW_026861563.1, forward strand.
AAAGACATGTTAACAAGCAAAAGGATGAAAATAAAGATTTCTTCAAGACTTTTGGTAGACATTGTAGACAAGATCCATTGGCATCATATTTTGGGAAAGTCGGACAAATTTAGGAATTAATTAAGAGAACTGATATCAAAGGACACTATTTAAAGAATTCTAGCTGTCAACACAAGTACATTTGTAGTATACTGTTGAATGTTATATAAAATTATCTCTTGACTTTTTCACTGCCATAAAAATTTATAAAATTACAATGTATTACATTATATGTAAGAAAATTGACAAGAAGATAAAAAGAACTTTATTCCAACCATAAATCAAAAATATGATATAAAATCCAAAATCAAATAAACCACATTATATTCCAATGGTGTGTGAGTGGGACTGAAGACAGGGAAAAGGATATAGAGAATACATGGTTGATGTCGGGATGGACAAGGTTTATTCGGTGAGCGAGAAAGTGTATCTTGGCGAGCTTTAGTGAGCCAAGATGCACTTTTGCAGCAAACCGGATAAACCTTCTCATGTCCCAAAATCAATCATGTATTTGATTTGCTTTTGTCTAATTTTATAATGTTTTTAGATTATTTAAATGGTTTCATTCATAAAAAAGCGTCTATATGTAGTTTTGTTTTGCTGCTAAACATGTGACGTCATCATATGACGTAATGACTGGAGATAGAAAAGTTTATCTGACAAGGCTTTATCCTGTTAATAATAAAGACAGTAGCAGGACAAAATATTTTCACTTTGAATAATCATGTTTGTTAAACTATTGCTTTCTTAGTATATTTTTAGAATGTTCAGGCAATATACATTTTATTTGTACTTGTTAATCTCATTTTGATAAACTTTATATAGATATACATAGAAAATATATTAATGCTTCTTTTGTGTGTAAAAAGACAATTTAATGTGCTTTATTTTAAATGTCCATACACATGCATATCTTCTTTTTACAAATTCTTTTGGAACATTTTTCATAATTTTGAGACAGGTATGTTTTAACTTATCACTCATCAGAATCAAATGTTCAAAATGAGCTGTTAGGATAGATGGATCCTTTGTTTTCCATTGTGGGTCTTCAAATTTTTTTATTTTCCTCAGAAACTATTTGTCTGAGTTCTTTAAATTATGATCTGTGACCTCTCTGCATGTCAAATTATTTACATAAAATAACAAGTGCTTGAAATAGAAGTAACTTTATAGTGGACTTTTTTATTAACAAATAGATGAATTTTTACTGAATTTGGCGAATCATTGTGGCATCATTGAATGGATTTTTTTTCAGTATTCAGATTGTTCTTAAAATAATGGTCAGCTCATATAAAGGGCTGCCACAACTAAAAAGAAAGTAATTTTTCTAAGAACATTCATGGGAACAGAATATTTAATCATTCAAAGCATGCTTGTATGGTATAAATTTTGTAACAACAATTGTGTTAAGATTAGTTACGTTGGTGCTGAAAATAGCACATCCTTTGAACAATATCTTTCTAAAGAATCTAATGTTGAATCATCTCTAAACTTAGTCAGTTATGCCTTGTTTAGCGTTTTTCATGGGCAGCTGATTAAATATAGGAATTAAAATTTTTTTATAAACATTTCTAGACTGATGAATGTATCTTAACAAAATGTAAAGGACCTTTGATTTTTATCCTGTCTTGAATGTTTTCACATTTGCATTATTTTTTTCTATTATGAAATGTGTTCACATGAATTTTCCATTGTCAGTTGTGTTCACATTATTTTTCCATTGTCAGATGTGTTCATACAATTTTTCCATTGTCAGATGTGTTCACATATTTTTCAATTGTCAGATGTGTTTACATTCACATCTTAGGTTCTTTTAAAAAGACAAAAGATTCATGAACACTTTAATAATTTTAATCAACAATGATTGAAAGGTCCTAAGTAAACTTGGTGTAATGCCTGGTTAGATGATTGTCTTTTCAAGCTTGTTAGTCCCCTACCGGTTTACCGGAGGGGACTTTAGGTTTACCCTCCGTCCGTCTGTCCGTCCGTCAGTCCGTCCGTCCACAAAACTGGATCCCGCGATAACGCAAAAAGTACTGAAAATATTTTAATGAAACTTGATATATGGATAGATGGCAGTATGGAGATTATGCACGTCTTTTTCTTTTCTTCCTATGTTGAAAATTCTGGTTGCTATGGCAACAAATAGACTGAAAATATGGCAAATTTTACACGTAACCTGGATCCCGCGATAACGCAAAAAGTACTGAAAATATTTTTATGAAACTTGATTTATGGATAGATGGCAGTATGGAGATTATGCACATCTTTTTCTTTTCTTCCTATGTTGAAAATTCTGGTTGCTATGGCAACAAATAGACTGAAAATATGGCAAATTTTACACATAACCTGGATCCAGTGATAACACAAAAAGTACTGAAAATATGTTTATGAACCTTGACATATGGGTAGATGGCAGTATGGAAATTATGCACATCCTTTTCTTATCTTCCTATGTTGAAAATTCTGGTTGCTATGGCAACAAATAGACTGAATTTCAAGATTTCTGATTCTAGTTTTTAAGTTTTTTCACTTTAAGTTCTTTATTTCTTAAGGTATTTTCTTAAAACTTTAAATATAAGTTGCTTGTCATCAACCACATCATATGTGACAAGGTTTACAACTCTAGCACAAAATTTATCAGAATTACCTCCCTTGAACTTAAAATTTTCATGAAAAAAACATTGTTTTTTTTAATAACTTCTTTTTTTGAATGTATCTACTTCAAACTTCATATAAATGTTTCTTATTATCACTCAACATTTGTGAGTGTACAATACTCTAGCAAGACTATTTCCAGAATTATGCCCCTTTTGAACTTAGACTTTTTTTTTGAGAAATTGGTAATTTTTACTCCAACTTCTTCACAGTGTGGCAATACCACGTGACATTGACGTCATTTTCGGCATCATTTCCAAGACAAATGTTGCTCGATTCGGAAAAGAAAATAGCCGTAAATATTTTATTTCTGTACCAATTTCTTTGGGATATGCACCAGTCTACGGGGAAAAATATAAGCTTTCCATAGAATATTGGATCTTCGTCAGTTTATAAGCCGTTTTTTCAAACACTTTGCCTAACCTTGGAAGTTGCTTGTATTAGAGCGGGCTTCAGTTGCAAGCTATTTCGTTTTCTGGCGTTATCTGGTCTACGCCATGATTAAAAAGTCAGGTTTACATCAACCGGGAGTACGGAAGGCAAAACTCTACCTAAATATGTTCATATTTTTATTATGAATGACATAAATCTTACATTTTTCTTCAATTGTCAATTCTGGCACCAGTTCCAAGTCGAAAAAAAGGACTACAGTTTAAAGCAGATTTTAGAATCCGTTGCAAATGCAAAGCAACATGCCTACCGTTCTCTTTCTATTATTATGTTAACCATGAAAAACATTTTATTTACTATACGATTAACATAAACACAAATGAATATTTAAATGATTTTTACTCGCTGCGCTATAAGTGATTTTAAAAGTCGTAAAATGTGGTCTGTATTTGTAAAGAAATTGATTTGCTCTTTTCACGGTAATGATTGTGAAAAATCTATTTGTGTCATGTAGCAATACTAAACGTGGAATAGAAAACAGAAACCCTAAATATCGCCCAAAACGGCAAAATTGAAAATGTTTCAGGCTCTGATTGACTTAGCTAGCCTGTCCAATGAACGTGCACATTCAGGATCACTTCGATTTGTATGCTGTGAAAAGGGTTACGCCTCAACGCGGCAATTTTAAAGTCAAATGTTATTCTTTTGTAAAGAGCCTTTGTATATATATATAAAGAACCTGTAGCAATCTTTTAGTATGATAGATTAAGCTTTTTAACACAGTGGCACTCGTTGATAAAAATATTTTTACATCCTGTTTTCATACCCACGGTAACCGTTTTTCGTGAACTGGATATAACTTCGTTTACTTAAGAACACTATTAAACCCTATCTATTTTATAATTGCATTTATTTCTGTTGATGAACTGCATATCTGACAAATTTAGTTAATAATATCAGTCAACTCAGCTTTATCAGAGAGCTCACCAATATAAACATTGTAAAGAGAGAAAGTGAACGGAATATTTATGGTTTGAAAACATTTAAATCGAGTAGAACTTTTTAACAATAATGTCTCTTTCAACTGAATAAAAACGATAGGGCTATTAAGGACAATTTCTTATCGATGTGGTCATTGGCTGTAAATGCATGGATTATTGCACGCGGCATGACCTGCAGATGTCCTCAACAGGCTTTTTAAAAATTTGTAGCATTTTAAGATTTAAAAAAGCATCGCACATTAAAATCTAAAACATGATAAACATGACGCATATACTAAATAAGTGAATTATCTGATATGTAAATAAAGAAGTAAGTCATTTGACAGTTGAAGGATAAAAAATGAATATACTCTTCAAATGTAATCGTAATTTTACTAAGCTTATGTTAGCTATATCAATTATTCAATGGACGCATCAGTGGCATATGGACCCCAGTCATAGATCTTGCCGATGTTGCTATTACAGATGTTAATGTAAATATTTATATAATTATTGATAATCATTGTTATTTTTGTCTTTTTGAATGTTTTGTTTCAAGAAATTTGACTGTGATCGATGGCTGTTGCTTTGTAAAATCATTTATCTGTTTACTATTTTCTACTTTGTTTACTCCACATGGCGTCCATTCTCGTTCTTATTCATGGCTATTTTGGGTCTTTTTGATAAATAGAGAATCATAAGTAATGCAACTAAGTAACAATACTATCAGATTTACAAGGCAAAGTTCCAAGTTCAAATTGTGTTTTAGTTTATCAAACTCTATAGAACTTTATTATACAACAATTCCAGAAAAAATATATACCTTTTAAAAGTCTCTCTTTTGAGGACAGAATAACCTATTCGTCACATTCACGAGTGTCAGTATTTGTCAGTTACTCTTTTTAAAAATAAACTGAAAAAATACCTTTAGCTTTACAACACTCGCGTTAAAGTGTAACCCTTTCCATATCATACAAAAGTGTTTTTTATATTAACTCTTTCTCTCACTAAGAGCATATATTTCTTATCAATTTCGCCATTGTGAAATAGAATAATTTTACTACATAGGATAAGATGAGCAATACTTTAAACATCTTCAAAACGAAACCAAAACATTATTTTCCGACAGGACTAAATCTACGTGATTTGACATGCGATACAAGTAAGTGTTGTTGCTTTAAGGAACAATCAGTTTTTTTCACAATCTCTCTGTGAACGATCAACAATGAAAAACTCAATTGTAGAAAGAGAACGGTAGGCATGTTGCTTCGCATTTGCAACGGATTCTAAAATCTGCTTTAAACTGTAGTCCTTTATTTCGACTTGGAACTGGTGCCAGAATTGACAATTGAAGAAAAATGTAAGATTTATGTCATTCGTAATAAAAATATGAACATATTTAGGTAGAGTTTTGCCTTCCGTACTCCCGGTTGATGTAAACCTGACTTTTTAATCATGGCGTAGACCAGATAACGCCAGAAAACGAAATAGCTTGCAACTGAAGCCCGCTCTAATACAAGCAACTTCCAAGGTTAGGCAAAGTGTTTGATAAAACGGCTTATAAACTGACGAAGATCCAATATTCTATGGAAAGCTTATATTTTTCCCCGTAGACTGGTGCATATCCCAAAGAAATTGGTACAGAAATAAAACATTTACGGCTATTTTCTTTTCCGAATCGAGCAACATTTGTCTTGGAAATGATGCCGAAAATGACGTCAATGTCACGTGGTATTGCCACACTGCTTCAATCATGATAGGATTTTAAAAATGTTATATTTTGATAACAGGGATGTTTAAAAAATAACTTTAGAGTCTTCTTCAGTCTGTCTGTCTGTACATAAAAACTGTTTCCTGTGATAACTTTTAAATAACTTTTTTAACAAATTTACTTAAAATAGGAACATAAGTGAATGGCCAATGGCCCTTCAGAATGTTGCTTGGGCTCTTACCGGTAGGGGACTTATGGATTGCTTGCAATACTATGATAATTGCTTGTTCATATATATAAACTATTACCCAATGTATCTTACTACGTCAGTTCTTGTCAGTTATTTCACAAGCTCTTAAAATACACTGGTTGAATAATGTGTTCAATGTATACTTCTTGTTTTACTGAGTACATATACAAAAAAGAAACAAAGACTTAACTACTTGTTACTTAGAAATATCTTAGAAAAAAAAAATCAAATTTCCTGATCCACCATTCAACAAACAATCTGAATTGTTTCTTTGCGAGTAGGATTCAAACTCACTGTGGAGAGGAGCAAGTGATTAGATTTCAGTGACCCGAAACCAGTCAGTCATGTAGGCCTCTTGCATTGAAACTAGTACTGTTATGTGCATTATTTCCACAAGTCTGCAATTTTGATGTTATTTTGTGGTGATTAATGCTTCTGAGGGATCACTGTTTTCACAAATTTCTAAACCTTTGCTTCTATCCCAGTGTTGTTTTCAATGAATCAAAGTTATGCCAAGACATCATAGGTGTTCTCAATGTACTTTTGTGTGTGATTTAACTAGCAATTTCTATTTTCAGCTTTTTCAGTCATTTTTGTTTTGCTTTTAGTTGGGAACAATTTAGTCCCTCTTTATATTTTTGTTGAATATTTAACAAATTTCCTAAATAAAGGACATAAAAACACTAGCATTGTGTTGTAACTTTGTGCCAGTACAGAATTATTTAGAATACATGTACAGTAAAAATGACCAGCATGAAACCATTACTAATTATATGCAAAAAAAAGTGTAGAAAGTGTTACAGCAGTGGCTTGTAAGCTGGTCAGTTTTAATTGCTTCCAAATGATAGCTTTTAAAGAGGTGAAATTTTTTAATAAAGTGTAAGACATGTGTAACATCATGTTGTACACGTCAGCTTCAACTTCCAGCCTCTTTTCGTCTTTGGATTTGCCTAAGTTGTATAAAAGTATAGCATACTGCATAATAAGGCCAATTTTGGCTACATAAACTATATTTTTACCAGGTTTTCAACAAAAACCTGTTTTAGTGATGCTGGTCAGTGGGCTGGATTAAAGTTTTTGCATGATGATGGTGTTGCAATGGACATAATAACTTTTTCTTAGACACCAGCTATAAAATTGTAGCTTTCAGAAGAATGCCCCTTGTCTAAACAACTGTGTTGTCATGATAATCAAGTCTCGTGTTGATACATTTTATACTTATAAATCACTCTACTTAACAGACAATTTTCCCAAAGAGGGACATAACTTCGAAAAATATAGCTTTTAAAATGCTGCACCTTGTCATGATAAGCAAGTATTCTTAGTGTCCTGTTGATAACTTTTATAATGTTTGAATAATACATTAAAGTTTTTACACAAAGATGACCACAATGATAATGCTGCAGCAATCATGATAGCTTGACTTATTCTTTGTAACAGGCAAGCTAAAAATAACAAAAACAGATATAAACAAATATTTGAAACAAAGAAAGAACCAGGAACTGATCATGATTTTATATATATTTATTGGGAGTATTCAGTAATATATATTTATATACGTGCACAGAATTCTCAACACTACCCAACTCTGTACATGTCACAGGTATGTTTGTTTCTTCACTTGGATACAAATTTATTGCAAGTTTAATATATCTGTTAACTTCATGATTTACTAACTAATATATAACTACAAAGTTATTTTCTTCTAGATTAAAGACCTTAAAAGAAATGCTTAAATTCTTGGAGACTTGCATATCTATTTTTCCACTTCCTAATTCTAAAAATATGTAAATGAATAAAAATGTCAAGATGAAACATTACCTATTTTTAGCCTGGAAGTATTTTTCTAATGTAAACTTGTATAACATTTCCTTTCTTAACTAGCTCTTGAAAAACAAGACTTTTTAAGGAAGTTTTATGTTTATGTACACGTCAATTTTTTATAACCATAAATGTTTGTTCATACAACATAATATAAAAACTTGAGTGAAAAAATAAAGTATACAGTAACAAAGGAGTGCACGTTATTCAGTCCAAAAGCACATATCAAGGTATATGTATAAAAACATCAAATAATATCTGCATATTTTCATGTTCAAATCATAAAACAAGGCATCAGCAGTAAAACGAAATTGGTGGGATAATATATTGCATACATGTATGGTTCAAAAACATTATGTAGCGTGGAAGAACTGATCAAATAAATACATAAACTGCCATTTCAAATCATTCACTTTTGACGATGTAATGTGACATTTCTACAATTTCTGCAAAACATCATGGAAAACTTTGTCAATGAAAGAACCAAGAATTCTGTTTTGTAATTAGAAGAAGAACTTTTTCCTTAAATCTGCATGCCTCCAGATGAGCCAAAATATTTTAAGAAAGTCAAGTCAACCTTGAGAAAAATTTACTAAGAATATAAGAAAAGAAAAAATATTCACAATTCAAGAAATAATTCATGTATATGCAATTTTAATTTGCAATATTAATCACCATATTACTACTGCACGACTAACACAGTAAGGGCTTTTTTGTGCATATTCTGACCTATTTTTTGTTAATTTTAAGTAGGTCTGAAGTGCTGTTCTCATTGTGGAAATTACTTTTTATGTTCACCTTGCAATATTTTACTTTTTAATAAATTTTAAAAATGTTCATGAAAATTAGCATGAATCTAGAGACATGCTGTTTTTATATTCATAAGTATCAAGATGGAATCTTAAATAATGGGAGACAACTTTTGAAAGAGCCCTCGTTCATGTATAAATAAATGAAAATCTGGACACTTTTTAAAACAATGATTTACTGTGGGTTTTTTTACTGTTTGGATAGCTGGAAACATTCACTTTGAAAATCTTACAGAAATATTTGGTTTAATTATTTGCTCTCTCTAGTTATGTTATCAGTAATTTTATTCATAATGGCTAATTAAAGAATAACTTTTTTTAAATCAATTCACTTCTTGTCACCTTACTGCAGTAACAGGTTAACTGTTATTTAATCATATAAGGAGTTTACCAGTTACTGCACTAAGGTGATGATTTGATCAATGATTTCATTGCAAAATTTCTCCTAAATATGATAATTTGCCTGTTCCAAGTTTTTTGTGTTGTTTTGTTTTTTTTATTCAGAATGACCACTTTCTATAATAAGAGACCCCATCTAGAATCTCTTCTTTTCTCTAATAATGCAGTCATGTAACAATATTAATATTTGAAAAATAAAACTTCACAAAACAAATAGTAAAAAAAATCAATATCAATATATTTTATCACAACTGCAAACTGTCACTGACAAAAAAGGGTGACAAATAAAAACCACCTTTTACAAGATGCTCATAAAGGTCAAATGTTGCTCACTTGGATATAAATGCAATCTCAATAACTTATCTTGAATGCCTTTTGACCAGATGAGCTAAATATGTTTTTATGGCAAACTGCAAAGAGTAGCAAAACTATATTTAGGTATTTTCCCAATTCTAAATATATAACTAAAAATAACAAGAATTCCCAAGGTACTGGTACAATAATAGGTACTGGCAATAGAAAAACCCTGATATAAAAGAAATTTGTTCATGCAAAACAAAAAACGTTACAAATGTCTGAAAAGTTTTTTTTACAAAAGAAATGAATGTCATATGAACATTTGCAAAAAGTAACTTTCTTTACAGAAAAATGGTCTTTAGCCTAAAAATTCTGGAAAAAGGGGAAATCACTCAATGGAAATGTAAACAAATTTTAAAGTTAAAATTGCAGACTAGGCTTGATTGATTCTGTTGATAAGAGAAAAAGGAAAATGCAACATCTATTTTTAATAAAAGAAAATAACTAATTTGTAAACATCAAATGTGACATTGTTATTTATTTGATGGGTAGATAATGCCATTCACTGACCTTACTTTTAAGGGTATAGATCTATATCGATTTGTCTGTAATTGAGAATTTCCAACTGTATCCTGATAACAACCGTTTCATTGTTTCTAAATTAAAGAATGATCATTGAAAATTGAGATTCCCTAATTGTATTTGTTGACAAATTCAGCATTGTAAATTCAGTAACATGTTATGCTAGGTGCCTTTTATAATATTATATAATGCAATTTTTTGTGAAACTCTACCATTTAACTTTTCAGAAAATTAAAACACTATGGACAATTGTGGATTATAAAAAACTGTTGAAGTAAAACAATTTTAAAACAAAGATAACAAATGTTTCTCAGTTCAGTATAATCTTAAAGACGTAATTATTTAATAAGGTATAAAAACAACAACGACAACCTGTACAAGAATATAAAACTCTAGATCTCTCTCTCTGTACATTATTATAATGATTTGGAATAAAATCTAACTCTGTGTTTACATATATGTACAAAAAAGGTTAAATAATCTATATAAATATTGCACTAGATGCTAATGGAAACTATACACAAATGACACAATGTTATCTATAGTCAACAATATAAAAACACAAGACATTTTTTACATGTGTATTGTAAAACGTTCAGAAATATTAAAACTGGAAGAGCTTTGTAATAATTCACATGGTACCTGAATATACATAACTGGTTAGTAAATAAACAGTTTCTATGCATTTTCTATTATCAAAACAATATAACACTAATCTTTTAATAGTCATGTATGTCTAGAGCCTTCTGATTCTAATAATTTAAAAATTTTCAGTCAAAACCGAAACTGGCCACATAAAATCTTGTTTACAAAATATAAGGAATGTGTCTGAATCAGTGAGAAATTGCATTCATTATCAAACACACTTTAAAAACAATTACCATATACATGTTCCAGGATGTCAATTCCTCTGTTTAAGGCAACATATGACATACTTTTTTTTCGATGTAAAAATATAATCAATAAGAATTTACTAGGAAAATTCATATTTTTGTAAAACGTTTAAAAAAATTAATTTATCAAATATATAAAATAGATTTCATATGAAAATTGATCTTTTCTTAAGACTGTAGGACATTTACATAAAATAGATTTTCTTAAAACTGTAGGACCATTTACATAAAATAGATTTTCAGTTACAAGCCAAAATAATTTATACTCTATGAAGGTCAGATAAAACAATACAAGTTAAATGCTTGTTAGTAAAACTTCTCAATAATGGTAATATCACAAAGTTTGGCAAAGATATGCAAATATATCATCAACATCATAGGAAAAATATCAAACATAGAAACTTATAAAACAATCATTTAATGCAATCACATTCCCACAATAAAAACTTTTTTTATGGTCTCACCATTTCTGTATAATTTAATTCTGTTTATTACTGATACAGTAACATTAATTTTTAAGTGATTAAGACTTTTTTTTCTTCAATTCTCGATTTAACCCTTAATCTGCTGAATGATCTTAAGTGGACTTGTCCAGCTTCCATATTGGAACTGTCCATTACCAATTTTAGGGAAATCAGGATAAAAATTCCAAGTTGTTCATCCAACATTATAAAGCTTGGTCAGACTGCACAGATGTGCTGACAGGTCTAGTTCTATATTGGTCACAATGGTATATCACCTTAGGTTCTCGCAGCATAAGGGTTAAACTAAAACTGTAACAACCAGAAATCACTGTAAACATTATTAGAAATACAACAGACTTACAACAAAACACATAGATAGGACACTATACCTTAACTTATACCTACACAATTATGCTTTATCTAATTTTCAAAGTAGCCAAGTCAAAATATATGTTCTTCCCAAAAAGTCGTAAAAGTATGAAATAATCAGTGATCTTCTGTTTTTCTAACAGATATTATGAAAAAGGTAATATATCAGTTTAAGTATTGAATATTTAACTCCATAAATTAGGAAACTTAAAAAAAATGTGATTGAAAGCCATTATGATTAACAGCAAGGGTTGTTTTGAGGTGACCTCGTGGCATCCATTAAAATTTTGATATGAACAATATAGCTTATTTCAACTAGAAAACACATAATTACATAACAGAGTCATGAAAATGTTAGTGTATAGTCAGTAACTGATAGATGTACACCATATACATCTTCTAATGAGAAGATTATGTTAGGTGGTATGTAAAAACATAAAATTTCATAATATTGTAGCAATGTGGCAGATAGTTACATTTCTTACATGTATGTATAATCTTGTTTGACAGAAATATCTATTTTAAGGTAATCACATAAAAGATTGGTCCTTTCTTGTTGTTTTGTTGTAATTCTGTTGTAAAATTATCATGCAATCCCAATATTTTCATTCATTAAAGATTTATGTCTAATATTAGCTTCAGTAGAATTATGTCCGCCACTTGATAACTTTGGAGGAATCATTAACTGTGAAGCAATAAGTTCAGGTGACTTTTCTGTACTCTGACCTCCCGCAGATGTGTAAGACAACGCGGCAGCCCATGATGTTTCAGAATTTAAATCTGTTAAATTTTGTGGCACACTTCGATGATTTTCTGACAAATTGTTATTTCCAGTTGTCAAGTTAGCTAATTGTGCATCTAAATCAAAACTTTCACTATGCCAGCTAAAAGGTCTGTGGGAGTTGAAAGAATTGTTAACTAAAGTTCCTGTCGAGCTACCAGGGTAGCCTGATATTGAAAGTCTACGCACATCTGTATCATGAGAGATTCGGGAAATTCGTGAATCTGTTGAACAAATCGAAGACATATCATAGGAGCCTGCGATACTGCCAGATCTACTGTGAATAGGTTGTAATGTTTTGTCATTGCATAGTGCGGTAATAAATGGAAGTGAAAATGCGTGAGATTGACCTCTAATCTCCTCAATCTCAGGGTGAAGAATTTCCTTCTTGTTCATCACTTTTATATGTGTTGGCTTTCCTTTCTTCTTGTCTCCGGTCTCACTAACCTGTACCTCCGGATCAGTTATCTGTTGAAGAAGACAATATCATATCAATAAATACTAAAATCATAGCAAAATGTAACAACAAATAAAGTTATCAAGTAAATATAACTAGCAATTAACTAGTCCAATCATAGCAGACATGCGAGATTACAACGAAATTCGGCAGCATTCATTAGAGACACTGGGAGGTAACTCTGGTGTTGATTTTTGTTTTAGAAAAAAAAAATGTTTTGAATTATGTTAGTTCTGGCTTCCATAACTTTATACGTTGCTTTTATTTTGACGTTTGGTCTATCAGTACTATAAAAGTCTTTAGCAAGAAACATGTGTGCATTCGATATCCGATATTTAAAAAATGGAATCGATATGGAATCGGATAACAAAGATCATTGATACACCGATATCGATTGAATCGATTACACCCCTACCTTGGTGTATTATTTTTGGCACAATTGGGCACTATTGTACAGTAGAACCACTTATATCTGGATAAATTCCTCACATGAAAATTCTTGTGATAAGAAGCCACCTTTGTGAGGTGCAAATATTTTGAAGTGAGCAACCACTTGGCCACAAAATTCACCTAATAATCTTCTACTGTTAATACTAGAAGTAAATCATTAGATGAGAACATCGTACGCAATCAAAACTACCACTTCAAGTTTTTTGCAGTTAAATAAATCTTAACTGACCTAGTATAGCTACATTTTAAATTAATTAATTTTTGAAGTATTTCTTTCCTTTATCCCATTTCAAAAATCTTCCCTGTATACAAATTTGATGTCTCTTTCATTTTGGGAGTTTTGAAATCATACCAGCATCAATAGCCATGATCAAAGAGTAAAATAATGTACATGTATATCGTTCAAGACTCGGTACATAATTATGATGATTCAAACTTTTCAATTTCACTGTGATTTTAATAAAGTAGACAATACTTAAATAATAGCAAATGTTTTATACCTTTATATCCATAGCATCATGGGCTGCATCATGTTCAGGTAACTGTGTGACTGCCAGTTCTGATTGTTTCTCGGTCTGCAGGTGTTCTACAGGTATATCCTTCAATGCTTGCTCATCTGAGAAGGGTATAGGTGGCAGTAAAACCTCTTCAGCTTCCTGTAACATCCCATCATCACTCTGATAACTGAGGTCTGAAACTAAACCTTCACTACTGTGGTAGCTTAAGCTAGAATCTGGCAGTAATCCATCCCCACCTCCTATATGAATAGCATCTAACAACATAGCATCACTGCTACGGTAACTGGCCACTGAATCTTGTGATAACAGTACAACATTCTCATAGTCATGTGATGTCACTGTACTCATACTTGTGTGTTGTGATGAATGCGTTGACAGATCACTACCGAAAGATTTATGAGTTCTGTGGTCGGAAGACCCTGACCTAGATACTGACCTGTGAGGATAATCTAAATCCTCCATGTGGAAAGACGGTACATGCTTCAACTCAGGTGTATCAACCAAATGCGGTTGATTCGGTGGTAACATACTGATATTTAAGTTTTGATGAGCTCTTAGTTCTGCTAAAATATCTTTAAAACTGTCTTTTCGGCTTGCACTACGACTTGATGGCTGAGAAGAAGTTTTCTCTCTTGCACCGGTTTCAACCTGTATCTCAGAATAGACAGGTATAACAGGACTATAAACACCCGACTGTGTCGGCGGCTGCTGCTGCTTGTATCTTTTTCTGTAACTTCCACTACTACTACTATCCAATGAATAAGCCTCTGATTGGCCACTCCCACTACGATCTGATTGGACACTGCCTGAACTAACATTGTTCTGATTGGTTAATCTATAAGGAGGGGAGTGTATTGGCACTCGATTGGAAGGGAAGGTGTATGCATTAAACTGACTGCTATGATCTAATACAGGACTTCTATTGGCACCTGGTAGCGGAGATGGTTTATAACCTAAAAACACAACATACCCAATAAGATACATGTAAAATTAGTCATAGTAAGTAATCTTAGGTGTTCAAAAAAGATAGAATCAACTCTTCTGAGATATTTTCTATAAAAGAAATTATATTCACTTAGAAAATTTGTTTTACATATTGAACATAGTTTGTTCATTTAATATCAACTTGAAAATTGTATTATCATACATAATATTATATGATATATTAATATGGTGCAGAATAAAGAAATGTAAATTTCATTAACAAATCAGGCAAAACAAATATTTTATCTATAAATATCCCTGACCTGGAAGAGTTGACACAATTTTGCTCCTTGTCTGACTAGGTGTATTCAGTAACATTCCTGATGGCATTGGCGGTGCATCTATAATAATTTCACGATCTGTAACATATTCATGTATGTCCCTTTTACATTTTGTTATTGATAACATACTTTTCAATTATGTATTCTTTAATATAAAAAAATACTGATATACTAATTTTTTTTCTAAGCTTCAAGGAGTTCAAATATAAATCTTAAAATTTCAATCAAGTTTTATGATAAAACATAAATTTATAAATAACTGAAAAAAAGCGACCTATTTAAGTTCAAATGTCAAAAAAACCTACTTTTACCAAGTTTACAAATTATTTACATGACTTCAATTTAAAAGAATGTCAATTATCTATTGGCTACACTTACCATCATTTTCTTCAAAACTGACTGTCATTTTATCACTGGCTATACCAGATGTAGTGTTAGAACTTGTATCACTAACTACAGAATAACGATTACCCATTGCTGTTTTCGAGCGTGGTGAAATATTTGAACGTAAAGATCCAGGTGTATTAACTACATCCTTTGGCTCACCATGTACATATGATTCTCTATATCGCCTTTTATCTGTTAACAAAAACAAAAATTATTATATCATGCATATAAATATGTTTCCCATTTTTCATGAAAATGTTTATCAAAAATATTTTATAAAATCTGTTCTGATATCATATATAATATTTGCTTAAAATTTCAAATCTAAAATGGGTAACTAAAATTGCTTTTTCTCTAAATCTGTTGAGGAATTCCTGCTATTCAATGCTAACAGTCAAACA
The DNA here is from genome assembly GCF_026571515.1 of Ruditapes philippinarum. NCBI lineage: Eukaryota > Metazoa > Mollusca > Bivalvia > Venerida > Veneridae > Ruditapes > Ruditapes philippinarum. The sequence continues at coordinate 418,969 of NW_026861563.1, forward strand.
ACATTAACAGTAATTGTACCTCAAAAATATTTGTCATAAGCCAAATCCGAAAAAAATTGCTTGATCAGATTACTACAATAACTATGTAAAATGAAAATTATAAAATCTTTACGATAGGTTTTAATAAAGTGAACCATTTTAGACCAAATGCCTTACCTTCTTCTTCCAAATGCCTAATCTCCATTAACTTTGGTTGTATAGCCATTTGAAACATGTGTGTATTCCTTGATAAAGTTAATAAATACTTTGATTTAACATCAGAGTCTGTGTAGTATGTGAACTTTCTACCTGATGGCAACCCAACTGACCGGATTTCAAATTTCTTTTTCTGTAATATACAATATCATCTTTATAAATATTATATATATAACAAGATGCTGTAAGGGAGATAAATCAGAAATAATATAATAACAAGTAATCTGCCCTTTAACAATCAAAGTTAAATTTGATCATTTTGAAGTTACTGATCATAAGTAAAACTTAACTGGCAAAATGCCATAGATGTCCATTACTGATTAAAAATTGTAACAAGGGCAAAACTGTGAACATATATATTTTTAGATCCCTGCCTTTTTAAAATTGATCCCATTTTCACAATTAACATGCATTCCATGTTAAATCAGACTATTTTTCAATGGCTTTTGAGATGTATCTCAGTTATACTAATTTTCTTTCAAAACTGGAGCTAATATTGATTGATTGTAATTCATAGTCTACCAAATATATATAACTTACATCAAATGTTAATTTTCCTATATCTGGCCATAAAAATGTTGATATCAAATCTTTAAACCCATCTTCTAAATCCTGTAAAAAAACAAAAATGTTTTCTTAATTATACAAGACAATACACCTGTATATTACCAAATACAAAATGAAGTCATACTGTATGTGAAGAAAAATTAAAGAATGTATTATATATGAAATCATGATTTATGTAATAATAAAGTTTTTCTTGCAGCTGTACTTTTAAATGGAGATCTTTATCAATTTTTATATGTCATAAAATCTGAATATCAGGTTCAGTTGTTGTGTTAATCACCTCATAAATTTCTATTCCTTTAGCACATATTCCAAGCCAGGCATTCCAAGCTTTATCTGTCTTTTTCTTGCGAAGTCTATAAAAGTGAAGATTATGTGGCGACGGCGGTACAGATGACTCCTTAATAAACCTCCATTCTGCTTCACTGCGAGACACACTCTGTAGATCTTTGTGCACAACTGGCGTGTTATTTACAAGATACGCCTTACCATGCATTTCTACCATCTACAATAATAAAAAAAAAATCGACATTATTTTTAATCATTAAAAGACAGCGATTTTTATCATTTCAGTTTAAAAGGTAAAGAAAACAATTTATTGTAAATATCTATCATTAATATCAACACTTGAACAGGAAAAGCCCTTCAATTATTCAAAATTCTGAAGACCTTAGCCTAGTAGTTCTATATAATTGTTACTCTTCAAAGTCAAACATTTATAACCACTTCACATCTTCAAAAAATGGTCGCAAAACATTAAATCAAACAGTGCTCACTCCTGCGTTACATTCTATATTAGAAACCTAGTATGTTCATTAATTTAAGACATAAACTCTATACTTCAGTGGATAAATCATGTATATATGAGTTATTCAAATATGACTTTTATCAGAATCTACAGGTGATAATTAAATATACCCATTGGATCAGTGCAGACGAAGATTAACAAGCTCATCTATGCCCTGTGATTATAGCCGTCACTGTTTGCAGTCAGTACATAATTTCAATTTTCCCTTAAATGAGGAAAGCTTTTATCCCGATTAAAAAATGGAATAGTCTATTTACAATATTTAGCATGGTAAGGGTTAGACAGTTTTACATGACCTACCCAGGCAGGAAAGTACTCCCTTGGGTCAAAGTAGTTATCTTGTACCACTGATGACTGGTAGTTACCAAAATCTGCTTGGAGAGCATACCCTGCTATCTGGAAACACTTCTCCTCTAAACTCCCATGGTTGTAGTTTAACACATTATCTTTTAGTTGTAAATAATAGAGGTGACGAGTTACTTTCTCCCTACAAAAAAAGTTAATTTACACTAATTTTTCTTTTTTAATATCTTTTCTAAATTTGAATAATGGATTTTCCCTGCATTCAATTGGGATCTGTTCATTGTTGTTTTAAAGAATTGTAGTACCAGAGTAATAACTATGAGCAAATAACAATGTAGAGTCTGGCACTGAAAATATGTTCAAGCTTGCTTTTAAATCTACTAACAACGCACTTTAACATCAGTTTCAAGAATCAAATTCTTTTTCAAGACAATTTCAGATTAAGAAACCACATATTTTACAAATAACAGCCTCATCATCATATGGCCGAAAACGAACTGATTTGAGATGCGTCACGACAAAACCCACATAGTGCGTTTGCGACCAGCATGGATCCAGACCAGCCTGCGCAGTCTGATCAGGATCCATGCTGTTCGCTATCAGTTTCTCTACTTGTTATAGGGTTTGTAAGGGAACAGCATGGATTCTGATCTGGATCCATGCTGGTCACAAATGCACTATGTTGGTTTTGTCGTGACATGGCTCATTTGGTTTCAATTTGCTAGATTTCTTATTTGTAAGTATAGATACATACCTTAGCAGCACCACTTGGTCCACATAGAACTGTACACGAAAATATAATGTGAGTATTGGTTTTCCATGACCATCAAACCCCTAGGAAACAAAAGACAAAATAAACAATATTAAGCTCCAGTGTATATATAATTATCACCAATTAGTGCTTGTGTCAGTGTTATACATTTTTAATCAGCTTCACTTTTATCTTGATACTTTGTCATATTTTTTTTTACTTTCTCCGGTCTTGAATTCCAATAATATAGTTCAGGTCATACTTATAGCATTTTCCACTTTTTCCATGAAAAATATGTTCAAGCTAGCTTTTAAATCTTTTAAATGATTCAATGTTGATTTTAAAATATTTGTTTATCTCGTTGTTTTTTTTTAACGAAGATTTTATAAACAGATTGTTTTAGTCATATCTCAATGGTTGATCCAGCTCACTGACTTTCCTGGATAACTAATCCGTAATTACCATTTTTTCTGCAAGTGACAAACTACTTTTCCCACATGATTTCTGAATCAACAGTGAGAGACAAAAGGCCACAAGACTCCATGTCCTAGATAAATTGTCATGGAGAAATTATTCATTGACTGATGATCTAACCAGCAACTCATGGATTACTGATCCAATGCTTTACCAATTGAGCTAAGCGAGCAGACAGCTCCATTGAGATGAAAGCAGTAAACTTTCACATGTACAATGGTACCCAAGTTTTAACACCTCCCCTTTGTATATAAGGTATATATATAAGATATCTCAACATTCAGGTTCAGTATAAGAACTATATCTGAACTTACATCTCCAGGTCCAGCCTTCCAAGTCTTGTGTGCATGTTTATGAACCTTGTCATCATTGGATACAAAATGGTATTCCCCTTCTACAAAATTTAAAAAAAAAATTGAATTTGCAAAGATATATTATACAAGCACATTTGTTTGTTTCATTTTACGCCTTTTCCCAACAGTATTTCAGTCATATAGGCGGGTAGTTTCCTAACCATTGTTCCTGGAGAGTTACACCAGTACTAGAAAACCTTCCTCCGTGCTAAACTATCAAAGCATCTCCCGGGGATCGAACCCAAGCCAGAGAGGTAACTGGATTAGAAGTCATCGACTCTAACCCCTCAACCAAGGAGGGCGGTTATACATATGTATTATTGCACCATACCTTTTCTTCCCTTCAAAACTAAAAATCGAAACCCCCCCCCCCCCCCAAAGAAACCAGCATGTTTACTTTATATCAAAATAAAACCTAATGATGGAATAGTAAAAAGATTAGTAAATATATATCATTTTTACCCTTAACCTGCTCAAATGAAAAGTAATAACCTTTGCCACCAGCATCCATACAGTCTAACCAGGTTCTTTACTGTTTGTTGACAAACTTTAGTTTTCATTTCATACGATAAAAAGTTAATGATGAAAAGTTCTAAAAACCCAGCTGGTTAAGGGTTAGCATTATAGAGAAATTACAAACTATAGTTACCTTTCTTAAATGCAAGCCCAAAGTATTCAGTCTCTCTTAATGTAAGATGTGTCGCTACTTGGTTGAAAACATCTTGGAACTTTGATTTTACCTGAAATATAAATTTGAAGAGTTAATATAATATTGTTATCTTATTGAAGTTATTCTTAATAATTAGTTTAACTGTAAAAAATTCACTGCATCATAATTTATTTTAAACAATTATTTAAAACATTCAAGGGCAGTATTTCCAAAGCTGGAAAAAAAATTAAATGTTCAAATTCATTATCTTAATTGCTATCCTATTAAATGATACTTTTATACTACACATTGTAGAAATATAACATTTATATGTATACTACATTGTAAAAAATATTAAATTGTAGGATCTGGTATATACATATTTATAATGTTAATATAAATAATTACTTACATCAACATAGCAAACATATTCCTCTTTGTTTAACAGCTGCACACACACTGCTTTTCTTTTTTTCCCTAATGTCTGTGACCCGGATAGTGTAGACATTGTATGCCTCTACCCCAATACGGCTAACATAGAGCCATTTAAAATACAACTAACCACTATTGTCATCACCTAAAACAAACAATCAATGTTAGTAGACAGAACAATATGTCAACTAGAAACTGTACACACCAAGATCCATACTGTAAAAATTAGAATCACAATATTGATCATTTTATTCAATTAAAGAAAGAATGTCTGGGTAAGAACTGAAAGTCACAAGATCTGGATTATTTCAATTTACATGACACAAGGGAAGAAAAATTTATCTGTAAATAAGGAAACTAACATTAGCAGTAAAACTAATAAAAAAGCATAAATTAGTTAGGTCTTAATGAAAAATTGTAATAGTAAAAATTAGGATAATACTGGCACAATAATACAGCAAAAGTGATGCCATCGTAAAAAGTTTCGGACAAAATAAATGTGACTATTACATTCTATGCTGAGATCTTAGTGAACTTAATCCTTAAACTATCAGGCACAGATCCAGAAATTTTTAGTAGGAAGATGGGGGGCCTTAAGTTTGAAATAACCTAACCCTTCTTACCAGGTATCTTCTCCTAGGTATAAAAAGAGTTTAAAACTATTTAAGCAATAAAGTTAAATATACAAATCCTGATAAAACATTATCATCACATTCATGAGGGCTATCACTACTTTAACAATAGACCTACTAAGCGGCTCTTTTCTTAAGACTAATTTTTACTCAGTATCATTCAAATGCTGGAATCAGCCTCTACATTGACCAAGAGTAATCTACTGAAACTGCCCAATGACCTTAAGTATATTAAATATAAGGCCATCCTTACAAATATATCTGTTTGCTATTGCCGACCCGGGGCTACAAGGAGTGGGTCAGTAGGTAGGCTTTTTTTTTATATATGATTTTCATGGAACTTTTTGTGATCAGCCACCTCATATTTGCTTCTTAGGATATAAGCACCCCAATCTATAAATGAATCACAGGACATCTGCCCCCATTGCACTCTTAATCTTATGTTTAAATTATAATGCATTTACTTAAATAACAATGCATTTATTGTCGTATTTTTACTTAAACATGAGCTAAAGACAACAAATACCAGTACTTTTAACAAATTCCCAATCTGACATCTGCCTACCCACTCCCACTCTATTAACAAATCAATGGACATTTGCACCCCAAACTCTAGTGAAAATATATCTGTTATATAACGTGAAAAAATACATTATTTTCTACAAAACAAGTTGTGTGTTCCTGTGTATTAACTGTATTTGATCACAAAGGAATAGGCTATGAATTACCTTTTTATATAAAACTTCAATTGAGAAACATGGACAACTTTGTAAATTAAAATATATATACTGGCTTGGGAGTAGTTCCCATACAAAATAAGTACCTGTATTTTTTGTGTAAATGCCCTTTTTTTTCATGCATGCTTTAAAAATTGGTATCAAATCATGCAGATTTACACAATAGACAAAATCTAAGTGTCAGGTCGGCAGCAGATACAAGAAGTTTTCATTTTAAAATACTTTCACTTGTTTGTTGTAAAAACCTGCACTTGGATACATTGGGGGCTTAAAAAAAAATTGCCATATGAGTTTTTCAATAATACCACCTATGTACAGACAGATAAGTGGGCAATATGATGAAAACTTGTTTAAATATCAGAATTTTGCCCTTTATTACCATATTTAATAACTTTATGGCTTTACTGAGTAAAATTTCATGAATACAAGCTTTTCATTGGATATAAATGTGTTGGGATAACAATGTCAGCCTTCAGTTCATGCTGTATTTCCTGAATGACATACATGTATCTACATGCATTTGCCTCTGGAACATAGTTTTTTCAAGTTCAACAATTATAAATCAAAAATAGGACTGATATTACAACAATTGTATAATTGGTATGGGCAGGGATTTTTTTTTGCTTATTTATAGCCGATATTTGGTCATACATGTATTCCCAACTGAAAATAGTGTATTATTTTCCCAATACATAAAATATTCCCAATTGAAAGTTACAAAATAAATATATTGAATAACAATTTCTAAAAAATTTTGAAAGAAACTTAGTAAGGGCTTCTTCACTGTTATGGTGCTCAAATGTTTGAGGTTGCCATCCTACTCCTAGACAGCAATTCTTTATATTCATGCAATTACTGCAAAATTTAAATCATGCATTTTTCCCAATTTTTATCAAAACATTGCTAAAATTCCCAATTCCATGGGTATGGGTCATGTTCCCAAATCCTGGAAAAAAAATTCTGATGGGTCATATATTATGCAAGGGAACTACTTCAACTTGTAGTACTTCTCTTCATATAAAATAAAAGGTCATTAAATTGTTGTGTAACAATCAATTTTTTGGTGAGTGAGCGTATAAAAACATAAATTTTATTAAATAAACTATAAAGTATAATTTTTGTACTCAAACTACTTGCATGCCAGTATATTTGTATCATAACCTTTTGACAAACTTTAAGCCAAGTATTTGTTTAATGGCTACATCATAGTACTATTAGTAGACATGTTTATCATTATCACTTTACCAAACCATGAATTTGAGTAACTGTAATAACATCTATGCTCCTTGTATGCATGTTCAATTTTAATTAAATAACCCTCTTAGCTTTTTAATGACCTTTGAAATTTTATACATGGGGTCAATATTTTTATGATCCGCTAAAACTCAGACTGGAAGAAACACTGAAATATTAAATTTGTATTTTATCAAATAATTTAATCAATATTTTAAAAGGCAAACAGACTGATTTAGTTAACATTAATAATTTTATTGATCTACAGAAGAAAAATGCTGTTTGTATAGTCACAAAGGAATCAGGGTCAGCTCCGCCCTCCAACGTACTTGGGCTGGCCACTTTTCAATTTATTAATATATTGGTTTGTTTTATTACAAATAATTTAAGTTAAATACAATGTAGGAAAAGGACTGTTATTATCAACCGGCACCACTATTATTACCAATTAATTTACCACGTGTATGTAAATGGTACCGAAAAATCAGTTGATAATTATGATTGACGCAATCATTCAAAATTGATTTATGACACCTGCAACTAATTAGAAGCTTATTATAATAAGTAAGTAATAGACAAAGCATCGAAACATGAGGCTATCTGATTTGTACAAGGGTGGCAGTGTTTTGCTGTTCTTTCTCTTTTGTATCATAGTCAAATATAAAAACACGTACCCTGTTGTCACAATATGAAACCCCAGAAAAAAGTAACCAATGAACGAGCATCTGAATATGATATTTCTATGATCTATCGCTTTCCCTTTCTCTGCTGTCAGTATAAGTAAAGGAAGTGGCTAGCCGTACGGGCCCGTACGGCTAGCCAAAAGTTCTAGCTGTACGTGAGTCACGTACGACTAGCCAGGACTCGCTGCATTGTCTAGCCGTACGGCACTTTTCAAATTTATATAGAAGCCGAAAATACATATGTTATTTCATGACTTTAAGCGAGGATTTTAACCAAGAAATAGTAATTGTCTTCGTATATTTACTTTAAATAGAGATTAATCGCCTTGTTGGCTACAGTAAAAAAAGTACGAATATCGATCTTTATCATCTCAAGACATCGAGAAAAAATAGCGTTAGGTCGCAGTTAAATAACATCAATTGAAATAGTTTACAAAATTTTGATAATAATCCTTTTTTGTTTCATAGAGTTTAATTTTCGACACCTTTAAAATGAAAAAAAAAAGAAAATAATTATTGTTAGGCTCTGATATTTGCGTCAATTACCGACGGTATAGAAGTTTGTCCACCATTAAGGAAAGTTTGCATGTTCCGTGAAACGCATTTTAAAATTCTATTGTCAGTCCCTGGGTAGGCTTTAATTAAGGCTTATTAATTGATTGTGCTTTTATGTTCGATATTTATCTTCTGTATTTGAAAATTATACAATTATTTTTGCTTTTCACAGGTTTTTTTGTTGTTCTTTTTATTTATTTATTTATTTATTTATTCCACTCCGATCATTATTTATTCGATCCATGTGCTTAATTAACCAAAAAACATCTTTCAGTCAAATAAAACAACAAATCATAATCATGAGGCACAAAATAACACATGCATGATCGACTTCTATATAATTTTGAAAAGTGCCGTACGGCTAGACAATGCAGCGAGTCCTGGCTAGTCGTACGTGACTCACGTACGGCTAGAACTTTTGGCTAGCCGTACGGGCCCGTACGGCTAGCCACTTCCATAAGTAAACCCCAGACTATGATACAAACTGTGTTTATGTCAAATAATTTTAATTTTATTGATTAATTGAAGATCACTTTACAAACAAAAAGCATCAAAGGAAACACATTTGTATTATACAATTTATATAAATTTTCAACAAATCTGCAAGAATAAGGGTAACAAATTTCTTTAAAATACTTTAATTCAGCAGATGTAAAATGTACAACTAAATAATAATATACCAGATATCTCTTACTACATTTAAAACAGCTTGCCTTGATAACATGCAAGTAATCACTTAAAAGTTTTAAATATATTTTTTTAAAAAGTGGGCCGAGTTGACTTGTGACGATTTGGTTAAGAGCCGAGTAGAGTCCTTACTGTCACAAAGAAATTTAAACAAAATTTTAACACAGGCAGTTCAAATAAAACAAGTTATGTGACAATTACTTTATTATCAATACCAATGGCATTACATTTAACATTTGGGAGTCAAAGATTTAAAGTCCAGTATGTCTTGGAGCAAATGATAAATAAAGTCATTTAATTTTCTCTCCAGTATATTCAACTTTATTTTGTTATTTAAGTTTCTAACAGACTAATATGTTGCAAACATATCCTTCTCAGTTCTAATGACCATTTTTATAAGATTCAATAAAGTTTATCATTACACATTAAAAAATACACAACCCTAAAATAGATAATATTTCAAGAACGTGTTTTGCTTTGTGACCAACCCCTTTGAAATGTTTAGCATGCAACACCTAGGACACCTGTGGAATGTGCACAGTATTTCAGTATTAGTAGCATAATCGTATGAAACAATAAGGCAAATCGGGAGCAAATGAGTTATTTTATTGAATAAATTACCATTAAAAGGTTGATAATGATGTGAACATTGTTGAATTAGATAAATTCCAAACATTCCAATCGTCTTTACTCTTCTCCAACAGAGCCTCGTTTTGAAGTGTAAACTTAATCTCTAAAAAACAATTCTGTTTTAAAAAGAAATTATTAAGATTTAAAGAAAATAATTTAAAATTTCGGAGAAATTAAATATAATTCTTTCAATTATATAAAATTGTTTTATAAAATAATGTTTTTAAAAGACATATTAAAAAGCATACGTTTAAAGACTATCTTTGTTGGGTCGCGAAAACTGGTAATAATTGAATTGAACAGATATTGCAAAGTTTAAGATGATTTCAGTGATGAATGAGAAGTAATTTGCATTTGAATTATCTTAAAGTGTACAGTGACACACATATGTTTCATTGAAAGTTGTCAATAGCGATTGCATCGAGTAGTAACACATGCCTCTCAAGTGCTTGTGTAATCGGATAGTAGCTGTTGGCGGATAATCTGGCAGATATATATTTGAATCTAAATAATTGTTTTTCATTTGCATATACAATTAAGTACTGTTTTAAACAGAAATAAATGTTGAAAATGTTTTCCCGTTTGTGACATCTGTCAGTCTATTTTAAACTTTTCTCTCACTTTTAATCCTCACAAATGCAGAACAGTCTAGGGGGGTTGAATCATGGTCATTATAATTTCTCAGCTTAATATGAAATTAAGCGTTTTAGAGGTAGCATTCGGTATTTCATGCACCGCTTCAGATTTCTCTTGGAAACTCGACTTTTATAATAATATGAAAAGCAAAGCCTATGAAAGGGGAAGTCAATTAATTTTCCGTTTTAAAGGTGTCATTCGGTATTATATGCACCGCTTCCGTTTTCACTCGGAATACTTGACGATTATTTATCCGAAAAGTTGCGATTGTCCGTTTTTTTTATTTGATTTTCTTTTAAATATACGCATGTAGTCTATAGCCGGGCAAGCCAAAGCCCAGGCCCGCTTCGCGGACCCGGCCTTTGACTTCCCCGTATTAATATGAAAATAGGCAAAGACTTAAACGAGAAAGTCTGTTAAAAAAGCGTTCATTTTTCTGTTTTAAAGGTGTCATTTGGTATTTCATGCACAGCTTCAGTTTTCAGTCTGAATTTTCTTTTAAATATACACATGTAGTCTAAAGCCGGGCAAGCCAAAACCCCCAGCCTGCTTTGCGGACCCGGCCTTTGACTTCCCAGTATTATATTAACAGATATTTTTGCTTGACATTTTCGGGATCTTGCTAGACATGTCACTCCGCCCAGGACAGTTATCCTTCCAAAACTTTAAAAATGGCCATTATTTTTGTTATACTTCAAGGATGATCTTCATTCTTGGACATAACAACCATTTGAACAAGACCTTCAAGGAGACCAGACTGGACTTGACCTTGACACAGTAATAACCTTGACCTTCAAGGTCATATATTTGATTTTTGCTATTTGGCTATAACTTTGTTATTTATGAATGGATCGTCTTTATACTGTTAAAGACCTTTAAGTAGGCCAAATTGAATCTGACCTTCACTAATCAATGACCTTGTCCTTAAGGTGGTATTAAACATTGTCTGCTTGACCTCTACCAAGTTTGTTTAAATTGTAGTTCTAAGCCTAAGGTCAAAATTGACCTGACCCCAGAGGTTATGTGTTTTCGGTATATGTCTATGGTTAAAATTTAACAACTTTTCACCTGAAAATTCACAGGCTATATCTTAGATATTTGGCATGAAACAATTTATAGTTGACCTTTTCCAATTTTTTTGAAATTGTAGTCCTTGTCCAATTTTAATTAGCCCCACTATGACCAGAGTTCATGACCCAGTGACCTGCTTTCTGTATTTAAAGCTTCAGGTATGAAATTTGTACTAGATGCACATGTGCATTTACAGCTGCAAAATTAAAAGGTAAAATATAAGTTGACTTACTTACTGATCCAGTGACCTACTTTTTTGTAATTTAGAGCTACAGCTATAAAATTTGGACTAAATGCACAGTTTCAGACTTTGACATAAGTTGACCTAGATTTTGATGCATGAACTTACATTTTGTAAGTATTGCAGCAATTTGCTACAGCTCTGAAATAACTAGACTAAATGCAAATTTTCTGATGCAACCTTCAATTTTAAGGTTAATGATTGAATACTTGGCCAACATTTGAAATTGCTTGACAATTTCAGCCAATTAAATTGACAGACAAGAACATCAGATGATCTTTATTGTTGTTTATTGATGTATGAAACATACTAGTCTGTAAAAGAAGTTTTAAGTAAAGGTGATTTCATAAAATCTTTCATTTATTTCAGGTAAAGATGTGTGAAGTTGATAACAAGCTCTTAGAGTATGTGTTTAGCAAAGATCAAACTATTTTGGAAGAATTAAAAACTCACAGGTAGGAAAGAATTGTTACCCTTAAGCATATGCATTCTTTTTATTTCTAATGAAGTCTACATAATAAAATATATTGTAGTTCCTACCAGTTCAGCTAGTAATTTTGATGAAATATATTGTTATTTTAAAAGTTTGCCATGGCAAAATGAAAAAAATTAGAGAATGCAATAAAAACATAACAATAGCACCAAGAACATGTCATAGGATAAGTTTTAGAATGTTTTGGGATGTTTTAAAAAAATAATTGCCATGGCAAATTTGCCATAGTAAATGTAGGAAAAATCTTGCCATGGCAATTCTAATTTGCCATGGCAAAATGCTGAAATGCCATGGCAAACCACACTTTGCCATGGCAAATGCAAACTTTAAATGCATTTTTACAAAAAAGTATTAAAGATAGAAAAACAAATCATATTAACTTTTAAACCTATTGGTAAAAATGACAATTTAAGATAGTTTTCATTTTTTTAAAGCACGTAAAAATAGGGGTTGAATTTGCCAAAAACCGGCTCGGCAAAAAGAAACCGGAAGCTTTTTTTAAATGTTTATTTGTTAGTTAAATATAACTGGTTTCAGTATATAACAACAGACAGTTCCAATAGTTAAAAATAAGAAAAGTTCATTTAATTAAGACAGTGGTCTGAGCAGGCAAAAGATTGAAATAAATATTATTAGGTTTTTAAAAAGGGCAATTATATGACACTGTTTACACTTACAGAATGAGATTTTGGTTGAAATAATTTAATATGGTTTCGTTAAAAAAATTTATCTGTTTTTATGAAATATATTAAAGGCACATTATGCCTTAGAAATCCATATTTTTTTAATTCTTGAAAAATGTCAAACATGTGTTTAATAATGTTTTAATAATGGATTAAGAACATGTTATATATTTAACAACTAAAGAAGTAGTGCTGAACATGCAGTAAGGTGTTTGAAAGGTAGCAAAATGTAAAGAAAGTAGCATTTGACTTCCGTACAAAATACTAATTCAAGATAATTATACCAATTACCAACATAACAAAATCAGCAACATATTGTCTATGTATATGGCAAATGAGTATTTTTTTGAAAATTGTAACAAGAAACCAAAAATAAAACAATTTAGGGAAATAGATATTATAAATGTAGTATAAAGCCATTTCTGAAGCATAATGGGCCTTTAACATTGATTTTTCTTACTGACAGAAGTGGAGATGTGCACAGGCTGTTGAGGAGGCTTGATGCTGTAAGAAAGGATAGTTTGAAAAATGTTGGTACCTGGACCATTCCTCAAGTACACACGTTACTTAATGCTCTTGTGAAATGTTACCTTGATACTGCAGACTCCATCAAGTTATCAAGAGCTGTTGAAAAAGTAAGTCAATTCTATTAAAAATATTTATAAAAGTTTGCCTTTAAATTTTAAAATCACTCTTATATATTATTGGACCCTTCTGAGTTAAAATGGTCCAAAGGCCTATTTTGTTGTATGAAACAAAATGCTTGTATTAAAAGGAACTTCGCACAAAGAAAATAGCTACATGAAATCTTTTGGCTTCTTCCTCATTGAAGCAAGAGTCTGAGTGATCTTTGAAAAATAATAATTATTAATACATGCATTGATAAGTTAATAACACAAATTATCTGAAATATTTTTTATCATACCAAGTATTTTGTTTATGTTAGTTCACTACACAAAACATAGATCTTAAACATTACCAGGCTAAAATGTCTTAAACAGACTTGCCCATCCTTTAATCTGGAATTTTATGGTAATCAGTCATGTACTTGTTTGATTTAGTAAAGATTTTGCATTCACCTTCAATTAATGGTGCATTTTGCTGTTTGCTGTATAGTTATCATTTGAATATTGTAGCTATGGCAACCATTCCTGGAAGGTCATCAGGAATACTTAGACCATTGTTTAGAAGATTGTGTATTGTTGGTTATCAACACTTCAGGGGTTGACAGTCTACAGATAGCAAAAGGTACTGATTAATTACTTGATTTTTTTTCAAATTATGTATAATCTAAATTTGGCATTTTTCACCTATTTTAAAAACTGTGTTAAATATGATTTTTGTGTCACCTCTACGGAGTAGCGGCGACATATAGGGATCACTTCTCCGTCGTCTGTCTGTCCGTCTGTCCGTCCGTCCGTCACAAAACTTGTCCGGACCTAAACTACTGGTGCAATTTCATCCAAACTTTACAGGAATGATCAGTACCAAGTCTAGTTGTGCATATTGTCAGCATTTTCCGGTTCAGTGATTTTTGTCAGAGTTATGGCCCTTTAATAATTTTTAATTTTAAAGTTTGTCCGGACTACTTCTCTTATACCACTAATGCAATTTCAATGAAACTTTACAGGATTGATCTGTAGCTCAAGTCCTTGCGCATATTGCACGGGTTTTCCGGTTGAATGATTTTTGGCCGAGTTATGGCCCTTTGACAAAAAGGTGTTTTTTCCTGTCGTTGCCAGATACACAAAAGCTTGTCCGGACTACTCCTCATAAACTACTGGTGCAATTTTATCCAAACTTTACAGGAATGATCAGTTCCAAGTCTAGTTGTGCATATTGTCAGCATTTTCCGGTTCAACGATTTTTGTCAGAGTTATGGCCCTTTAATAATTTTTATTTTTAAAGTTTGTCCGGACTACTTCTCTTATACCACTAATGCAATTTCAATGAAACTTTACAGGATTGATCTGTAGCTCAAGTCCTTGCGCATATTGCACGGGTTTTCCGGTTGAATGATTTTTGGCCGAGTTATGGCCCTTTGATAAAAAGGTCTTTTTTTCTGTGTGTTGCCAGATACACAAAAGCTTGTCCGGACTACTCCTCATAAACTACTGGTGCAATTTTATCCAAACTTTACAGGAATGATCAGTACCAAGTCTAGTTGTGCACTGTCCGTCTGTCTGTCTGTCTGTCACAAAATTTGTCCCAACATGAAATTGGCCATCATGAGGCGACATATGTGATTACTGATTGCTCTTGTTATATATCATATTATCATATGTACGGAAAAAGTAGAAACAGTTAAATTGTTCTCAGAAGTAAAAAAATTTTGATTTTTTTTTTAATTCAGAAAAATTAGGTTATTTTGTATTGGGAATGCGGCCTTATATTGGCTCCAGGTGATTGGTTGAAAAGGCCCTGACAATGTGAAATAGCACATCAATGCTAGACTGTTGTGTATAAAGTTAAATGCAAGAGTGATAAGCAACCCGAACAACAGTAATCAAAGTAACACAATTATCAAAACAAGAAATGATGTATATTACCTGATGAAGACTTTTGAGTCGAAACGTTGTATATTTTTCAAATAAAATAATTACATTTTTAAATTGAAACTGGAGTTGATTTCTATATTTAAACTTACATTAGTATATTATATGTAAAAAACTGGCATTGGTCAGCTGTCTTACACTTGCTTCTCCCATATCAGAGATGGTAGTTACTTTGTGTAATAGCAAATCAGTAATTTGATGTCATGTCTGTGTCATCATGCATGAGAAGAATGGTATATTTCCCATATGTGTGAATTAGTTTCCTGTATAGCTATTGATCAAACTTCTTTCATGAAATATTTGTTATCTCCTTTTCTTGTTTTACAGTTTCTGTTTTATTGGAACAAAACAAAGTGGTCCAGGAAATATTTAGAGAAAACTTGACAAAAGTAACATCATGGCTGTCATCAGAGTTGTCTCCCTTGCTGAAACCACCTCCAGACAGTTTAACTCCAAGCCAGTCTCAGTGTCTACATGCCCTAGTAAAGGTAAATGTTTTTTGTTGTTTCTATGATTTATTACTTCAGCAGTCTTCAATAGATTTGCCTTATTGTATGTCAAAGGATGCATCTGCATTATTTGCTTGGTGAGAAGAGAATGTCTTTGATACAACTTGTTTAGTGCAGCAGTCTTCACATGTCTGCCAAATTGAATTTTTGCTGTACTTACTAATTGACAAGGCTAACTACATTGTCTTGGCAATTAACGAAAACACATTTTGCCAACTGATTTCAGATCTGTCTACAGTTGTTTCAAGTATGTACAGAGGAATTTGGTGTACAGATTTGGGAAATGGGTGATCAACAGTCACAGATGAATCAGTGTGTGTTGGCAGTTGTTAAAAGTCTTGTCTATATACTTCAAACTCAGGTGACAAATCTTTTACTCTCCTTACCTTGTTTTTGTGTATGAACAGATTATGTATGTTACTGGCATGATTACATGCAAACCAAACATTTGAAATGCTCTAGTATGATTTGCTTGGTTTAAATTGTTTTTTTTTTCTTCATTTACATGGATAGAGAAGAAAGCTTGTAGTTATGACTTCCTGAACATACCAGTGATAGTGTCAATAAGGAAACATAGTTTTGACCACAGAAATACTTGAACTCATGATTTCTGGCTTGAGAGGCCGATTTTTAACTTAACCATACATTTAATTGCAGGAAATCTGCAATATTCAGAATCTAAACTCTGTCTCTAGTATATATTAGAAAAAAGCCATGTCAAAAAATGTAACTAATCTGTGACAAAGTTTGTTAACAAAATCATAATTTTATGCATTTGTAATGCCTTGTTTTACTAGAAGAAACATTCTATTGAGAAAGAATGCTTAGTTGCTGATTGCTTTTGACAAACGTGTTAGATAATTGTGTAGTACATTAATCATATCAGTTTTTACCTGTAATGTTTTCATGCTTTAGAGTGATCTCTTTGTGTCTAAATGAAATGATATTTTCTGTTAAGTTAATGCAGAATTTGTTTTCATAAGCTATAAGCATATTAAATAGAAACACTTGGAACTAATTAGTATTAGTTTATACAAATTTAATTTAGTTTGATTGTGGAAGCTATAAGCTTATTGAAACACTCTCGAATCCATTCCTGGAACCAACCAGTACTAAGCAATGAATGTAAAGTTTCTTGCTCAAGGAAACAACTAGTATTAAGCAGTGACTGTAAGCTTTTTTTCTCAAGGAAATATTTTCTGGTTTTATTTTATTAAGGATTTGTTTTCAGGGTTATCACACAGACTGTGTGTTGTTGTCTGGTACTGCAACAGCTCTCATGTTCAACAGCTGTATGATCACAGAGAATGCTGTGAAATCATTCTCTATGCTTCTATATCAAGTCCTTAATGCAGGTATGTCTTCTGATTTCCTAGATATATATAACACAATTATTTAAGTACATCCAAACTGTCAGTAGCTTTATCAGTAATTAAGAGTCAAATAGAAGTGTAAGAAAGAAGTGCTTAGTGTTTTGCTTGATTGCAGAAAATATTCTTATATTAAAGCAGCTTAAAATTACACTGTTTTGAAAAAAACACTTTAATGGGGTTTAAAGAATGCTCATATTGCAGGGACATGTATGCCAATGTGCTATATTCCTGACTCTGTGAGTACATGTGTACATTGTACTTAAATTGTGTTTACAGATTCAGCTTGCACAGTAGAATTTCTTAAACAAGAAAATTGTCTAGATGCTGATCAACAACAGTGTGTGTATGACATTCTCAGCTCACTTACCCATGCTAAACTTGGACCTGTTTCCCTTATCCGAGGAATGGTAGCATGTGGAAGGACGGACATTTTGTTTGCTGATTCTCAAGCTTGTGCTGGAGATACAAAGATGTTATTTAAACAGCTGTATCAGTATATTTCTATTCTATGCAAGGGAGATATCACACTTCATTACCAAGCTTTCCAGATTCTCTTACTGTGGTATGCAAAGTTGACTAAATCTCCCTCTAGTGTGGAGAGCAGTAGTTTAACCTCCATTCTAGAGAGTACTTTAGATTTAGTAGTACTGAACTGGGACAGTCCAGTTGAAGATGTTCCTGAGGCAGTGGTGGATATATTTGCATGTATGATGACAGCTTGGCTGAAAGTGAAAGGTGATTCACTGATATATTCAAAGATATTTTCTGATTTTCTTTAACAATATTTTTGTTGATTATCTTATGTGTCAAAGATAGATTACAACATAGAATATTATATAATCATTAACAGAGTGACTGAGTCTATCTAATTGATTAAAGCTATTGATAGGATTTTTTTATAAGCTTGTTTTTTCAAACAATATTGTGGCTATCGTGCTGGCTATGACATGGGCCTAACACTTATTAAGTATTTACTTGCATATTTATATAGCGAGTCAATATATTACAATTATGAAGCATTGAATGTATACATTAAAACTGCCTATGTTTTTATTACATGATCATTATTTTGTCACTGTACAAGACTGATAACACTAGTCATTTTTATTTAGAAAATTGTTTTTAGTTATAGGCTTTAAGTTTACACCATAAACAATGTATGCCTGAGCAGTAAGTTATGTTTATTTGGCATCATGTTCAGCTGGTTTTGGTTTTTAGATGATATGCCGGATTTTCCCAGCAAGATTTTAGACAATTTGTTGAGAACTCAGTGGTATGTGAAAGGAAGATACAGAATTTTGGCAGTTCTACTCAATTACTTAGATCCAGTTAAAGTAAGTTTATCCTTTTATAGCATGTTATATAGGCAACATATTAAATTTTCCTCAAAAGTTTTGATTTTTAAAGGAATTTGATATGATTTTAAAGGTTTTAGAGGCTTTTTGTTGGAATTTTGGAGAGATATATGACAAAAAATAAAATATATTCTTCTCAACTGGTGAAAAATACTTTATCAATTTTAAAGGCTTGGCAAATATTTCAGTTATCTTTTAGAAAGATGGGCATCATCGAATATTCTTAAAATATTTTTACAGTAATTCTGGATCAAGTATATATATCATTTATATTAAAGATTTTTAATGAAATGATAAGCATGTTTTTCTTTTAGTTTAAAGTTTTTTTGAATTAGTTGTCTTTGCTTTTGATGTTTCATAAGTGAAAAAAAAAATTTTCATTGAAAAGTTTTTTTTTAGTTTCATATGTCTTTCCCTTTCTCACAAAATACAGATACTGTATTGAAATATTATTTTTTTCGGGGGAAATGTTCATATTTTTTAATACTGTTTTTTCAGTTGAACGTTGTTTTTTGAGTGTATCAATTTTATCCCCCATACCTAATGGTTAATCATTAAAGTCTTTTCGAAATCATTTTTCTTTTCTGGGGCAAGATTTCCTTTAACCTTTAGACATAGCTTAATAGAAAATAAAAAATTTAAAATTTTATAGTTTTTGAAAAAAACCCAGGATTCAGGTTCAATTTTACGGGTTTTTAACCACAATATCCATCCTAAAAACAAAAATTGTTTACCAGGGCATTTTTAAACACAATTACATCTTAGCTTTTAAACTATAGTTTTTTACAAGCGGGGATTTAAAAACCCTAACTTTTTAAAATAGATTTTTCAGCATTCAAGAACATTTTTTTGTGATTTCTGTAAAAATCTGGGAAAATAGAGAAAAAGGATAATATTTTGATCTTAACTGATGAATACTTTCTAGAACTTTAATGGAAATAATTTTTGTTTCCACATCATCTGATGTTTTGCATTTTAAATACATGTAGAGGTCTACATTTATATTTTAAAGGAACACTGATGGAACAGAACAGTGGAAGGCTTCATGGTTGGCCACTTTGACAGAAGGCCTTGTCAGTGACAATAGGTGAGTTATTTTAACATTTTTATCATTATGGTGTTTATTAAAAAGTAGTTACTAGTTTCAAAATCAGTCAAGTAGTTTAAATAAATGAACATTTGAACAGCAAGAATATTAAAAATGTTTGAGCCATTTCTTTTAAAGCAATACTTAGATTATCATCATACTTAGTTTTTAACAACATTTAAAAGTTCTGCCACTTAACATTCTGACATGAACAATCTTTTTCCAAAGTTAGTAATCTGTTCTGGAAAGCAGCTTAGTGCTCTTCATCTTCAACTTTTACCTTTCCATTTTCTTCCTGTAAAGCAGAACCTAAGATGCAGCATACCTTGGATGAATGCCTTAATGAAATTTCATTTTGTCTTTATGACCTTTACCAATAATTGACCTTAACATTCAAGGTCAAATTTTCAAAATTCAAGAAATATTACCATAACTTTGTTGTTAATTGATTTTAGTTTGTTTAAATTTTCAAAATTCAGGTAATTTTACCGTAAATCAATTATTTTATAATTAACGTTTTTTTTCCAGTTTAGTCAGGTACAATACTAGTCTCCATTGGATACCTGTGACCTTTAAACTGTTACCAGACACGTCTGATGCTGTCCAAGATCACCTTTCTTCTGCAATGAAAGATCCCAAATACCCTGTAGATAGAGTTAGACTGCTCCATGCATGGATCATTGTGGCCAAAACTGTCAGAACACAAACTGGTAACACAAATCTTGTAAGTGTAAATTTAAGGGTAAAATTTAACTACATGTGTAACATATAGGTAAACGTTGAATTGGTATTTGTTAAATGATAAATAATTTATATGACATTGATCTTATAGGTATTATTTCTATTAAATAACCAACAAAATTTTTTAAAAAGTGGGCTGTTCTGTATATGGACATTAGTTTACACTGTTTCACAGTGTATTGTTACGATAATATAAAAATATTTATTATATTTAGGAACATATAAATATACAAGAGGCCCTGTGCTGTGCTGATGAGGATGTGAGATCAGATGCCATTTCCTTAGTTTGCACAACTCTGAAAAAAGCTGGTCAGCGCTTTTATATTTAAATTATTGTAAATATTATTGTAAATCTGCTTGCATGTCATTGATTTATTTGACTTTGAATATTTCTGATCTTTCTTTAATATGGAGATGAATATAAAGAAAACATTTGAAGATGGAAATTGAGTTAGATAAAATTTATAATGTAACCTCAGATCTTTACTGTGCTCAACTGCTGTATGTTTACATATAGGACATTTACAACTAACATGTGATAATGTTTCCACTTGCAGAATGTATATCTAAGGTTGAGGTTTCATTACTGATGGAGTGTATACCATACAATATTAAGCTAGACTCTGCACCATTTAGACAACATCTTGGCTCAGACATCAGGAAATTGTTGGTACGACTTAGAGATAGCTGTACAACATTACTGAAATCACCAACACAAAATAAAGAGAAACTAGGTAATGTATCTCCCTTCATGCATACGGTACTTGTTTTTACACCTCATACTGAATATTTTGAATATTTAACTGCATAGAATTTGTAAGTAGGTAAAGGAATTGATTAAACAGGTGTTTCTGTATTAGACAGTTCGCAGTAGCATAGATAAAAACAGACATTTGCCTACAGCTAAGTTACTATAAGTAATCGGTACTCAGATTTTGTATCATTAAGCTGCATTTAATCTGCTCCAAGTTATAAATTTTTTACATGGCAAATTTCAACTTGAGTTTCCCATGTCAAAAACTTTTTATTGAATACTGTTTAAAAAATTCCTATTGAAAGAAAAAACTCATTAGTGTATCTCATATAATAATGCCTCTCGTCTATTTACCCTAAATTCAATAATTATTGTTAAAACATTCTAATACCATTCTATTTATGATGTTTATTTGTAAATGTAAACTTGATGTGTTGCTAGCTCATGTGCTGGACTGCTGGTATGAAGAAATGGAGATTTGATATCCTAGGGGATGCCTAACATGCTGATGTGACTTTCTGAACTCTAATGTATAGGCCATGATGTAAGGTTTGAGAGGGAAAAACATAACATTGCTGGCTAAAACAGACATATCCTAAGAAAGTATATAGTAATGTTTATGAACAACAACCATGAACTTAATTTATATTTTAAGTATTATAAAGTTTATCACTGTTTTCGCACAGGATTGTAAATACATGTAGATTTAAATTTATATGTATATTTATTCTGTATTATATTTCAGACTGTGCTCTAGATTTTGTAGACTGGTTACACCAACTATGTATACAGTTTTTATTGCCGGGTGCTAGTTATCAAAGAAGGAAAGGCAGTCTAGATTTACTGCATGTTATTTATGAAAGTTTGATATACAGTGAGGGTAGCAAGCAAAGGAAAGGATTTGTACCAGGTATATTCCTTGTAGTATTGCTTTCATTTACGGCAATGCTTGTGTATTTTATCTTATACAGTGTTTAAGTGCAGTATAGTCTAGCCTTTTAAGAAAGTAATCTACTAAATTAAGGGCCTGTTTTCAAAGTTTGACCAAAGTATATAGATTGATCCTTTCAAATATAATATACCTGTAGTGAAACCCTGTACAAATAATTTAGTGGTTCCTTTTTACATGTACATGTAATTAGCAAAATTAATGTGACATGTGGCACTATTTCTTCACAAATTTTCCAATTTGATTGATTTTTGCCTTTAAAAATTTTGATTTATTGAATGATTTAGAAAGTGCAATGAACCTTGTGAAGTTTGCTCAGTCCAGTGAAAGATGGGATTTCTTCAACAAAATGAACACCCAGGCTCTCATCTTATGTCTATTGGATGGTGCTGAGGAGGTAAGTAGATATGCTTATATACAGTATGATTGTTATGTTTTTATAAAGTTTACAGAAGTTACCTTTCTTGCTGTTGCAACTGTTTTCAGGTATTAAAACACGGACAGATCATTTGAAAATGTAAAACAGGCTTTTTATTATCTACAAAAAAATTGTAAATTGTCACATTAATTGGCATTTATACTCTGATATTACTCCACAGCCTGTTAATTTTTAGCGTGTCTCAGAAAAAGTTTAGCTATTATGATTGCAGGACTTGCTGGTGTAGATGTTGTTGTCATTGTTGTTGTTGTGGAAAATCTTAATTGTAGCTCATTATTCAAATGCTTTGCAAGATATCTACACAGGAATAGGAATACTTGCTTGTTATGACAAGGCATATTTGTAAGGCAATAGCATATATATTTCTGGAAGCTATATTAATGGAGATATATGCCTTTTGTTGTTGTTTTTCCTTGTTATCCAGTACAGTAAAGCATCAACAAGAATATCTGATTATCATGCCAAATGCAATTGTAACAGAATAATTAATTCTAACATATTAATGTGTTTTAATTTTTAGATTCAGATGTCTTCATATATGCTGCTTACTAGATATTATACTATGACAATTGATGAAAATGTGAAAACCCCACAGAGCTTGTGCTGCCATCTACTGGGTGAATCTCTCAGACTGTGTAACAGTCCAAAAGGCCATGAAGGTCAAAGTGGTGCAATATTGTGTAAACTAGTCTTTCAAAAGTAAGTGTCGTCCCCTTGTAGAAAAAATGACATATATAATTTCTTTCTGTGTGCTGTTTTTTTTAAAGATTTTATATGAGGCTTTCTGTGGTGTTGTTTCTTGACTTCTGTTTTAAAATCTGCCTACATCCATAGTAGATAATCCTTATGATGCAAATTATTTATGTTTTGTCAAAACTTCAGTCTATATACAGTATATACATGTACAGTAATAGTTGTCTGAATGAGTTGTAACACTTGTTGTGCTCTGCAAATAAAAAAAAAAATAGTATGATTTATTTATTTTTGTTAACATTTAAAGCACATTTGCATTCTTTGTTTTAGGTATGTAGCAGATTCAAAGATGAAATTCAGTATAGATAAGAATTCTAAATGTAATTCAACAGATGTTCATGTGTCTGTTACCCAGGATGCATCAGTCAACAGTGCTGTGGTGTTTATAGAAATGTTGTTGTCTGAAGCAAAGAGATTTATGTTAGAGGCTGAGAAAGACCTTGTCAAAGCCTCAAAACAATACCCAATGCATGGTTAGTTGCTAAATTAGGATTGTCTCCAGTTTAAGTAGTGTTTTGTTAGAATTGAAATAAAATATTTAAGATATGTCTTATTATAGAGACCTGTTAAAAATCAATATTCTGTCCACAATAGGCCAGTTTAAGCCAGATCATAGAATCATGATATTACATACTGTAGATGTACAGCAGTGCTAACATTGATGCGTTATTTTGTCATTTACTATTTCATTACATAAAGCTATGAAAATTTAATATAAAATATTTTTTGTTTAATGACATAAGTTAAATAAATAAGTCAAAAATTAGTGAAAGACAATCATCTTCCATTTTATTTATTTTTTTGATGAACAGGTCTAATATCAGCAATAACTCAATGTCTGACAGGAACAGATGACCTTTGGTTGACATCAGCTGATGATTTAGTGGGTGTGTGTGAGCAGTTAGTAGAATTTTGTCAACAGATTATAGAAAAGATGCTGAACATAATGGCTGGGGTAGCTGGCCAAGGTATTGAAAAACTTAGATACAAAAACTTGTGTCCAAATCTTCTTGTGTAGTGAAGCGAGGCTTGCCCAATAAAGCTTGATAATAATTGAAAGATCATGATTTGAGATAGTGTCATAATGATTGAGCATGGAATTAAAAAATGAAAAAATGAAAAGGAAGTAATTAGGTGTAGATAAATAGATTAGTTTTATAACTAAAAGTTATACTTTATCAGACAATGGAATGTGGGATACAGTAGTGATATGTTGGGGCACTATATTTGTGTTGTTATATTTTCACTTAATTATATTCTTTAACCACGAGTCTGAGATGAGTTTTTTATTTGATGCTGCTATGTATGAACATATTATGCTTATTGTTTTCAGAAGCCTGTCCATCATTTGCAGAGATAGGTATGGCATTAGAGAATCTTCTGTCAGAGAATCAGACTGACTATGAGGAGACGACATCACTCTCACCGGAATATCAGTACATGTTGTCATGGTGCTGGAATAATATCAAGGTATGTATTGCTTATGTCATTGTTATTTAAGTAGGGACATGGCCGAGGGGTGAACGCTTAGGACTAGTAATCTAATGATTGCTAGCCACATGGGTTCAAACCCTGTCAGGGACAAGTTGTTGTTTCCTTGAACTAGATACTTTACACTCATTAGTCAGTACTGGTTGGTTCCAGGAATGGATTCAAAAAGTTATCTACAAGCTTATAGCTTCCTACACAATCAAACCAAAATGAATTCTGTTGTTATTTAAAAGAATGTGTTTACCTATCATGTAGCAAAATTGTGACCAGAACATATTGTTTGTTCTATTTTTTGTTACTGTTTTGTTATTTCTTTTTTGTTATCATAATGGTGTGCCAATGTTGTCTACCTTCTAACTGAGTTTTAATTTCAGGATAATGTTACAGTATGAAACATTCTATTTAATATCTAATTACATTTATAAAAAAAAAAAAACAAATCCTTAAAATTCATTTTGGAGAAGTTATGCACATTTGTCAAACTAAAAAAATGATTTGTTAAGGTCCATTATTTTCTTTAAAACTTTTGAATTATTCACTTCAACCTTAGAATAATATTTCAAGCAAATTAAGAGTTATGTCAAAGTTAAGTGGAGACCAAAGGCATCAAATGAAAAATGTTTATTTTACAGGAAAGCTGTACAAGTCTTGGGGAGGTTACCCGGGTAACCATTTCGTCAAAACAACCAATGTCTGTGTCCACCATCCACTCCATCAGTACTACTTTCCACACTGTGCTTACCAAATGTAGGCATAAGGTATGATTGTCATAATATTATTTATTCATATTTTAGTTTTAAGTTGAATTATTCTTACTTATTTGAGATAAATATATACTGATTAAGTATTTAATTACATAAGGAAATGCAGGTTTTGTCTGGATGTACTTGTCATATAGGCAGTGAAAGGGTTAATATACATGTATAGCATAGTTAAATGGTTATGAAATGGCTAAAGCTATATTTTCTTCTCAGATTTAATATTAGGTTTGAAAGGTATAATTGATGGTATTTAATGCATTGCTAATTACAGGGTGTAATAGAAGGATGCAGAAGTGCCTATGTCAAGTTCTGTTCTGCTCTGTTCCTTAGCAACCAACAGGAAGTGCTTTCTATCCCAGATAATGCATTAACAGAGGTACATGTATGATTTAAAACATTTATTTAGCAAAACAAACACCCAGACCTAGCCGATTTGGCTAATACTACTTAAAGAAAAGCCTTTTAAGTAACCCAAACTGACCATTGTGTATTTGTACCAGATCTTGCATTAGTGAATTTATAAAACTTATAATTTATGGTTAAAGTCAATGTGTATTTTAGCTTGATTCTTCATTTCCTACTCAGTTTCTTTATATGCATCGAAATCTTTGTTTGATCATTACTGTAAAACTTTTTTAACTGAGCTCTTAGAGAAATATTTTGGTAATCAGGTATGAATATTTATTGACTCTCAACACTATCTCAAGGCAGGATTATATGAGTCTGTCATGGATGTCTCCAAAATTTTGCCCCCCCCCCCCCCTTCAGCATTTAGTTTTGAAAAAAAAAAACTTGTTCAATATTATATTTACTAGCCCTGTGATTTGGGCAGTTAGTGACATAGAAGATTGATCTCATCTTACCCCTCTCATAAGCTGAGTTTA
Source organism: Ruditapes philippinarum (assembly GCF_026571515.1). Lineage (NCBI taxonomy): Eukaryota > Metazoa > Mollusca > Bivalvia > Venerida > Veneridae > Ruditapes > Ruditapes philippinarum. Next base: position 445,433 of record NW_026861563.1, read on the forward strand.
TTAAGTTTTGAAAAAAGATTTTACTTGTCCAGTATTATATTTATTAGCCCTGTGATTTGAGCAGTTAGTTACATAGAAGATTGATCTCATCTTACCCCTCTCATAAGCTGAGTTTATTAAGTTTTGAAAAAAGATTTTACTTGTCCAGTATTATATTTATTAGCCCTGTGATTTGAGCAGTTAGTTACATAGAAGATTGATCTCATCTTACCCCTCTCATAAGCTGAGTTTATTAAGTTTTGAAAAAAGATTTTACTTGTCCAGTATTATATTTATTAGCCCTGTGATTTGAGCAGTTAGTTACATAGAAGGTTGATATTTTACAGGTGTTATCTTGTCTGAAGAAGAAGAGAATATCAAGCTCTGTAACACGAAGATCAGCTGGTTTACCTATCATCATACAAGCTGTTCTAGTCAGTGAGAAAAAAATGAAAAAGGTGAGATTTAACAAATTCATACATGTGAACTCTCTCTCTTTTAGCGCCCATTTTCTGCAGCCATATTTTCAAAGATTTTTTTTAAAATAAGGGATATTTTCACAAATTAAAGAAATCTACCTATTTTTGAAGTCAGAACTTCCTTCTTTGTTTATTGCAAATTCTAAAATCTCCCTATTTTAGAAGGAGAATCTCCCACTTCATCATAAAAAAAAGTTCACATGTATTACAGTGTAACTTCCGAAAACCGAACACCCATGGGACTTGTCAAAAAGTTCGGATTTCAGAGGTTTCCGGAATTCAGAGGTTTATGATAATATGGACATTTAATATCACTAAATGTCAAGGAAGATGTGGCCATTACTGTAATATCATATATAATAGTCTATTAATCAAGATAAAGATGTGAATGAAAAGAATACATTTTTATCTTACCTGCAAATGCTTTTGGATTTCTATCAGTTTGTAGAAATGTTGATAATTGCATAAACTTACATATTGTCCGATGCTAGTTAATTAATTATTACATCAAATGCAATAAAATTCCTAAAGACGTTTGATGCATACATTGTCCAATTAATTGTCATTTAATCCGCTAATAAACCCTTCAAATTAACTGACCGCCGTAAATTACTTTGATTAACCGCATCACTTCAAACATACAATTTCACAGTTTGTGATTTTAACGCGTGTCAAATTACACGATCACCGCTAATTAGTAAACAATTCAATTCAATTCAATTCAATATCTTTATTGCATTAAACATTTTACAATGCTTATAGCACATACAAATATATACATTGGCAAATGAAAACATATCCAAAAGAGAAAAAAGCATACAAATTGTTTTAACAAATATAATTTTGTGTTAGATATTTTACAAAGTCTTGAAACAAATACAATTTTTTGTGAGTTATTTTCTTCAGGTGTCTACGAAACGCGGATTTTATCTGCAAAGAAAACGAATTTTGCTAGTTGGGAAATAGATTTTTTTGATTTAGAATTCATTAGAAGTTCAAACTTATTTATTGTTGGCCATCGGCAGAAATATGGTTTAAGATATTTTTTTCGGAGTTCGCGGTAATTAGGACAGGCAAGTAAAAAATGAAACTCATTTTCCACTACATTCATTGTGCACGATTTACAAATACGTCGTTCACGCAGCGTGTTGTCATAGCGACCTGTTTCGATAAACAAGTTGTGGGAGGAGGTTCTAAATTTTGAGAGGCTATTTTGTATTTTGGCTCTAAAGAACAATTTAAATATGGTTCGACTTTAAAACTATGTTTGAATATGCAGTAAGACTCTAAACGCGTGGAATTATTTATATCGCTATACCAGCGTTGTAAGTACGCGTCAAAGATACGTTGCTTAATCATTTGGAATGGAATATCAACAAATTCTTGTTGGTCCCAAATGTAACTTAATCCATGTGTTTCCAGTATACTTTTTACTTGGCCGGCCCAATTTTTTCCTCTATAATCTACCCCGTTTTCAACATCTGACTTAAGAAAAATGTACGTTTTTTTAACTAATGAGTTATCTGGAAGTTTTAAAATTTTCACCCAGTACTTTATTATGTTGATTTTTCTGTAAACCAAGAGTGGCATGCGCCCTAGCTCACCGTAGAGAGCGGATATAAATTTGTGGAACGTTTAACGCATAAGATTCGACGTAAAAAAATTTGTGTGAACTAATTCCACGTCTGTTGCTTCGTGCATTCCCCATACTTCCGAACCAAAATGGAGGATCGAACCAACGAGACTATCAAATAATTGAAGGATCTGTTTCACAGGTAATTCAATGTTATTTTAAAATAGATATTAAACCGTATAGGGACCTACAAGCATGCTCTGCTATACATTTTTGTGTACGGTACCAATTACCATTTTTTAAACAAATTAATGCCCAAGTATTTAAAAGATGTGACTGGCTCGATTGGCGTACCATTGATATGGAAGTTTTGATGAGTAGGCGCGACCTTTTTTCAAAAAAACCATTGCTTTTTTTTGGAAATATTTATTTCAACCCCCACCGTCCGCAATAGTTCACTAGATCATCTATCATTGATTGAAGGCTGGTCGGAGATTTAGCGAATAGTACTTGATCGTCGGGCATATAGTAACAGAAAATATTGTAGTTCATTCACAGTAAAAATGTCATCGATGTTTTGTGTTTATGTTTTGAGAAATGTCATTTACGAAAAACATGTACAGCAGAGGGGAACTGGGGTCCCCTTGCTTCAAGCCTATATCAGAGCTGAAAAAATCAGACATCTGGGAGTTAAACCGCACGCATGACCTAACAACCGTATACATTGATCTTAGAGCCTGTACAAATTTTCCACTAACGTTTTCTGCCAGTAACTTGTTAAAAAGAAATGTCCTATCTATTTTGTCGAAACATTGCATGTAATCGATAAATACACAATAAAGTTTTTGCCCTGAGTCCAGCACTTTGTTTATTATTGAGTGCAAAATAAAAATACAATCTATAATTGATTTCCCTTTTTGAAAACCAAATTGTTTACCGTCAAGTTTTTCATATTTATTTGACCATTTTGTTAATCGATTTAATAGCAATTGAGAATATATTTTAGCAAGGACGTTAATCAAAGTTATACCACGATAATTTTTTGCCTCGTTTATCTCCCCTTTTTTGTAAACTGGTGTAATAATACCATTTCCCCAAGAAGTAGGATATTCGCCATTATTTAACATTCTATTGTAAAGTTTAATGAGAAAATGTGAAATATGCTCATAACTGTGTTTGAATATTTCACTTGTTAAGTTGTCTAAGCCTGGACTTTTGTCATTATTTTGCGAGAAAATCGCTGATTTTATTTCAGACTCAGTGAATGGCAGGTCTAAATCGTTATCTATTTGTCCGATATTCAAATCAGGATCCCTATTTTCGTTTTGCATTTGATCGCTCCCAAACATTGTTTTAAAATGATCAAATAAACTACTTATATTTAAATTATCTGCCTTCTGCGATTTATTTTTCGTATATTTTTTTATCTTTTTCCAAAAAGATTTCGGTTGTGATTTAGCTAAATTACTTATGTTATGTCCTTCTTTCAATTTATATTTACGCCGTGCCTTTTTTTTCGCCCTATTATAAGATGTTCTCGCTTGAATAAATCTAGATCGGTTAGCGTCATTTTTATCTCTATTAAAAATATTTCTTGCTGATTTAAAATTCAATTTTGACAATTGGCAGTTTTCATCGAACCATTCTTTTTTTTTTATTACAACATTTCCTAGGTTTATTGGTACGAGTTTCGGAAGGTTTTCCGAATGTCGCACGTGTACAGTCGTTTAGTAAATTTGTAAACCCGTCAACTACGATGTCAATCGGTGAAAATGAAATGTCGTCCGCTAAATTAGTAAACAATCGATAGGGAGATTAAATCTTCCTGCAGGGTAAACATTCTCGATTTACAATGTATTTCACACCTTTGGATATTTCCGGTTTTTGGAGGTAAAATTGCATTGATTTGACTCTAATTTTACGAAAATATCGTCCGGAATTCAGAATTTAGAAGTTCCGGAATTCAGAAGTATTCTATTAATAGAAAATAGAAGGGGAAAAATCAGGACCGAAAAAATTGTTCGGTTTTTAGAAGTTTCCGGATTTCAGAAGTTCCGGAATTCGGAAGTTACACTGTACAATTTTATACATACATTGTATTTTAACTCATTGTGTGAGCAGACAATAGGCTGTTTGATGCTTATTTTAAGGATTTTGATTTTGAAGTTGAATATGTCGACAATTTCACATATATTTAAAATGTTTATAGCTTAGATTCAGATGGTAAAATTTAATTGGTTGTCATGAAATATTTCTATTAACCATCTTAAAACTACATTGTATATAAGGCAGTTTTCATTAACACAAACTCAAAGAGTCAGATAATGATATACATATTGATAAAGTTCTAATATATGTTACATATGTTGTCTAATTTTAACAAACATATATTTTTATAACAAATGATGTAGCAAAAAAAGGTTAAATAGTACAAATCTGGGATGCTTAATAACTACTTACATAAATGCATGCTGTCTTTCAACTTAACTCTTTAGAAATTGATTGGATTTACCAATGGTTTACATTACAGTCATTTCTGTTGTGTGAAGCTGTGAAGAGTTTGTTTGAGATATGTGAAATGCCACTAGATAAAGATCATGGGCTGACAGACCTTCCTCAAGTTCATGGATTAAATATTCTAAACTCATTGTTCAGTGATGCAAGCCTTACAGCGAGTCTGATCGGTCACACCAGTCATGCTGTGATCTTGGTCATTCAGCAGTTTGGTTCACCATCATGGGCAGTACGTAATGCAGCTACGAGATTTTTCAGTAAGATTATTTAATTATAATGAATATGATTTTGAAATCAGAATTTCATGACATTAATTATGCTATATTAAAATTTTATTATATTATGTAGAATACAAAAATAAAGTAGAAATTTATAGGAAAATAGATAAGTTGTCTGCCTTATAATTTTGACATGGATAGAATTTTGATTTAGAATGTTATAGTAAAAATCCAAACTGGTAGTATGTAGTTATAGGTAATCAAACTTTTGAAAGATTTTCTTTACCTTAAGTTGAAGTATGGTGTTTTTATTTTCCATCAGGCACTCTAGTGACAAGGATATTTGGTCAGAAGAAAAGCCATGGTGACAAGTTCTGCAACTCTGTCACATTTAAGGAATTCAGTTCCTACTATCCAGATTTACCTGCCTTTATGTTGAAGATATTAGATGAAGCATCAAAGGGTGATATTATGGATATTAGCCAGATTCATGCAGGACTATTTCCTGTATTGACTATCCTCTCCTGTCTTAAACCAATGGAAGCACCAGATCAAGATATAATAAGGTATTTATTGCTAGCTTATATTTACTTTATCATTTTTATAAGTCCGAAAAATTTTGGCATATAATATTATGCACCTGGCTGTTCATCTGTCCATCTGTTAGCAGTTTTCATGTCTGGTCTGTATCTTTTGAACTGATGGAAAAAAAAATTAAAAATGTTTGGCAGAAATATTACTTTTAATGAGACGGTGTACAGAACACAGGTTCAGGCTTCCTGAAATCAAAATTGGCATTATCCCGGGGATTACTGTATAAGTTGTTACTGCGGTGACTTTATTTTTGCGTTTTCTGCGGTCAGTTTCAGCACCGCAGAAATAAAAACCGCAGAATATTTCTCCATGTTTTTTAACGACATGTGTCCTACATTATGACCTGTTTCCTCTAAAGTAATAACAACTAACGAATTATGACGGTTAGTGGGTCATCGAGTTATATAAAATTGCTTTCTGCTAAGTATGTTATATGTGCTTGTAAGGATGTACCTATTGTTAATTATACCAATTTATGAATAAAGATATTTAAACATCATAGTGTTTGCCTGTACGCTTAAAAGGTTTGTTAACAGCTAAATCATTAAAACCATTTTAACCCTTATACTGCTAAATAATCGTCATATACATTAATTGTTGTCTGTTTTACGATAAACTTCTATCAATTCTATTAAATTAAAGATACTTCTTGGGTATATTTTTCACATGTCATTTCACGCTGATCAAAAGATGCATGCTGTCTATTGTTGCACATTATATTTGTTTGCAAGCAAACAATATAATTGTTTGTAATTACTATATAGTTCTGCGGTGACGACGATAAACAAAATTTTAATACAAATGTGTACATGCAAATAAAATAGGTAGTGTAATGTGACTTAGACTTTGATAAGATGAGCCGCAGAATTTAAATCACGTTTTGTCCAAAGACTGTGCTGCAGAAATAAAGTCCGCAGAAATAAAAACATGCCCAAATTTGGTAAAACCGCAGAATTTGGAGCCCGCAGAAAAAACCACTTATACGGTACTTGATTTATGTAGACTTATATAGGTAAACACATTCAAGTTTCATTGTATGAAACTACATTGTCTAGAGTTTAGATATTTGTCCCCCTCCCAAGGGGTCACTTGATTTATATAGACTTATATAGGAAAAACACATCTAGGACTTATTGTGTGAAACTACTGTGACCAGTGCTTAGATATTTGGCATGTCACGTTACTTTGTGGACCACAAAATAACTGGTCTTAATCATGCCCCTTAATTTCGGCCTTGCCCCGGGCGTCACTTGCTCTAACTAGACTTAAGTGTAGGAAAGCATATATTGTACTGCTGAATTTGTTTTTTATGTTCTGTTGATATCAGAATTTAAACGCTGTCATTACATTTTTTTCCAGTCAGCTTCAACAGTTCTCTTCTCTTATGCAGCCGTTTACAGGAAGTCCTGTGTATCAGCTACGCCACCTGGTGGCATCAGCTTTGGTTGCTATGATACCAGTACAGGAAATGACATCATCAGTGATATCATGTTTGAATAATCATGTAACTCCAATGCAGTCATCCAGCAGCATTTGTAACAACAGTCTTCATGGGCATCTGTTATATATACTTGGACTGTTAGACTTTATTGAAAGGTATCAAATTGTTTCATTCAACAGTTTATTTTGAATACTGAATGACTTTAATTAATGCGTAATGACTGTAAAGAATATTCAATATGGTCTTGAAAAATTGATTTTTATTTCTGCAAGGAAATTCTCAGATATTTGATAGTGTATTGCCAATTTTATTTTAAAGCTCATGTGTTACATGAATAGAAGGAAACTTAATTTTTCTACCCACCTCAGATTTTGGCAAAGCACTTTTCTTCTTTTTGAATGGGATGTTCTCAACATGTACAATTATAATTATCTCAAAACAGTTCTTTTAGTCTCAAAATTTATATTCTGACTTGGTATACAAATCTGTTGTTTAATTTTCAGATATGAAGATCAGGAGGGTCTTTGGAATGCACTCACTAGAGAATATTGGTTGATATCTGTCAATAACGGGATGATATCCTCTGTTTATGTGAAGATTTTACATCAGTTATTGCTGGCATGTCCATCTGTCACATGTGATGAAATTCTAGAGTTTGTCATAGTAGAGCATTGTACAAGGGGAAGTAAACAGGTACTTTTTTGATATATGAAATTGATTGTCTAATGCCCCGGTCACATATTCACGGATCATGCCACGGAAGAGCTATGGTCTAATCCTTCACAGATTACTACGGAAATGTGAAATTCCGTAGTCCGCTATGGTTCCAGTACGGACACACAACGGTATGAGTACGGAGTCCGACGGATTTACCACCAAAAGCCCCCGGAGAGACACGGATTGTTACGGACCAACACGGTTTGATACGGAGCGACAAGAATCAGGACGGACGCACTACGGATACACTACGGTCTGCTACGGTATAAGCACGGGTTGGTACGAATAAGTACGGTCTGATACGGAGAAGAACGTATTGATACGGAGAAGAACGAATTGCCACGGATCTATACGGACCTAATACATCCGTCCACAACCTCTTGTTTGCTCATTTTCAAAATGCCTCAAAAGTAAAGAACACCTAGAAAACTAGGGCCGGGAATTATATTTGAATATTCGAATATTCGAAACACTATCGAATATTCGAACATTGAAAAACGAATACGAATATTCTAAAAAAAGCGTGTTTTTTTTGTAATTACTTTCAAATTTCAATTAAGATAGCAAATTAAACCATGGACCTTTACTTGACCAGTTGTTCACACGTTTGTATGACACGTGTCAACGATTATCGCCAATTAACTTGAAAACTTTGGGGTCTATAGTTGATCAAAAGTGCACCCGTTTTACAGTTTGCAATTTACCTGTTGAACAGAATATAATGTAAATTTCCGATTTTAATTATCTTATATATTGTTTTCTGTGCAATAATCTGTCCGATTAATCAGGAATTGTCTTAAATTTCGTGAAGACGAAAAAATCGACACGTATTAATCGGTGCTTTATGTAAGCATGGTCAGTGTCTATATTCCGTCAAAATATATTTATTCCGTAAAAACTAAGACTCCGTGTGATATTTACTGCGTTACAGCTAAATGTATCTGAAGAATATTTTCCTTATCTAAAATTATAAATAAATAATGTATTTAATTCAAGTTAAGTTTCAATGTAAATTATGTGTTTTGGGGGCTAAGAAGCTACGGTGATTCATATTACTGTCAATCAAGTCACGTGAGTTACCTACCCTTAATAAGACCCTGAAGACAAATGATCAGCAGCCGGATTAACTGAACAAAAGGCAATCAAATTATGAATTTATTTCAAAAGTAAACATTTATGTCGATTTACAGTATATAAAATAAAAAAACTTTTACGTAGTTATATAGGTATTTTTAATCGTCGATTATTACAAACATATTAAAATTGTACAGTATTCGACACAATCAATTTCGGATACGTATACGTCAAAGAGAAATATTGGAACAAATGTTGTAAAAACGAATATTCGAATATATTCGAATATGGAAAACGAATATTCGAACATCAAATTCCTTATTCGTTCCCAGCCCTATAGAAAACGAATTGCATCGGTCAATGATTTTGGCGGAGAGGATTCAGCCTAATTGCGTCCGAACCCCGAGACACATCAGGTCCAATTAAAGTGAATTTCTTGAAGGACGCTGGATCCTCAACAAGTTCGGCCATGAGAGCCTCATACTAAACATGAAGCGGTCTTCGTAAAAGCCAATCTCTAGTCCACCATCTCGTCTGTCTTCTCTTACCTGATTAGATATGGACTAGTAATCATTATTGAAAAATGTTGATCAACACTGCTTCTCTTTTAATTTTAAGATTTGCTGTTCATCTTACAATTACATTAATGATCGTGATGTTTATGTTTTTAAAATATGTAAAAAGCTTGTTAATTAATCTTATTATCACTCAAGGGCCAGTGTCCGAGGCTTATGAGACACTTCGTTTTATGTACATATTTACTCCATTTTCACGATCCAATGTTTGTAAAATATGTAACATTAAATGTTATTCTATTTCTTATGAATTGTAGTACGATATTAATATAAATTTACTTCTATGCATGTCATCAAGCAGCTCGACCACTGCCTCCGCATTCTGAGCCATTTCAATATAAAGTTGCAGCCAGTAAATGGCAATTAATATTTATTAAATGTTCCTGCAAATATATATGTCTGTTTTTAACAAGAAGGTAGTATTTATACCCTTGAAAAAGTACATGATACTTAATTCATCCGTACTAAACAGTGGTGGGCCGTACCATTCCGTACCGTTTCGTGTTGCAACGCAATAAACCGTATAAGACCGTGCTAATCCTTGCCTCTCCGTAGTACAACGTATTACGATCGTGGCTTTCCGTGACAATGCCGTATTAATCCGTATTAAAACCGTAGCTTATACGTAGGGTAACCGTACAAATACGTAGTTCTCCGTACCAAACCGTGGAAATCCTTGACAAGTTGGTGGACTACGAATCAGTACGGACTATTACGGTTTTCGTACGGACCAGTACGTATCAGTACGGATTAATACGGACTAGTAGGGATACGCTACGGTTGATTTTTCCGTAGCAAATTTTTGTGCATGTTCAAAAATTGTCAAGGATCGCTACGGATATACAAGGACTACTACGATTGATTACGGTTACAATACGGAGAGCTACTGACCAGTACGGGTAGCTACGGACGATGCCGGAATTAATCCGTGGCTCTTCCATGGGCGTATTCCGTGAATATGTGACCGGGGTATAAGGGAGGTAACATTTACATACAATAGCGTTTTATTCAAAAGTTGATGTTGCCTATCTATCTGGGATTACAATTAAAATATTAAATATGTATAACCAGTTGATTGAAAATTTAGAAAGTCACCCCTTAAAGGGTAACACATTTATGATTAAACATTTACCATTTTGGAAAGGATAATTTAAATTGTCTAATTGTTAAACATTGTCTTCCTTTTTTTTTGAGAAATTATACATGTAATAAGCATTTGAGCTGGCCTATTTAAAGAATAAGGAAAGCTATTGTACTTACCAAGGTGTTTGCATCACACTTTAGGCAAGTTTGTATCTCCAGAACTACTGATTGGAATAGATTTGAACTTCATCACTTACTTGACATACTTGATGGTCACTGTCCATGGCCAATAACTCTAACATGGATTTTAACAGAATTACGGCCCTTTTTAACTTAGAAAAATTCATTGATATTAAGGCTCTTGCTTTACGAAAAGCCAACAACAGTTCTTGTTTTATGTATTATTGCAGTAAGTCTTGATTTTTTTCTTTAGTTTTTATTGAATGTCCATTTTGTTACTACATTTACAACATATGATCTAACATTTTGTTACTATATATAGATGATAGGTAACAGTGTATATTGTGAAGCAGCTGTAGAGTTCCTGTTTGAGAGTTACAACAGGAATGGTTTATGTATGTATGGTCTAGTGGATAAACTGCTCACCTTCAACAATATGGAAGCTAGAAAATCCTGTCTGGAAAAGTTACCCAAGTTCTTACAGAAACCTGGAAAGAACCACACATACAATAAGATGGCAGTTATGGTTAGTATCTTGTACTGAACATGTTAAAGCAGTATAAATTTGATTGGGTTATAAGGTCTTACAGAAACCTGGAAAGAACCACACATACAATAAGATGGCAGTTATGGTTAGTATCTTGTACTGAACATGTTAAAGCAGTATAAATTTGATTGGGTTATAAGGTCTTACAGAAACCTGGAAAGAACCACACATACAATAAGATGGCAGTTATGGTTAGTATCTTGTACTGAACATGTTAAAGCAGTATAAATTTGATTGGGTTATAAGATATTCACCATACATTATTAGTTATGCAGATTTTTGACAGGTTAAATAATCATCATAACCTGTCAGAAATATTTATAATGAAGTAATAATACAGAAAACTTCCCGTTTTTTAGAGAAAAAGTGAGATTTTTTTCATAAATTTACTGTAGACTTGTTTATAAAACTATATAAACATGAGGACATGAAATATTATAAAGATACATATACCTGAGCATCTGTGTCAATGTCATAGTCAAATTTTGGATTAGTTTTTTCATGGAACCTATTAAAATACTGCTTCAAAACTTACAGCAATTGTTATTGACCATCATTTAATATTGTAGCTGTGTCATTGATTTCAACAAAATTACTACCCTACTGAACCCTTTCAGATATTACTCTGAATATAGTATACTTATCTACATGTATGACCACTCCCATTTTTGGAATGTTCATTATCAATGTTGGAGATATTAAGATAATAGTTTAGAAGCTAGTGAGCCATCAGTATATAGCCAGGTCAGACTGCAAGGACCCTACTGGTGGTAAAGGCTGATTACTTTTAGTTCCTGCAGGTTAATTAGTTATAACAGAGAATACAATAATGATGTTTTTTCAAATTAATGAACCATGCTTTAAATTTCAATTTATTACAGTTGTTAAGAATATTGTTTTTACATTCTCTCTTTTCTCTATTAAGGCAATACTATGTAACAGTGTGAAGAAGGAGAGTGAACTGTTTGTCTGTACAGTGTTAAACTTGATCACAGACTTGTATCAGGATATTGGAACTATACATAAAGATGATCTACAAAACTTGCTAGACTGGTTCTCGGGTGTAGACAAGAAAGAGTTCAAACATAGAGAATCTATGCTAGTTTCTGTGGTACCAGTCCAGGCAATTCTCATCAAACATAGTACAGACACAGGAAGTGAAAACGACAGGTACTTTCATGTTGTCAGATACATACAATTTGTCATGTTCACTATAGATAGACATTCTAATTGTTTTGATTTACTATCCCAATATAAAGAAACTTTAAACTCATTGCTCAGTACTGGCTGGTTCCAGGAATGAATTCGAAAGTGTGTCTATAAGCTTATAGTTTCCTACACAATTAAACTAAAATAAATTCTGTATAAACCAAATATACAGGTACATGTTTTGGATAAATAAAGAGAAATTTAGATTTCAAAACTGTGTCTTTAGATAAAAAGAAATTGTAGCCTTTATCCTGTTAGTGGTGATTGAATCTACCCATACCACAAGTGCAGACCAAATCAACCAGCACATTGTGCCGTCTGATCCTGGTCTACAAAGTTTGTTATACAGTCAATGTTTTAAAATTTTCCCTAAAAATAAAGTATGGTTATGTCCAGATTGATAGATGGAAAAGTCCATTTAAGATATTTAGTGTTGTCAGGGTTAATGAACAATATTCATAACATAACTTGAGCAGTAAATGCATATGTTTAATAAAAGAATTGACATCATTTTTTACACTGGAAATTGTTGAAGCTTTCTCAACATTTTATTTATTGTCTCTATAGCAAAAAGGTTAACAATTTAGCAATGTTTTTCAAAAGTTCATTGAAATGGGATATTAAATGTAGCTTAATATGTTTCAAGAATGATTTATGATATGTAAATTCAAATAGCAAAAAAGGACAGTTTTTCACTTGGACAGATCTGTTTTCATACAGAGCCCCATTAGTATCTTTGTTTTATAAAACCAGTTACGTTCTTGATTCACAGTATCTTGCATTATAATGACAGTTTTATGTATCACTCATTTACATTACCTCAATACCTATATTATTTATATTATCTGTAGATTGGGTGTACCTGATTTAGGTGTATTTTGTGAAGCTGTAAATAAATTCAGCAGTGCTGTAAACGAAACTCAGAGATTGTCAGCAGTAAGGGCTTTACAGATAGTTGGTAAACATTTACTGAATCTAGCTTCAACACTCACCTGTTCAGATTGGCTGATAAGGTAAACAATTATCATGTTTATTCCTTATTTTACAACATAATGTCTTATCAAAGCTGCATGTGGTTAATACATACATGTATGAGTAACATAGAAATATGTAATGACCCAAGAATGGTATCGAACTACATGTAATTTATTTTTTTAAATGATGTTTTGTCTCTAAGCTTCAGCAATTTAGATTACTTTTGTAGGATTACATGTGATGCTTGTTTCAAAAATTAAAGTTATTATGTTGTCATTTATATAGTTTCAAGTTTAATACATGTAAGCTAGTTAATATGGTATGTTTTGTATAATTTCAGTTTGTTTGAAGCCATTTTGACATTGGTTCAGGATGAAGATACGGACATACGCTTTGAAACATGTAAATTTGTCTCTAGTCTTAATTGGGAAGAAAAACCTTCAAAGGTAAGGTAATCTTTCACAATATAACTCAGAAATTATTGTTTTTATTTTCATTACTAATTTGTTTGCTTGGGTAAATTTTTTTGCCAAAATTTGGTGTCATTCACAAAGCCAATACATATCCATTTTTTACAATTTTATAAGTGTCAATTTGTTCAAAATAAAACTTATGAGAATTTGCTCTGTCCGTACGAGGTTAACCTAGAACGGCAAGTTGGATTTTTCTTAAGTTCTACCTGTACCAATGGCTTTATAATTTACACACTTACTAATCCATACAAAGTATATGATCTGGGCAAGTTACATAACTATGGCTTCCATTTGCACCAAGTTATGGCCCTTTTCAGCACTTAGAAAACGAATAATGGTTAACCTAAACCGGCAAGTTGGAAATATCTTATAATCTATCTGAACTAATTGGTTAATAAATTTCACACTTATCAATACAACGTACATGATATTGCCAAGTTATATATAAATGTGCCATCCATTTTCCCAGTAATTTCCCTTTTTATCACTTTGAAAATAGGGCCTTGTATGGTTAACCTATTCCGCCAAGTTGGATTTATCAAAAAAATTCCCCTAATTACTTAGTTTATTTAATGATATCTTTTATATTTGGTAGGTGGAAACCTTTAACAGTCCTCTAATTTTTTGTGGCGTTAGGCGTCTTTAGGTCAAGGTAAAGGTCACTTGTGTAAAAAATTAATCTAAACATTTCTGCTCATACAGCCTTTATTTTTAAGTTAATGTCTTTCATGTTTATAATAGTCTTACCAAGGGAGGTCCTCTTCCTTTTCCTTTAGTAAGGGGTCATTTGTGTCAAGGTCACCAATGTCAAAAATAGATTTTTTACACTTTTACAGGTGTATTAACCTTATTCTATCGACAGATGTCTTGTATATTTTGTAGGAACATAAAATTGAGGTATTCTCATTTAGATGGAGGTAGGGGTCAGTTGGGTCAAGGTCACCAGTGCTGAAAATGAATTTTTACACTTTTGCTCATACAGCCTTTATTTATTGACAAAATTTGTATTATAATTGGTAGGAAGATAACTTACATGGTATTCTTCCTTTGGATGGAGTTAGGGGTCAATTGGGTCAAGGTCAAAAGTGCTAGAAAAGAGATTTTTACACTTTTGCCCATACAGCCTTTATATATTGACAGATTTATTTCATATTTGGTTGGAAAATAAGTTGCATGATAATCTTCCTTTGGATGGAGTTAGGGGTCAGTTGGGTCAAGGTCTTCCATACAAATTAGCTACTTCACTCTCTAAAGTTAAATTATTGACAACAGTGAGTGCGGGGGAATTTGTGTTTATCAAACACAGATTCTTGTTTTTTTTTTTATTTTCTTCATTTTTATAGCTTAAACAGTATATAAGCATTCTTACTATAGAGAACTACAAAGAGTTATTTTTTTTACAAGTAAGGACATTACAATGCTATTATTTTACAATTCAGAAGATCCCAGTACCATTCTTAAAACAATGAAAGAAAAAAAAGCACAGAATCTGTAGCTTTAATTAAAATGCACATTTATGACTTTAACAATAGGGTTATCACATGAGTATCCATATGCTGGCTGGTCCATTAACATTTTATCTACGCTCAAATATTTTAATGTTTTCTAATGTTTGGCTCCTGGCTGTAAAAGAAGTTATTTATCATTGTTGTTTATATTCAGTATTAAATCTTGTTTCAGTTTTCAAGCTACCACAGCAATATATGTTTTGAGGTATGTTTACATGAATTACTTAATACATATGGCTTACTATCAATTGAATATTAAATTGAAACTGGTGTTCATGGTCGAGTGGTTAAGGTTGTTGACTTTAAACCACCTTCCTTCGCCGCCGTGGGTTCGAATCCCGACAGGGACTTTGGATTCTTTCATGTGAGGAAGCTATCCAGCTAGCTTATGGAATGTCGGTGGTTCTACTCAGGTGCTTGTTCGTGCCTGAAATAATGCACAGAAGGGCACCTGAGGTCTTCCTCAACCAGTACAGCTGGAACGTCGCTATATGACTTATACTGTGTCAGTATGACATAAAACCCAGTCAAACAAAAAAAACAAATTAAATGGAAATAACTATACTCTTATCACATTTTCATTTCTTTCATATGATTTAGTTAGCATATTACCTGTGATTTAATTTACCCAAAACTCATTAATGAAACCATTTAACAGTTTGCATATAGACAATATTTATGTAGATTTAAAGACAACTTAATATCAAGATGTGCAGTTTATGTTACACAAACATTCGTGGTGTCTACTTATAGTAAAAAAAATTTCAGTGAAATCATTTGTGATCAAATCTCTATAGAAATATTCACATTAAGGATGTTGTTTTTCTAGCTTATGGAACGTAGGTGATTCTAGTAAAGTTCTGGTTTGTTCCTATATAAAATAGTTACTGAAAGGCATCTAGTGTATTCTTTTATTCTATTACAGCTGAGAAATTGCCATGTTACCCCAACTGTTCATTACACCAAACTAAGATAAAAAAAAAAAATTTATGTTTATATATTTCAGTTATTTCTGCAATATTTATGTGATAATTTCTGGCAAAGTGACCAGTATATCCAGTTTCTATACAGTCAGTTGACATCAGTGGTCAGTCTTCAGACACTGCTGGTAGAGAGAGAATCATCTAGATATCAGCAACTGTTTGATCAGGAAGATAACAGCTTCTTTGCTGAGAAATTATACAATGCTTTTGACATCTATAAATACCTTAAGGTAAATGCAGCCTAAATCTGCCTCAATTGTATAATAGAATGTCCAGCTTTGAATTTACAAGTGTGTTTGAATTTTAAGGGTATTCAGTATCAAAACGTTGAAAAAAGAAGAAAAAACTACATGTATGTTCAGACTGCATGGATGTGTAGGCTGGCCTTGCTCTAGCTAATTATTTCTTGTTCCTGGATGATAGTTTATACAGAATTTGTTTTAGTTTGATTGTATAGGAATCTATAAGCTTATAGACATACTTTCAAATATGTTCATTGAACCAACCAGTACTGAGTCACGAGTGTAAAGTTTCATGCTCAAGGAAACAACAGCTTGCTCCTGACAGGGTTTTAACCCACACAGCTAGATATTCTTAGATCACTAGTCTGATGGGTTTATCACTAGGCCATACTGCCACATGCAGGATGTTAACTGTTGAAATTTTTTTCTAAGTAATTTGTTAGTGTTCTGAAGACCATTCTTTATCATATATTTAAGGCACATTCATATATTGGAAAAAAATGTTCCCAATTAGCAAATAATAATTTTAAAAAATATCTATTTTAGGAGAAGAACTTCATATTTTTAATTAAAAGGTGACCCTGGTCCCTTAAACATCAAATATCCAAAATTAAGAAAATTTGGCTTAAAGTTAATATTGACATATTTTGGTTGGTGCCTTTTTCATGTATTTTCTTGTTATTTTAATGATTATATTTATCATTCTAGATATCAGTAAAAAGATGCCTGAATGAAAATAAAACAGATATGTTGTCTAAATTGAGAAATGATCTAAGTATAGATAAGATGGTTAAAGAATTGGAGTATCTGATATCAGTCTTACAATCTATACACAAGGGTAGGTACCTAAGATATTCATCTATTTATAGATTAATGATCTGCACTATTAAAATATGCATGTATGTTGTTTTTTTAAAAGACTATAAATTACAAAGCTTTTACCTTTTGTCTGTATTTGATTACAAAGATACATAGAGGATATTTGTTCAGTTCAGTGTAAGATCGGAATATATTTCACCGAGTGAGCACCAAAAGGTATATTTCACGAGTGGCGCAGCCACGAGTGAAATATGAACTTTTGGTGTTCACAAGGTGAAATATATATCGATCTTAAACTAAACTAAACAAATTTTCTTTTTATTACATGCAAAGAAACGTTTTAAAAAGACATTAAACCTAATACTGAATGAAAAGCGCGCCAAATAATAATACAACGTGACGTCATTTACGACGTCACATCATTAAGTTGGTACCAAGGACTGTGCACGCTGGTAGTTCACTGAAACAACGTAAGGGGCTTAAATTCAAAACAGTGAAATTATCAAAGTGGTAATTTCACTGTTTCAAACAGTGAAATTACCAATTTTATATCACTGATATATTTCTATAAACCACCGAAAAGCATGTAATAAATCAATTTATTTTAAGTTGTGAGCTTTTTTATTTGGGATAAAAAATGCATTACTTTGAACAATTTAAAAGATCTTACATAAAATCTAAGGAATGAAATGGAGTGTTGATGTATGACGGCCTCTTTGTTGTTGCAGCTCAAAATCCAATGACCTTGAAGAATATTTACAAATTTCTTATCTATTATTCATTTTATGTGCTTATTTAAATATTTGAAAATATTAGCATACCAGCATGTTTCATGTTATTTGGGAAGGCAGGGCTTCAAGGCTATAACTTACAAACATACATTTGGAAGTTTCAACACTAGATCATTCATGTGTTTTGTGCCTCATTGTTTGAAAGCTGCAATGCTATGACTGTTCTTATAGACATATTGTTTAAAATGCATCACTCAGATTTGATCGGTAATCATTATATGAATAATTAGATGAAATTATTTACTTTTTCTCTATTTTAGGTACAGTAATCTCTATATGTAGTGACAACCTGGTTCTGTCTACTATATGTACATTTTTACTTTCCTGTGATATTGTTGCCATGACAACCAGTAATCAAACAATTCAAGAGGGACTAGAAAATGTAGTTCAGGTTTGTCAGTCTTGATATTTAATTGACACATATTTTTCCATAAATAGAATGATAAGAGATGTTAATTATGCCTTCAGATATTTGTATACCATATTGTTTTTGTGTTAATATTAACTGATTTTCATAACACTAGTATAAAATCATGTCCAAAGTTTTTGTATAAGATATAAGACAAATAAAATACAACTATATTAAGTTTTAAAAAAGTATGTAATTTTTTTGTATTTCCAGATAGCTGCTTTTCCTCCAGTCCTACGACAGAAGTTTAAAGATTGCGATGTAAACGTGTTTCATGCCTCTTGATGAAAACTCTAGTTTAGTTGTACACAAACTGTTATATTTACTATTACCCCTTGCAGTTCAGAAATCTATCCTTATTTCCATAATGGAGTGTTACACATTGATTGGACAGATCAGATACTAAATATACAATGCATTACTGCTTTAGCTTGTTGTACGAATCAAGTTAAGAGTTTTGCAACAATGCTGAAAATCTTAATATGTGCAATACATTCTGATGCATTTAGATTTAACACAGAAGAGAGATCTGTATGATAGCTGAGTGGTTAAGGTCTATAACTGAACCACTTGCCCCACACTGCCTAGGGGTAAAACCCTGTCTTGTACTTTGAATACTTCATGTGAGTAAGCTAATTAACTAGTTCACAAAAGATCATGGTTCTACTCAGGCGCCCGCTAATGCCTGAGATAATGGATAGATAAAATCCTCAGGTCTTCCTCCAGCAGGAAAGAAAATGGCCATATGCCATATGAACATATCAGTGACAAGGTTTTAAAGCTCAATTAAATATAGAAATAAGTAGATAAACAAACAAATGTAGACAGTGCTGTGGACTCTATAATAGTTCCTTTTAGACAGTACAACTGAAGTATAATAGTCTGTTTGTTGTATTTTACTTGAGAGATTTTGACCTGATAACAGCAAAATAGCTATTTTTTTGGTTTTAATGAAACTTGTAATAAGTTATAATAAATAGAATATGGCACTTCTTAAAGAAGGAAATTAAAAATGCAATTAAAGGTTAAGAATTTACTAGAAGTTACTTTATGCCCATAGGCGGTTTACATAGATTTTACTCCATTTTAATTTCGTTAATGTTCAATTTGTGAAAAAAACAAAAGAAACTAGTATTTTATTTTCAAAAGTCATTTTTGAGTGTTACCTAGAAATAAGATTGTTTTTTTCCATTTTGCTATGTTTATTTTGTGGTGGCTTTTTGTTACCATGGTTGTCTTATGTTGCTGTGAAGTTAACGGGAATGAATTAACTAAATGTTACTATAAGAAATACACTTTTGTATATAATTTGTTGTTTTTTTTTCTTGACATATAGGGCTTAAGGTTGAACTAATAGCATTAATCATGCTGTTGTCTGTTGTCTAACTTAAATCATATTTTCCACTAGATCTGCATCAAATTCTTAATGCTGTTTAGATAATGTTTTGCAATTACTGAACGGAATTCATCAAAACATCGTTGGAAGCTTCACTAGAAAGAAGTGGTGTACATACTACATGTTCCAGTTTAATAACTTTATACCCCCATTGAACTAAACCTGTTACTGGAGTGATTGATCATCAAACTCAGTTGGGTATTGCATTGACTATCCTTTTGGTACAATCTTGTCTGCTTTCAGTCGGAATTCATTGAAACCTTCACTGAAATGATTATCATCAAGCTATGTTGTGTATACCGTTTGCATGTTTCCTTAAAAATAGTTCCGGTGCCTTGATTTTTAATATACATTGTACCAGTGTAATAATGGTCTTTGTGGTCTGTAGCGGTGCAGTCGTTGCCGCGCTTCTTTTCAACAACCGGTATTCTGATTTGTATGAAAATTTTTACTGAATTGTTTGCCATCAAGTCAGCTAAAGCTGTTACCATTAGTTCTTGAAATACAGCAGGGATTTGAGTAAGATCATAATTGAGTGAAACTGTCCTTTGCAACAACCTTATTTTATCGCCACATCAGCATTGTTTGTGCAGTGTTGAGGCTGTAAAAAGTCGCCCCGTACCTTCAATCTTACGATCCTTAAAGAATGTTCAGCACGATATTTTTTATGTGTTTGAGGTACTTTTTAATTTAAACTATTTGGCATTTTCTAGTTTGGTGGTTCCAATATTCCTACTTGAATAATGTTGAATCACCATTGGGGTTGTGTTGCCTGATTTTTATATGCCCGAAAGGGCATATTATGTTATACCCCCTGGCGTCCGTCTGTCTGTCTGTCCGTCCGTCCGTACGTCCGTCCGTCCGTTAGCAATTTGGTTTCCGGAGCATAACTTAAGTTCCATTTGGCCCACAATGTTAAAACTTCATAGGATGATTGTCCATATTGGGTAGAAGACCCCTATTGATTTTGGGGTCAAAAGGTCAAAGGTCAAGGTCACTATGACCTTAAAACTGAAAACAGTTTCCGGAGCATAACTTAAGTTCCATTCGACCCACAATGTTCAAACTTCATAGGATGATTGTCCATATTGGGAAGAAGATCCCTATTGATTTTGGGGTCAAAAGGTCAAAGGTCAAGGTCACTATGACCTTGATACTGAAAACAGTTTCTGGAGCATAACTTAAGTTCCATTTGGCCCACAATGTTCAAACTTCATAGGATGATTGTCCATATTGGGTAGAAGATCCCTATTGATTTTGGGGTCAAAAGGTCAAAGGTTAAGGTCACTATGACCTTGATACTGAAAACAGTTTCTGGAGCATAACTTAAGTTCCAATTGGCCCACAATGTTCAAACTTCATAGGATGATTGTCCATATTGGGTAGAAGACCCCTATTGATTTTGGGGTCAAAAGGCCAAAGGTAAAGGTCACTATTACCTTACAACTGAAAACAGTTTCCAGAGCATAACTTAAGTTCCATTCGACCCACAATGTTCAAACTTCATAGGATGATTGTCCATATTGGGTAGAAGACCCCTTTTGATTTTGGGGTCACAAGGTCAAAGGTGAAGGTCACTATTACATTGGTACTGAAAAATATGTTTCCACGCATAACTTAAGTTCCATTTGACCCACAATGTTCAAACTTCATAGGATGATTGTCCATATTGGGTAGAAGACCCCTGTTGATTTTGGGGTCAAAAGGTCAAAGGTGAAGGTCACTATTACCTTGATACTGAAAACAGTTGCCGGAGCATATGTTAAGTTCCATTTGGCCCACGATGTTCAAACTTCATAGGATGATTGTCCATATTGGGTAGAAGACCCCTATTGATTTTGGGGTCAAAAGGTCAACGGTTAAGGTCATCCTTACTAAAAAAAAATACTTTCGGGCATATAATGCTCCGCCTAGCGGTGCTCTTGTTAACTTTGTCTTCTTATCTGTAATGTGCGAGCTTCATAACATGTGATACCCTTTCGGAATTCCATTTTGTTTGTTTCCACCCATTGTTTTCTCGTTTAGGGCACACGCATTTTTTGGTTGTGGACCATATGGAATGGCACTTACATGTCACATTGAGGTTTCCATTATAACCGCCGTTTGAAAACATCTGCGGATGTTTATAAATTCAAAATGTTACCATTTCATGTTTAAACTTGCATTTTCCATTACCGTCCATAAACAGGCACAATCAAACCGAGCCTGCAACATTTTCAAATTTGTCGTTTTGGGCTTTCTTTAGGGATTTTAATTTTCTCTATTTTTTTCCTTAATGTCGCCCTGCATGGGAATTTATCAGTACAGTTTTTCACGAGAGAATCGAAACTGTATGGTTTCCCTTCAAGTCTTGCTTTGATTAACTTATTGTCTTTTGCCAGGACATATATACATATAACTATGTATGCCAATTTTGATTTAAGTTGCATGGGGGGGGGGCATAATCATGTCGTGTCATGTCACCCTCTCACGTAAAAAAACAAAAATACTTGAAAGCATTTTTGTTTGTAACTTTTATTTTGTCAGCATCTCTAAATGGTGTCTTTGACAAGTTCAAACTTTAATAGAAAAAAATCTAGACCGATAGAAAACCACTGTATTACATATTTTATTTTTGCTTTATGGAACTTGCTCAGAATGTCCGCCTTTGGTCAAAAATCGAAAACAGGTGAGCCGGCTTCAAAAATCAGGTACATGTAGGTAATATATTAAAATCACACAAAATTATATTACTTTTGATGTTTCTATTTTTATCGAATCTTCATCAAATATGTATTGATGACGTCTGGACAATATCGATCGTGGATTATCTGGGATCAAAAATAGGACACCAAATTAAATCAAAGAAGCTTGTGTAACACACTAGAGACTTCTTTGCATGATGAGTGGCGGCATCAATCAAAAGAATATATTTATCTTCTTTTCATCTTAGATATATGCTCTCCTACTATGTGTTCTTGAAACTGGAGATTTCATGATTAAGTTTTAGCTTTTGTGACCCCCCCCCCAAAAAAAAAAAGCTACTTGGGACCATTAACTTAAGGAAGGAAATCAAAATTATGTACACTCTAGTGCTTATAGAATTTTTTTAAATTTTTTGTATACAAAAAGTGTATGATAGAAATATAAAAACAAATTATTTGTCAATGAAATGTGCTCTTTATGTTCTATATTGACTTCTAAGAGAACAGAAATAAGTCTAAATACAAAAAACAACAACAACCAAAAAAACTTACCATGGAATACATTTGTCTATATAAAAAAAATATCTTAGAAATATGACTTATAGTGTGTATAACACCTGAAGATATGATGAAATAAAGGAAATCGGGGGAACTAAACATAAATTTAATAATTTCTTTCAGGATTATATCCCCATACTGCCAGTTTAAATCGGGACAACTTTTCAGTCATCCCTTAGTATTACTTTACTTTTCATCAAGATTGTTTGTCTCGTTACTGAACTCCCAAGCACTTGTTCGCATTGACTACATTAAATGGCAACAATGTCAATAATGGAATTAGAAAGCAAAAAAATCTTTATTCTAATAAAAATATCTAAAATGCTTCTCTGCTGCAAATGAAACCTGTAAACTATACGATTACCTAAAAATAAGTTTTAATTGTTTATTACTGTATGCACGGATTTATATTGCTGTCAATCTGAAGTTGAATTATCTAAAATTTCAAGATACGGAAGTAATAATATAATATTATATGACACTCTTAATGTGGTACAAATAGATTTTGTAAACGGATTGAAAAGTGGCAGTAAAATTTCTAACAACTAGAAATAAGACAGTTCAGAAATGTTTGGAAACAATGCATATTTATAATATTTATTGTTTTCTCAGAGAAAAATAGATTGCTTAATTTCTCTGTCAGTTAGCTGATGGAAAGTGACTGTACCATGATACTATATTTTGTAAGCTGGTGGATGTTGTTACTGTCGTAGTGCTGCCATTGATTTATTTTTAAAGAATTTAGACGCTTTAGTGCAGATCTGTCAAATCGAAGTTACAAATTTTTTAATGATGATGAAAAAAAAGTGAAATCGAAAAGGAAGTTTAAAAAAATGGTTTTCACAAATCCTCTCTCAAAAATCTGGTAGAAAAGTCTTCGTATGCTTTGGTATCTGGGGCAACGGCGTGTCTTATCTGTTGCCAACCTTTTTCTCTGTAAAATATATATACATGTATATAGCAAAATAAGTTTTAAGTACATCGTAACGCTTGTGTTAAAATGCAGAATATTACGTTTACTTATTTAGTTACACCTGGCAAGTTACTCGCTAGTAATAGTTCAATAAGACACTTTTGAAAGCATACTGGTTATAAGTTTAAAGCTTAAAAAGACCGTGCAAGCAATTACCGTTTTCATTGGATTTCCAACTTGACCGTTTTTTGATGATTATCTTCCCGAGTAACGCTAGGATAAAAATGCCAGGAACAAATAATCCACTTGCAGTGACAAAAACATTGCCTGATTTCTTTGTTATGACCTTAGGTTCTTCGTAACCATATATCATTTGTTTGAACAACAAGCTGCCTGGTAATGATGTCATATCCGCCTCGTTTGCATATATGACGAGTTCTTCTGTTTCAAACTTCACTTGAAGCTGGTAAAAATATTTAGCCAATTCAGTTAGATTATCTCTGTTGACGAGATCAAACCCTATCTCCCATATTAAAGTATCTGAAAATTAAAATAATGATATAGAATAACACTCATTTAGTTCAGATAGTAATGGAAAATATAAAGTAATTTTAACCGACGTGCTACGAATTATTTTCATTTTTATCTTGGTTGGTTGATGTCATAGACTAGTGTCTTCTCGTGGGGTAGACTTTGGCATATAAAAGACCCGATAGCTTAAAAAAATAATCATATTGTAAACGGGGAAGGCAGTAAAGGCCCAATGCTTTTTACTTTTCATGTTTTAGTTTCTAAAACGAAACTCATTTGCCAATTACCTGAGCTATCTCTTTCAAGTATTGAGATTTAGTATTTTATATAGAAGTGAAATAGATCTACTACTTTGTTTAAATTCTCTACTTCTATGACAAATAATTTCACATACGGCGCTACAAGTGCTCTAAAACCATTATTTAAACATTATGAAAATTAGTTTTGCCATTTGTAAAAAAGGGAAAAAAATCGTTCCAGAGTTAAAACTTTAGTCTTCTTTGTTAATCTAAATATTTCATTATATATGAAAAGATGAAAAGTATTCCTAAAGCAACGAAATTTCGACTTGGATTAAAATTTGAGAAACCATATACTAAATCATACCGAATGGTACAATTTGGAAATTGTTGACTTGTTCCAGTGGACATCCAATATTATCAACCATCTGGTATAACATGTCGAGTTTCACAACATCAGTTAAACTAATATTCACTTCACGACCTTTTACTAGGAGGCTTATACGGATTAAGTCGGTGTCGTCTGCTAGTGTTTTAACTTTAAGATGTCCAACTGAAAAATTTACAAGACATAATCTTATATTGCTCTTGCAGCAACATGGTAAGTTTGCGAAAAAAATTTCAAAAGCACGTACTATGGGCAAAGACAAATAGATCGGATCTGAATCTATGTAACTTAGCTTAAATTATATCATGTTATCATCTTCTGCCGATGTGTCAATAAAGCACATTTTCTAATAAAAAAAATGACCTGGAGAATGTTATTGATAATTACATAAAATATTATATCAGTTTACTCCTAAAATTATGCTATGACCTTACAGCCTTCCCCAACTATTTTTATTTTTCAGAAAAAGACACATTACCATTTAAGTCATATAGCTATTGAAATTTGAACTAGAACTAATACTAAATGTGATAAATAGCTCACTCTATGCCCACCCCTGCAAACAGCTTTTCACTTCGGGCAGTTTGATGATGTTGTTCAACATTACAATGCGTCCAATCAAATTTGTGCACAAATTACTAGTTGTATTTTTGTTGTTGTTGATTTACAGAATTTAAATACATTTTCAAATTTGCCCTTCAGGGTCAAGGACAAGTATGTTCAAGGTCACACACCACATGAAGGGTTTTTCCAAAGTGATTTTATGTCTAAATAAAAATCAAATCCATTTATTTATAACAAAGATTGAACAATTTGGTGAAAATGGCCCTCGAGTTCATAATGTCCTTCGGGCCTGCGGCCCTCAGGCCATTATGCACATCTTCGGGCCATATCGCATAATGGCGAGCAGCAACCAAGTATTAACCTCTAAATAATGATTTGACCTTATTTGTCAGTCATTTTACTTGCTCTGCATGGTAATTTTTGGTTAAGTATAAATGGAATTCGTTAATGAATAATATAGTTATGACAAATTTCAGGGGAAAAACCAATAGTTTTATCATTAAAGTCAAGGTAATGTAAAGGTAAAAGTCAGTTTGACATACTTGAAGGATTGTTAAAATATTTTGCACAAGAATGAAAATAATATATCCAATAATTACAAAGTAATGACCAATTTTAGCAAAATTTAATTATTTGACCTTGAATGTCACGGTGATTATAAGGTCTAGTAAAACTAGAGTTGCTCAATATAAGGTTTTATGCTAAGTGTTTTTTTGTCCATGTATGACTCAAATCCATCTTTAAAAAAACAAAATTATGGCTTATTATAGCAAACAGCAATAATTTTACCATAAAGGTCAAGATCATGTAAAATTTCAAGGTAAAATTCCTTTTGTAATATGAATTAGCTTCTTAAATATGAATAAGCTCGCCAAGAGAAAGTTCGGCTGTATCACCCACAGTTTGAGTGATTGACGTCAAATAAAGATTATGCTCATAACTATGTCTCATTTTTGCGTGTTTTCCTGTATCGGTACGTTGTTTTGTCATACTGAACGCTTTGATACGAAAATGATGTCTATTTGACGATACTATAATAGCGTCGTTTTAGTGAATTTTGCGAATTAAAATATCACAATAGTTTTTTTTTTCGTGAAGGCCCCTCTAAAAGGTCGCAATCAAGCCCAAAATAAGAATGATATTAATATTGTAATGTTAGAATATCATATAAATCCCACTTGTAGGAGGATAAAAATAATACGGATTTTGCATGCACTTGTTTTATATTAATTCTAAACATGGCAAATAAAAGCCTGTAGCAAAGACATATGAGCCGCGTCACGACAAAACCAACATAGTGCGTTTGCGACCAGCATGGATCCAGACCAGCCTGCGCATCCGCGCAGTCTGACCAGAATCCATGCTGTTCGCTATCAGTTTCTCTACTTGTAATAGAGTTGGTAAGCGAACAGCATGGATCCTGATCAGACTGCGCGGATGCGCAGGCTGGTCTGGATCCATGCTGGTCGCAAACGCACTATGTTGGTTTTGTCGTGACGCGGCTCAATTATATTTATTAAGATGCTTAAAGTAATCAGTAATCAATTATACTTAACCTATGCAATCTTTTTTCTGAAGACAGAGTGATCGTTCCATCGATATACACCAAACCTGAAGTATTTGCACAAACATCAAATGGAATCGCTTACGATGGAGTCGAACAGGCTTAAGTTTTTCATTAAAGTGCAGTTCACATATAAAAACCTCACCCAAATTCTATTTTTCTTCCTTCAAACTCAACTTTCATAATTATAACAGTACATGGCAAATATAATATTTTGCATTCATTTAGTTTTTCTGGTATATCCAGGTGTCTCGAGTTCCACTCAAACTTTAAATGACAACAAATTATGCAAAATTAAAGCCGAGGTTTACAACATTGTTATTTACAACTTGTACGGTAAATGATCCTCCAAAGAAAACAAATTTTAAGAATTACTGGCTATACTAATGGAATGTTCCGATCATACAGTTTTTTATTTCAACATGTCTGACTTACCTCATTTTGTTCACAGTTAAAGCATCCGTTATCAGCTATATACATGCCAATAGGTTTATCTGAAAAGAGACATGTTTTGTTTAAAAGATTAGAGTAAGATATGCTCGACGCCATAAAAAAAATACCATTTTTTTACGACGGTCACATACCAACAAAAGTCACAAGATAACATGCAGTTGACAAGCATCAGCAACGCCCCTTTTGATGCCGTACCAGCGAATCTCTTGAAACGTCTCATACCTTTCAAATACGTCTACAGACGTGTACCAGAAATTGTCCATTCCATCGATACACATACCAAGTACTGCCTCGATACATCATCACTTTCAATTTATTTAGAAGACACATACGCATCATCGTGCCAAACTATACAAAACCTCTAGATATACACTAACAAAACCCCCTAAGATAGCACATACCACCCAACCTCTAGAGAGGACACGCCAGCCAACGCTTTGAGACGACAGATACCAGGCAACGCCTATAGAGGGCACATACCAACCAACACCCTTAGGCAAAACAGCTAGAGACGACATATACTTGCTAACTCCTAAAGACGACACATATCAGTCAGAAGCTACAGACATCACATACCAGCCCGTATCTAGAGACGCCACGTACCAGTCACTGCGTAACGTTAGACGACACATACAAGTCAGCGGCTACAGATGACACTAAGCAGCCAGAGGCTAGAGGCGACACATAGCCTGAACATAGAGAAAAGACATGGCAACCAATGCCTTAAGAGGACAAATACCAACCAACGAATAGAAACGCCATATACAAGCCGACGAGACATACTAGCCAACGCGTTCTATACGACAGAGCTAGCCAATATCTTCAAACTGCAAATATAAGCCAATCTTACACAGTCTCTAAACAACAAACTAGTATTCAAGCCTAAACCGCTAAATAACGTACAGTACGCCAGCGAAAGCGCTACATACGACACATGCCAGGAATCACATGCAAATATATGCCAACGCCTGATGGCGGCCATCGTTGGGTACCCACGACCGAACCATTAACATTTATCATGTTTATATGTTACATCTTAATCAACTGTGGGTATCCGACGATGGATGGCGGCATATACAATCAAATTTCTTAACATATATCTGAATAATACAATCTCTTTCTCAAAATTGATTTTTAGCTCATCTGGAGACATACAGCTTTAAATATCAACTATTTATCAATTACATTACATGTACATTGTATTTAATCATTCTTACCTTGATCCAGATATTTTTTAGTGTAAGTACCTTCTACCTTCCTTATTTCTACGTCATTTATACGTATTGAATCTTGATTGAAAATCTTTTCGTCTACCTTTTTCATACTCTCAGTCCTGGTAATAGATGGCGCTATATAAAGGCCAATCCCTGTTGTAGTCCGTCCTGGAAAACATCGGCATGACCTACATTACATTTTTTAAATTCAAAATTGAAATAAAGAGATCTGTATGTAAAGTCATCATACAATTGTCATTTAGAAGATATTGCCATGCTACGTTAATACATTATTCTATATATACTCTGTATTAGTCATGAATGAACCGATAGCTTCCTTTTATAGAATATTTTGTACACAAGTTACAAAATATCTTTTAACCAATTACTTCATGAGCATTTTGTGAAAAAATGGCATGTGCAATAACTTGGCTAAAGAATCAACAATCGACATTCAATGTCTAGCTAGACAATCAACATTCAGCTCAAAATTCAATCTATAATAATAATCAAGGAATGCTCATAGTGAATGTTGAGCTAGACAATCAACAATCAGCTAAACATTAAAAATGCTTTTGTCGAGCTAGACAATCGACATTCAGCTCAACATTCGATCTATAAAAATGATCGAGGTTTTCTTAAAGTGAGTGTTGAGCTAGACAATCAACAATCAGCTAGACAATCAGAAATTGCTTATGTTGAGCTAGACAATCGACATTCAGCTCAACATTTGATCTGTAATAATGATCGAAGTTTTCTCAGAGTGAATGTTTAGCTAGACAATCAACAATCAGCTAGACATTCAAAAAATGCTCATGTCGAGCTAGACAATCGACATTCAGCTCAACATTCGATTTATAATAATGATCGAAGTTTTCTCAAACTGAATGTTGAGCTAGACAATCAACAATCAGAAAGACATTCGAAAAATGCTGATGTCGAGCTAGAAATCGACATTCAGCTCAAAATTCGATCTGTAATAATGATCGATGTTTTCTCAAAGTGAATGTTGAGCTGGACAATCAACAATCAGCTAGACATTCAAAAATTGCTTATGTCGAGCTAGACAATCGACATTCAGCTCAACATTCGATCTATAATAATAATCAAAGAATTCTCAAAGTGAATGTTGAGCTAGACAATCAACAACTAGCTAGACATTCAAAAACTGTTGAAGTCGAGATAGACAATCGGCATTCAGTTCAACATTCGTTCTATAATAATAATCAAAGAATGCTCAAAGTGAATGTTGAGCCACACAATCAACAATCAGCTAGACATTCGAAAAAATGCTATGTCGAGCTAGACAATCGACATTCAGCTCAACATTCGATCTGTAATAATGATCAACATTCACTTTGAGCATTCTTTGATTATTATTATAGATCGAATGTTGAGCTGAATGTTGATTGTCTAGCTAGACATTGAATGTCGATTGTTTAGCCAAGTTATTGCACATAAAAATGGCTGTTTTCATTGAAAAGTCTCCCGTTACAAGTTCAAATTGCTATAAAACTATAAAAACCGCTTCAATACTAATCAAACTTGGCACAAATGTTGACTGGACCATTACCTTCTTAAATTTCCTGTTAATATGGCAACGAGGGGACATCTCAAAATTGCCAAAAACTACTATTTTGCGTTGATTTTTTTCCATCAAAATTGACTTCAAAGTGCTGCAACTTCTCTCTCAATGGTGGATTGAGATAGAGTCAAAGACTTTTCAGCGTGAATTAAACGTTACCTTATGATCGACCTGGGGTCATTTTAGCCTCTCACAAGTCCAACATTTTCTTGGCGATAAGGGGTACTACCGCCCCCTTTTAAAACCCCCCAAACAGAAGGGGACACATTCCCCTTCTGGCAACCCCCTGATGTATCTTTTGGCGCCGAAAAAGTGTTCACTTTTTTAAGCAACATTTTTTAAACAAAAATAAGTGTTGGGGGCTAAATAAGGCATTTTTTAACCATTTCAGACAACAAATAGGGGGGGGGAGTGAAAAAGGCTTAAAAGGCGTGTACATCGGGTAATGTGTTAATGTGACTTAACCTTATTTTCTTAAGATTTTTTGTATGTTTTTTACGAGAATTAGACGCAGTTTTGGCAGTATTTTGGCGATTGGACCAACTTAACAGCTTTCCTTGATAACTTTCCAGTCAAAACCACATAAGTCTAAGACAGACTACTTTTTTAATCAGTGAGACAAAAGATTGTTGGAATATATATCCGAGATATATTGCAGCGAAGAATTATCGCCATGCACAAGCGAACCGTACTAAAAAAAAGAGATGCTCTCCCTACTGAGCTAAGCGGAAGCACTTTGAATTTTAGTTTACTATTTTCGAACGACTAATCGAATTCATATTGATCTTATTGTGAGAACATCAAGTTTTATGTAATATGTGGCGAAACGACCAGGAAACACATAAAGATTGAAATGACGGATCAGAGGAAAAGCACTAGACATTACATATGCCATACTCTATCATATTATATAACCTGTCAAATAGATATTTAAAGACATCAGTGTTTCAAATGTTTTCCTTAATGTTTCTGTGAAAGGTCTTAAAGACATCTAAACTTACCAGAGTCAAACAACTCAGCCTTGATTGAACCTTTACAAAAACCATGCAATTCTTCAAGCGTCTGTTCCACAGTAGCCATAGCGAATTCAAGACCCTTATGGTCAAACAACATCAGTTGACCAACTGCCAAAAGGGATGCTGTAAATTACATGATAATTATTGAGCCGCGTCACGACAAAACCAACAAAGTGTGTTTGCGACAGACCATATAATGAAATGGATTAGCACATTATTTAGACTGCTTAAACATTATAATTTAAACCGCATTACAAATATCTCTTTAAAAGTGTCAACTTAATGCCCCAGAAACGAATATTATTTTCCTTCTTTACAAAGAATAAGCATGAGTTTTATAGCATTTTAATAATGGTTTAGCGTATGTAAGTTGCTTATCACCTGAATAATTAAGCACCGAATGTAAATATTTTGTCATAAAAGTAGCAAAATGTAAACAAAGTATTATTTTGACTTCCATACAAAAAACTTAATCACTACAACTGTACACAACGCTAAAAGAAACATAAACAAAATATGGTTCAGGTAATTGGCCAATGAGTAACTTACTGTAAACTACAATATGACACCAAAAATAAAAACCTTTCCAGAAATAAAAATAAAAACATTTCAGGACATAATGAGCATTTAAGCGTAAAATTTTTGACTGCCTATTCTTTTTTCATACTTTTTAAAATTTCTTACCATATACATGTATGTATTGTTATTATATTATAAATTTGAATTGTGAAAAAAAGACACAATGATATCTATTTCTATTTTATTACCCTTCCAGATTTTCTAGGCCCTTTTTGATTGGATATTGATCCGCCGAAAGAAATTGAAATTACCGAGCCAGACGGGTAATATACACACTAAATTTCCCCGTTGGGTACCCCACGTTGTAAACAACATGCGCTGTAACACCGCACTTTGGGGTCAAACGCACTTTGGGGTCCGACCCCAAAGTGCGTTAAACTTCGCACCGGACTTTGGGGTCCAACGCACTTTGGGGTCAAAATCGAGAAATTGACCCCAAAGTGCGTTAATATGCTACATATCAACGCACTTTGGGTTCCAGAGGTCTAAAGGTGTCATCTGATTTCTGCTTAAATACTGAGTACTGACTTATTTTCGATCGGCGACATTGAAATATTTGAGGTGGAGTTCAAGGTGGCAGTCAATACTTTATGATGCTTAAGTGATAAAAGTTTCATTAATTTTACCACTTGAAATATCTAAAAATTGTGTTCATATAACAAAATTACGGTGGCATAAACGTGACATTTGCATTTTTTTTAGTTTTGCATACATATTTTTTTCAGTTTTGCATACATATTTTTTTTCAGTTTTGCATTCATATCTTATTTTAGTTTTTCGTACATATTTTATTTTTGTTTTTCGTACATATTTTAGCCATTTTTAGAATCGGCCCAGTCGTTTTCGGCCGGGCAAGTCTGGTTTCGGCCGACCCTTTTCGGCCCATTTTTTTTAAAATCATATGTATTTTATATAATTATTGTTTTTATTATTATTATACTATTATACGTATTAGTGTCTGTTTGGAAAGGGCTGTTGATTGGTGATATCAGTTATTATTCCATGAATATGCACCACTCAACCCCACCCCCTGAGAACAGCGGGGGGCATTGACTTTAAACCAAGCCGACCAATGGTAAAATCTTCGCCCTGCCTTATGCTCCGGAACAGCGCAAACATCAAAACACGATTCTTTTTTAACCCGCACTCCCCCGGGGGCAAGGGAGGTGGTATCAAATGACTGGTGTATTAGAATATTGCACAATAAAGGATCTAAATAGGTCCTTATATTCCACTGATTTAGAAAAAATGCTTAAAGCTTTGAAGGATTTTTATGAAGCTTGTGTCAATTCTTTAGAACATCCAGATAATGTGCAGAACTTATATGCCAGGTGTGCCGGCTCAAGGTCGGGTCAAAGGATTAAGACTTAGGAGTTAACTCCTAAATCCCATGAAGGATTTTAAGGCACCTTGTGCCAAATGTTAATCACATCGAGACCATAGCAGAACCATTCTTTGTGTTACCGCGGACTATATGTATACTAAAAGGTGTTGTTGTTTTTTCTGATACCACCAAAAATGAAAATGTTGGTATTTGCAGGGTACTGTAATTTAAAGATAGCGAAGTGTTTAAAAATGGTGTTTTACAAATGGCGTAATTGTCCAAACCTCTACTTTGCAAATGGCGTCATGTAAAAATATGTACGAAAAAAAAACAAAAAAAATATGTACAAAAAACTAAAATAAAATATGTATGCAAAACTTTAATTAAATATGTATGCAAACTAAAAAAGAATATGTATGCAAAACTATAAAAACAAGTATGTATTCAAAACTATAACAAAAATATGTACGACAAAAAAAATAAATATGTACGAAAAACAAACAAAAAAAATCCAAAAAAATGCAAATGTCTCTTTTATGCCACCGTTCAAAATACTCTAGTACAGAAATTGTGTATTCCTAAAATTAAAAGATGCTGCGAAAAATATCCCGTTCTGTCAGTCATTTACTTGATAACTTTTGGTGCCATATTGAGCCCCATTTTAAATATGTTGGGAATGAAATAAAATGCAGTTAATATTTTTTTCCAAAGAACTATAAATATACTCTATTGCAATGTTCTGGTGAAACATCAAGTTTTTCGATCGGACTATAAATAGTGATTTTTACAAATACATTATTAAGCTTATCAACAAACTTAAGGGTTTTTGTAAGCTCCGTAACAACCGTTCGCCAGAGGCTTTTTTTAATGGGAAATCTTACATACTTCTTTAGAAAGAGCAAACATGAATTTTATAATGTTAAAATAATGGTATCAGAGAAATGTAAGATGCTTGTTACCTGAATAAAGTAGCGATAAATGTGAAATTATTTGTCATAAAAGTAGTCAAAACAATGTATAGTATTTGACTTCCATATAAAATACTAATTTACTATAACTGTACTCACCATTGCCAAAAAGCAACAGATGAAAAAGATGGTTCAGGTAATTGGCCAATGTGCATTTTTTCATCATATAGAAGAACATCAAAATAAAAAAGCTTTTAAGAAAAACAAATAAAAAAGCATAATGGGACTTTAAAACGTTTTTTTAACCCTCGGGGGGGGGGGGGGGGGTTGATACCCCACAATCCCCTCTATACCTTCAGTGAGAATTTTACATTATTCTGAAGCTCCGCTCTTAATGTGCGACTACTTAAATAGTTGATATTTTTAGGACTACTACCTAAAGTCGCATCTACACCTAGTCAAGTTTCTTATATGTCACATTTAGCTTAATAAATAGCTCTTTCAACATATTATCAGGCACATTTTTTTACTGAAATGTCTTACTAAAATTGCCCAGAATTTATACCTTTGTCTATGCTAAGACTATCATATTTCTATAAAATGTGTAAATAAAAAACGGGAAAATAATCCATTTAGCTAAAAACAATGGAGTTAATGAAAGGTGTACATTCTTTTAAAATAAATGGAAAATTTGAGAAAAAAAATATTTTAAGCTTAATAATTGATACAAATTCTTTATTAGGTGATTTATTTGGTGAAAGTTCTTCACTTACTAATCAAGACCATTTAAATCCCTATTGATTCTACTATAATCCAGGGCACATGTTTTGCGTCTATTTAATACCTTGATTTTTGTTTACCATTCGCTTTGACTACAATATATTATTTAAAACATAATGAACATTAATTTTCTATGACCCCAAAGTGCGGTCGTTTGCCTGATGTTAAAAAATACATATGTACCTGTTTAACGCACTTTGGGGTCGAAATTGGACCCCAAAGTGCGTAACGCACTCTGGGGTCGGACCCCAAAGTACGTAACGCACTTTGGGGTTGGACCCCAAAGTGCGTTTGACCCCAAAGTGCGGTGTTACAATGCGCTGTGGCATCGCATCGCATCGCGTACGGTTCGATTATACTCGGTGTAAATTCTAATATACAAGCACATTTTAACTGCAAAATAAATAATATTTACCAAAATAGAGTAATGTAAAATATTCTCATCAGAATTGAAAACAAAAATGACCTCGTCAAAGCTTGATATAAATTACAAAAAATAGTCTTCAACAGACTACTCCTTTTCTCTTGTTTACATTCGTTAGGTACCAAAGCAAATACGTCATGTATTTATGTGACGTCATGCTGTGGTGAAGGGGTACCCTAAAGGGAATCTTATTTAGACGTTTCATTCGAAACAGCAATAATTTATTTTATCATAGTCTTACTCGGCAGGGAAAGGGTAATAAAATCATTATTTTGGTTTTAGAGTGATATATGTGGATATATTACCTGCAAAGATAAAATATTACCCTCGCCTAACGGCCCGGGTAATATAAAATCTTAGCAGGTAATTTATCCACATATATCACTCTAAAACCAAAATAACATATAATATTGACGTTATGTTTGTTAATATATTATTGTATTATAGATGAATTATGCACAAATAGAAATAAATATTTTTTTTTCTCTTTTGTTCTTATTAGGAAACCTGTTTTATTGGATGAAGGTCATTCAAATACCATGGTCATACTTGAATATCTGAATATAACGTGCTGGTCCTTCATATTAATTTCCCCCAATTATCAGCTAAATTCTTTTACATACTCTATAACAAATAGAGAAACTGATAGCGAACAGCATGAATCGCGGATGCGCAGGCTGGTCTGGATCCATGCTGGTCGCAAACCCATTATGTTGGTTTTGTCGTGACGCGGCTCAAATAATCAAGTTATTGCAAAACAAAACTCTCATTAGAAACATTGTTCTTACCGTAAATGGTTTTGTAAAAGTTTTTGTCACACATTCCTATTCCGATGCATTCAGTAATTCCTCTAGCGTTTGTACACTTTTCCTATAACACCCAAGATAAATTTATCAACATTTAACTTTAACAACCATAATGTTCACGTGATCTTATGGTAATATATATTAAAAACCCAGCAACATTATAGGATATATCCACTCTGTACAATATCTCGCATATAATAAACGAACAAACGCATTTTACTGAATCATCTTCTTTATTTACTGATGTTTTTACCTTATTTCTTTCTGTGTGTAGTGTCCATACATTCGGTGTTGGCGACCCTTTTCTTGACCAACAAGAAAGATATGATACTTGTCTAGTTTTGTTATTGTTAACTTAACTGCCACAAATCACAAATTAGTCTTGATTTTCGACCAATGTAATTTTGATAATATGAAGCGCGAGGCAGCTGCATTTGACTGGGGCACTGGGATTCTCTTGGAAATGATAATATTAGTATTTATTCAAACTGTATTAAAGAAACGCTTTTTAAACAAAAATAGTTACTATTAGACAATCAGACACTCCATGGATGAATAACGCAATAAGGAAATGTGTGTATAAGGAAAAGAAATAGAACATATGATGGGCTAAAAACAAATAATGAAGCACACTGGAGTAATTATAAAATAGAGAAAAACAGAATCCCTAAAGAAAGCCCAACATGACAAAATTGAAAATATTGCAGGCTCGGTTTGATGGACGGTACTGGAAAGTGCAAGTTACCGTCCAAGCCCCCTAGCACCGGCTTAAGCAGAACTTATCATTTAAACATGAAAATGATGACATTTTGAATTTAGAAAGCCCTCTTTGCGTATATGGTAAAGTTGAAAATACAAAAACGCTATTTCCTCCGCTTCTTCTAGTACCAAGATGAACGAACTGTCCGTCAAAGAGTTTAAGTCAAATCACAATTGTCGCATTAAGTACTTTACTCTACAGCGATAATTCACTTATAACGTACGGATGCTCTAAATAGAACATTTGTATTACATATACATAAACATATACAAAAACACAACGATTTGATATATAATATTATTTTGCTTAGAAAAGAAAAAAAATCTTCTTGACTCCATAGTGGTAAGGTAACTTTCTTTTTCTATATTCTTCCTGTTTCTTTACTACTTCTTCAATCACATGTTCTTATAATTTCTTTTCATTGTCGATTTTTCTAACATTCTTATAAATTAGATTAAACGTTAAACTAAGCAATGTTTTTATGTATTAAATTAATTTCTTACATGTACTCATATTTTAAATCGAAGAGTCCATTTTTAAGTACAGTTATGAATCTTGAATTAGTTCATAAAAAGTAGTAAGTGAGTTTTTATAAAATCTTTTTAAGTTTCCTACTCATTCCGTAAATTTACT
Organism: Ruditapes philippinarum; assembly: GCF_026571515.1. Lineage (NCBI taxonomy): Eukaryota > Metazoa > Mollusca > Bivalvia > Venerida > Veneridae > Ruditapes > Ruditapes philippinarum. Next base: position 483,135 of record NW_026861563.1, read on the forward strand.
ATTATGTACTTAATTATGTAAATGAAAAGATTACAAATTAAATTATTGTTTAAACTAATTTAAAAATTATATTTTACAAATCTCGCAAAAGCTTCAGCGGCCCTTTCGTGATTTATTTCATAACAAAATGTCACGCAGTAGAACCACCGACCGACAATGTAAAGAAGTAAAATCTCTTACTTGATTGACATGACAAATGCACGTGAATGACAATTAACTGATTTATAGTTAAAAACACTTACTACTGTCGTAAATATGATAATTTCTCATTGTAATGTCCAATGTACTGTTCAACAGTATGAAAATGTAGCGTTGTAAACTATAAATTACCTATATTACCAATGCAATTGTCTTTTTATCGGTTACAGAATTTATCATAATTACCTGGTGATCTTTGCATACTTTAACAATCACATGCTCCTTCTTAAATCTGTTTTCATTTCCTTCAAAATCAAAACAATTTACATGTAAAATACATTGTATAGTTTTTAGGATGAATAATCACGTGACATTGGTTTATGATAACATTATGTCACAACGCTGATTTACAAGGGTTTTTCCCAGTATATCTATCATTATGTTAATAATAAACATATACCATATTCTAGACAAATATATGAGCCGCGTCGTGACAAAACCAACATAATGGGTTTGCGACCAGCATGGATCCAGACCAGCCTGCGCATCCGCGCAGTCTGGTCAGGATCCATGCTGTTCGCTATCAGTTTATTTACTTGTTATAGGGTCTGTAAGCGAACAGCATGGATCCTGATCAGACTGCGCGGATGCGCAGGCTGGTCTGGATCCATGTTGGTCGCAAACCCATTATGTTGGTTTTGTCGTGACGCGGCTCATATGTCAATTCCAATGGTACAGAACACTTTCCAATGTGGCCCTTGTCCTATATCCGTTATGCTTGCAAAACTTATTTTGTGACAAAATGTTACCGAACCAAAAATCACCACATTCAAAACTTTCTGCAAGCGTAACTGGATGTGTGCAGGAAAAAAAGCAAATACCTTAAGTCATTAGCGGAGCGGTTATTCAATTTAACCGTAAACAAAAGGTACGTGACCACCCACCTAGTTTATTAAAGATAAATGGTGATGACAAAGATAGCAGCAATATTAATAAATATTATTATGCAACAAAACAACAAATGTATCAAAATTATTTTAACAATGATACTATCTATGAAGATGATAATAATGTAAAAACAACCTGTCCATGTGTCAACTTTGGAATTAAACGATTTCGGAAGAGGATAAACATTAGAGCCAGATAAACTAATTGAAGCACAGTTCTTGCAATTACCAGTACCACCATCAGTGCCTCCAGCACACAAATCATTACAAGGGTCGCTTACAAATATCTCTATGCTGTGTAACAAAGTGTTCATTTCGTGTTCCATATATGGTGGTAACGATAAGTATACAGTAGTTTCTGAAATATATATTGAACTTGAAAGATATAAGAATGAACTTTCTGCAGTTTCGAAATATTTTAACACTATCTGCAACCCTACCATATCAAATATTCTTAGATCAACATTTATATGTTTATTATACATGTATAATTATTAATGAAATATTGATGAAATAAAAAAGCATATTTTAATTTTCCGTATTTTCACTGGTGTCATTTCTAAACGCATTTCAAATATAATCGTAAGGTCAAAAAAAAAAGAGGAGAAAAAGTACAAAAATTATATATGATAAACAGAAAATCGCATAATAACATATAGAGGATGCTAAAGTGTTGTTTATTTTCTATAAATATGGGCTTTTTATCACTTATGGTATATATTATGACATTTCATCCGTGGCTAATACCACTCGTGATAATTTATCTTCTTAAATACAAGTCGATGAAAATTATATTCCGTATTTATAGACAAAATATTGAAGAGCCTATATATATAATCATGAGATATTCATCACGTAAGCCATAAGGTCAATTGTTTTTTTTATGATCAAAAACTTCCCATAATTGTTCTTATCATATCTGATTTAAAATCAATAGTCATACCTAAGCTTGAGTTCGTGAATTCTAAATCATAAATGTCACGTGATCTCAAGTCGAATGTTTCGAGAAGAAAATCGGCAAATTCGTTTTTAGTCAGCACAATTCCTTTTCTTTCTAGTCGATCATATTCTATGTTTAAATCGAATGTGACGATTGTTTTTAGGCCTGGTAAAATAGAAAATTTACTGTAACAAAATGTAATATGCTGAAGATTCTATAAATAATCAAATTTATATCGTCAACATGGAAATCTCAATAGGTGGTCAACACCACGAGTTCCATACAACGTTAAATGTGGCCATACCACGTGACTTTTCGGGCACAGTACACGCAGATTTTTCACGGATTCAGTTATGTTTTTTTGTTAATAACTTTGCTGTTACTCAACCAATTTTGATCAGATAAGGCACAGAATACCTGTAATTATATCAGATTCCCACGGTAAATCAAAACCTCTGAATACATTGGACATAGTCAATCATTCATTTTCTAAACAGTGAACAAGAAAGGACGGTTTGCATGATGTCGCTTGTTCTGATAAATGTCGGGCTATGAAAACAAAATTTTACTCGAATGTTCTCAAAACCCCGTTCATTAGTTTTAAAAACGTTGATTTACCGTGGGTAGGTACTCTTGCGCCTTATCTGACCTAACAACATGGTCATTGATAAACAAGAAGTATCTTTTAAAACGACACTCGACCGAAGTAAATCTGTTTAACATGCAGAATTATGCTATTTCTAAGTTTTCAATACAAAAAGTAATGTTAGCATTGCTTGTTTAACAATTACATGATAATCATTTCTTGTAGCTATTAAGAAAATACCCATATTGTGAACTTTGAAATTAAAATTATAGCATATTTATTTTGATGAATTTTCAAAGACGAACAACTTTTATTTAAGGTGTCCCTTTTACTTGTTTTACGTTTGACTTGAGAAATTTTGTTATCATTTACAAATTAACCTAAAACTTTAAAAAAAAAAAATATCCACATTCCTGTACATTTTATTTTAGAACTATCCTCTACATTTATTTTATAGTGGCAAAACTATCCCTTACATTTTATCATAGAGCTATCCTGAAAGTTATATTTGAGAATGGTTAGAACTATCCTTTAAATTTTGTTTTAGAATGGTAAGAACTATCCTTTAGATTTTATTTTAGAATGACCAATGAGATTCACTGATGTCAGTTTGTAATTTTAAATGACCAATGAAAATTCTTCTTATATTCAGTCCTTCCCTGTTAATTTTACAGGAAGTCAAACTGATAACAGACGAACTTCGTTCGCAAAACATAACTGAATCAGTGCGTACCCGAAAAGTCACGTAGTATGGCCACATTGAAAGTAATACGTGTACAATGCAACAAAGACACGGACCCAGCACATCCGCGCAACTTATAAAAAATCTCATTATTTATTCTTCAAATTGAGCTACTTATTTGTAATGAAGGTTTACATATATTTTGTCAGATATCATATGAGAGAATATGTACATTGTGCTAACAAGACTCAAGTCATGTAAAATAAAAATAAATTTATTTGGTTCAATTTATGCTTATCCCAGTTTTAATAAAAAATAATTTGATAAAAATCTACATTATATAATACATGCATAAGTGCCTACCGTTCCAATGATATGGTGTAACATCAAAATAACCACCGACAATATACATTGGATTTCCAAACACATCCACGTAGTTGTCACAATAGAAATTGCATACTTGAAATTGTTTCAATTTCCCCATAGATGAGATTATATCACGTGACCCAGGTCTTAACGCAAAACTGATAGAACTAGTATCAATGGTTTTATACACTGTAAAATTGATAAAAAAAGAGATTACTATCAATTGAAACGCCGAAATGGCTGCAATATGCCCGCACTAACTAATTAAATGAATACTTGAAATTTTAGACATTTTAATCAAAATGTTATCATACATTAAAGGAAACGAAATATTGCAGTACATTCGTTACAGAAGATAGAGTATTATCATTTTTATATAAGCACATGTACTTAAGAATCTGCGTAATTATCATAACCCAGTCTGCCAGACTACAACGCATTCGATTTCCTGTGCAATTATCGTGACCCAGTCTGCCAGACTACAACGCATTCGATTTCCTGTGTAATTATCGTGACCCAGTCTGCCAGACTACAACGCATTCCTTTGTAATTATCGTGACCCAGTCTACCAAACCATAACCAAATGGACTTTATATGTTATTCTAAGAGCTCGCCTCGCGAGGCCTGCGGACTTTCCATGTTATATTTCCCCCTAATCAATTTGCTCATCTATCACTGTTGTGCCATTTGACGAATTTTCGTGCACTGTACTTTGCGTGATACGTGTTTGAATACCAGTAAGACGATGAGGATGTTATTCACTGGACAGACATATTTTATGATATAAATTAGCTGCATAAAGAGTTGCTATATCTTTTAGGTACAATTATACATGTAAATACAATATATCAATACTAAACTACAATATAAATAGTAAACAAACATATCGATGGGTGTGCCTTTAAACCAAAGATGTCGCTTGGATAAAAATCCATTTCATGTTGAAGGAAGTCTTCGACCTTTTGCAGAACAGCATCTTTTGTTAATAATTCCAAGAGACTGGAACTTATTCGTAGATGAAATTTTACTTCAGTTGCTGAAATAAGACAGTATAAATGATGTACTACTACCTTGCAATTCCCATTTTATAGCTTTAATTTTCATATGATATATGTATAATTGTACATATCTGTTCATGAATTACATCTCTTTACATGCATGTGCATAATAAAGGTTAAGAGTGCAATTTTATATTAAGTCTCTGTTTAAGAAAAATGAATGAAGGTTGTACTTTATCACTATCGTCATCATCATCATCATTATTATTATTATCATTATCATCATCATCATCATCATAATTATTGTCCTTGTCGTTTTTTTTTGCACTAACATTGCCATCATTATCATAATTATCACATCTATAAACATCACTATAATTATCATTATTCATTATTATCATTGTAATCATTATAACAATATATATGACTGTTTTAATAATGATCACTTTCAAGATATTTTTTTATCTAAATATGCAACAACTTTTTCATAACAACGGTTAGTTTCATACCTATTGCAAGCTATATAACATGTAACAACACAAATCTTACCTGTTTGTGAATCCGGCTTGTTCCATGTCTCATGTTCAGAACAATTGCTTGGCTCGAGACATTTCCAGGTGTCTTCTTGTAAACACCACTGTAGTATTATATCATGATTTTATCAGAACATATGAATTTATGATTTGTTCTGTTGACTACTGCTTGAACCAATGATATTGCAGTTTTCTTTTTAGATCATATGATAAATCAGAATAGAGATAATGCAAACAACAGAGGCTTTAGTACATATATTCGGTCAAGTTGTAAAAGGTATGAGTATTGAGGAAATCTATGTAATGATATTACGTTTTCTGTGATTTGATTATTCTAACATCTAACTGCGTAACAACTGATAAACAACTATTTTAATTATAGAAAGCTAAATCTCTACTGCCTGAAATCTGTTCTGTAAATGTCACTTTAAAAAAAAAGAATACTAGTAATACTTATATGAAATAAATATGTTGGTAAATTTCCTTTTGAGCGGCATAAAGCATCACTAAATGGTTAAGCCTACCTATATTTTTAAGAGGCTCGACCATGACACTATGGAAACATCATGATTTTACCGTTTTCAAATTTTATAAAAAGAAATTAAATATAAAAGTTTATAATAAGAAGAATTTTTCTTCCAAGAATAATGTTGTAGGAACATCCAAATGATATATATGTATATGTTGTTTTTTTATCAATATTTTAAATAATTATTGAAATTGTGCCCATTGTAGACCGATCCACTTTAACAGTTAATGTCTGACTTATTTGAAATAACTTCTTTTTGATACTTTGGCTTATCAGTAAACAGCTTACCGCCCCACTAACTAATGTATGAGCGACCTGAAATGTACCTCAGATTTTACGTCTATTTGATTACAATAATAATACGGGAATTCAAGGTTTATTTACGAGGACATTTCATGTACTAGTAGTTTGGTATTGCAGTTTAATGCTGCTTTTGTTTCAAAAAGTGACAATCTGACTCAAATTATGATTCGGATTTCCCCAAGAAAGCTATTTATTGCCATGCAATCAGACCGGTTTTTAGAGAAAGGCATTAGACGAAGTATCAAAATTTTGTTTTCCTTGGAAGTAAAACAAATTGTTGACTTTTGTTAGAAAAACAAAGATTGCTTGAAGTACATTTGTAATTCGAAACAAGTAAAGTGGAAATATTGACTCAATTTTAATGGGCAAGACTGTATTGCCAGTTAACCTGTCGGCTATATGGATAATGCCCTGTTTGTTTTATAAATCGTGAAAATTACCTACACGGTATTGATTTTCCAGCGGTTAAAATTAGAAACCGCATCGCTTTCAAAATTGAGAAAGCTCGGAATGATTGGCTGTTTTAAAAATCACGAGAAGGTGACAACCTATTGCTGATCGTCAGATCCTAATGCGTAGCGTTATTTCGGAGATGATTTTAATCTGATTGTCACAAGTGGCAACATAGAAGAAAGGGATTCTTTGTTTCGTAAAGCAAGAAAGGAGTTGGTGGATTTTCAATTAGCAAGAATTCACTTTACCAGCAGTGTTTTCATAAATTTACGAGCCTCGGTAGACGTTTCGTAGTTTTGAGCATCTGACATTTTCTCGACAACAAATCCATAATCTGCACATTCAGGTACTTTGTAAAAATTCCAGTTAAATTTGACAAAAGTTCAATAAACAAGTTTTATACACGTGTACGTATTCATACATGTGCACGTGAGCTAACACAAAAACAAATTAGTAGGTTTTGAGTGAAAAACAGTTTCAGGCAAGCCACAAATTGAAACCTCTCTTTAAATGCCATAAAAACATATGATTTTTGACTTATCGTCGTATATATAAAATCAGGCCTGACCAAGGACAGCATTTATCTCAGCCCTTCTTGACCAAGACGGTTTTACGAGTCACTGAGGCATGTCGTTACAATAGTTTCTTTTCAATCAAAGTCTTTTTCAGTCCCAAGTATTTGATTCAACTTGGTGTATTTTGAGTTATGCAATTTTAATGTAAAAGAATGTTTATAAGAATTGTTTACTCATGAATTGAACAGTAATTATGAATAGATAGGTAAAACATTACAAAAATAATAAAAACAAAAATAAGAAATGCTGAAATAACAATAAACTATGAATAATCGGCAGGATCGCACAATACCTTTTGGAAAATATATGAATTAAAAAATCTTTATTCCCTGTTCACAATGTTTTATAAAAAAACTAAATTTATTTCGAAAGTATTCCGCTATTAGGGGCCTTTTTAGTGTCATATTTAATTTCTCACACGCTTCATGTAATCCGCACACGCTTCATGTTGTCATTTGTAATAGTGATTACCACATTACAGCCTGTCGTACAAAACATATTTGAGCCGCGTCACGACAAAACCAACATAGTTGAATTGCGACCAGCATGGATCAAGACCAGCCTGCGCATCCGCGCAGTCTGATCAGGATCCATGCTGCTCGCTGTCAGTTTCCCCACTTGTAATAGAGTTGGTAATCCTGATCAGACTGCGCGGATGCGCAGGCTGGTCTGGATCCATGCTGCTCGCAAACCCACTATGTTGGTTTTGTCGTGACACGGCTCATTTTACCTTTTGGTCTTGACAATATCCACTAGCAGAAGTCTCCAAAATCAACGCCAACTTGAACAAACCTGGAAGAAAAACAGGCAACAATATGACTTATATACCTTTTATATGTGAAACAACATTGTAAAATAGCACTCAACATCTTTCTTTCTCTAAGGGTTAAGAAAAGAAAGATCCTTCTCATGAACAGTAAATACGACAACTGAAGGTTAGACTTGTAAAAGAAGAACACTTTTAAGTGTTAAAAATGAGTTCAGCCGGTGCTAGGGGGCGTGAGGGATTTTGCACTTATTCAGTATCCCTCATGTACAGACTCAATCAATCCGAGTGTGCAATTTTCATGTAATTTTGCTGAGGTGAATGCTCCCGAGGGATAACCCTTCTTCCAGATTTGTAGACTTGTAGACTTGTATATTACTTTATGAAAAAAATATAGCAAAATGAATTCTTGATTCAGGACGCTGTGTAATGTTTGCTAGATTTGAATACAGGGGTTCGTAATTTTCTAAATAAGAATACTTTAAAGGTTTTAACGAATTTACAAAAGTGATCAGTCTCTTACAGTTGTCGTAATTATGCATTGTTGAAATCATTATTATGAAAGTTAATTGAAAGTGATTTATAACCCTCTAACTATACAGGAACACCACAGATGAAATTTTACAATATTAAGAGACTTTTATTAAAATATGTGCTATATTACTCGTATATTATGTGAACAAGTTTTTTTTAGTTCAGAAATACCTGACTGACTTTGGGAGGTATTTAACGTTCGTGAAGTTAGCCAGACCGCCGGGACAGCCGGAACAAATTTTCGTCTAGTCCGGCTGTTCAGGCTACGCCGGCTAGCCGGAATCTGGTTCCGGCAGATTTGATACAGTAAAACCTTTGCAAAAGACCATTGCTATTTGATTTGGCTAAAATATGTTTGACATGACTCCACAAAGTATATAGGGGAACATAACATTTATATGAGATGATCCGCAAGCTCCGTTATTCAGAGAATGAACGATTTTGTATCTGTATGTACAGCTTATGCGTCACTAGTATTATAATTCCAGTAGGTTTTCTCGACTGTCAGACATTTCGACCCTTCATCCGATGCTTTTCAGTCATGGATTTTGACATATGAATAGTTTAATGTTTGAAATTCTAATAATATTATTGATAACATGTATGCTATGTGAAAGTGAAATAGTAACTTATTTTCTATTTCTACTTAGAGACACTAGCATTTTTTTGTCATAAAACAAACGGATATGATGATAAATGTAATTATCAGGTAAATTATGTTAAAATAGTTTGTACAAATGAAGACTTTTCTCATTTTATTTTATAATATATATATTGATAAAGGGCTAGAATGTAACAGATTCCGTCGCTTCATTTTGATAGATTATACTTAATCAAGAAGACATACGACGGTCTTTTGTCATCTGCATTTCTAAGCCAGTTCTGCTCAGTGATAAAACGTAATGCAACGCATTGCAGCAACTTAACTAACGTAATTGAAATAAGGCGTACACCAGTCCTGTAGCACCATGCGCACATTGCAACACTAGACAAAAATAATTGTTGTATTTACTCCTTTAGAAGCTGTAGGTAATCAGTACAAGTAAAATTTGATCACATTGCAGAGATAAAATAATTTTAATATACAAAAAGAAACATTTTTATCAAGCGTTAGGTTCGACTGACTCTACATGACAAAAATGTTTTAAAATCGGCGTAAATAAGCAAAAAAAAAAAATACAAACAAGCAAACTAATGAAGACTCCAAACAAATAGTCGATACAAATGTGGCATGTTGGTTGAAATTCATTCATTTCTTTATAAGCCCTTTGAAGCTGTTAGGTCCATAAAATAGGCCAATCATAAGTACTTGAACTTGAAAGGTCCGCTCAAATGTGCTATGACCCGAGTGGACTGAAGATATATCTTTTTTATAGACGTAACTGAAACTACAGAACTGTGCAAGTATTAAAAGCATCAAATCTATCCATATACAATCTATCCTTCCAGTTCACTTTAAACACATGTTTTTTGAGCTTGGAATCCTCGAAGTATTGAGAAACAGTGTAACAATAAATAAATTAATAAATTTAAATAAATAAATGAATAAATTAATAAAATACTTACCAAGAAATAGAAGCAAAACAAATTCCATATGTGCTAGGATTTTATATGAAACAAAGAAAAATATTAAGGGTTCCAAGTTTTGCTGTGAAAAATATACTTTTCACACTAAGTTCAACAACATTGTATCCTATGCAACATTTGTCGAGTGGCTTCTTAAAATACGTTTCACGTAGATAATTGATTTTTGCCGTTTGTTTCTGTTTCATTTGTTTGATTTCCGATGCAATTGTTTTAACAAATATAAATAATTTAGATAAAAGCAAGGAAAAATGTATCACCTAAGACTTACATGACATAAATTGGCATATTTTAAATTCCTACGTCAAACAAAAAGTGCTTTCAATCCTAGCAGGGTAAGCGTTAGTAAGGTAATGACATTGAAATTCAGTTAAGTAAAAACATTTTATAAGACATATATTGATAGCATCTCTTTGAACATGATATATTTTATAAGGAGACTACGCATGTTCCTAAATATTTTCACAGAATTGTAAGACAAGATATGATTTATTTCGGCATAATGTACATACAAGGTAATAAAACACATGGAGTGAGACATAACTTAACACATACATGAGCACAAAAACCATAACATGCATACCAACACCAGGGATAACACAAAAAAGGGTTTTACTTCATAATGATTGTGTTCATTGATTTAAGGTGATGTTTGAATACAGGTCGCCTGTAGTCAGATGATATGCCATCTTTGAACGAGGTTTGTTCTTTTCACATTTGACATTAACATTTGGATTGGCGATTCGTTTAGTTTTAAGCGTATCTGTATTTTATTTTGTATCTTTTATCGCCAGTCTATGAAATATGTATTATTTCAACAATCTGATAAAACCTTGCAATTGGTCGATTACATGTAAATAAAAAAGATAAATGTCCTTCGATAATTAAAAGCGTATAAACTTTAAACTACTGAAATATTTCTATACAATTAAGACTTGTATCATAAGTTTATGATCGATTCTAGGAAAACTTGTAACATAGTATATTTCTGTTATTAAACAAACATGTAAATACATAGTGCATAAATAAAATAAAAAATGGAATTTAACCGTTTAGCAATGATTCCGTGCATTCGCATTCGTGCATTCATTTGGTCGAAAGGAAACATAAAAGACATATTTCTTTCATACAGGCATTTTCTATTCTTTTTTCAAAACTAAAATTTTGTCAACTGCAGGCAGCAGAGGTAGAGCTTTATACATTTTATTGAAGTAATATTTACCAATGTCATCTATATGAAGGTCAAGGTCATGTCAATAAGTGAACACGTCATGAAATACTGGGACTACTTATTTGCATTTTTAATCAATTTGGAGGAGTTTTATATGGAAAAAAATATATGTGTGGATTACTTATGAGTTGTAGATTATTTTGCAATGAGTGATGGGAAAGAAAAAAAAAGAGACAAAAAAGTGATGGTGAAACACCTGATTCTCAAAGGAGAACAAAGGAAGCTAAAATATCGAGTAGAGGAGAACATTCCGATATAATTGCAGATAATAGTGCGGTGGTCAACGGTTTGTACCTTTCTTTATTAAACGATAGCAGATCACCAATAAATAGGGATAATCATTTGAATAATAACGGTATAATGGCTCAAATACCACAATCAATGAACGGTACATGTTACAGTCCGTATGTAAATATGCCTATGGGTTATCCGGTATCGGCAATGAGCTTAAGAAACGCATCAACACCCATGAATATGCCACAGACGAATTCGACCAGTGTACAAACGGGTGCAAATCAAAATCAGACAAGTAAACCTGTGAATTATGCTGACTTGATGGATTTTTTAAACAGTAAGTTTGAGGACATATCTACCAGACTTGGAAAGCTGGAGAATTTAGAACAGTAAGTTGGTGACATTGATAATAAAATATCCAAGCTGTGGTCTGATTTAGATAAAAGGGTGTCCAAAAATGACGAAAAAATCTCTGCTGTTTAATAGAGAGGCAGTTGAAGCTCATGATTTTGATATTGAGAAAACAAAGGATGAAGTTCAAAGTTTGAAGAGTGAAAATAGACGCATAAAGGATGAAGTGGTTGACATGCAGGCTAAGGCTATGATGACAAATTTAATTATTGGTGGTATAGCTGAGAAACAGAACGAGACCATGGAATAGACTAAAGAATGTGTAATCGAGTATTTCAAGAAGGATTTGAAGATTCCGGATGAGCAAATTGGTGATATAAAAACTAATTCAGTAAAACGTCTGGGTCCGAAAAAGAAGGACAAACCGAGAAATATCCTAGTAGTATTTCAAGAGGTAAAAATGAAAGAGTATGTAAAATCATTTAAGGACACTGTAGATTCGAAGGCGTCAGGGAAATATATGCACGATCAATATCCTCAAGAAATAGCAGAGCAGAGAAGAAAGTTAATACCAATCATGTTGAAAGCTCGGAAAGCAAAGAAAGATGCATTTATAAAGTACAATAAACTGTTTGTCGACGGGAAAGGGACGGGGAGTTTGGTAAAGTTGTGTAGCAGTTTCATGGGGGTGATGTGAAAATTAGTATTTGGAAGTGTAATGGACTTTCCGCTGAGAAACAAGATAGTGATGAATTTTGCAAATTAATATCAAATCAGGATATTGTTTTCCTGTAAGAATCTTGGACCAGTAAATATAGTAAAATCAATTTCGAGGGTTACACAAACTTTAATTTCTACAGGAAATTTCAAAATAGAAGAGCTAAAAGGTGTAGTGGTGGTATAGTCTTATATGTTAAAAACGAATTAGAGCCGGTATGAGATAATAAGAAACCACCATGATACTATAATAATAATGGATTAGACTTGAATTGCAACTTTTTTTAAATTCGATTCAGATATATATTTATGTGCAATATATCTATGGGGTGAAGATTTGCCTGCGTACGATGTTGTCAATTGTAATCTTTTTGACTTACTACAGACTGATATTAACGAATTTCAGGCGTTAGGAACGGTTTTGGTTGGCGGGGATTTTAATTCTCGTGTAGGCTCGAAACCTGATTATATTGTGAACGATCGTATTAACTCGATCATCGACAACGAAGAGTACATACCAGATGAACCCATTCCAAGGACAAATTCTGACAGTGTATAACAATTATGGCATACAACTACTTGACTTATGTAAAGCTACTCGGCTAAGCATTTGCAATGGGCGTTTAGATAAGGGTTCCTTCACATATTACGGACACAATGGTTGTTCAACAATTGATTATTTACTGTGTCACCAGGCTAACTTGGGGCGAATTGGTACAGTTCGGCACAAGTGATTTTACCATGTTTCAAGAATCATGCTATGTTACAGTTCAGCATCATCGCACTTATGTATTAGGAACCGGAAGTTGAAAATGAATATAGTCATTCTAGAATAAAGTGGAATTCTCAAAAACGGGATGCATTAGAAGCAATATTATAGTGTCACTTCCACAATTTTAACCGCATTATTTGAAAAATAGGACCGGAAATGATAAAGCACATGTGAATGAAACTGTCACAATAGATATTAACAACGTTTAATAAATAGTGCGTCGACGCCGTTGTTTGAAAACACGTTCATATCATAACAAGGTGAAACATAACATTTGCACAAAATCGGCATTTAAATCATCGAAATGGTTCGATAATGAATTGTGTGAATAAACGGAGGATATATTTAAAAGCACTAGAAGTTTTCAACTTAGATAAATGTAATGAAAAAATAGAATCAGTTATTAACTTTAAAAGGGAATATAAGCGACTCGAAATCGTAAGAAACTAGCTTATAAAACACGAAATCAAAAGGAGATAGAAGGTTTGCGCAAGAAAAAGCCTAAGAGACTTTTGGAAGTACTTTATAAAAAAGGGAGGGATGCGCGGAAATTCCTTGTCTACAAGTGATTTCTACCAAGTATTTTAAAAACTTGAAGTAATGAAAATTAACATTACAACTGAAGGTTGAAAGCGAACGGTTTGCGTCGGAAGACATTAATTCGGATAATCCTATCTTCTCAGACTAGATAATACTATATCCCAGAGACCAGAAATTTTAGCGGCTTTGAAAACTTAAAACGTGGAAAGGCAAGCTCTACTGATAACTTAAATCAAGAATGGGGGGGGGGGGGGGGGGGGGGGGGGGGGGGGGGGGGGGGGGGGGGGGGGGTTGGGGGGGGGGGGGGGGGGGGGGGGGGGGGGGGGGGGGGGGGGGGGGGGGGGGGGGGGGGGGGGGGGGGGGGGGGGGGGGGGGGGGGGGGGGGGGGGGGGGGGGGGGGGGGGGGGTGGGGGTTGTTCATTGAAATCTGGGGATATATTAATAGGCCATTTAACAGATCTTTTTAATCTTATATTCGATACCGGTTTTTCCCCGGATAAATGGTCGGAAGGTATAATTATTCCATTATTTAAAAAAAGAAACGAAAATGATGTGAACAATTATCGTGGAATAACATTGATCAGTGTCCTAGCAAAGCGGTTTACATCTGTGTTAAATAAGCGTTTAACGGAATGGTGTCAAAAAATAATATTATTTCTGACGCTCAGTTTGGATTTAAAAAAGGTTTTTCCACAGTTGATGCTATATTTTGTTTAAACGGATTAATAGAAAAAATTCTTGGAAATGGCTCTCGCTTGTATGCTGCGTTCATTGATATGAGCAAATGTTTCGACAGCGTTTATAGGAACGCGTTATGGTACAAAATGTTTAACCTTGGAATTTCTGGAAAAATGTTACGTGTAGTGAGGTCGATGTATGAGCACGTGAAAAGTCAAGTACGTCACTGTAATACGTTTTCTGAATTCATTGAAGTAGCAGTAGGCCTAAAGCAAGGAGAGATATGTTCGCCTCTGCTGTGGTCAATTTTCATCGAAGATTTAGAATTGTATTTAGGTTCAAATATTGATAGTAGTGTAAATATAGCAGACTTGACACTTATATTGCTTTTATACGCTGATGGTATGAGTCTAACTGTCTGAAAACAGTGCAGGGTTTGCAGTCCCATTTGACAATCTACGAATTTATTGTGATCGTTGGGGTTTAAAGTAATGTAAGAGAAAACAAAAATAATGGTAATTTAGACGAAGAGGTTGCGTGAGAGACGATGAGAAATGGGAGTATAACAGGAAAACGTGGATATTGTAGATACATTTAATTATTGGAACTGTATTTGGTTCAAATGGAATTAACTGTCAATCAACAATTGTTAATTGGTAAAGCAATGAAAGCTATGCATTTTTTTAAAAGCTATAATATCCCGTGAATTTTGATTTTACTCTAAAAGTTCAATGTCAGCTGTGTGATTCATTTGTAACATCTATATTAAGTTATGCAGCAGAAGTGTGGGGTAATTCAAAAGCTAAAGAAATTGAACGAGTGCAGTTAAAGTTTGCAAAAGACTTCTTAATGTTAAAATGTCAGTAAGTAATGTGTCTGTATATGGAGAGCTAGGACGCTATCCGCTTTATATAAATCGTTTTGTTAAGATATCAAGTTCTGGATTAAAGTTTTAAATTCCAATTATTTTATCATAAAAAACGTTTATAAGGAGCTGGTTAAATGATGCTATTCATGTAAAAAGAACTGGGCATATAAGTTAAAAGTTTTATTAGAAAACTATGGATATGGATATCTTTGGGAAATACAGGACAGTATTATTGGACGGTTAAAGTTTGATTTCATGTTTAAACAAAGAGTGATTGACTGTTTCCTTCAGGAATGGAGAAGTGATATTGATAGCAAACCTGTATTATTGGTATATAAACATGTTAAAGAGAATTCGAATATGAACCTTATTTAGACTTGTTGAACAAATCACAGAGACTTTTCATAACAAGAACGAGAACATCTGCGCACTGTTTACGCATAGAAATCGGGCGTTATGGAAATAATAGAATAGACAGGGAATATAGACTGTGTCAAATTTGTGAAAATGGCGAGATAGAGGACGAATATCACTTTATGTTAAAATGTGCTAGATACAGAGTCATTAGAAAACGATATATTAATGAATATTTTACACTTCGACCAAATATGTTTAAGCTAATTGAACTGCTAAGATCTGTGAATCACAAGACAATGACAAATTTGGTGATGTTCATCAAAATTTAATGTGCACTTAAAATTCGAGAAAATATACTACGACAAAATGACTTATCATAAACGCTATATTCAAAATTTATTGCCGACTGTTTAATGAGTTAATTAATTTGCTTGTCAACACATACCTTCATTTACGTAAATAATATTTATATTCATATTAATTTTATTATTTATTTGACATGACCTTACTATTTCCACAGAGTTAAAATACCCCCAACTAAAATAAGCGAGGCTAGCAAAAATACCTTACATATACACAAGGGAGTTCACCAACTAGATACTGACCAGCTGGTTGTTTCTATATGCAACGAAAAAATAAATGTCAGTCCACCCATCACTACTAATGATATAGAAAGATCACACCTTATTGGCCCAGTCAGGGATGGCTATGGACAAATCTTGTGCAAATTTAAACATTGGAAAACAAAACAACAAGTATACAAATCCAAATCACACCTTAAAAATCACAAGTCGGATACGTTCAAAGTGTTTATTACAGAAGACCTTACCAAGAAAAGGCAGTTTATAGTGCAACAGTTAGAAATGGCAAGGAGAGATAAACATATAGATAGTTTCTGGACCTCTGATGGCCGTATTCTTTATAAAGTGAAACCCCAAGATAAAGTTCACTCCATCAGACAATTGGGAGATATCGATCATCTCCTGCCGGACCCATCAGACCAGATGCTTAACAGTCCTTTGGCATCGAACAGAAGCAACCATGTCACATCTCAGCCATGAACCAACAACATTTCAGAGTAAGATGATACACTTTAGATAGACTATATAAAGATAACTTTGTGTGAATAAAGCATCTGATAAACTTTAGATAGACTATATAAAGATAACTTTGTGTGAACATAATACATGGGGAATCATCTGTTATTCTTCTTAATCTTTTAATTATCAAGATTATCTCCCTTCCTTGCTAATACAAACTAGTTTTAAAAAATCCTACCTGATAATTACATGTATATATGTACTGTACTCCAATGCTTGTTTTTGTACTATTAATTCATTACACCAAGTATCAAAGTCAAAAATACAGTATTTTTATATTCCGAGCATTTTTAACCATAATATTGATATACACATCACAAATTTAATGTTTATATCCATCATCTAACATAAACATAAATCCATTTTCCTTTTTCTATTAAACACAACACAGATGTCCGTGTTCGAAATATTTTACATATCCATGATAACTTCAAATTGTACTATATCTCAATGTATAACGGTCTCGGATAGCATCATGATTTACACACTATACCGTTATTGTTTGTAAATTTATACATACATACAATACATAGTAACTGTCACTCATCTATTAATGTAAGAGATTAACAGCACCGTCTGATGTCTGATCTTAGTTATAATCTTTTGTGTGTAATATTAATATTGTCATTGTTAATTCGATGACATGCACTGAAAGTAATATTGAGCACATTCGACTTTTTATTTATACAAGTACATCTACATCTGTATATATACATATATTTTCTGTTGCATATATATTTTATATAAATATGGTGTATATATATTTTCCCGTCATAATACACACTGTTAATAGTTTTCTTGCCTTAATAAAATAATTATTATCAACAACTAGCTACTATATGTATGTTGTAGTTATATTTATATTTTTAGAGACTACAAACGTCCGCTGAACAGTCAATTTGTCATTTCAATATTTAGTACTGCTTGTAAACGAAATGTATAAATGTATAAGGAATATTTTTGTTTATGTTAAATTTCTTGTTGTTTAATCATTTTTGATCAACATTCAAACACTTCATCTTGATTATAAATAGATAAATATCTTTTTCATGATAAAAGTACAAGTGTTAATTAAGACAATTTTAAGTTTGATTCAAGATTAACTTAATATAAAGTATAATCATAAAATTCCGCTTTTTTGCTCAACACATTTTTTCCCTTCTTTCTTTATCTGACTAGAAATGTCCATGTTTTACTTTTTGTATATCTTTTTGACAATTTGGGGTTTATTTGGATCCAGCATTTGTTATATTGTTTTGATAACGGGATTGTGTCCGTCTGTTCGTAGTTGTTTTTCTTTTGTGAAAAATCAATCGTCATCTGTCATGATTTTTAAATTGTGTTTTCTTTTCCCTAATGGGTAATTGTGTAGTAGCATGGCGGATGGCGATTGGTTTATTCTATAACGGTACACAGGGTATTAAGAAGTCTAGTATATTCTATAGTTACCCAGTGCATAACATGTATAGGAAATTTCTATCATTATTTTCTCGCTTACAACAGTATATTAACTCTCTACTGGCATTATTAATTATAAGTGTACATAATGTCTGTTTTTCTACTGTTACTATGGCTTTTGTTGCAAAAGATATATTTGATACTTTTAATGAAAATGCATCATATTCAGATACTTTATTTTTTAATCTGGAAATCTTATACATAATCAAGCTTATTCTATTTTTGTGTGGTGACATTGAAAAAAATCCAGGTCCGGGTGAAAATGACGACAATTGTCTATCAATTTATAGTCAAAACATAAGAAGTATTAGAAATAAGCTAAGTTACATAAAAGATAATTGGCTCGATTTTGATATACTATGTTTTACTGAAACACATCTTGACAATTCGGTTATAAATGAAACAGTTTTCTTAGAATCTTTCACTACGGTTTATCGCAAAGATGTAACATGCCACTCTGGTGGAATTTTAGTTTATGTTTCTGACCAACTTATATCTAAACGTAAATCAGAACTGGAAGATTTTTTACAAGAATCAATATGGATTGAATTAAGAAATAAACATTCGAAATACCTTATATGCACTATTTATAGGCAACCCAACTCATCTGTAGAATTTTGGAACAAACTTAATATATGCATGGAAAAGGCTATTGAACAATGTGATAAAGTTATTTTAGTAGGTGATGTAAACGAAGACCAACTGAACTTAAATAATTACAAATTCAAAGATATTTTATTATTAAACGATCTGCATAATCTAATTACAGAACCCACACGTGTAACCGACGATTCCTCAACCTTAATAGATCCCATAGCTATTTCCAATAATATCCACGTTTATCATTCTGGCATATTTCATACACCGCGAGAAATAAGTGACCACTATGGAACTTATGTTTTTATCAAATACATACATGAATCATTTAATACGTATAAAAGACGCGTTTGGATCTATAATCGTGCAGATTTTCAACGTTTAAATAACCTTATACAGTCAACAGACTGGTCTTTTTTATATAATGATTCTGTTCATAAGGCATGTGAATCTTTTACAGCACTACTTTTAGACCTAGCTAAAGAGTGTATTCCTACGCGTTTAGTAACAATTCGACCAAAAGATAAGCCCTGGTATGACTCGGAAATACGTAGAACAACAAGACAACGTGATCGGAGTAAGAAAAAAGCAATTAGAACTAATTCTTTAAATGATTGGAATGCCTTTAAACGTCTCCGTAATAAAGTCAATAACTTAAAAACTCATGCTAAAGAATCTTTTTTTAATAATTTAGAATACTCGTTAGAGGAATCATGTAATAATAATCCGAGGCAATATTGGAAAACAGTCAAATTACTGATAAAAGAAAACTCTACTGCGTTTAGTTCAATACCATCTCTTTATCATTAATGAAAATAATAATGAGAAACATTTCACAACTGATTCCGAAAAGGCCAACTGCTTAAATGAATACTTTACTTCCGTTTCAAAAATTGACTCATCAGCTACTCATCTTCCGGAATTTGTTTACAAATCAAATAACAATTTAGAAGATTTTAGCGTAAATACTCAAGAAGTTTTAGACATACTATCACTTTTGCCTGTAAATAAAGCAGTCGGGCCTGACCAAATAAGTCATAAATTATTAAAAGAAACTCGATATAGTATATGTTATCCTTTAACTATATTGTTTAATAGGTCTCTCTCTGAAGGTATTTATCCAAATACTTGGAAATTTGCAAAAGTGATGCCACTTTTTAAAAAAGGTAACAAAAACTCGCCATCAAATTATAGACCTATCTCATTGATTAGCTGTGTAGGTAAAGTTATGGAAAGGGTAATCTTTAAACATATTTACAATCATCTACACTCAAATAATTTAATCTATCCATTACAGTCTGGTTTTATTCCCGGACATTCTACGGTATATCAGCTTATTGACATTTATCATCAAATTTGTGAATCATTTGACAAAAAACAATCAACATGTATAATATTTTGTGATATATCGAAAGCTTTTGACAGAGTCTGGCATCAAGGTCTTATTTTTAAACTTACACAGTATGGTATTAATGGTAATTTATTAAATTGGACTATCGACTACCTCTCTGAAAGAAAACAGTCCGTCTTTGTAGGATCAGAACTGTCCGAAACACTTGACATCTCTGCAGGCGTACCCCAGGGATCGGCCCTTGGGCCTCTTTTATTTCTCATCTATGTTAATGATATTGCCGAAAATTTGATAAGTATAACTCGTCTTTTCGCAGATGACAGCTCTCTGGCCGTTTCATCCAATGACATGCGTTACATAGAATCTACTTTAAATCACGATCTCGAAATTATCGATGAATGGTCCAAACAATGGCTTGTAAGTTTAAATCCCAATAAAACGGAGGTTATGTTTTTTTCATCAACTACATCCGACAAGCCTACTCTCCTTTTTAATGATAATGTTCTTGATTTTGTAGATCATCACAAACATTTAGGTATAACTTTTTCAACGGATTTAAAATGGCATCAGCATATTGGTAACATTATTACATCAGCCTCTAAAGTTTTGAGTACCATGCGTGCACTTAAGTTTAAACTGAAACGCTCCACTCTAAATAAAATTTACATTTCATACATGCGTCCAATATTAGAATATGCCTCCGTTGTGTGGGACGGATGTACAGTATACGAAAAACAATCACTTGAACAACTACAGTATGATGCAGCGCGCATAGTAACAGGCCTTACCAGGTCGGTATCGATCAATTCGCTTATAAAAGAAGTTGGGTGGGTTTCCCTCTCAGATAGGCGTAAAATACAAAAATTAGTTACGGTTTTTAAAGCTAAAAATGGTCTTCTTCCACAATACCTTGAAAACATATTTCCATCGCTGGTTTCAGAAACAACAAATTACTCGTTAAGAAACAACAATAATTACATAACAATAGCTAGGCGCACCGAAACGTACAACAAATCATTTATACCTTCTGCTACTGAATTATGGAATGCATTAGACACCGAAATTCGCGAAATTAATTCATTGAATATTTTTAAATCTAGAATAAAAGAAAAGTTTAAAGCCCCCGTAGTACCTAAACACTTTTTGTTTGGTATAAGATATTTGTCAGTTTTACATGCTCGTTTAAGGAACAATTGTAGCAACTTAAACGCTGACCTTTTTAAAAATCATTTGAGAGAAAGTCCGACTTGTATATGTGGTAACCTTTGTGAGGATGTCGAGCACTATCTATTTTGCTGTCCATTATTTAAACCTCAGAGACTTATACTCTTCGCAGAAACCAGAATTTTTCATCCTCTTAATGTTGAGATATTACTGTGGGGTAGCAATTCTTTAGATGTTAACAATAATGAACAAATATTTGCGGCTGTCCAAAAATTTATCAAAACTACTGACCGTTTTCGAAACACATGATATTTTTGTAAATCGGCCGATTGCACTAATCCTAAACCTGGTACCACAAATAATTGACAATCACATTTATGATAGACGTTTACTCCCAATGACGAATAATACTAAATGCTGGATCCTTAACCTTGTCGTTATTATATAAATACATAAATATACATTTTTTTCTGTCTTACTTATTTCTTACATTGTTTTATTTTTTTATGTTAATCTGTCTTTATTTTTTTTCTTTGTTCGCTTTATATGTATACATGTCACACTTTCTCATATAAATGCCATCAATGTTGATTAATATATTTTTCAGGGGGAGGGCCGATCGCTAATGTTGTAAGAACTTGGGCCCAACCCTTTTGCTATTTGTTATTTCGAAATCAATTTGTTTCTCTGTATATTTACATGTATATATTAGCAATAAAATATGATTAAACCAATTTAAATTCCGCAATAAACAAATTAAGGAACCCGCACACTATTTTTCCTGAAGAGTCGTAATGGTCGTCCTGGGTCTGGTGCCAATTATCAAATTATCAAGTTGTTAACATTTCCTTTTAAGCTAATGGTGCTATGAAATATGACATTGTCCGGGGACAGGTGTACACACAAATAAACTGCATGTTTTTTTAATGTCTTCAAACCAAATTAAAAACTAGAAATGTGTCCATAGGACACGGGTGCCCCCACCGCGCCACTGTTCTGTCAATCTTTTTACTAAGTCAAGGGAAATAACTCTACAAATACTGGATAAATCCACAAGCTAAACCCCAGGTGCAAATCTAAATATGCTGAGCAATCTGCCCATAAGGTTTAATGACTTGGTCAAATCCTTTTTGAGTAACTTGCGACACAAGTTGAAAATTGCAAAAATTTTCTAAGTGAAGGGCAATAACTCTAAAAATACTACATAAATCCAGACAAAAATACCTGGTGCACAACTGCACATGCTGATCAATATTCCTGTAAAGGTTCATGACTCTAGGTCAAATACTTTTTGAGCTACATGCGACACATGTTGAAAATTGCAAAATTTTACTAAGTCAAGGGCAATAACTCTGAAAATACTAAAAATATCCAGACGAAAATACCCAGGTGCACAACAACACCCACTGATCAACATTCCTGTAAAGTTTCATGACTCTAGGTCAAATACTTTTTGAGTTACGTGCGACACAAGTTGAAAATTGCAAAATTTTACTAAGTCAAGGGCAATAACTCTGAAAATACTAAAAATATCCACACAAAAATACCCAGGTGCACAACTACACATGCTGATCAACATTCCTGTAAAGTTTCATGATTCTAGGTCAAATACTTTTTGAGTTACGTGCGACACAAGTTGAAAATTGCAAAATCTTACTAAGTCAAGGGCAATAACTCTGAAAATACTAAAAATATCCAGACGAAAATACCCAGGTGCACAACTACACATGCTGATCAACATTCCTGTAAAGTTTCATGTCTCTAGGTCAAATACTTTTTGAGTTACGTGCGACACAAAAGTGAACGGACGGACGGACGGACGGAAGGACGGACGGAAGGACGGACGGACGGATGGACGGACGGACAAGGGTAAATCTAAATTCCCGCCACTAACGTGGGGGCACAAAAAAACATTCCAAAATAATTTTGATAAATTTGAGCCATTGGAAAGGTCTTTGAACGCATTCAAGTGTTTCTAAGTGTAAATGGTGAGTGCCCTGGTGAAGGTAAATAAAAATAACATCTTGCCATAATTGTGTTCATTTTATATTTATTTTGTTTTATTTATTTAAGTCTCATCTATACATGATTTACATATATAAAAACAGACATAAAACAGATATAATACATACATTTCAAGTATAGCCATTCTTATTATAGAATTATATGAGACTATAATAGCTTATAAGGGGGACAACTTTATAACCTACACAGACATATACTGTCTATCTACATTACGGAGTTGTCTCCCTTATTTACATAAACTTTAAAATTCTTGCTATCTTACAGACATTTACAAGTTAAAACACCGTAATTAGTAATTAAAAGGGATAAAATATCACTTAAAATGGTCTAAAAATTAAAGAGTTAAAACATACTAATCATCTGCTAAGATCTTATTTTTCTTGAGTTATTTGAATATAACATATTATTTCTTTTAGTAAGAATGTTACAACAGGTTTTTGCAAGTAATCTTATCATATCTGGGTTTTTAAACAGAAAAACCAGTTTATCTGTTTCATTCATGGCATTGTAATCTTCATTTAAACTATAAGCCTTATTTGTTAATGCAGCTCTATCTGATTCATACATGGGGCACTCCAAAAGAACACGTTTTTCATTTTCTATGCCGACTTCTTTGCCCTGTCCTGTTTTTGTTTGGGATCCGCCTGGGCTCCTTGCCATTGGTTCTTGTGGTTGCGTTCATTGAACGCCGCCTTTCCTTGTTGATCTTGTTTATCATATTTTACAGAACAAACATAGTCTTTCCTCTTCTGGGATATTTTCATAACGACCTGTTTCAAGCCTTAGTGGCGCTACCCCACATGTGAACCTAGACAGTGCTGATCTATGAGGATACGACATATGCATTTACAATAACTTTCGGTTTCATATACACTTTTAAACAATTTATAGGTTCGGAGCTTATTTCTTCCTCTACCATTGACTCCATTTAGTCTTAAAATGTCATTGTGCCACTGAATAATATGTTCGATCATAATACAATTTCTAATATCTTCTAACAAGTTTCTATGTGAAAATGTAATATTGACATAACTATGTAGTCCACTGTTAACTAATTTTTCTTTAACAATAAATGTCCAGCTTTTACAGTTTCGACTTCCTTTACTTAAACACCAATTAAAATTTTTCTTATTAATCCTATAGTCATGATAGTTAAAACAACGACTCCAGTGATTACAAACTGCCTTCCATTGTTCAACAATAATAGGTTTCCATCCCATATCACCTTGCACAGCCGCATTAGGTGTATACTTTCCGGTACCCAAGAAAACCGGAGTTAATACATGAAAACGATTTAGTGCCCCAAATGGCTGCTCCATATATGATAATAGGTACTACATTTGAATAATATAATTTTGTGTAAACATCATAGGGAAACCCACCAACATTTTTATATTTAGCGATAAAAAGTCCGAGGGCACGTCCAGCACTCTGCGCAACCATTTTTGCAGTAGAATTAAGATCCAAATGTTCAGTTAACAATAAACCGAGATATACATATCTATTTGAATATTCTAGAACAATTTCACCACATTTAACTTCGTACAGACATTGGCCTAAAATGCCAAAATGCATTAACAAACATTTTATTAGTTGAACACCAGCCGTTTAATAAATTCAGCATTTCTTGAAGATCACTTTCATTTTCCAAAATTAAAACAATATCATCTGCATATAACAAGATGCAAACACGTTCACCATCAACACATACTCCTTGCCCAGATTTTTTTTAACATTATTGCCAAATAATTTATGTAAATGTTAAATAGTATCGTTGATAATGAACACCCTTGTCTTACACCGGTTGTGACATCAAACCATTCTGTATAATAACTATTCACACGTACACAACATGAAACATCCTGGTACAGGGATCTTATTGCAGAGAGTATCTTTGTAGACATACCTGCATTTGTAAGTTTTGACCAAAGAATACCTCTGTCAATTGAATCAAATGCCTTACTAAAGTCTATGAAGGCAGTATAAGTAGATTGCTTACTTTTCTTTCTTATATCTATAATATTTGTTAAGCTTGAGATATGATCTACAGTACTGCGTTTCTGACGAAAGCCATTTTGCTCTTCAACAATAAGATCCCTAGCATCAGTCCATTTTACAATGCGTTCACTAAGGATACTGGTATAATGCTTATACATGGTACATGCCAGTGATATTCCTCTGTATGAAAGAGGGTTTTTTTAATCAGTGGACGACGACTTTGGTATTGGGTTTATAATACTTTTTGACCTCAACGCCGGTACTTGACCAGTACTAAAGCATACATTGAATAAAGTATGTAAAACAAAAACTGAGGAGTCATTTTTTAGAACCTCTGAAGGTATATGATCAATACCAGATGCCTTTTTTAATTTTGTCTTGTCTTTAGCTTTTTCACCTCCAAAATACATATATCATTATCTAGTAAAGAATCAGTTACATTTTCATTACATTTAAAATCTGTATTATTAACAGTAGAATTTGCATTGTATAAACTACTAAAATCAGTCTTCCATTTATTCAAAACTGTCTAGAGGTCACCTGATATATCACCATTATCCAACACAACCTGTAATGGTATAGACTTTTTGTGTTCATTTGCAATTCCTATTTTACCAATAGATTTCCAAAATTCATTATCATTGGAATTCAAACTTGACAGTAAATCATTTTGATATTTATACCAAAATAATCTTTTACTTTTTTTGACTTCTTTATCAAACTGTTTTCTTACATTAACATAAATATGCTTGAGCTCAGTTTTAATAGATCTATTTTAACTTTTCAACCAACTATGCTCAGCAGTATGAACAGCCGTCCATAAAGTAGACAATATGGGGTTCCACCACGGTTTTGGTTTCTTATTTCTTAACCTGGATGGAAGTCCAGGATCTATTCTTTTATAAGCAATCTTATCATACATTTCTGAGCTTACAATCTTACACCTTTCATTATAAGGTAAATCTATGTCGGATTGCATTCTCATACTATGTTCTAGTTTAGCTATAAGAGCATTTATTTTTGTAATTGTATCATCTTCTGATAGAAAACTATCTGGTACAGTATCTAAGTTAAACTTATCAAAACCAGGTACAGATTCATTCACTGTATGAGTTTGCATTCCCACATTTACATTGATATTCCATAATAATACAGAATGATTTCTAGCTAAAACATTTCCAATACTCATACAATTTAAAACATCTGATACATGTTTAACGTTATAATCAGTAAAGTATGTAAGATTTTCGTGGCTGACCTAGCAATAATCTACAACAGAGCCTCTTTTTACAGATATAGAAGTAAAATCATTTTGTATAAAATCACGACCATTTAACATGCACATATTTTTGTCAACAAGAAATTGGATTAAATGATCACCATATGAATTACTAACAAAATCAACAACATTACGATGCTCAATAATATCAACACCAGCAATGAAGTCTTCATTGTTACCACAACGGCTATTTAAATCTCCGCAAATAAATACCATGCCATCGTTTTGATAAGTGTATATACTTTCCAACAGATTATCATAAAAACTAATAACATCACTGTATCGACTAGAATTTTCCGGAGGTAAGTAGCAAACACATGGTAATATACATGTCACGGTTCAGAACTGTTCACTATTTAGGGGAGAAGATGTGTAAGCGGCCGGATAGCTCAGTCGGTAGAGCCGCGGAACGGTATTCCGAAGGTCCCGGGTTCGAGTCCCGGTCAGGCTGCACATTTTTCTCACCCTGTAACAAATTGGCGCCCGACGGGGGACCGTGACTGATTATAGCTCGGAGTTCAATTAGCATTGCTCTGTAGCTTTGTGAAATTCGAGGACGAATTTCAATATTGTGGTGAAGTATGTCACGGTTCAGAACTGTTCACTATTTAGGCGAGAAGATGTGTAAGCGGCCGGATAGCTCAGTCGGTAGAGCCGCGGAACGGTATTCCGAAGGTCCCGGGTTCGAGTCCCGGTCAGTCTGCACATTTTTCTCACCCTGTGACATACAAGAATCTTCAAATTTATGTTGCATTTTCAACCATAGTATGTCATCTAATGTATCATATAAAGTTGAGATGTTAAAATCAAGTAAAAGACTATTCTTTACAAAAAATCCTTTCTAGCATTACGATGTATCTGCTTTCTATTATTGCCGTACAAGGTGTAATTTTCTAAATTCAAAACATCTTGACCCATCAAATGTGTTTCAGCAACACCAATTATATCTGTATTTAAAAAAAATATACATTTTGACCTTAATTTAAAATTATCAGACAACTGGTTACAATTAAACCCATCTGACATTCCAAAAACCTGCTAATATCTAACTACTATAGTTCGAGTTGCCTCTGTTATTTCTGTTTCTTCCATTGTTACTTCTTCTACGCCCTCTGTAGGTTGACTGTTTAGACCTGTCTGAAAAAGAATTAAGTCTGTCATTTTCATTTTGCTTTTTATGAGCATTGCTCCCGTTATTACGTTGATCATTATTATTACTGTTTTCATTTCTGTTATTTGCATAACGGTCACTATTGTCATTACTGTGTCTATATCTGTTTTCATTCCTCTTTTTCATATAAGAGTCATTATCCTCACTATTCTTCCTGTTCGGTCATGATCCGCGATTCCCGTAAGAATTGCGATTTTCTTTTTGACTATTTGAGTCCTGGGATCTCGACATCCGTTCATCATCCCTGTTGTTTTGATGTACAACACGATTTCCTTGTAGCGCTATATTACTACCTTCATTTCTAAGGGCGTTAACAATTACTTTAAAGTTCATATTTGCCTGTCGCTCTTCATATGACTCGTCCTTGTTGATAAATACAGTATCATATTATTTGGAATCCTTGAGCTTGGTTTTCACTGACAAAACTTTTCTTCTGTTATCCAGAGACTGGAATGAGGCAATTACTAGCCCACAATAATCTTCTCTGTTTGATGTTTTTCTTTCTGTTTTTAGTACAGACACGTCAGATACACCAAGACCATTCATGATCATCAAATCAACTTTTCTATTCAGGTTTTCACCTTCATGTTATGCCAAACCCCTAATCACAATATTCAACTTCCTATTAGAATTATTATTACCAGGTTCGGCAGCCTCTGAAATCTTTTGCACTTTTCCTTCTATATGAGCAATTTCCTAGCATATTTCATCTGTGAATGAATTATATTTGTCTATTTACATCTGCACTTATCTTTTTCGCCTCTGCGTTGATACTTTTATCAATCATGTTACCAATTTTGTGATAAATCTTTACCTCAAGTTGGTCTATTCTGTCATTCATATTGTTGTTATGTGAAGCAACTTCTTCAGAGAGTTTCTTAAATGAAGAAGAAAAGTCTTCTAGTAAAACAGAATTGTCTGCAGCATTTACAGAATCTACTGAATCAGGGCTACCTGTACTAGACTTCTTACCTTGTACAACACGTCTCGATTTAACACAAACATCACTATCATCTAATAGGTTACTTTCGCTCAAGTGTCTTTTCCTTGTGTAGCACTTACTTTCACTTGTACAGTTCACAAATAATGGGCTTTGAATCACTGAATCAACATAGTCTTTAGCATCTGTTAAATCGTTAATTGTTCCGTCTGCCATCGTAATATGTAATAAATGTACAGTGAATCCATAGCAAAACTGTATATCCACTAAATACCACCACTCTGAATGAACTACGACAACATAAACTAAAGTTCTGTACAGATAGTTTGCTCACGAAAACTAATGTCAAACTATACAAATATAATCAATTATCCACGTGACCCTAGGATATTTCTATAAATTTCGCTCGGAATATACCTGTAAAGTTAAATTAAAAAAAGGAGTGGGACAGTCTTTGTAATTTAGGTAGTTTTTATATTTTATCATAACATTTGTCAGTAACATTTATTGGTCAATCACCATTATAATAGTCAATCTTTTGAAATATATATTACTAACTAAAGTCAACTTAACAGAGAAAAAGGAGCGTATTATCACTTTAATCTATCTAATAAATAGGTAATTTCGTAAAGTTCTATCTTTCAAATACTGAATAACAATTTATTAACAGTCATGAAATTATCTTTTTCTAAGATTCTACAAACTTCGAAACCTACAAGTTCATGGAACAATAAGTTTAATGTTATTGTGATGTCACACAATAATTTGATTACATTGATTTTTTAAGAATTTTTTTTTGTAATTGCCACCATAAACATTAAAACAGTATCAGCAATCCGGATAGCAAGTATTCGGATACGGCACATGTACTAGTATATTGCTTTAGCCTTATCAAATCAATATTATTTGTCATTTGTCATACACATGTGACATGGTAAAACAACATTGTGAATTATATATGATACTTTGTAAACGACTTATATAAGTGTTCATCAAAAAGTAAAGACCTTACTTAAAAGGCCGTATATTTGACGTCTATATACACGTAATGTAACAAATGACTTTAATCATATTACACTTGTTGTATCATTGTTACACATTCTTAAATGAAACAGGCCCTTTTCACTAGACAGAAAGTGAAAGAAACGATTATAGATACTATATATAGACAACATCATGAAATAGCCAAATCAACAAGGACGGTGACTTTCAAAAATACCACGTTTAATTTATTTTTTAGAATTGCAATTTGTGTATAAAAAGACTGGTAAGTTTTGGTTTTGATAACATTTATCAATGCTTTTATTCCTTTGTTCAAATTATGTATTTTATTTGTAATAAAATTAATTGCTACAATGTTAAATTAAAGATAAATCTATTTTTATTCTAGTTAAATATTTCCATCGTCGGAACCCACGGTACACATTCCATATTTTACCGATACTGGTATACGGTAAATAGCTTTGCAATGCAATATTTATAGTCCTGGCAACAAAAAACAACAAAAAACAACAATAAACAATCATTTAAATAAAATTCATTGTAAGGACATAATTTTAAATTGTTTAAGTCATAAATATTCTTGCTGTATGCAAGCATTATGAAATCAAATTTGTATTTTGTCAGTGTTAAAAATAAATGAAGATAAACTTTTGTCCTGTTAAAATATCAATTGATCTCACTGATAACTTGTCAGTAATTTCCGTGCATGCATGTACAATGCTGCTTTTCATATATTTGTGATTTAAAGTTTTATTGTAGTTGATTGTACAAGGAAATTGCATTAACTGCACTACGGGTGTATATATTATTCAAAAGTCAATATTCCAGCCAGATTTGACACTATTTATGTCAGCATATTAGCAATTAACCGACGAGCACTAACCAGTTCTAACCAGTCTTTCAATGTACATACAGCGTTGAACAAATTTTGTACATTGTGTATATGAAAACTATTTTTGAAACGTCTTTATTCAAATGAGACCAGTGCTGTGAATTTTGATACGCTGATTGGTTAACGTAATTTTGTATTGTAGAGTTGGTTTTCAACAGTTGTCTCCCTTAGAACATTGTTTGCACTATTTTTATTTTTATTTTAAAATCTTAACGAATGATCATACCATTGTTGTCGCTTATTACAGGCAAACTTATGGTATTAAGAATTTACAAATTCGTGCCGGTATGCTATAAGAAATGAACAGAATGAAGTTGTAAAAGAACCGTATTAAAAGACAAATGAAAAATGTACAAATAATTATGATGACATATACGTTTTAATTCTTCCTTACCTCTCTATGTTTATATAAAACATTTCGATCCAATTATATGTTTATATAAAACATTTAACTCCAATTAAATTAGAATAACCAAGAGCAAAATTTATGGGACTATTAAATATACTTAAGTAGTGTAAAGACATGTTCTAAGTTTTAAAATACGAATTAAAAAAGACTCTCTTGGAATGATAGTAAATTATAATTAAACAAATTTAAATCATTTTATAAAATAGATGCTATTAAACAACTAAAAGGAGGGGCAAATGCGTCGTACCTTAGCTTTTTACTGTTATTTTAAACGTACATGTGTCCCACTTTTCGTAGTTTCACGTTGGAATAAATGGTAAAATAATCGTTGCTGGGGACAGTTTATTTGGAAATATAGACATAAATTTTCAATATTAGGGGGTCTCGATGGACGTTTCTTAAGCACTAGAAAGGTTTTAACTCAATCAGTCCGAAATGTAATCCGACAGAGGGGCTATACTCCACTTGAAAGGTATCGGTTATTCTGTAAGAATCGAAATATATTGGCGATGTTCGTAACGTCGACGAATTACTTCCTGCAACAACATACAGCTATACAATGACAACAAAATTGCTAAAAATGATTTAATTATGTATTAAAGTTTAGGACAAATGGTACAAGCCATGTACATGAGATGGTATTTCAATATAATCTGTTATTAATTAATCAAATCATCGTATTTTTACGTCGTTAATACGGCTTCCATTTACGGAGATTTTATGATTCAAATTGAAACAAGTTTCTATACCATCATGTGTAATGCAATGCCTCTAAACGCCGTTAAAACATTCATGAAATATTTATATAAAAGCTTAATGAGGCGTTACAAAAAGCAATCAAATTTCTTTGAAATACAAAACATGCCAATTTCTGACATAAATAACTGGCTAGAAAACATGTATAATTAAAGAGACAGAAGAAAACCGAATAAACTCAATGCGTTAACGCTTGTATAACTTGGTGGTTGTGTAAATGCTTCAATAATTAATATTATTGTTTTTCAGTTCATTATCATTTGCAGAGTTTGAAACAAATATTACTGAAAATTATTCGCAAATTAGACTAGTGTGAGGATAATTATTTCACAAATATAAAAGGATCGATAGAACGAAGTACTTCAATGCCAGAGAATTTTATGGTAACGTTGCCAAGATGCATTATTGGTAACCAATAGTTTCCAGGAAACTTTGTAACGGTTCAGCACGTGGAATAGAGAAGCGGCAAGTAGTGAAAGGCGACACTGTGTCGTTCTTAAATCTAATATTATACCTATATTGTTTGTCATAGGAAACTAAAAATGAGGCGGATTTTAACGTTCAGTTTTTGTGTCCTGATAGTCTCTCAAGGTAAGATAATCTTGTTAATTGAAACAGTAAAATCGTCACAAGAAATTACGCGTTTTATACCATAATTGAAAACGTATTTTGTTTTATTGAATTCGTTACTTCTTTCAGTAAGGATTAACTTAATTAAGGAGGTAGTTTTGTGAATGATTTATTTCAAAATGATTCTCTAGTATATCATTGTGAATAGCAATGTCGTAAATTTTGCAGTTATAACAGACATTTTGAATACAACATTTACCGTTAAATGGTATGAGCTTTATGTATTATTTGTGAGTTATATAAAAATTTATAAGAAGAATTATATAATAAGAATTAAGTTTTTTCTATAATCTAATGGTCAATTCTCATAGAATGTCTGGTAGTTTAACACACATTAAACAGAGTAAAACGTTCGGAACAAAATATTAGGTTGCTATTTTTAAAAGGTTTTTAAACCGTTTATCAATGCATTTGTGAAAGCGCCATTTGCATGTACCGACATATTTCTTTCATAAAGGCATTTTGAAGTTGTCCTATTTCAAAATTTTAACAAAAAGTGTTTGTGTAAACTGCAGATAACAGAGATATATATGTAGCTTTATAAACGTTAAAAAATATAATGTCATACATTTCTTGTCTGGAATTTGTGATTCGTATCTATGTTAGTAAACTCATTAGTTCATTTCAAGACGAGATAATAAGCTTTCTAATTAACATTTAAGTGATTAAGATAAAGAACGGAACAAATTGTTCACTGATTTTTCATTACAGAAAAAGATCTACATTACTTGTATTGATTATTGATCTGTATTGACTAACGATTTACAAATCACGATTTTGCACTAGAATAGTGTCAGTTATAGTTTCTTATTTAGCACACACATTTAGCAATTCTTATTGGTTCTTTTCGTCATTTTTATGTACATATAAAGTGATGAATTTCGTCAATTTTGTAACAACGGTATACAAATCCATTTCATGTACCAGAATTACAAACGAAACTAGAAAAATTATGTTATAAAACACATATTCCATGTCGATAAATAGTTGGCTACTTTTGAACAATATTCAAAATCGTGCTGTTTTAAATCAATAAATATCTTTTTCATTTTATTTTCACATTTCAGATGTTTTCACGTTTAACACTTGACAAAAAACTTATATTGGATGTCAAAGGTTTCCTATTTAACATAATGTGTTATTTAAAAAAAACTGCCCGCCATCTACTCGGTTTCAAGTCACTGTTATGGGTAGGAGGTTTAACAAAATATGTTTAACAAATGGAAATCCTGATTTTTATGTATCGTACATATATCGAGTTTGCAATGTTTACGTGGAATTAGCCTTAAATAGTGAAATAAAAAAAACAAATTCCCTAAAAACGCCAAAAGCGACAAATTTGAAAAATGTTTCAGGCACAGTTTTATTGAGCCTGTTCATGAACTATCCAAAAGACAAATTTTAAAAGCAGGCACCATATCCTAAGAGCAATTTACAGTATTCAAGTAGGAATACTGAAACCAAGCAAGTTGAAAATGGTCAAGTAGAAGAAAATGAAAATACCACAAACATCTGCACACAACAATAATGTCGTAAGGATCGAAAATATAACATCTTTGATTATATATATATGAACAGGACGACTTCTTACGGTCTTCACACAGTACAAATAATACTGATGTGGTAATAAAATAATGAAAGACAGAATCCCTAAAAAACGCACAGTTTTGCCATTTCGGTTTGATTGAGCCTGTTTTAATGGCAGTACTGTGAAAAGTGCAAGTTACCGTCCAAGCCCTTAGCACTGGCTTAAGCAGAATACAACATTAAAACATGAAGAAATTAAAACATAGTGAAATTTAAATTTACAATACATCCGTAGATGTGTCCATACGACGGTCATCATGGAACCTTCAATGTGACTCTTTCTTGCCGTTCCATGAAAAGCGGCGTATGGACTCCAAATAAAAGAAAGCGTTGCCCTTAACTTGACTGGAGACTGGTATTTATTGAAAAAAGATCTTTAATCTTGAATGGTTACTATCATTCAGATAGCATTTGACGTAAACATTAGTAACTTCATTTTTAAAATGTATGTCAGGGTGAGTCAGACTCATCATCTCTTATCTTACGATAAATAAACGTAGTTGTGTGACGTGTAATTGTTTGAAGATGTACGAGTAGTATATGCATTTATGCTCAAAGTTTAATTCAGAGATGGACATACTTTTTTGTCGAGGACTTGAACGTTCAATTCAGAGTATACCTACCCTGAGATTAGCTTTCGCGTAACTATAAAGCGAGACCTAATTATAATGGTCATAATATGTGTAATTCTTACCACTTTTTGTGTGAGCTCTACATCTCGTTATTAATACATTTGTCATGTGATTTGCCACAAATTTTCTTTATGATGATTTAGGATGGTCAGATTTTCGATACTGATATGTTTTTAAACAATAATTAGAAGAAAACGTTTCAGATATTTATTGAAAGTTATATTGTAATAGTGAAACTTATGTTCTCTTTAGTATGCTCAAAACGAATGCACACCTGGGTTCAAAACCACCGATCTATAATAATATTACCACATTTCATTTCTTCTAACTTTGTCAAAGTTATTCTGATAGATAAGTGGAGTTATTTTAAGGATCGTTTGTTCTTGGATTGAAAATTGAAAAAAGTTGCAGACTCGGTTTGATTTAGCCTGTTCAATGACGGAAGTGGAACTGGCTTTAGCAGAAGTCACCATTTCAATATGAAATGCTATTGTAATCATACGCAGATTACGGGTGTAAATAACTTTTATTTACATGATACTTGACTGGCCTGTGTCGCATAGCTGTGAAATAAGTTCACTCACTATTGTGACCAAAACTAAATATAAATTGAAACATATTGATCGTATATCCAGTTGATATACACTTGATAACTGTAATTAATTATATCGCGTTAAATGTGTAACCATCATTCTATACCACTTTAAATGCCCCTAATTTCCATGTTATTTAATTACATACGAATAATCTCGAAAACTAGCTTATTAAGTTCCTAGACAGAAAAATCCAATAAAGCTTATTTACTAATGAAATAACATAACATGATATGCTGTGTAAAACAACACTTTTTATCTTATTGCTTATTAATATTGTGGTTTTTTTTTGTATTGTACAAGATGCCGTCGATTATTTGATAAAATCTAATTTCATAAACGTAACTATCTTTCTGCGTATATGTATTTTGTTCAAAAAGTTAAAGAAACAAAATCATGTGACATATTCATTGGGACAAGGTACCTCTGACAATTGACTCGCTATATTTTAGAAAGTATATAAAATTTCATAAACTGCTGATTTCTATTTCACAGAAAAACATATACATGTATAACTTTTTAATCTATTAATGTATTAAAATTTTTATTTAATCGACTTTGGTAAATCAAAATTTTACATCTCCTGACATTTTACATACAATTATATTATTACGCGTTTATTCCTTATCTTCAACGTGTTATTTAGGATTATTTTTATGATTTTATCGCCTTATTTATTTTGACTTATTGAGAAAAAAATATTAATTGAATAATCTGTGTGGTATCTGTCTCGCATCGGCATTAAAGAAACTAAGCCACTGGTTTATAAGTAAATTATATGCTAAATTGTTTTCTATTACAGTTTATTGAGTACTTGTTACGGCCCTTCTGTTGTTATTCTATCACATTTTGTTTAGAATTTTGAGGAAAGAACCCAACAAAATCAACAACAAACACTATATTAATTAAATAATATCACATAAACAGTTTTATTACTTCAAAATATCAATAGTTGTTGTGCTGTAATTGTGAACATTTATTCCTAAAGGTATTAAACGACCATGAAAAGCTTTTATCTTGCTTTTATCTACTTTAATCTATCACTGAATAAACGTATTAGGCATCAATTTGAAAGCATTTCCTCCCCGGGATCCAAGTGAGTGTGACACAACAATGATAATAAGTCTTTTCCTAATGATTTTATGCTTTTAGCTCCTTTTTAGAAACATACTCATCCCTTCAGTGACCTTGATTGAAATCCAACACTGATGTTGTTGAAAGGGAAAGTTCTTATTCGTATGAATTTGCATAACGTGTAGGTTGCAATATATATTTGCAAAAATAACATAAATTCAAATATTCAGTAGGTTTGACTTTATTTGTATATATATTTATTTTCTATAGATCTTTAAGATATATTGCAATGCATTATCTTATCTATTTATAATCCGACAGCCAGACAATTAAATTAGTTTAATTTTGAACTAAAGAGTTTAAGGTTGCAGTAGTTGTTCAGTCGTCTGATGTATGAAGTATATAGTTATTGTTTGAAACATATAAAAATTTTGTTGGTATATTATACACTATTCTACAAGGAAAATAATACATCCAATATCATAAATGTCCTTTGTTCCATAATATATCATAATAACTTTATACATTAGTAATATGTCGTTAAAAAGCATTTTAGATTTATTTTTAAATAGTAATACTTCGGGTTTAGATATTATAATTTTTGTATTCCAGATTACCTTTAATAAATTAAACTATGATCTCATGTTGTAGGCAGACACTGGTCTCCAGACTTAATGTTATATAATTTTCACTTCACGTAGATGTTTTACTTTACCTTGTTTTTCAAAAGGCATTAAGTTCATTATCGCAAGACACTGAAATGCTCTTTAAAGATCATTTCAATACTTTTGTCGTAAGAAGCTTTTATCCATGGCGGTACATGCAAAAATGACATACCCACTAAACTATTTTTAACAACCTAAAGTTCTATTTTTAAATGCTGGCATATTCGGAAAAAAAGAATGGTAGAAAGTAGTCAGATGTAAATCAAGGGGCAGGACGTGAAGTGGTTGCACACTTGGTTCAAGCGAGCGAATTAGTTGCAAACTTGACAAAATGGCGAACACGGCGTGATTTTTTGAAACGGGTGAACGAATTTTAGCCAGGCAAGTGGGTTTCTTTGTAATTTTGAAGGTCATTAGTATGTCTATTCCATAATGCAATATATATGTCACACTCGGTTAAAGGTTTCAGCATCCTACATTCTGTTTTGACGAAGTTATTGAAGATATAAACTGATCATGTAGATATTTTGAAATTTGACATGTGACTGTTCTGTTCGGTTTTTCTCCTAATTTATTCGAATTTGTAAGTTTTGAACTGCATTTAACAATAACAAAATATGTTTCTGTCAATGCTGTACAAATGGTTTAGTTCGCAAGTCCGAAAATAACGTTCAATACACAAAATTATCTTGTTCAAGCACATTTTGGTTGCAGACTTATATTTCAAGCATTTTTGTTTGCAAACTTTTGTGTCAATAATGTGGCATGCATATTTTTAGCGAGGAATAACTAATCATTTTTTTTTAAATAATAAGCAATATTAAGGCAAGTATACCCGTTCATCTAATAAGAAATATATATACAAATTGTGCATGCGTGCAGATATATCCTAACACAGGGTCTTTCAAATAGATATATAACACAATATGCTAAATTGAAGTTCAGTTGTGTTTATCTTCATCATTTTTTCTCCTCGATATTTTCTTTTTTACAAAGTCTTATGACTTTTTATATATTGGCATGACTAACTGTAAAGGAAAAGAAAAAAATAGCAACAAATATCTTTCATTATTGTTTGTTTTTGAGATTTGAAATAAATTTGATAATATAGTAGATAAAAACTATATTAACATTGACACAAGGGCATTATTTACATGTTTCTTTAAATTGTTCCTTATTATTGACCAATCAAAACATCTTCCAAATTCCCTAACTCGAACAATGACTTTAAGTAGTTTTGTCACGTACCAGTCAATGTAAATAACCAACCGTATATCATTTATATTATGATCTAATAATCAAAATCATCTTTAGAATACCAATTGACATATGATATACATCAAATCCGAAATATTGTTAACAAGCATGTCATTTTAACTTTTGGTTTGTAAAAATATTTGAAGTACATTTATACACGCTGTGTCTAAAGCAACTGCTGATTTTTACATACGAAACAAACAAATTAACATTTCTTGTGGTTTTGATAAACTTTGGAAATTTTGCCGAGTAACATCGTGTGTGTGCATATGTCCTTATGTTTATGATGAAAATAATTCACTTACATACAACAGTACTTTCACATACGTTTGTTTTGTATGTAGTTTTCATTTGCATTTTACATAAGATGACATATTTTATAATTGAAGTATCAATGAATATTTTTCTATATGCTATTATTTTGTTTGCAGGCTTTTACTGATGATTATAGTATTAAACTGAAAACCATGTAATTTGAAACATAAAGTGCATACTTGTTGTAAAAGAAGAAAGTATAAATAACATTTATAACAAAAACAAGTAACAGAACATAAATGTCAATAATTGCCATTGAAAATATATAACCTTCTACAGTTTTACTATGGATTTCAATAGAATAAGAATAAGTTTGCAACCAAAAATGCTTGAAGTATAAGTCTGCAACCAAAATGTGCTTGAACAAGATATTTTTGTGTATTGAACGTTATCTTCGGACTTGCGAATTAAACCACTTGTACAGCATTGACAGAAACATATTTTGTTATTGTTAAATGCAGTTCAAAACTTACAAATTCGAATAAATTAGGAGAAAAACCGAACAGAACAGTCACATGTCAAATTTCAAAATATCTACATGATCAGTTTATATCTTCAATTACTTCGTCAAAACAGAATGTAGGATGCTGAAACCTTTAACCGAGTGTGGCATATATAGTGCATTATGGAATAGACATACTAATGAACTTCAAAATAACAAAGAAACCCACTTGCCTGGCAAAAAATCGTTCACCCGTTTCAAAAAATTACGCCGTGTTCGCCATTTTGTCAAGTTTGCAACCAATTCGCTCGCTTGAACCAAGTGTGCAACCACTTCACGTCCTGCCCCTTGTAAATAATTGATATTAAATTATTCTCAAAAATGACCTCCTTATTGTCGAAATAAATATTGTATTGCATGTGATTTAGTGCAATGGAACCCTGAATAAGAGATGAATATAATTATTACGCTTTTCAGCTTTTTGGCTTCAAAGTTCAAGCAGAATTACATTAATCATCTTCATAATCATACTGTTGATAAGGAATAAATTTTTAAGAAGAGAATGTTTGGTTGTTTGTTTCACAAATATGAGATGTATTGTTGCAATGAGCTCTTAGTTTTCCGTTGATGTTACCGTTTCTATCAAAATGATGAGGGGAAAATGTCATAAATATGTTCTGTGAATTTTATAGTACCTGACGTTTGATTAAAAAACAATTACGCGCAGTCATGATTAAAACACACCGATCAATTATGACTGCAGCGGATATAATGAAAAACATTAGATAACATAAAGATTTTCAATTTTTTAACTTCGCTAATGGCTATATTATTCCTGAAAACGTTGAAAACTTGTTCAAATGTTGATATTTCATGACAGATTTTGAGAGATTCAAACAAATTGATTCGGAAATTTGAAAATAATGCCTGGAAACAAGTTTTTGAAAAAAAACAAAACAAAAAACACACACACACACACACTAAAATAAGTGAGTGTCGATGTTTTTACGTTGATCAGCGAAAATCTAAGCATAAAACACAACACTAGCAGTTATTATATGTTTTGCAAAGGATTTATCGCTTGTTTTATTGGGTAGGTCGACGGGAAAATACATCCATTTTATTGTTTTTACTTCATACACGTTGACTACTCATTAGTAGTATTTCTATGGTGTTGATAAACAAACATTTGGGTCACGTCAGCAACGTTTGTTTTTAAATCTAAATCGGTAAAGGGGAATTCTAAAGGTCAGTCAAAGAAATCTCTTGTTAGTGAAGTACAGATATGCTCTATATGCATATTAGAATAGTAAAGGGCAACATACAAAAATGAAAACACCGGATCAGATGCATTTCTAATTGCTCGAATTATGAATGATGATGGACATAAATTTACTTAGTTTCGGGGTTACATATTTAATATATATTATTGTGCTAGCGGTGTTATATAAATAACAGAAATGCTTTTAATTCGTATGTACTATCAACTTAATGAAATTTAGTTTATTGTAATGTAAAACAGTGACAACGCAAGCACAAAATTAAATAGTAGCCGAATTTCTATCAATGTTCGATGCGAGTGTGAAAAATTACATCTGAACGTTATGAATATCTAATTTGGAATGAAAGGTTTACTAACTTGCAACTATTGGTTATGTAACAGTACTTGAAATAAGCACCATGTTACCATGTGCTTACATTCTTAATTCATTATTCATGGATGAATGTATCCCTACGGCAGATGGAATTATAGTTTAATCAATCATTCCATAATGTACTACTTGAAAAAGGCGTGTGGTGAAATAACCTAAAATAGACTTAATTAAAATATCTGTAAATTTTCCATTTACTTCGACGGCTAAGATTTTCGGGAAATAAATAACTTCAATGTGTAAAAGTTTGTTGTAATCCAAATCTTTGTTTTAAAATAAAGAAAAAAACAGAATACCTAAAGATAGCCCAACACGGCAAAATTGACAATGTTGCAGGCTCAGTTTGATTGAGCCTGTTCATTGACTGTACTGGAAAGTGCAAGTTACCGTCCACGCCCCTTTTATCGCTTTTATAAGCAGAATTCAACATTTTAACATGGAAAATGGTGAAATTTTGAATTTAGAACATCCGCAGATGTGTTCATACGGCGGTTATCATGGAACCTTCAATGTGACACAGTATTGTCATTCCATGAAAAGCGGCGTATGGTCCCCAAGTAAAAGAATGCATGTGCCCTTTATGAGAAAACAATGGGCGGAACGAAATAAAATGGAATTTTGAAAGGGGGTCTGAGGTTATGAAGCCGGAATATCATAGATAAGACGTCAAAAGACAAATTTAAAAAGCAAGCAACATATCCTAAGGGTGATTATACAGTATTCGAGTAGAAATACTGGAACCACCCAAGATAAAAAAATGCCAAATAGAAGAAACTAAAATTACCACATAAAATGTATACACAACAACAATGTCGTGCCGATCTTCAAGGATCGAAATATAACATCTTGGAGACTTTTTACAGCCGCCACACGGCACAAAAAACACTGATATGACAATAAAATAGAGAAAAGCCACTAGGCCACTAATCAAACCAACGGTTTCCTATTAGAAACAATAATTGATATATTGTCAACATAATTTCATCATCGTGTTTTTTAGTTTAGGAATTGATAAGTAGATATTTAACAAATATTATCAGTTAAATGATACCGGTGCAAATATGATAATTCATATTCATTCATATTGACCATATTAGCTTAAATACAGACAACATACTTACAAGATTCTGTTTTTAGATAGAGTAAATATAAGTTATGAAAATGGTAACATATAGTTGCACATACCGATAATTAACTTGCAACTATTTAATCTAACATGTATAAGCAGAAAATGTTGAATATTAGTTCCATTACTTCATTTATTATGCATGATCCAATTTCTACAATAAAACATCATATTACTGCGTAATATTCGTCGAAGTTAATATGAATAATATGATATTGTTATGTAACTATAGAAGCAATCACAAATTATAAAGTAGGTCGCATTGTATAGCAATTTTAAAGAGAAGATGTGAAAAGCTTGATTTCGTTTTTTATAATTGAGGAAGTTAGATTTAGTCAGAACACGATTGCATGTTTTGCATGCTTGCAATAAATCAGCATTCTTGCATAACAAGTTAATCATATTTCATATTACTTTTGGCTTTGGTGTTTTTTCTTGCATAAATAATCTGTTAATGTTAAACATCAAAAGAAAACAACACTGTATAGGAAATTTTAGTATTAAATTGCACATAGTTTCAGATTGATTTCTGTGATGACGGAAGTCATATTAGAAAATAGCGTACAAGAATGTCAGAACACATGTTCTACATGCGTATGACCTTGAAAATACTAGTGATCAATTATAGATGCCTTGAAAAATGTAAAAATACATATATGGAAGTAGTGACCAGTATTAAAGTCACATTTGTAATAGTATATGTAAATCAAATTTGTATATTTTTACAAATATTGTAAAGGTGATGAACTTGTTTATTGTGGTTAACCACATACTTCTTTTCTGTTTTTTTTGTTATGTCACTTTATTCTTCCGCTTTCATGAAATAATGTTATTATCTTTGAATCTGTAATGACCAAAATTCCAGAGAAAATATTTCAAGAAAAAAAAAACGGCAACGAAAAAATCAGATATTATACCCACAGCAATTGTTGTTTGACATTTAAAAGCAAATAGAACATAATATGTCCTAGGGGGTTAATCTGGCTTGTTTTTGTAAAATGTATTAATCAGATTTAACAGAAAAACGATATTCATATTTTCCTCAATTAGCCAAAAGTCACAAAAGAAATACTTTTTGATTTCTTCGCACTACAAATGTTTGCTGTC
Source organism: Ruditapes philippinarum (assembly GCF_026571515.1). Classification (NCBI taxonomy): domain Eukaryota; kingdom Metazoa; phylum Mollusca; class Bivalvia; order Venerida; family Veneridae; genus Ruditapes; species Ruditapes philippinarum. The sequence continues at coordinate 526,039 of NW_026861563.1, forward strand.
GATAGATCAGGTTAATATCAATTTTTAAATATTCCTTATCTAAACTCTACTTCAGCCAGTACACAGGGTGACGACGGTAACATGTATTCATGATCATGCCCAATGTGATTAAAAGCTACGTATTAGGATCTGAATCAACCCATAGGTAGTGACCTTTTCGTTGTTTTTCAACAACCAATCATTGGCGAGCTTTCATTATTTTGAAAGCGATGCGGTTTCTAATTTTAACCCTAGGAAAGCCAATACTGAGTAGGTATTTTTTTACGATTTCGAGAACAAATATTATGTTGTCCATATAGCCGACAGGTAAACTGAGAAAACAGTCTTGCCAATTAAAAATTGACTATAATTTCAAGTTAATTTGCTTAAAATCACATCAAACATTTTTTTTCTGACAAAAATCAGCACACGGATAACGGTATTTTGATACATCCTGTAAAAACCGGTTTGATTGCATGGCTAAAAATAGCTTTCTCGGGAAATCCGAATTACAAAGGAGGCGGTCATCAGATGTACAGGGAAGATATATGTAGATCTGAATTTAGTCAGATTGTGATCATGCCGTAACATTTTCAATTTCATATTACATGTATTATTTTATTTACAGCTATTAAATGGTGGCTCATTATGAAAGAAAAATGAAACTTATTCTTGAACAAATATAAGTATTGCACGACCGTGCATATATTTTGACGTGACGTCATTTGCGCTATAATAGCCTTAAGACGCGCAAAATGTTAGCGTTATACTGTAGGCGCATCAATTAAAAATGGTTCTTTTACACTTCAAACGGTCTTTATTTTTGGTTTATGATAAATAGAATATTGAATTCGTGTAAGTTCATTACTGAATTTATTGAACTGGTTGAACAAAATAATATTATGCTCGCCAGAGGCTGGCATATTATAATTTTATTCAACTCGTTCAATAAATTCAGTATTAAACTTACACTCAATGTATGGTTTTATCCGGTACTTTCGTTTGAAAGTAATCTTTATATGATCGTTAGTTAGTAATTCCTTTGATGTTTATTTATTTAATAGTGATATGTGTGCTACAAAATATAATGTTTTAAGTTGGACATTTTAAAACGTAGTAACTATTGGGTAGTTTAATGCGATATTTTAAAAACAATTGATTCCCCAGTATTTATTGAAATCATATTGTTATCTTAACAAAGACAACCAAGTTTCTCATTGAAAATGTCCTTTTCACCTTTAGTAAAATAAGGACGGGCATTGCGAAATAAGAAACTTCAATACTTCAATAACGATTTTTATCAGTAGGAATGTAACAGCTGGATTAATGTATTAAGGAGTTTTATTGTTGTATTTTCAAATTATGCCTATTCATTTAGTACAATTAACTGAAAATGGCTATTGTTATTGAAACGGAAAATGTAATAAAAACAACCTATAACACTGTTAGATGTATCCATTAAGAATTGCTTGATGTAAACATTATAAACATACTTTCAAAACTCTTTTAAAGAGTAAAATATTCCGGAGAGAAAAAAAAATTAGACAAGCATTTGTCAATAAAATAAATGATTTTATCATTAATTACCTTCATGATTTGTTTTAATGCTTAAACTTAAAATTATTGGAAATAAAAAATATCTACAACAGTGTTTCATACTTGTTTTCATTCGAACACTGTACTGTTTAAATTTAAAAAAAAATATTTTTTTTTCACAACATGATATTAAATTAAAATATTTTTGACATTTTTTTAGAAAAAAACACATGACTTTTTTTTTTTTAGAAAATCACATGTTTTTTTTTTAGAAAAGCACATGGTAGCACTTCAAGTATAATAACTCATTGACAATTTTGCGCCACTAAGCAAAGTTACATGACATTTATTCAGTTGTTTTTTATGTTAGAAACATCTAAGATTCGCAACGAGCACGTTCCCTCTCCCAGGAGGTGAATGAAATACACTATCCTTCTTGTATTACAAGAGATTCCTTGCTGAGGTTTCACGTGATCTGTTTAATGCTGCTTCAAATAGTGATAAGCTTGTGTTTGTTTAAGTATTTTAATATTGTTATGTTTAATGTAAGAATAATTTAAATAGTAAGGTTATTTTATAAAATTACATGCATGTTGTAAAATATTATAACAGGACAGTTTTGATTCAACATTGCCTTATAATAATTTCGAATGTCATGTGACAGTTGACTAGTACTCAGACATTTTGCCCAAGCTACCATTTTTTACATTAAATGTATAGAAAACATTTGATGAAGTAACTAGTGGACGAAATGTTGTAACGAAACTAGACGAAGACGATTATTATGGCACTGATAAAATACTGCATACTTCAATTGCTTTGCTATTCTGATCCCCGACAGAGCTAAATTATTTAAACGCGCTGTTGAATTCTGTTACTGTTTTATGCGACTATTGATTTGTTTTGTTTTTTGAATACAGATTCTTTTTAGGAAAGCGAGATGAGATCTAAGTTAAATACATGGTTATTGTTTAAAGCCGGAATATACATGTATATCTATTAGATAATGTACACAATAAAGACATATAAGTATTATATGAGTGAATGAATTGAAGTATTAATGAATTACAAAAGAATTCGTTTGTCATATTATGAACCAATTACCGTAAAAATTGCGTTTCTGTTAAATATTTAACGTCAATTCACTTCTCAAGACTCCCTTGAAGACAGTATTATATATGTTTCTGTCGCTATTAATATAAACAAGATTTTATAACAATACCACATTTGAAACCATACATTATACTTTTGAATAAGTTCAACATAAGCTTAGTTCTGTCGGCATTTCTTTCCCGGGCATATACTTAATTTCTCAATTCATTAATTCAGGAGAGAAAGAGCTTAGGTCAGAGATAATTATAGTTTAATCTATCTCTACATATTAAATACGTTAAAAGGCACACAGTAAAACGATTAATTCGTATTAACTAAAGAACGTTAGCAGCAAAATGTAAGAATGGGAAAAAACAGAAACCCTGAAGAAAGCCAAACACGGCAAAGTTGAAATGTTGCAAGCTTGGTTTGGTTGAGCCTGTTGATGGACGGTACTGGAAAGTGCAAGTTACCGTTTACGCCTCTAGCACCGGCTTAAGCAGAATTCAATATTTAAACACGGAAATGGTGAAATTTTGAACTTAGAAACATCCGCATATGTACTGAAACTATTTTCCAGCATGGAAAGTTCGTGATTGTTAAGTGAAGAAAGGTCCACAAATTATTTCATGCGTGTATATTTATACTCAAATGATAAGTAGAAATTTCGAACATCTTCAAGATAAAAGTAAAAACTGGTATATTGGGAACGCATTTTGTAATCAACTTGGATTTTTAAACGACATTTAAATAATAACCATTTGAATTTGAAAGTTCTCAATAAAACCATATTGATTTAGTAAAACGCCACCTACATAATTGATTACTAACAGGCTTGTTTTAGTGGTATGGTTTCTGCAGAAGTCGATTGTTAATAAATAAATCATACTGTTATACTTTCTGTTCATAACATTAAATGTCAAGATCAATGATTAAAGTGCGTGCATAGTTAATCAAGCGTGCTAGTCTGCTTATACAAATTATTGAAGGTTGATTGTTTAATAATAACATGACATATTTTACATAAAATTCATGATAATCTAAAAAACTTCAATAGTACAATTTTTAAGCAGGAATTTATGCATTTTATTATCATAATGTTTTTTGTTATAACCAAATTGATTTTTAGTATATAAAATTCATATTTTGTGAAACAGTGGTATATACATAGTGTATTTTTTAAGAACCAACTCCCATTTTCAAAGCTAATTTTTATTAATATTACTTAGTTCAATCTTTGATGAAAAGATTACAATTAAAACTAACACACTTGTCTAGTTATAGAAGTGTAAGTGATTTGCCAGTTTAGGACGCCATTTATTCTTTGAATAGGTTCTGTTTTTATTCTTTTGACAAGAATGGCAAAAAAGACAGTAAACACGCAACTATATCTGTGAAATACTGGTATATTTTATTCAAAGGTTTGGCTAAAAATTACAAGAAAAAAGTAGCTGAAACTTCATTGTTTGCAAATTAATTTTCACTACAAATGTAATTTAATTCACACAAATTATGTCTAATAAACACAACCATTAAAAAAGTTCGAATTTTGTCTGATGACTAGTTACATATATAAACATGGATACTAATTTTTGTTTGATGATTTTCTCTATTCAGCACTATAATGAATAATGTGTTTCTTTAGGTTGTTTTTCTTTCAAAAACAGTTGAAACTTACTATTAAGTTTTGAAAAGGGTTGTTTAGCGACGGTTTATTTAAATATGGGGAACAATTATGAAACGAAGTAAAATAAGATAGTGACCGAGAAAAAATACTTATGAAATTGATCATATTTGAAAATCAAAGTTAAATGATGAAAAAGCAGAAGGAAAATTTCGAATCAGTCTATCAATTAAGAAAACATTTATTAATAATATGAACATGTACTTTAATTAAAGTTAACGTCAAATGCAGACATTACTGATATATATTGTATTCAGTTATTCGTTTCTTTTTATCAAATGGATATTTCTAATATATGACGAAACAAAAAAATACTTAGAATGTTAAGTTCGTTGCCATTTGAAAGGGCTTTTCTGTCAGCATTGACGCAAATATTTACAACAACGTAAAGTAACTTTATTTAATTAAAACGTGAGAAGTGTGTAACGCATTGATTAGAAAATCCTTAATCTATTCTGATTAATTTCGTGTAAGCTTAAACGCATGACAACTTATATGATGATTACAAAATGATGTGTACCTACACATATTGTTTGGCATGACATTATAGTTGTAGGTTGAAATACTGGTAAAGTTCATTCTTTTTTGTGCACAACATCAAGCCAAACCTTTACCAACAAACGACAAGATGCCACCATGACACTAACATTGTAATACAGCAAGCCATAGCAATAAGAAAAATGATAGCTTTTTAGTTTATTCCAATAAAAAGAAGCCCTTTCAATAATGTTTTATGGTGAAAGAAAATAGGCCATAACAAAGAAATAGTTGACATTTATGTTACCTCTTTATCAGAACTGTTTAATTTGTAAGCCTGAAATTAATTAACCAGGACATACATCAGCTTTTCAGGATATCGCACCTTAAGAGAGCAAATACTCCCTTTTTTGAACGAGTAATGTTTTATTTTATTTATGAAGAATGTGAGTCTGGCTTTCTTTAGGGATTCTGTTTTTCTCTATTTCTAAAAATATGCACCATTTCGCTACACATATATTTGAAGAAAATATGCTAATATACAAATCCTATAAATAAAATTCTTAATATAATTTTCCCATAAAAAAACAACAAAAATTGGCCCTTCCGACTTTAAGCATTGAAAAATAAGGCCATTGCACACAAACCTATCACAAACAAAACAATGCGAACATTTATCATCAAACCTAAAGTGTTTCTGTTTGAATATCTTAAAAATAAACTGCTTTTATGGATATGTACTACAGAAACAATTTATTTTGTGTTTTAGAATCAAGTCGGATTTTTGAAAAATGTGTTTTTATCGTTAAATATAAAGAATAAATCTTGGTGCTCCAGGAACGATAATATTTCACCCATTTACTGCTGACTGTAATATATATCTGTCGAATGGTTTTATTTTGTAAAGACTTTCTTATGATAAGGCTGTCTATGTTTCTCTGTCAATATACCTACCTATTCCGACATGATTGTGAAAGTCTGTGCCTGAAAATGAATATGAATAAGTAATTTGATGATTGGTAAATAAAGTTCCTTCCATAAATGTTTGTAAAGCAAAAGGAAAATATCACTGTTTTGCAAATATATGCACACGCTTCAAACATATGACAATTTTTAAACATATAACAATTTTTTATACAAAAGATAGGAAGTTTTGGCATGGCATTGTTTTCTTTAATGAATGATTTATCATACTTCTTATTCTATATCGGCGAGATTTAAATTACATAAACACAATGCACGAATATCGCGTTCTGAGATTATGCGTTATTGTAGAAGATCAGGTTTTAGAATATAATCTTTACAAAAATAACATTATTTATTATATACTTTCACTCATTTGTCTATATTTAATTCATGTATCTATCACCTTACAAATACGATAAGAAGAAAACTCCGTATCATTTACGAGTGTGATTAGGAATGACTTGATGGCGTAATGTTTAAATTCGAGGAAATATATATTAAAAGTGTTTTCGTTTCATCGCATATCCAGGCGGGTGTAGTACAAACGTTAACTATATCCATTTTAAAACAACATCACTTGTGTTGGTTTGAATGATTTAACGCTTGGACAGTTGACATTATGCATTTGGCGTCAAACAAACCTCAAGAGATATATTTCTATGTATTTTATAAGGGAAACCCAAAATCAATGCATGCTATTAAAGTGATGACAATAAAAAAAACCTACAAACCAGTCATATCGCAGATACTCTGACAAAATTTTTGCACAATGACAATAAAACCCATATTATCGCGAGAATCCATCAGTCAATTAATATATCGTATTTGATTGAAAACTAGTAATTCAAAATGAATTAGACCAAAGACGATAATAAATAGGTTGTTACAATAATATATCAAGTGCATAAAATAATCTTAATTGTTGAAAAGAATCCATTTCACAAAAGTTAAAAACAATTTATTATTTAAAAGATATCGACTCTCCATTTCTAGATTGAATTTGTTTTGGAATGAAATATGGAAGCATGCTTAATGAATTAGTTTTTGATTAAACAAAGACGATATAAAATGATTTATAAAGAAACATGTACGTGGTGCTTTCTTTATTAACTAATTGATAAATAATGCTATATAAGACATTTTAATAAGATTCAGTTACATTACTATCAACAGCGAGGAACATTTCATAGGGACATAAGGATAAATTACGTTTCTTGACTACATATCATTTTTCTCCTCTAGCAAATATTTTATTCATAAATGTCAGCACCATAATTTGTTTTGCAATATTTCAAAGGAAAGTTGGCTTTTATAACCATCTTTAAAAATAAAGAAAATGGTAAGGAGAGAAGCATCTCATCATAATTGCTAAATTGTAAAATTGTAGCTCAAAATTATCTTACACAAAGGATATTTTTGTCATTTATTTTCCTAAAAGAAAATGAAACATTTGCTCCTGGTAATGTGAAACATTAATGTCACCCAAAAGAACTACATGAAAAATAAAATTATTCATTTATCATTACCAATTTTCAAAATTTCTTAATTTAAAAAAAAACCAAAACATTTTTGAAAATAAATGAAAATGATAAAAGTTGATAGTGTTACTCTATAAAACATAAATTACATATAAAATAAATATAAGCCTTTTAGTTTGTTTATAACCTGAAAAGAGATGCTAAAGGCCCCAGGCTAACATGCCAGTCTTTAAATTATCAAAATTACTTTTCTCCTTTGAATTGGCCAAAACATACTTACTTGATGATTTCTATTTGCCATAAAAAGGTCATATTGTGGTCCTCAAGAAAATAGTTAAAATTGTTTTACATCAAACATATAACATATATCAAAATATATACATCGTCACAGAATACCCCTACCCTTAAAATTTTATCAACAAAAATTATATATAATGTCGTAGGATAATCATGCACACTTAAATTAAAATATGGCTGTATATATTTCATTCAGTATATTATCGAATGTAAGTCGTGCTGGTTTGGTAATTTAGAAATTTACCAGTGTTAAACATCTCAACAGAATAATTATTAAAAAGGAATTTAACGTAACAAAGCTAAAATGTTTGCATAATATCTCGAGTTTTCTAAAACAAGACGAAATTAAACTCAAAATAATTGCTTTTTGTTGTTGAAAACAATGACTCTACCTGCCACAAAATTAGCCTTTTCAAGTAAAATTAATGAAAATCCATGAATGTTCTAACAACTAGAAATAAAATGAAAAATATTGTATTTGCCAATATTCTACTTTTCAAATTATATAATTGTAAAGAATGCATTGTAGTGAAAATATCAATTTATAAATCAACAGCTGAATATAAATTGAACATTGTCGTTTTGAATAGCAAAAGCAGGAATGTAATAAAAGCAAAATGTCTCATTTCAAAATCTGTCTTTATTTTGTTATGAGATCGAATGCTTGCAATAATAAAATCGAACAAGCGATGCAGTTATTGTATTTTGCAATTGTAATGTTGATTCCACAACAAAATGTTATTGTTGTGCAGTCAGCAGTTAAAAGAGGGTTTAGGTTTCCATTATGTGAATAACAAATGAACTTATTTAAAAGAAACAGTCTGGATACATTTTTTTCAAATTCGTGAAATTTACAAGAAATTGCCAGAAACTATTCTCAAAATTGAATGTTTATAATATCATCAATGTTATCTACACTGTAGTTATATTTTTGCTTTCTTCAGGATCATTGATTCAAGGGGCTAGTTTCTCAAAGCTGTGCTAAATTTAACAGTCCGTTAAATCCACTTAATGTTGTGTTAAATTCTGTTGCTCAAAATTAACGCCCACTTTAACAGCCATTATAACAGCTGAATCCGTCTGTTGATTTAATCGAAGCTTGAACCTCCGTTATAATTTAAGTTTACGCTAAGTGTTAACAATTGAATACCACTTAAGTCAGTGCTAGGGAGCGTTTTCCCCATCAGACTCATGCAAACCGAGTCTACAATTTTTATGTATTATTATTGTTTTCAATGATTCCGAGGAACTTCTATTTTCTAGATTAAAAGAAAAATGCATCCGAAAGATTATAATATTGTTCGATTGTTGTTGTATTTAGGGAAAACCACTTTAATTAAAAAAAAGCTATATGAAATAGTTTCGTATTAATATGGATCTAATTAGAGATGTATTAACAATTATGTAAACAGCTAGAGTTTATACTATAATAATATAGTTATATGTAAAAAACTTTTTGCGATTAGCAATATTTTTTCAATCATACAATTATAAATCCTCGAATAGTAAGATTTTTTTGAAATTGTACGATTGTACTGTGCAAGTATCAATGCTTTGAATATATTTGCATCTATATTTTCAGTCATGGGAGCCCCGTCTGACAGATTTTCAGAAGAAGAGGTCAGTACATATTTTCAAACATTTACTTTCCATTTTATCATAATGATTATAACCATTTTATTTTCTCATTCTTGTTGAACGTTTTCAACAATCCTCCCGTAATAATGTCAATCCTATGATATTTCGAATTGACTTGAATTTTAACAGAAATAATCATTTTTGAACGTATAGCATACAAAGGAATTAATTTGCTATTTTTTAGCGTGAAGAAACTATATCAACATTACTGTGTGTAAGATATATACTGATTTGTAAAGCAGTATCTAAAAACAACAAATTCTAAGCATAATTTGCGAAATAAATAATGAAACTAACTGTTAAAAAATCCCTATTCTCACAAAATTCATTCATGCCAGGAAAATAGCGAGTTCTCAGTTTCAAGTTAATTTCTCTCGGGGCCATATATCTTATCGCAACTTAAGTTTAAAGTGATGATAAACTCTCACTCATTTTCTCAGAATTAGCTCAATGAACTGTTTGTTTGTTTCACAGGGAGATTCAGTCGAGCAAGAACTAATTAGGAATCATCATTCAACTGCAGCAGAGCGCCGATTAAAATCTAAAGCTAGACAGTTCTCATCTGATTTGGACGAATCGTCTCCTATAGAGAGCATAGAAGACATTGAGGAATCTGAAGATGACGACGACAGATCAATCACGGAAGACGAGATATATGACATCACAGTTGGTGACGTAATACGTGACGTTTTAATTACACTGAGGGATAATCCAGATATAGTAAAACAGCTGATTGCAAGTGAGTAAGAACTTATTTAATTGAAGTGTTTGTATCATTTAACTTGAACGAGGGATATACTAGTCAACTAAATTTTGAATACTTTCAGTGGAGAATATAATGTCTGGAAAAGATAATTACGCTTTTCAAATTTATAATCTTTTTGACATAATGATTAATAGTTCCCAAGTCTATAAATGTGCATTCTTAGATATGATATTTGTTTGTACAATCTTCACGTTTATAGGTGAGAAGGCAAAACTATCAGAGCAGATTGATGCATTCAACAACCTTGTTGATGGGGACTCTGCAGGAGATAGCCTTGCTGGATATATGAAACCTGCAGAACAACTAAAATCTGTAAATGTTTACATGTATTTTTCCACTATCTCCGGACGATCAAACTTATTTTTTTCCAGTTTCTCTTCAATCTCACTGCCTGTCAATCTGTTTTATTTAATAACTGTCTACAAGTATCCAATAAAAAATAGCAAACCGTTGGTCTATGGTCTATGCTACTAGAAATTAGAAAAAGTAATGTGCTTAAGCGAAATGTAAATATAATTTAAAGAAAGGCAAAGATAGCTTGACATTTATATATTAAACTGCAATCTACTGTATGACTTGAATTGCCGCTTTGCATATAGTTTACTACACATTATCATTCTCATTAGGACGTGTTACACCACAGTATGACTTTTTACTTATGCCTCAATTGATGTATATACAGAGTATGCCCTTTCTCTGTTATCTGCTATGCCTAATTATCATTATATAATTATATGATACTGATAAATTCACAGTGTGTGTAATGATATTTTGAGGCGTCTTTTTTCATTGAAAGTGATGTCACATTATATTTTTTATTTCTTCAGTTACCAAAGAGTGTTGAAAAGAAAACTGGACGCTCCGGAATGCCCGTTGTACCCGGTAAGATATTAATTCATTTACTAAATTCACTCATTAGTTAAAATACTTGAGACAACCCAACTTATACTATCAGTTTGTGTACTTTAAACACAAACAAACAGGTTACATATTTTTTGCCGAAGATTAAGAAAAAAAGCTTCATGTTATCAAAGTTTTTGTTCTCATTATGCTGATATCTCCGGAAAACAATTATAATTGTTATAATTCGTGCATCTTGTCACTTAAATACCATTTTAATGTATTTTTTGATAATTTTTGTACGGACTTTAAAAAAAACAAAAAAGGACGATATTGAAAAGAAAAAAAAAGTAATACAGAAAACAGAAACCCCATGGAAACACCATCGCGGCAAAATTGTAAAATGTTGCAGGCTCGGTTTGATTAAGCCTGTTCATGGACGGTATTGCCAAGTGCAAACTACCGTCCACGCCCCTAGGACCCTTAGCAACGGCTTAAGATGGATTCAACATTTAAACACAAAAACGGTGAAATTTTGAATTTAGAAACATCCACAGATGTGTTCATAGTAAGACGAGCAATTTAAACACATATGTGCAGAATTTGCATGTATGAATTGTACTTTTTTCAAATAAATGGAAGAAACAAACCTGTCGCATGATAACGCCTTTATTATGTTTATCTTATCCAGGGTTTACAGAAAAGAAAGACGTTTTTCTAGACTTTTATCGTGTAGCTTCAATATTACGAATGAAATTTTGCAGAATTAAGAGATACTTCATTCTAGAAAATCATGTCCGTATAATCGAAAGCTATAAAAAATAACGTGTACTTTCATTCCTTGCATAAGATAATAATATATTCAAATGTATTTACTGGAGCAGTTAGTGATCTATAATAAAACTGATAAAGTTATTTTCATAGAAAATATCGTTTCTATTTTTTCTTGAGGGGACGTGTTTAAATACACTAACGAACTTTCCTACGCATTTCTTCATGATTTCCCAATAACATTAGTTCTATCACTTTACTGAGATACTTTTATGATGTATTAAGAAATTCTATAATTAAAGAACTTCCACGGGAGCAATATGTCTATATCATAAGGTGACATTATTTTCAATTTTTCTGTGTCCTTGACAAGATCTTTCTTAAAGACGTTTTCCGGAGTTTTCATATAGACTTATAGGCAAAATTGAAACTGTGTAATAGAATTTCTTTAAACTTTGCATGTTATTAGAATATGATAACAGAAACATTTTAAACGAATTTGACTTTATTCTTTTAGTGTTTCAAGCAAAAGAGGTTAGTTGTGGTCCTAGTCTGGTTTGGTTTGGTTACAGTATATTTTTTGTTCAAATAAAATGATTAACTAACATTCAATTTATTTATAAATCCATACACAGAAAAATGCTTTGTGCTATAAAATGATTTTAATAAGAAATATTAGTTATATAAATGGTCGGACAGGTCGGTAAACAGGTAAAAATATAATTACCTTGACATGTTGTCATTATTTGTCCAATTCTACATTTAACTATGAAAAATTAATCAGTTATCAATGTGACCAACGAACATTTTTACAACATACGTTCATTGAACGAATGTATCAGTAGCGATCAATTCGTAAAAAGATAGACGGAAAGTCTTTTTATAATTTAAGTAGCTTTATATTGTACACATGAAAATTTTTCATTATCAAATATTGGACAATTACAACCTCAATAGCTAATCTTTTTAAATAACTTGACAGCGAAAAAAATAAATTAGCATTATGTCACTTTAAAAGTTTGGGAATATTTGCAGTGTAAATATATATAAATCCAGAAATGGTTTATACACGTAGAATAGCTTAAACATCTGTAAAGTGTTATAATTCACAAACATTTTTTAAATGTTAAATGCAGAACATAATTTTGTAAACGCCTGTAACATTTTTAAATGTTTTTTTTTCAAAGTCTTTTCGCCTTCTTCTGCGAAGATTAATCACGAAATAAGCCGACACAATGTGACTATAAACAGTCATTTAATATTTTCTATCTCCAACAGGGGAGATACAGGTGTCAGAAAAGCGAGCAGACGAAGTTATAAATGATGAATACACACGCGATGCAGACACACGGGAATCAGAAGAGTACAAAGATTTCTTGATACAACCAGAGGAGGGTGGAAAAGACGACCCAATGTTTGATAATGAAAAATCAAAACTTAAAGAATCTGAAGAATCACCGGTGTCAAAAAGCAATGATGACGACAACGAGTCAGAATCAGATTCAGGAGAAGTATGTATTGTTTAAATTACACACATATTTGTTTGTTTGCTTGATTGGGTTTTACGTCACACCGACACAGAATAGGTCATATGGCGACGTTCCAGTTTTACTGGTGGAGGAAGACCTCATATGCCCCTCCGTGCATTATTTTAGAAGAAACAAATAAGTTTAACTTCATTTAGGGAAATAGAATACATCTTTTCATATTTTTTCCAGAACTCTTTGCGGTTACCATACAGATTCCCATTTTTAAACCCACGCCATATGTTTAAAAGTTTTGGACGATTATCTGAAGAAGAACAACATTCGTCAGAGGACACAGGTGATCAAAACGAACAATCAGACGAAACACGTGAACATGATTCATCGACAGAGAATGATGATAGCCACTTTCATAAAACAGTACTATAATTAATTCAATTTTTGTAACTCTTAATATAATGTTTATGAATTATTTAAAGATTTATTATCTTTACACTTATTGAAATATTTTCTTTATGAAAATTAAACTTTCTGCAAACATTTGCAAATCGTCTATAATCATAATCACGAGACTACAATACTTCATAAATCGACCACAAGAAAATTAAAACGGTATATCCAAATTATTTAGTTATATCATAAACACTTCTAACATTTTAATCATTTATGCACCAGATCTATTAGTAACAAAAGTATTCTTTTGAATATTTGTATGATTATCTTTACGATTTTATTTTCATTTATAGAACAAAATGTCTACAGTGTTAGAAAAAAGACGTGCAAAAACTGAAGACCAAGATTCAAAGAACATGAACAGCAACAGTGATAATATGAAAATGTAATTAAATAGAAACGAATGAAAAAACGACAGATTGGAAGGAAAATAAATATGTACTTTATAAATCACCATTCACTAACTATTTAATAACTTAATTTTTTTTTGGTAAAAAAATTGTAATTTTTTTTGGTAAAAAATTGTAAATATGTTATCATAAAGATCTATGACTCACTACCGATCTTATTTATGATAATATTCCATCATTAATAAAGAGTGTGCGTATATCAATATTTATTGAATAGTTTACGGAGATTTATTAGAATATTCCTTGTTTGTGATAATACAATGCTTAATGGGAACATATTCGGCAGAGAATATATAGTCGTTAAAACATATCTATTTGGTGCGTTAAATATTTTAAATGTTGTATATAAGACTTTCTTTCTTACTCTAAAACTTTTCTTTTTAAGTATATTGCTAATTTCTACTTCCTTTGTATACTTTGTAGTAGTCAAGTTATCATAGGAATGTTATACTTCTTGGAAGTAATTCAATATGCTAAGACAAAAATATTTTTACACTATGAATGTTTTGCTTTTGAAACAATACAAAATGCACTTAACTGCACATATTCATCATGTTAACGTAGAGCTCATTTTTTAAAATAAAGCGAGGTTCCATGATGCCTTTTTATCCACATGAAAATATTTGCCTTTTACTTTTATTCCTAACATTGTTTAAACTGAAATATATACTACTGTTTGTTCACTTCGAGTTTGCTCTGATATTTCCCGTTCAAGTGACATCTTTGATTTAAGATGGTGAAAACAATTTGCCAGATACACTTTAAGATAAATCGGACTGTATTCTTTAGATTTTAAGTTTTAGGTAAACTTCATATTTTAACGTATGTTTTCAACTTATTCACTATTGTTTTTGAAAACTGTCATAACAAATAATTTTTGTAACAGTAGCTATACTGAAATCTATACTGGCATGCGAGCAGTTCCCGTACAGAAGCAGTACCCGTATTTTTCATTTAAACGCTTGATTTTTACTTGCATTCTTTAAAAATTCATTTCAAATCAAGCAAATACATAATACGAGACGGTCTTACCTTAAAATCTAGGTTGGCTAGATTATTAGGGTTACAATTTAGAATGTAAATTGTAGTCTCTGAAACTAAAAAACAATTGTATAAACTGGTTAAATCTCGTACGAGTAACTAGTCTCCTAAGTCAATCAAAATAAAATAAATATACCTTAGAGGCCTTTGTGCATGTTTGTACACTAAATCCTCTGAAATATGTAAAACCTCGCATTTGTAAATCTAAGCATAAATCTTAAATGTGGCCTGAATAAAGTGGACCTCTACAAATGTTATATGAGTCATTAGCCTTGTGTCAAAAATGGTCCGATCGAAGCAACCTTTGTTCACAAGGCATATAATTGGAATGAACATTACCTCAGTCTTTTATCAAATTATATTTATCATGTATCAGTCAAAATATGCCCCGCGCTTAGGTCACTTATTTAGCGTTGTTCTACATAGAGACATATGGCATAGAGCTTATATATTTGGAATGTAGCATTTCTAAGTGGATCTCAACGAATGCAATTTGAGTCACGCCATTAGTTGAAAAATGGTCCAAAGAGTTACTTTTTTATTTGGAATTATAGAGAATAGAAAGAACCAAATTCCTCCCTAACTAAAATTGTTGCAGTCTTGGTTTGATTGAGCCAGTTCATAGACAAAAGTTCAAAGTAAAAACAAGTTACCGTTCACGACTCTTTAGAATGGCTTAAGCAGAATACAAAATTATAAAATTAGAAACATTCTTATGTTATAACATTTTAACACGTCCAATAATGTTATCAACACTGAAAATATTTTACATATCATATTATTAATCTATGTGATGTAATCGACAATATAAATTGAATACTTAGTAATAAGAACCCAACAATATTAGACAATTCTCTTTTAAAAGTGACTCATACATTATTTCCTATTATAAAATAATGATTTGGGAATACAAATGTAGGTAATCGATCAGATCACATTCCCACTGCTTATTTTATGACAGATAATAATTTATATGGTAATAATGCGAGACAATGTTACTAGCTGTGATATAATATCCACGCTTACATAGGCCACTTATCAGGCAATTTAGATAGATCTAAAATTGGTGTTCGGATCATGTAATAATAGCTCTATCGAAAGTTGGTATTAGGTTATCCTTCAGGCATATATGTCTGATTACTTTTTCCTATACAGCTTTACAATTTTTCCCAGGATTGTACTCTACAAAGGCAATTGTCGGTCGTGCTAAAATGAAAGCAAATGCATTAAAAATAAGGTATATAAAATGATAGTGTCAAAATATGAAACTTGTAAGTTTAAATTATAATGCAGATCAGGTTATAGTTATGCCTTTTTGTGTCATTGCGTTTGTTACTATAAATTGCTTAAATAAGTATTTTTTCAAAACATATGCACACCATATTAAAAGGTGGGTGCATGTCTTTAGATGATCCAACGTATTTCAAGTAAAAAAAACTAAAAAAAAAATGCACTAATTTAACTTTTTAAAAAAGTTAACAGATTCAATATTCGAGTAACAATTTACATGTTTATGCGATCAATGACTGATTTTGCAGTATTTTTCAGCACATTACTACTTCTTGACCAACGCAATAATGATAATTTTTGCATATTTTCACCTCTTGGTGTAATTAACGTGGTTTGTATTCTATGTACCGGTTGCAATGTGTGTAAAATACTTTCTTTGTGCACTTTATGATATTCTAATCCAAAATACAGTTTCATTTTTTTATGAAAATAAACATGAATTTGGAGGCATACCGGTTTAAGATTAAGATAGAACATGGACACTGCTATTTAATGTTTGGTAGTAAACGAACGTTTAATTGCTTGGAGCGCTACAACACATTCCACAGGCTTGGGAGTGAAAACAACATTGTTAATATATACACTAATAGTCAAGGGAATTAATAACATTCAGCATTAACAACGTGTTGTATTTCATTAAATGCTTTCTAAATCCTGACCTACTTTTCCATTATTTATCATCGCTTCTATATCTTATAACAATGAAGATCTCTTGAATAGGGCTTGAATATCATGTTTATTTCACGATTTTTGTTGGAAGAATTTCCATCATGAACATATGATAACTAAATCATACAATTAATCATCGATTGTTGCATCAAAAAAAAGTTGCCGTTCATATACATTCTGACAAGAAATTAAGAAAGCACAATAATCATCTAGATTATAACAAGAGCAAACAGTAAAAATGATCTGATTTTATCACAATATTTACGCATGTAAAACAAACATTATATTTGACTTATATATATTATTTTTTATTATACAGTTTTTCTAATTTTGATAGAAAGAGAGATTTAACTTTGACTTACGAGGGATCACCTATTTTCCAGTTTTTTTAAATGTATATAATATTTCGACATTGACTTGCTTTTAAGTCATTTTAGTCTACAAAGATAAACTGGTAATCTTCACAATTATAATACTTTACATAAGGTTAAGATTAATGAAAAAAAACTGGAAAAAATTAAAACATTACTTATTTTTCTATTTCAAAATGTAAGCTGCGTTTGTATAACACTTCAATTTAATTATGTTTCATCGTATTACTTCTAAGATAACAAAATAAGATTTCCATGAAGAAAGTCCAAAACAAAAACATTACAAGTGTTGCAGACTCGGTTTGATTGCGCCTGTTCATGGACGGTGATGTCAAGTGCAATCTACCGTCCACGCCCTCTAGCACCGGCTTAAGCATTATTCAAAATTTAAACTTGAAAATGGTGAAAATTTGAATTTAGAATCATCAGCAGATGTGTTCATACTGTTGTTATCATAGAATCTTAAATGCGACTCTTTGGTGCCATTTTATGAAAAGCGGCGCATGGTCCCAAAGTAAAAGACCTAAACGAGAACACAATGGGCGGAACTAAACACAATAGAATTTTGAAAGGGGATCAGTGGTTATGAAGCCTGCATATCACAGGTAAAACCATACAAAAATACACTCTGGATCAGATGCATTTCTAATTGAATCGAAGTATGGATGATGATGGACATAAATTTACTCAGTTTCGGAATAACATATTTCCATATATTATTGTGCTATAATCTTGTGTTATACACGAAAAAAAAAACAGTGACAACGCAAGCACAAAATTAAAAAAAAGCCGAATTCTATCAATGTTCAATGCGAGTGTGAAAAATTACATCTTAATTGTGAAACGTTAAGACTATCTTATACGAAATGAAAGGTTTACTTACTTGCAACTATTGGTTATGTAACAATACTTGAAACAATCCACCATGTTACCATATGCTTTATTCATTATTCATGGATTAATTGTATCCCTACGGCAGATCGAATAATAGTTTAATCAATCTTTCTATAATGTACAACTTGAAAAAGGCGTTGTGGTGAAATAACCGTAGACTTAATCAAAATATGTCCAGGTTTTCGATTTCCTTCGACGGCTAAGATTTTCGATAAATAGATAACTTCAAACTTCAATTTTGTAAAAGTAAAAAAAGACCTTTGTATAATTCTAAATCTTTGTTTTAAGCCCCTTATCAAAACAACGATTTCCTATTAGACACAGTAATTGATAAATTGTAAATATAAATGTGAAAATAATTTCATTATTGCGTTTTTCAATGTTGGAAATGATAAGTAGAAATAAAAAAAATTTCAGTTAAATGATATTGATATATATTGCAAATATGTACTTTGATAAATGATAATTCATATTCATTCATAAGGAAAATATTATCTTAAATCCATACTTACAAAGTTTTGTTACTTGTTAAATAAATATAAGTTCTGGAAATGGGAAAATATTGTTAATTGTGTCTAAAATTAACTCTTGCAACTATTTAATCAAACATGAATAAGCAAAAATGTTAAATATTAGTTCCATTACTTCATTTATTATGCATGATCCAATTTCTACAATAAAACATCATATTACTGCGTAATATTCGTCGAAGTTAATATGAATAATATGATATTTCTATGTATTAAGTATAGAAGCAATGACAAATTATAAACTAGGTCGCATTGAATAGCAGCTGTGAAAAGCTTGATTCCATTCTTTATAATTGAGGAAGTTAGACTATGTCAGAACACGATTGTATTAGTTTGAAGTACTAGCATGCATGCAATAAATCAGCATTCTTGCATAACAAGTTATTCATATTTCATATTACTTTTGGCTTTGGTGTTTTTTCTTGCATAAACAATCTGTTAATGTTAAACATCAAAAGAAAACAACACTGTATCGAAAATTTTGTATTAAAATTGCACATATTTTCCAATTGATTTATTTGATGACAGAAGTCATGTTAGAAAATAGCGTACAAGAATGTCAGAACACATGTTCTACTTAAGTATGACTTTGAAAATAATCAATTATAAATGCCTTGAAAATGTAAAAATACATATATGTCAGCCGTAACCAGCATGGGAAGTACATTAGTAATGTAATATGTATATCAAATTTGTATATTTTTAAATTATTTTAAAGGTGAAGGCCCCGTTTACTGTTGTGTATTCTAATGGTTTACCATATATTTCTTTCTCTGTTTCTTTGTTATGTCACTTTATTCTGCCGCTTTAATGAAATAATGTTATTATCTTTGAATCTTTAATGACCAAACTTCCTGAAAAATAAATTCTAAAAAAACAACAAAAAACAAAAACAACAACAAAAAACAACCGGCTAAAAATCAGATATTATACCCACAGCAATTGTTGTTTGACATTTAAAAGCTAATGGAACATGATATTTCCTGGGGGCTTAATCTGACTTGTTTTTGTAAAATGTTTTATCAGATTTAACAGAAAAAACGATGTTCTTTTTGTTACTCAATTATAAATCACAAAAGAAACACTTTCTGATTTCTTAGCGTCACTG
The DNA here is from genome assembly GCF_026571515.1 of Ruditapes philippinarum. Lineage (NCBI taxonomy): Eukaryota > Metazoa > Mollusca > Bivalvia > Venerida > Veneridae > Ruditapes > Ruditapes philippinarum. Next base: position 545,813 of record NW_026861563.1, read on the forward strand.
CATTTTTTGCTATCGATATAACAGGTTAATATTATTTTTCAAATATCCCTTATCTAAACTTTACTTCAGACAGTACACAGGGCGACGACGGTAATATGTATTTACTACATTTTCAGTTTCATATGTACTATTTTATTTACAACTTATTACGAATTCAGGTCACATATGTGAGCGGTTACATTATTGATTAAAACAAGAGCAAACAGTAATTGGATTAAGTACTAGTGGACAAAATATTGTAACGAAACTAGACGAAGAAGATTATTATGGCACTGATAAAAGACTGCATGCTTCAATCGCTTTGCTATCCTGATCCCCGACAGCGATTAAATTATTAAAACGCACTGTTGAGTTCTGTAACTATTTTATGCGACTATTGATTTGCTTTGTTTTTTGAATACAGATGAGATCTAAGTTAAAAACATGGTTATTGTTTAAAACTGGAATTTTGTAATCATATTATTAAGTACACATATATGTGTATATCTATTAGAAAATGTACACAATAAAAACATATACATATTATATGAGTAAATGAATTGAAGTATTAATGAGTTACAAGAGAATTAGGTTGTCGTTTTATGAACTAATGAACGTAAACATTGCGTTTACATTAACTTTAAACGTAAATTCATTTATTCAAGACTCTGTTGATGACAGTTGTTTTTACGAGGGATGATATTTTTACTGTTACTCACAAACCCGTGTGTTACTTATTTTATTTCCCGGAACAATAACTGTGATGAATTTTTATGATGATTTTATTTTCTTTTATTTAGAAAATAGACCATGTGTCCAGATTCTATACTATTAAAATACTGTTACCCTGCAACAGAACAGTTCTTAGTCACATGTTTCACTTGCATTAACAGTATAAATAACTCCGAGTGGCCTATTGGAAATTAACATTACACAAAAAGTGAGAGTATATATATTATATGTTTCTGTCGCTTTTCATATAAAAAAGATTTTATAACAACCGTACATCATACTTTTAAATAAGTTCAACATGTCTGCAATTTTGTCCCGGGCAAACACGTAATTTCTCAATTCATTAATTCAGGAAATAAAAAGCCGAGGGCAGAGATAATTACGTTATAAGATTAATCGGTATTAAGAACGCTAGCAGAACCATTCATAAACGACATTTAGATATTAACCATTTGAGTTTGAAAGTTCTTAATAAAACCATATTGATTTGGTAAAACGCCACCTACATAATTGATAACTTATTCACAGGCTTGTTTCAGTGGTATGGCTTCTGCAGAAGTCGATAGTTAATAAATAAAACATACTGTCGTACTTTCTGTTCATAACATTAAATGTCAAGGTCAATGATTTAAGTACGTGCATGTTTAATCAAGCGTTATAGTCCTCTTATACAAATTATTGAAGATTGATTGTTTGTTAATAATATCACATGACATATTTCACATAAAATTCACGATAATCTTAATAACTTCAATAGTACAATTTTTAAGCAGCAACTTATGTATTTTTATACATCATAATGTTTTTTTGTTATTATAACCAAACCGATTTTTAGTATGTAAAATTCATATTTTGTAAACCAGTGATATATACATAGTTTATTCTTTAAGACACTAATTTCTTCGAAGGTAATTTTATTAACATTACTTAGTTCAATCTTTGATGAAAAGATTACAATAAATCACTTGTCTAGTTACAGAAGTGTAAGAGTTACTCTTTAGATTTTTAAAGGGTTGTTTAGCGACGATTGATTTAAATATGGGGAACAATTATGCAACAAAGTAAAATATTATAGTGACCGAAGAAAAATGTTTATGAAATTGATCATATTTGAAAAAGTTAAATGATACAAAAAGAAGGAAATTTTCGAACCAGTCTATCAATTAAGAAAACATTTAATAATATGATAATGTACATGTACAATTATTAAAGTTAACGTCAAATGCAGACATTACTGATATATTGTATTCAGTTATTCGTTTCTTTTTATCAAATGGATATTTCCTATATAAGACGAAACGAAAAATAATTAGAAATGTTAAGTTCGTTGCCATGTGAAAGCGCTTTTCTGTCAGCATTGACGCATATATTTACAACTATATTTAATTAAAACGTGAGAAGTGTGAAGTGTGTAATGCATTGATTAGAAAATCCTTAATCTATTCTGATTAATTTCGAGTAAGCGTTAACGCATGACAACTTATATATGAACATGATGTGGGCCTACACATATTGTTTGGCATGACGTTATAGTTTTAAGTTGTAATACTGTAATAGTTCATTCTCTTTTGTTCTGATAATAAGACGTTCAAACATTGATTTAAACTAAATATGGATAGTTTTAACTTAAACAAGAAGTCAAGATTAATATTCAATGCTCGAAGGTTTTCAAAAGATTTGATTTAATAACCTCTTTTATGAGATTGACTTTGTTCCAACTATAACACACACACGCACGCACGCACAAAACAAAATAAAACATAACAAAATAAATAACAACAGCTCATATTTGTGTAGCAAACACAACTCTCGTATTTTCGAAAAAATTTAAGCACTAACCAATGTTTTGAGCAACCGGGTTAAGTCCTTAATTTTTCTACGAACCGTAAAGGAGTGTCAAATTGTAAGTTTTATGAATATCGATCCATAAACACAGAGTTTTTAACAACACAACAAAAACGTAAAAGCATTCATCATATTTATACATTTTTTCTGCTTAGTAACATTATTTTGTCACGAAGAGTTTCCTTAAAATTATAAAGTATGCGACCTTCTGTTGTCTTAAATTGTTATCAAAATAATTCAAACAAGCACAAATTAAACGTATCAAATTGCCTGAACATAATAGGAAACCTACGTATTCTATGTACAAATGTTTGAATTATATGTTCAGATGTACATTTAAAAGTGTGAAATGTAAAAGACCAACAAGAAAGAGGAACGGAGCCCAAAACCAACACAACATCAAGCCAAAACATTTACCAACAAGCGACAAGATGTCACCATGACATTAACATTTTAATACAGCAACGGATAGGAATAAAAAAAGATTGCTTTTATCATTTTCTATTCATTTATTCCAATAAAATGGTGAAATAAAATAGGCCAATAAAGAAATAGTTGACATTATGTTACCTCTTTATCATAACTGTTTAATGTGTAAACATGAAATTAATTAACCAGGACATATATCAGTTTTTCAGGATATCGCACCTTAAGAGAGCAAATACTGCCCTTTGAACGGGTAATGTTTGATTTTATTTGATTCTATTTATGAAGAATGTGAGTCTTCTGAAAATATGGTAAAGTTCATTCTCTTTTGTGCACAACATCAAGCCAAACCTTAACCAATAAGCGACAAGATGCCACCATGACACTTACATTGTAATACAGCAAGGCATAGCAGCAATAAGAAAAATGATACCTTTTTATTTATTTTCCATTCATTCATTCCAATAAAAAAAGCCCTATCAATAATTTTCTATGGTGAAATAAAATAGGCCATAACAAAGAAATTGTTGACATTTATGTTACCTCTTCATCAGAACTGTTTGATGTGTAAATATGAAATTAAATAACCAGGACATATATCAGCCTATCAGGATAATGCACCTTTGGAAAGCAAATACTGCCCTTTTATGGGCGAGTAATGTTTCATTTTAATTATGAAGGACGAGAGTCTTCTGAAAACATGCAGAAATTCTTTTATATTTATACATATATTTTAGAAAAATGCTGGATTTCAAATCCTTTAAATTAAACTCTTGATATAATTTTCCAGTAAAAAATGGACCTGTCCGACTTAAATTAATAAAAGAATTAGGCCCGCCTTTTATTGCACAACAAAAGAATTGCGTTTTTTTGTGTTGAACAGGTCAACCAGTGCGACTGGACAGAAAAAGCCATTCGTGCGACAAAAAGAAAACAATCATTTAAATCAAAATGTTGAAATAGTCAATAAAGTTACAGTTTATTGACCATTTAAGAAGTGGCCTGTCTATCATATATTCTGAAGTGTCTTCATACACCATCAATAGAAAGCTTACTTAATGTTTGACATTTGTCCTACATTCAAGTAGCAATATGTGGTTCTTGATATCTGATCTTAAAAGTTTTCATTAAAATAAATAATTCATTTACGTACAAAATAAGTCATGAATTGCTTCAATTCTTCCCTTTTAATACACATTAACGATTATTGTCCCCCGCCTTTTCGAAGAAAAAAGGGGGATATAGAAATAGGCTCCGTCCGTCTGTCCGTCCGTCTGTCCGTCCGTCCGTCACACTTTCGTGTCCGGTCCATAACTTTGTCATAAATGAAAGGAATTTGAAATAACTTGGCACAAATGTTTATTATAATAAGACGATGTGTCATGCGCAACAACCGGACCCCTACCTCCGGGGTCAAGGTCACACTTGCTCATTCAAGGTCAACATTGCCTATTTGAGGGTATATGTCGTGTCCGGTCCATAACTTTCTTATCTATGAAGGGATTTTGTAATTACTTGCCATAATTGTTCACAATAATCAGATGATGTGTCATGCGCAAAAACCAGTCACCTACCTTCAAGGTCAAGGTCACACTTGGAGGTCAAATATTAACATAGTCTGTTACAGGGTATATTTCTTGTCCGGTCCATAACTTTGTCATTTATCAAAGGAATTTGAAATTACTTGGCACAAATGTTTTTTATAATAAGAGGATGTGTCATGCACAACAACCAGACCCGTACCTTCAGGGTCAAGGTCGTACTTGCTCATTCAAGGTTAACATTGTCTATTTGAGGGTATATGTTGTGTCCGGTCCATAACTTTCTTATCTATGAAGGGATTTTGTAAATAATTGCTATAATTGTTCACAATAATCAGACGATGTGTCATGCGCAAAAACCAGTCACCTACCTTCAAGGTCAAGGTCACACTTGGAGGTCAAATACTTGCATAGTCTGTTACAGGGTATATTTCGTGTCCGGTCCATAACTTTGTCATTTATCAAAGGAATTTGAGATAACTTGGCACAAATGTTTGTTATAATAAGACGATGTGTCATGCGCAACAACCAGACCCGTACCTTCAGGGTCAAGGTCGTACTTGCTCATTCAAGGGCAACATTGTCTATTTGAGGGTATATGTCGTGTCCGGTCCATTACTTTCTTATCTATGAAGGACTTTTGAAAATACTTGCCATAATTGTTCACAATAATCAGATGATGTGGCATACGCAAAAATTGGTCACCTACCTCCAAGGTCAAGGTCACACTTGGAGGTCAAATACTTGCATAGTCTGTTACAGGGTATATTTTGTGTCAGGTCTATAACTTTTTCATAGATCAAAGGATTTTGAAAACACTTCGCATAAATAGTGACTATAATAAGAGGATGTGTCATGCGCAACACCTGCATCCCTACCTTCAAGGTCAAGGTCACACTTAGAGGTCAAAAATTAACATAGTCTGTTATAGGATATATTTTGTGTTGAATCTAGAACTTCTTCATAGTTCAAGGGATTTTGGAATAACTTGGCACAAATAGTCACAATAATAAGCCGATATGTCAGGTACAACACCTGCACCCCTACCTCTTAAGGTCAAGGTCACACTTAGAGGTCAAAGGTTAACAGAGTCTGTTATTTGGTATATTTTTTGTCCCGTCCATTACTTCTTCATAGATTAAGGGATTTTGAAAATACTTTGCACAAATAGTCACAATGATTAGATGATATGTCATGCGTAACATCTGTGTCCCTACCTCCAAGGTCAAGGTCTTGGCACAAATAGTCTCAATAATAAGACATTATGTCATGCACAACACCTGCTCCCCAACCTCCAAGGTCAAGGTCACACTTAGAGGTCAAAGCTTAACATGATAAATTTTTAAATTCCATGTTTCATTTTATTTCTTTAACAAATTTATTGTTACATTTGCAGATCTAGCATTGATCATAATTTTGGACTGAATGTCCTGAGATCCATACCTCAATCTTTTTAATTAGCACAAGTTTATGCTTCATAGAAAACTCCCGGGGCGGGGGACGTTGGTAACTCTGTTACAAATTCTTGTTTTATATGATTATATATCGCACAATGCACTTGTAAGAATTGTTAAAAATTAACATTCAAAATTAGTCTATATAGAAGTTTTGTTTAATTTGCAAAAACCCCTTCATTTCATAGTGATTGCAGGCGAGCCTTATAACTGATTTATTATAATTGGTCGTGACAGTTATCCCAATGCATTTTGCATTTATATAAGGTGATATGTATTTCTCAAACTCTAACTTACCTGGACCATTTCGTTAATGACATGAATAACGTTTAAATATTATCCATATTATCCCAAATGCAGCAATTGGTTTGCCTGACAGGCACTTTGCATAAAATTGTAAGCATTGGACAGGTCCATTAGAAAGCTAACCATTTTATTATTATTATTGCTTTCAGAATATTTTCACACACGATCATTTATCATCAAACCTATAGTGTTTCTGTTAAAATATATTAAAAATAAACTGCTTTTATGAATATCTACTACAGAAACACTTTAATTTTGTGATTTAGAATTATATCAGTTTTTAATAAAAGAAATATGCATTTATCTTTAAATGTAGAGAATAAATCTTGGTGCTCCAGGGACGATAATATCTTACCCAATTACTGCTGACTGTAATATATATCTGTGGAATGGTATTATATTTTCAGATAACGCTGTCTATGTTTTTTGTCAATATACCTATTTCAAGATGATTGTGAAAGTCTGTGCCTGAAAATGAATAAGTAATTTGATGATTGGTAAAATTAATGAAGTTCCTTCCATAAATGTTTGTATAACTAAAGGAAAATATCACTGTTTTGCAAATATATTCACACGTTTCAAACATTTTAACAATTTTTATAAAAAGATAAGAAATTTTGGCATGCCATTGTTTTATTTAATGATTGTCATATTTCTTACTCTATTCGGCGAGATTTAAATTACATAAACATAATGTTCGAATATCGCGTTCTGACATGATCCGTTATTGTAGAAGAAAGATCGGGTTTTAGAATATATTATTTTATGCTTTTCAGTGGATTACTGATTTATCCGTGTACATTATATTTGATAATTTCACAGTGAAAATTTTCAAAATATAATTTCACACTTTTCAATGACAAAACTACTTTTTAAAATTTTTCCCCATGTGGTACCTCAATTTTATTTTTGCTGACAATTCTTACAATGTCAGGCTGTTTAGAGAAAAGCAAAGCTGAAATTGATAAATAACTTAATGTCAAAAGTAATAAAAAGAAGAAAACTTACTTCTATTCATTCAAATAACAAATCAGTAAATATCGTCTCTATTTTTTTGTTTCATTTTTACGGTCTGAAAAAATACATTCCTTCACAAGGGTTGATAGAGGAGTATCTCGGTTGACTTTTATAGATTTAACTAGTACGAATCTCACTCGGAGCTTACTTGCGTCATGAGATTCCAGCCTAGTAAAATGCATTCAGATCAAATACAAGTTCCAGTATAATCATATTGTATAATATGAATGTATAAAATATTGCTAGTTGCCACTCTTAGCCAATTTTATCATGTATACAGGCGGGTATAAAACATAACCTTATTTTGACGTGTTGGGCTTCCTTAAGGGATTTTGTTTTTCTCTATTTTACTGTCACATCAGTGTTATTTTGAAAATTGCCGTGTGGCGGCTGTAAAATGTTTCCTAATGAAGGTCGTTCCTCACGACATTATTAAAGTAAGTGTATGTTTTTGGTACTTATAGTTCTTAAAATTTTTATTGTTTTTCTTAGTCGGGTGGTTCCAGTATTCCTCACGCGATTACTATTTAATCACCCTTAGAAATCTGCCTATTTTGACAGCTTATCTGTGATATGCAGGTTTCATAACCTCTGATCCCGTGATACCCTTTCATAATTGCATTTTATTTAATTTAATTTTGCCCATTGTTTTCTCGTTTAGGCACACGAATATTTTTACTTGAGGATCATATGCAGCGTTTCAGGGAATGCCACTAACATGAAGCTTACATGATAACCGTCATATAAAAACATCAGTCTGTGGATGTTTCAAGATCAAAAATATTACCAGTAATTGTTAAATGTTTAATTCTGCTTAAGCCAGTGCTCGCGTGGACAGTAGGTTGTACTTACTACTACCGTCTATGAACATGCTAAATCAAAACGAAAATGTAACATTGTCAATTTTGCCGTGTTGGGCTGGCTATCTTAGGGATTAGATTTTTTTTTCTATTTTAACTACATTGTATATGTATTTTAAAATAACTTCACTTGTGCTTATTATACATTTTTGTGTGAATGGTTTAGGCTTGAACAGTTGCCATTATGCATTGGTGCCAAACAAAGCTTAAGATATAGACATATGTATGCATTTGATAAGGGAGACCCAAAATCAATGCATGCCATTTAAGTGACGACAATAACAAGTTATATCGCAGATACTCTGCACAACGACAATAAAACCTTTATTATCGCGCGAATTGATTAGTTAATAAATGTATAACGTATTTGATTGAAAACTAGTAATTCAAAATGAAATAGACCAAAGACGATAATAAATAGGTTGTTACAATAATATATGAAGTGCATAACATAATCTTGATAATTCATTGTATTTTTTCCGAAATCATTTGATACTATGGATAATTTAATATATTTTCAAAATATGTTTACTAGTTTTTATAGTTTTATAAATAAGCGGATTTTCACTTCACATATTACTGACAATTTAATGTTCAAATGAAAATATGAACGCAACCAGTACAGTTAATTTCACATTCATTGAATAGTATCCATTTCACGAAAGTTAAAAGCAATTAATTATTTGAAAGATATCGACTTTCCATTTCTTGATAAAAATTTTATAAGAATTGAAAACGGAAGTATAGTTAATTAATTATTTTTTGATAAAACAGAGATTTAAAACTTTTTTTAAACAAAAAAGTTAGTGGTGGTTTCTTAATTAACTAATTAAGAAATAAAGCTATATCAGATACTTTAATAAGAGTCTGTTACATTATTAACAACAGCGAGGATCCATTTCGTAGTGACAAAAGCATAAATAACGTTCTTTGACTACATATCATTTTTCTTCTCAAGCAAATCTTTTATTCATAAATGTCAGCACCATAATTTGTTTTGCAATATTTCAAGGGAAAGTTGGCTTTTTATAACCATCTTTTAAAGTAAAGAAAATGGTAAGGAGAGGAGCATCTCATCATAATTGCTAAATTGTAAAATTGTAGCTCAAAATTATCTTACACAAAGGATATGTTTTCCTGAAAGAAAATAAAAAATTTGCTCCTGGTAATGTGAAACATTAATGTCACCCAAAAGGACTACATGAAAAATAAAATTATTCATTTATCATTACCAATTTTCAAAATTGCCGCACTAAAATTTTCTTATTTCTTAAAACAACATTTTTGAAAAAAAAGAAAATAAAAAAAAATTTATAGTTTACTAAAAAAACATAAAAAACATAAAAAAAAAAATATAACTCTTTAAAATCTAAACCTGATATAAGCTAAAGGTCCCATACTATATGCTAACTTTTGCCCTTAAAAATCTAAATCTTATCTTTTTTAATATTATTATAAATATTTCAAATGAAACATCAAGCAATCTTAATAGTATATTTTGAATAACATTATATGAACTATTTCCAAATTATTTTTTTTACAACAAAAGTATCTTAACATACTTTTTAATAATTTTTGATCGTTACCGGTCGTAATTCGTCTTGTCATGGTCGAGCATCTAAGATCTAGCTACTGCTTTGATGGACTTTTCATAATATTTGATGTAAGTTCATATATCTAGTTCAACTTTGTACAAACTTATTAATTATTTTAATTATCACAATCCCTTTTCTCCTTTGAATTGACCAAAACATACTTGATGATTTCTATTTGCTATAACAAGGTCCTATTGTGGTCCTTGAGAAAAAAGTTGAAATTGATTACATCAAACGTATAACATAAATCAAACTATATTGGCGAAAAAAAAGTCTACTAATACTTATATCTCAATTTACAGTTTCAAGTAGATGCCTATTTTATAAAATCTTATATTGTTCATAGCTTTTATATCATTACTGACTGTTGTAAACATATACTACGGTGTTCCGTTTGGACAATCGTGATATTTTATTCAGTCTGTATCCGCGATGCACGATGGCACGATAGTGAAAACGCGATGGCATGATAGTACGATGGTGAGAACGCGATAGTACGATGATGTAAACGCGATGGTACGATGGTGAAATTGCGATGTAACATGGCACGATGATGAAATCGTGATGGTACGATGGTGAAAACGCGATGATACGATTGTGAAAAAGAGATTGCACGATGGTGAAAACGCGATGGTACGATGGTGAAAGCGCGATGGCACGATGGTGCAAGCGCGATGATACGATGGTGAAAGCGCGATGGCACGATGGTGAAAACGCGATGGTACGATGGTGAAAACACATCGTACCATCGTGTTTTCACCATCGTACCATCGTGTTTTCATCATCGTGTCATTGTACCATCGCTTTTTTTTACCATCGTACCATCGTGCATCGCGGGTAGGGAAGAAGTAAAAAATTACGATTGTCCAAACGGAACACCGTAATATACAACAAAACATCATTCACTCCAATCACTCCTGTTCATGACAAAATTCATTTACATAGAAACTTTTTGAATAAAATAAACTGAAAGAAGAGAAACATGAAAATTCCTCAATTCACTGAAAATTGCTACGAAAAACAGTTTTAATGGTTAAAAAACATTAACAAAAAGTTCTCAAGAATATTTGTCTTATTAAATGTCAATCTCATTAAAATCAGATCATCGTTTTCGCTCCGTTTCTCTTCGCTACTAGCGAAGGGTAGTGGGGCGACAGTAAGGATATGATTTTAATGAGATTGATTAAATGACATTTACGACAAAATTTGAATGAACTGTTTTGATATTTAAAAATATGGTCATTTATATTTTACGTTTAAGTTCTTTTAGTTGACCTTTCTTACAATATATTTCATTTGTAAATTTAAATTGATTTCATTCGGTTTTAACTCCCTCACTGTCTAGAGTCATCGCTTAGTACTAATTTGTTCCAGGAACGGATTCGAGAGTTTGTCTTTAAGTACCTTTGAATATGTTGTAGGATATAATCTTTTGCTTTTGAATTTATCTAACAACAACAACCACAACAACAAAAAAATATAACAAAACAAAAATTCCATCAGTCTTTTATTACAAATTATCTTAAGCAACTTTGTGCTATAAAATCATTGGTATATGCTACTAAAGGTTAGAAAAATAAATTGTTTGGGCGAAATTTATATATAATTTATAGAACGACAAGGATAGCTTGACAGTGAATATATTTAACTGCAATGTACTGTAAGACTTTAATTGCCGCCGCTTTGCTTCTTATTTACTACAAGTTATTATCACCACCACAAAAACATGGTATATACATTGTGTGACGTTTTACTTATGCCTGAACTTATAAGATATTGATGTATATACAGGGTATAATTTTTTCATGTAATCTTCTTTGCCTTATATCATTATAAAATTATATGATACTGATATAATCACAGTGTGTGTAATGATATCATAAGGCGTCTTTTTCATTAAAAGTGATGTCACATTATATTTGTTTTATTCCTGAGTTACTAAAGAGTGTTGAAAAGAAAATTGGACGCCCCGGAATGCCCGTTGTACCCGGACGGATTTAAATTCCTTATAAAATCAGTTAAAATACTTAATAGAAACCGACTTATACTATCAGTTTGTATACGTTAAACATAAATAAACGTAGCAGGTAACATATTTTTGCCGAAAGATTATGAAAATGCTTAATTTGAACGTAATATTTGCTCACAAAATTCTGCTTATCTCAGGGAAACAATTCCAATTCTTATATTTTGTGCATCTTGTCACTTAAAAAAACATTGTAATTGATATGTTTGGAATATTTTTGTATTTAATTGAAAATAAAAAAATGCTGATATTGAAAACAAAATAGTTAGACGAGCAATTTAAACACAAATGTGCAGAATTTGCATATTTAACGTTAAATGAGCTGTACTTGCTTTTCAAATTAATGAAAAAAATCATATTGCATGCTAACGCTTTAATCACATCATCTTATCCACGAATACAAAAGAACGGCGTTTCTCTCATCATTTTATCGTGTAGCTTCAATATTACTCTTCGAGCTTTTGTCACTTCTATTTTTATTGCAATTGAAATAATGAAGTATTAATCAAAAGATATTTCATACCAGAAAATTATGTTCGTATAATCGAAAGCTATAAAAATATGACGTGTATAAATTGCTGTATTTTCATTCCTTGCTTCATTGATAAGATACATATGGTAACATAATCAAATGTATTTTACTGGGGCAGGTATTGATCTTTAATAAAAATGATAAGGTAATTTTCATAGAAAACATCGTTTCTTATTTTTCTTGAAGGGACGTGTTTTAATAGACTGATGAACTTTCCTACGCATTACTTCATGACAACCCCAAAACATTAGTTCTCTCGTTTTACTGAGATACTTTTATGATGTAATAAGAAATTCTATAATTAAAGAATTTCCTCGGGAGCAATATGTCTATATCATAAGGTGACATTATTTTCCGTTTTTCTGTGTCCTTGACAATATCTTTCTTAATTCACGTCTTTTTTTATCATAAGTATAACACATATTATTATAGCTATTTATGTAACGAATTTGACTTTATTCTTCAAATCATTCAACTAAAAGAGTTTTTTTTTGTGGTCCTAGTCAATTTGTTAAGTTTGGTTACAGTATATTTACTTTTTAAAATGATATGATAAAAACTAACATTAAATTTGTTTATAAATCAATACGCAGAAGAATACATTGTGCTATAAAATGATTTTAATAAAAGTTACACATTGTGTAAATGGTCGGTCGGTCGGTAAACAGGTAAATAGATTTACCTTGACATGTTGCCATAATTGTGTTCAATTCTATATTTTACTAAAATTATTCAGTAATCAATGTAACCAACGGAAATTTCTACAACTATCGTTCAGAATGTATCGGTAACGTTCAAGTTGTATAAAAGATTTATAAAATATTGGGGCAGTCTTTTTATAATTTAAGTAACTTTCATATTGTATCATTAACATTTTTTATTATCAGTTATTTGTCAATTGCCACATTTATATCCAATCTTTTTATACATATTACTAATACTCCACCTGGCAGAGAGAAAAAATGAGCATTATGTCACTTTAATATTTTTGGAATATTTGTGTAGCAATAAATATAAATCTAGAAATGGTTTATACATGTAGAACAGCTTAAAATATGTAAAGAGTTATTATATGATTCCACAAACATTCTTTCCAGTACCGTCCATGAACAGGCTCAATCAAACCGAGCCTGCAACATTTTCAATTTTGCCGTGTTGGGCTTTCTTTAGGGATTCTGTATTTATCTTTTACATGTTAAATGCAGAACATAGTGCTGAACATAATTTTGTGAACGCCTATAACATTTAGTTTTTTTTCAAGTCTTTACGCTCTCTTTCTGCAAAGATATATTACATATTACGAAAGTACATAAGTAGACACAATGTGACTATAAACAGTCATTTAATATTTTCTATCTCCAACAGGGGAGATACAGGTGTCAGAAAAGCGAGCAGACGAAGTTATAAATGATGAATACACACGCGATGCAGATACACGGGAATCAGAAGAGTACAAATATTTCCTGATACAACCAGAGGAAGGTGGAAAAGATGATTCAATTTTTGATAATGAAAAATCAAAACTTAAAGAATCTGAAGAATCACTGGTGTCAAAAAGCAATGATGACGACAGCGAGTCAGAATCAGATTCAGGAGATGTTTGTATTGTTTTAATAAAACACATATAAATTATGAAATCTGAAATCTAAATACTTAGAATAAGAATACAAAGTTCAACAAGCAAGGGATGTATTCTATAAACGCATTTCCCCAACAAACCAGCTTTTAGCAGAAACAAATAAGTTATACTTCATTTAAAGAAATTGAAGACATATTTTCTATATTTTTTTCCAGAACTCTTTGCGGTTACCATACAGATTCCCATTTTCAAACCCACGCCATATGTTTAAAAGTTTTGGACGATTATCTGAAGAAGAACAACATTCGTCAGAGGACATAGATGATCAAGACGAACAATCAGAGAAGACACGTGAACATGGTTCATCGACAGAGAGTGAATAATTACATTAATGAAATAGTACTATAATTCATTTATTGTTGTAACTCTTAGTTTAATGTTTATAAATTTATTTAAAGATTTATAGAGTTCATTTAATAAAATAAAGCGATGTTCCATTTAGTGTTAATCGATGCCTTTTATCCACATGAACATTTTTGCCAATAACTTTTATTTTTAACCTTGTTTAAACTAAAATATTTATTACTTATTGTTCACTTAGATTTTGCTCTAGGTTAAGTTCGGTTCAAATGACATCTTAAATTTGATTCAAGATGGTGAAAATGAATTACCAATCGGTTAAGGTAAACTTCATATTTTTATGACCAACGTTCCCATAGTAAAAAGACTGGCGTCATTCATTTAAAACACTCATTTTTTCACTATTTTTTCATATGTTTATTTAGGGTAACGCATTTAAATATCCTTTTTTGAAATTACATTTTCTAGAACTTAGAGTTGGTCATAAATTATTATCTGGTAGACTTCAAAGTAATATAATTCATTTTCCTTAGATATTTGACATTTTGTATCTTAATATCATTGTAGTCCTCTGCAAATCATGACCGTTGTCCCTTTCGGTCACTTTGTATAAGACATCAAATTAATATCCTTAGGTCACTTATTTAGCGTTGATCTATATGGCATATAATTATTTGGTATGTAGCATTTCTGAGTCGATCACAACGAAAGTAATTTGAGTCATGCATTTGGTTGAAAAATGGTACAAAGGGTTACTTTTTGTTTGGAATTATAGAGAATAGAACAAAAACAAGTCCGTTAAGACCGCCCGAACTAAAATGATGCAGACTCGATTGAGCCGGTCCGTTGTAAATTTAGAAACATTCATGACATTCGTGACGATTTACATATGTTATAATATTATAACAAGTTCAATAATGATATAAACACTGTCCATATTTTAATATATCATATTATTAAATTGACAAAATAGATTGAAGAACCCAGCAATATAAGACAATTCCTTTATCAAATCACACATACATGATTTTCCTGTTATAAAACGATAAAAAAGTAAATGATTTGGGAATACATGTAGGTAATCGATCAGATCACATTCCCACTGCTCATTTTATGACAGATAATAATTTATATGGTTATAATGGGAGACAATGATACTTGCAGTCACTAGCTGTGATATAATATCCACGCTTACACAGGCCACTTATCAGGCAATTTAGATAGATCTAAAATTGGTGTTCGGATCATGTAATAGCTCTGTCGAAAGTTGGTATTAGGTTATCCTTCAGGCATATATGTCTGATTGCTTTTTCCTATACAGCTATACAAGTTCTCCCAGGATTGTACTCTACAAAGGCAAATGTCAGTCGCGCTAAAATAAAAAAAACGCATTGAAATTAAGGTATGTTAAATGATAGTTATGTGTCAAAATATAAAACTTGGAACTTTAAATTATACTGTAAATAAGGCTATAGTTTTGTCCTTTTGTGTCATTTCGTTCGTTACTATGATCTTCTTGAACGTGTACTTCTTATAAAAAGATATAAACGAGATTTAAAGCTACATCACATAAGCCAACATAATTTAAGTAAATCAAACACGAGGAAAATGCAGATAAAAAGAAAAAAGGAAACAGAGTGAAGATTCAATTGATTAATAACTGATTTTACAGTATTTGTCACCATATTGCCACTGTGGGACTTACTAAGTCAGGGCTATTTTGCGCATTTTAACCTCTTTTTGTAAGTAATGTGGATTGTAAGTACCATTTGCAATGTGCAAATTACTTTCTTTGTTCACTTCACAATATTCTACTTTAAACTACAGTTCCATTTGTTTATGAAAATAAACATGAACCTGGAGGGATGATGCTTTAGGTTTAAGATTGAACATGGAAACTGCTTATTCACATGTAGGTAGTAAACGAACGTTTAAGTGCTTGGAGCGCTACAAAAGACATTCCCCAGGCTTAGGAGGGAAACAACATATTTTTGATAAACATATACTGTTATAGTCAAGGGAATTAATCACATTCAGTATTAACAACGTGTTGTATTTCATTAAATACTTTCTAAAAACTGACCTAGTTTTCCATTATATGCCATCGCTTTTGTATATGTTATGACAATAAAGGGATCATGAATAGGACTCGGATATTATGCGTATTTTCAGGATTTCTGTTAGGAGAACATTTAACATGAAGATTAGATAAACTATATCATGCAATGTGCCATCGATTGTTGCGACAGCACTGAAAAAAATTGCCGTTCACAAACATTCTTTTACCACTAATTTAGAGTTCTCCATCATATTAATCTAGATTATAGCAAGGGCAAACAGTAAAAATAGTCTTATTGTATCACAATATTTACACCTATTAAACAGACTGTTTTTCTAATTTTAAAAGAATCAAATTTAAACTGCGACTTACGAGGGATCACATATTTTCAACATTTCAAATGTATATAACATCTTTACATTGAATTGCTTTTTATTCAATTTTCAAATTCATATTAGTCTACAAGAAAATAAACTGGTAATCTTCTCAGTTATAATACTTTGAATGAGGTGGAAATTAATAAAATAAGTGAAAAAAAAACATAACTAATTTTTCTATTTAAAAAAATGTGAACTGCATTTGCATAACACAGTTATTTTCCACCATAAGACTTTAGAGCCTTGAATAGTATGTTACCTAAACGTTTAGATATTTATGTAAGCTATGGTTCTTTAACATTGGTGATTTCGTGTACTTTTATAACAACGTAAGATAGAAATATGTTATTCTTTGGAGAGTTTTTTTTAAAAAACTGGCACGGTTTTATAATTGATGAAACATGCCCTGCCAACAAACAAATCAGCTTGAGTTTCAAGCATCTGTGTATTGTAAGAATAATGTAGGCAATGGTCTATCACAATCGGTGATTACATTTACAAGTGAAGGTCATATCGTCACTCAAAGCATCACTTATTTCTATTCAAAAAGTCCTAATCTGACCCTGCAGACATGACACTCTTTATTACAAGATCCACGTACACATATATCATAGATAAATTAATTTCAAAGCCATCATCACTATAGCCTTGAGAGTTCAAATGGCTTGATAATTATACCATTGGGCATCGTTAAATCACCACTGATAGTTGATGCGTTATCGTTTGAGTATGACATAATTTAAGCTATTATTGTACAAAATTATGTTGTTATGCCGTGATATTTTTATATAAGAGAGAAAGTGTAACATTTGTAGATACTTGCAATTAGCAATTGACTATCAACATTTTTTTTCGAAAGCACTTGTTGACCAAATGTACATAGTTTGTACTTGTACGTACTAAACAATTACCGATTATCTTTCCCACACAAACATCACTGTATTTTAATTAAATAAGAACATATTCTTACATTGAAATTTCATTTTATCTCATCTTTATCTAATAAAAGAATTATATATCTTACACATGCATTAAACACATGATCCAATGGCGTTGATGATATAAAATCTTAAAAGTAAATGGACAAACTTATAATTCAGTAATGCCGCTACAAAATATTTTAAGACATTCAAACACAGAGTGTTCTTAATTATAAAAGAATATTGTTAGAACGTGTTTGTGTATTTTAAAACTATCTGATAACATGTATAACTATAAACTTAAACAAGATCAGAACACATATTGCCACAATTTATAACTCTATGTAACTGTTATAACTTTTAAACTGATAGCATTAATGACTACATATTATGCGAAACAAATTCTTTTCTCCAAAATGATGCATTTTAAGATGACATTCATTTTTGGAATAGATCTATACAACATTAAAACTTATAAAAGAAGATGGCAAAGTTAGGATAAAATTGTACATACATTTTTGTAAATTCATATTTGTTACATTTCGTTCCACAAATTATTTTGATTTCTATTTTAAGTTCAATGGTGTACAGGTTATAAATAGTAAACTCTTTTCAAATGCATTTTTGACATGATCCAACATCATCAATCAGAGAAACAAGTGCGTCTAGAGTGAAACTGGTACATGACATTTTTCAATGTTTCTTTAATATGGGTTTGATGAAATGATGAAAAAAATATCAAAAGGTTTTCTATCATTTAATTTGATATAAACTTTTCCCCTGTAACGAAATGAATTGTCAGATGAAGTATCGATCATTTACTTGTGTCATTAAAGACTATTTATGTTGCACGTGATCTTGTAAATTTTAGCCACAAGTAAATTGGTTTAACACGAGATATAGATCACGTCAATTGTTAAAAAAAACACATAAAAATAATTTAAGTAATTACTGCTATTTTGCGAACGTATCCAGTAACATCTTTATAAAAATGCAATTTATACAATTGTTATTTTCACCCTTGAAACTAAACGTTTCTGTGAACAAATTGCGATATTGAGGCTCGAAGTTTCGAAACATTTACACCACTATTAATATGTAACTTCTCTTTACTTTTTTCATACATAAATGAAATAAATTAAATTATGTTAAAACATGGTTGTTTTTTGTTTAGTTTGCAACACAAATTGTCAAAAGTTTTCAGATATTTTTGAAAATATTGCTTTTAAAAAAAATCATTTCCTGTTAATAACGGTGTGTTTGACTTGTCATCCATTCCTGTTAACCCTCTTATATTGTATATATCAATTACACAGTCACTGCTTGTTAAAGGGTAATTCGTCAGAAAGAACAAAATTATATTTATTGCCGTATGATATTTTAAAAATATTTTGAAGATATTATAGTAATTAGTCTCCTATGCAAATGTATGGTAGTTTTGCAGGAGATGATACTGATTCCTGCTGTATAACAAACCAAAGAAAAATATACTTTGTCAACAAAGTTGCCTTTGAAATATCGATTATCGCGAAAAAGTAAAAAGTTACATCTTTGTTTCATTTCCCTCTCTTCTATTGTCTGCCTCTGAATACCATTTCTATGTCTTCTGTTTCCTGTAATAAATCAAGTTTGTATTAATGTTCTTTTTTGCATCTTTGGCGTGAATATTTTTCTCTTTCGATTAGCAAAAATATCAAAACCGTCACATCTAAGAAACACATCATTTTATGAATATGGAAAAATAGGACTCGTATTATGCATCTATTAAAAAAGTTTTGAATTTTTCAAAATGTCAAAGAAAGTGAAATTTTTAAAGTTTGGACAGGTCTTAAAATTATCTTTGTTTTCACACCTGCGCACCTTGCCAATTTTATTATACTGAAAGAAAATACTTATCTTTATATCTGAAATATATTAACTTTTTATATGATATACTTAGCATATGTTTGAAGTTAAAAACAAAGGTTTTATTCAACAGTTTGTATATTCACAATGCAAAAACACCAGTCTAATTTTGAATGATTTTTCTCTGATTCTGCAGAGTAAAAATATGATTGTTAATACCCTGCCAACTATTATAACTCTTAAGTTTAAAGTGAGTAAGGCAAATTCTAGAATACAAAATGATCAAAACTAGCATTTAATGTTAAGAACTTAACTATAAAATATTTGATTAGTATATGCTTTGAAAATCTACCGAAATATTTATCAAATGTACTTTGATGCCCGTCATGTAATGTATTTTTAATGCTAAAGGTTGATTAATTAACACACTGAGAGGATAATATATCTACTTATTGTCATTGATCATGATGTCATCAACTTTGATGCTCAATTTTATTGAATTACGACGTGTCTCTAGGACAATATTTCTGGTTGAGGTCATACATACTGTATCAGATGGTATCCATTAATTTAACACAGGGCAGGTGTTTTTTTCATAATATGACATTTCTCCTATATCTTTATACAACACTTATCAGATACCTTAATCTTAAATGTTTAGAAACTTTTTTATTTTGGTTTATTAGGGTTTTACGTCGCACGAACACTGTACTGATTATATAACTTTCCAGCTTTACTGTTGGAGGAAGACCTCATGTGCCCCTTCGTGCATCATTTCAATCACGAGCTTTTCTTCTTAATTCTGCATCTGTAGAAATGCTTTGTTGTCCCTTTCATAAACAAGTCAAGCCTTGTACATAACTATGGGGTTGGGTATGAAATTGTTTACTGAATATCTTACACTGCTTTCCAAGAGAGTTGCACATTTGATCATATTTTAATCGCCTAAAATGGATGGTAGATTTCTTTAGTTGAGCTATATTGATTACTGACACGTTCGATCTTTTACGAAAATTTTGCGTTAAGCAGGACATTATATTTATCTAGTTTCTCATATTTGATCAAATCTTTGGTAGAATATCCTGAAAATGATTTTAAATAAACGTATGCCCATCCAACGCAGCACATGTAAAAAGAATAACTTATTTCACAAATGCATCACTTTATCCTTAACATGTTATTCTATGTTTTATCTAACAATAATTTATCATCTCTTCAATATTAAATAAATATAATTGATATGTACTGAGCAACCTATTCTGAAAAATAAAATTTAATATCACATAAAACTACGCTAAATTCAAAGAAAAGCAATATCACTACATCAAGTTTTCAGAAACACTATATTTAAAACGCTTGTGTTTTGTGTTTGGGAGTGTCGAGTTTCTAATTGGATATCATACTATAAGGAAACGGTAAGCATGCCACAAAACAGAATTCTCAGAATAGAACTCTATTTGTAGCACTTTTTTCACTGACGTTATTTCCTTTACGCCTACTAATGGTTTCTTTTTTTTGTAATCTCGGTTTAAAAGTGTGTCCACTTAATTGTTATGAAACGTTTATGAAATATAGTATTTTACCTAACAGTTTTATTAAAAGAGTTGTACACGACATTATAAATTGCAAAAGCGTGACTGGAGAGTGGTGATCCTGATTGCCATTTTAATGTCAATGCGGAAAATGAAATGCTAACAATACTAGAATTCTACTGCAGATATTCATTAATTAGTGTCCAACTTTATTTGTCATCCAATGAAAACGCTGTATTTCTTAAAACGTTTGTTTGGTAATTTTCATAGAAGGACAAAAGTCGATACTTTACCAATTTCAATACATAGTCGCCTTCTATTTTTCATAGAACGTCATAGAATCACGTTCATAAAATAGTCGTGACGTAATAAAGTAAATATTATGAAGCCAACTAAAGCTTGACACTAAGTATGTTAGTATTCATCCGTAGATGTTCTACAGAAATTGGAATCATCGTCCTGTCGCTATCGCTCCCGTCGAAGATTTTAATTTCTATAGAACATCACGAATGAACACTTACATATACTATAATATAACCAAATCCGAATAAATATTTGTACATCAGTGGACGTTTTGAAATGGATTATGATTGTCAGATATATCATTATTCTACCGGAACAATCTTTATTTTCCTTTAGAAGTTAAATGTATATATTCGTTATACATTAAACACTGATAACACCAACTGTTTTTGTTTTCATTTAAATAACGTTGTAGAACCACTTTCAATCTACATTATAAGTCTGGAATATTTACGAAAAACTGCCCATGTTTTCCGAGCAGCTACATAACATTAAACACAATTTTTTTCCACGGCGTATAAAGGTCTCCGAGCCATATCAAATTTTATTTTGAGAGATGTTTTATGATTCCTCTACCATTGTATAAGAGTTACTAATTTACAAATTACTTTATGATAAACTCACTGTTCTCATTAAAATTAATTCATTTCGTTAACGGTAACGCTTGATATATATGTAAAATAAAAAGATACACGGTATCTATAGAAAATGGATCTCATTTCAAAGAAATATCAAGGTGTTTTCATACTAGCAGACTTCTTGTACAAAAATCAAAATTGACATATAATTTCCAAACATGACCATTGTGATCATTTTTATGCGTTTAAAATGACGATAATGACATTATATTTTCCCAATTTTATCACAAACATTAATTCATGATTTGTACATCATCCATTTCTCTCAGGACAAAGAATCACGTCACAACTTTGAGTTGAAGCGGTGATGGCAAATGGCTTTTTTTTTTAATTAGCCTAACAGCATAACATCGCTGTGTTTTTCCGTAGGGACATTCATTCGAACAGGAGTATATTAGGACGGATCATTTTACTGCAGTAGAACTGCTAAAATCATACTGATACAGTATGCAACTGTATAATGAGACGTCTTTTTTATAGGGCCAAAATATCAAAGGTTAAGGTATCAGTTGACGATACATGAATGTATTTAACTATCATTTAATCAATGAGTGTTAGCAATAGTAATATATTAGTGTAAAGTGGGTGTAACAAACCTAGACAATGTGAAGATAACAACCTGTTACAGTATTTCAATTACAGGAAGAATAGGTTAAAGTGGAATGATCTTAAATAAGCACATTTTCCATAAGTAATTTAAATATTTATAAAACTATAGAAATGTATCATTGATATTCTTATAAGAACAAATGTTGATAGAGTTATTTAGTGTGAAAATGTATATTATGAATAATTCTATTTTGTTCTAGATCGATTTATTATCTGCTATATATGGTTATATTCGATCGTGTATCTCACACTTTCCAACAACATTCACATATTATTATTTTGGTTTGCTGTCATACAAAATAATTCAAAATATTATCGATAAAATTATTAAAAGTGTAACAGACCTTCTGTTAAGGTCAACTGTATTCACTGTCAAGTCCAATATTTAAGAACAGAATTTATAAAAAATACCATTCCCGATCTCTATTCAGACAGCATGTATAACCAATTTAAATAATACAATTTAATTATAGAATAGTTAATTATTCAAAGGCTATTAAATCCTGTAATTTCCGTCTTGTGTCTAGTAGCAGTACAATACACAGTAAAGAATATAGGGATTCGTTTCTTCTCTATTCTATTATATAGAAAAAAGATTTAATTAAAACTTTCCTCTAAATAATATTAGTTTCATTTAGGTGATGGTTTCAAATTTTGAAAACTACTGTAACATATTAAAATAGAACCAAAATTAATGAAATCATATATATACTATCAAATGTTATTACCCTTTAGCTGTGTGTAAATTGTGTTACTGTATCAAGCGAGTATTTGTAATATGAAATAAATACAGACTTCAATTTGGAGCCATCACAAAATCGGACGATTTAAATCGACAACAAAAATGTCATAATTTCCAAAACAAACGTTGTTCTTTATCTCTAATTTCTAATAGAAATTCATTTACCTACTTATTACTTAGTGAAAACCAAATATCGGTTATTTTATTCAGATTTCTTTTATATTTTATTACGTCTATATCATAAAGTAAGATAACTTCGCTGTGGAATATCTATCATGGTGATAAGTTATAAAACATATATAAGTCTGGACTTTTGTGAAAATAATACATATTATGGTGAATCTCCATAATAAGCGCAATGAGGTCCAAAAAAGTGTACTTTCACCTACCCACTTACGTCCTTGTTTAAGAATATTTATCTTGACCTTTTTATGCCACTAAGTGTCATTTTAAAATATATTCTATTCCTACAATCTTTATTTTCTATTGCTGTTTCCCCCAAAAGTTTAAGCAGTGGGCACGAAAAACGAAATGATATATATTTCTAAAAGTCTATTTTCAATATAAAAAAGCAAGCTAAAAAAATAATAATCATGCATACAACATGTTCATTTTTTGAAAATCGTTGACCTTAAACTTCACTTTTTCTAATTTGTAGGAAATGTATCAAATAGATTAATCATTAAATAGAGTCAAATTGAGCATAAACGCACATTTGATACCTTAAACCTTCATCACACAATATGGGAAACATAATTTTTATATAGGGAAAGGGATGGGACAATAACAATTCTGACAATAAAAAAACAAACTTTTGACCTAAAATGGTTATTTCAAAAGTTATCTTCGTCAACATTAAACGACATAAATAAAACATACAAAGACATAAACAAAATTACACAAAAGCGCGGAATGTAATGGCTTTGTAAATGTGAAGGACAATGCACTTGCAACTTCACCGAAAATACATGGTGTATTATCAATTGACACACTGTCACTGTCCTAGCAGAAAACACAAACAATTTAACCCATACCAGCTCAAATGTTATCTCACTGAGGAATTTACCGATCTAATTCATATCGTAAATACCAACATAACGCTAGTAGCTATATTGAATATAATTTGTAGTGTTAAGCAAGAATATAGAACATATTATATTCCTACATCAAGTTGTTACTGCAGAGATAATAATGCAAAAAATATCGTAAGCATTCAACTTAGATTTTTGTAAAAAACATTGTCTGGTTGACCTGTAACAAAAGTTTTCATGGAGATTTAGTTGAAGTTGGCCTAATTTTAGGGCTCGTGGGTTTCCTTTGTATGTATATAGTTAAAGACCTTGAAAAGGTGTTTCCTCTAATACAGTAAAGGCTAAAGCTTCGATATTTTGGACAGTATGGTCAAAATAGGTAACACGCAAAGGCTTATGCATTTTCCTTATATGTATATGATAAAAATAATATCTGAATCCGTAAAGCTAACGGCTAAGATATTTGATGATAACATAGTCTAGATGACCTCTTCAAAAATAACTGAATCATTGACTTAAAATCACAGTTGGCCCGCCTCGCAGAGAATGGGTTTTCTTCATATTAATATAGAAAATTAAACAAAATCTTTTTCTCTAAAAACCCTAAAGCTGGTTGCTTACCTTTCATAGCTGATTCAGAAATTATATGGGATAAGTAGTATGCCACTTGCTGAGAAATCAGTAATTACTGGTCAGTTTTCCAGGAAAGCCAGTTAAGTAGATTGACCGCTGAGCTTATGCCCCTAAATAACAATGGTGAAATTCGGAATCAGATAAAAATTACGAAAGTTTATAGAACTTTAGTTTTTAGGAAAGAAAACGACACTCCTTTGACTTCTACATTTTAATTATCTTAAAGCCAATCGTCTTGTATTTTTTTTTGAATTTGAATCGATTATACAATAGTAATAAACAACCTTCAAATAGCTAATATTTCAAACGAATATAAATACTTGGGAAACATTACTGCATAATATCATGTGTTTGTTTAGCTCATATCTTTTTATTTCTCTTTTGTCAAACATTAATGAAAGCAATAACTCGTGGACTTCAACATGTTAAATACTGCAGGGAAACGTGACTGCGCTGTTGACAGTTCTAACATTAACATTTACAGCTTTGTTTTTTATGTTACTATATTCAATATCTCCACTGAGGTTTAAAAGCCTAAAAACATAACATTTGAATTTCTTACATAGATGAGCTGGGGCACTTTAAACAGAATTATATGCAAAGATAGTTAACATATATACCTTGAAATAAATTGAAAATCGAATTTTTATGCTTTTCTTATCCCGATTTGAGCGAAAAGCATTTAAACGCTTTTCATTTTGGGTCATTTTTTTTAATTTGAATAATTATTCTAGAAAAACGATGTGCGTGAATGATTTGAAATTTTGCCCAAAGATTAGTGGTCTAAACCTACATCAAATGGTACATTTATCTGGAAAAATATTTTCAATCCCACCATGTCAAAAAAAAACTCAGTAGAGTCCCTTTCATGTTGTTTTGTTTATGTCAGCCGTTAATTACATTGATTTTTTATACGACCGGATGAATAAGAAAGAATTTGTAAATGACATGCATTTCATGAATATGCATATGTAAAAAATTCGTTCGTTTAAAATATTTCTGTTATCACTTTCCTAGACACTGTTTAAACAAGTTGTTTTCAAAGATGTAATTTTCCTGTATGTTTATGTGAAAACTGGCGGAACATTTTTTTATATTTTTTTACACAAGTATTAAGTTAATCAATAAAATAAGTGTAAACACTGTCACAAAACCGTGAGCACAATTCAAGAAAAACGTTTCTCTGAAAAATGTTTGAGAAATAGAAGTGTCACAATTTCTAGTAAATTATTACGTGAAATTTCAACTTTTTCACACAGTTCCCAAACCCTCTGTTTAGTTCATGCAAGGATGAGTGAATATAAATTTCTTGAAATGTCAAACATTTTCTTGAGAAAAAAATTGTTATATGAGTGATCTGCAAAACACTCGATTTTTTCTTTACTGTCTGTTCGTCAACATTATGGTGTATGTCAATAATGTGCGGAAATAGCAAATACACCCTGCATTTACAAAATGTTATGAACACATCAATCTGCAGCAATTAGCTACATTCGCAGAACGCAACCCAAACACAATACGCCGTCGCATAAGATACATATAGTCATCTTAAGGACATACAGTCCATAGTTTCAAAAGCAATATAAAAGGTTTGTTTAATTATAAATAATGTTGATGATCAATTTTTTTAAGTCAGGTAAAAAAAAGGCATGTCCCTTGATGATAAAACAAAATACGATAATTTCATTGAATATATTTGATCGCAAATACAATGTATATATTGTTGATATAATTCTGACAAATTATAAAACTTGTGATCAGTGTTATTAATATTCCATGTACTGCAGGAACATTAATTATCCGCTAAGACAATGATGCTTCATTACCTTCATAAGATCTTCGTTGTTTATTTGTGTGTTTCTTTCCATATATTCATATGTACGTATGTTGTATGCAAAAGGGAATTTTATTTTATAGGAATCATAGATCAATTCTTCTTTTATCAGTCAGTATGAGAACAAGATCGAGTAATTTATTAGCTTAAACAATCAGCACTAATAGATTTTTATGACTAGACCTGACAGAAACAGTCAACGCACCACATGTTTTCTAATTTAAAGTAATATTATCAAATGTTACATAGAACGATAGATAACTCCGAGATCAATAAAGTAAAACAATATAAAAACAAAAAATCCAATAAGGTACCGGTATATTGCACAATGAATAATTTCTATGGATTCAATTGATCTTTTGTCCCAGCAATGTAAATGCTGTAAATTCCTTAAATACTTTTTATTCTTGACAGAGAAATGACATTTGGCTGTAAATAGCGTGAATATTATTATACATTCATTACACTTGCTACTTATACAGACTGGAATATCAAGCACAGGTGTAGCAGTTATTCATCCTAACATGGCTCTGTGTAAAGTTTTTTCTATTATTATTTACAACCTTGCAGCAAAAACAGCTACTAAAATTCAAATATGATCGAGAATCGGATATCTTGAATTGAAAAGTACATATGGATGGCAGGAAAAAAGCCATAAACGAAAATGCATAACCATGAAAACATGTAATTGAATATTATCTGATAGAGTAGTGGTTATGGTGCTTGTTTTGCATGCGGAAGTAATGGTGGTAACATGGCTCTGTTCAAAACGTACCAGTAATGTTTATTATTATTATTATTTATAACCTCGCAGCAGAAACAGTTAGTTTTTATCCCATTTTCAATTACTATTTTGTCTAATTGTAAACACGTAAAAGCGACCGAAAGTCATAACTTGCACGTGCACTCATCATCATTGTAGTAACTTGTCCCTCCCATTATGAAAGCAATCATAAAGCTGATTTGTGTCGCTACTACTTTGTAACAAAGTACGTTTCGTGAACTTTAAAACTTCTTATGAACATTTTTCGTAGTTAATGACATGTTTCATTTAAAGGAATTTAACACTATTGAAAACTACAAAATAATTCGTTCAATCAATTCAACACTTAAAAACTACAAAACACTGTGGATTTTATTTCTGACGACTTAATAATGAAGATGAGTTTAAATAACTCAAAGGGCAAACAATTTATCAATCAACACTAAAATTATTTCATAAAATGACAAACGTAAAAAAAAATTGTTTCTCGCTTGTTTAACGCTGTCATGTATTTAATCACAAAGACGTTGATAATAAGTGTTAATATCATAATTTCTCAAATCAAATTAATATATTTTACTACATACTATTCATATGTTACGCGCTCGAGTCTGCTATTAAAACAATTGAAAACCAAGTTTGTAACTCTTGCTTTTTATACATTAACAGAATGGAATGTGAAAAAAAGAATTTCCCGTTACGTTGTTCTTCACCGATGAGCGAGTTTCTTCTTTTGGTCAGGCCAAATGATTATAGAGGTTTACCTGCGGTATCGTCTGTATTTATATCGGTTTCATACAAAAGACCGCTAGGGCCATTTCACTTTTTCATCGTCATGAATTCACAATTTTAACTTCTGAATTTCCTTTTTCAACATACGGATTTCACGGATTCACGATTTAAATTTCATAAATTCCCGATTTCAACTTCATGAATTCACGATTTCAGTATATGAATTTACGATTTCAACTTCACGAGTTGTTCACGATTTGAACTTCATGAATTCACAATTTCAATTTCACGAATTCAACATTGTGAATTCACGATTTCAACTTCACGAATTCGCGATTTCAACTTTAAGAATTTACGATTTCAACTTCATGGACTCACGATTTCAACTTCATGAATTCAACTTCGTGAATTCACGATTTGAACTTCACGAATTTACGATTTCAACTTCATGAAGTTGAAAAAAAAGTTTTTTTGTTATTTATACGGTAGTGTAAATGTTGCCAAACCACAGTTTTATTTGCTATATATACGGTTGTGCAAATGTTGTCATACGATAGTTTTGTTTGCTATTTATACGGAATGAAAACGAGGCTAAACAAGATGGTTGCAAATTTTCAAACCTCTTCAAAAAATAGATAAAATCTTTTAGTAATCAAAATGGGAACGATACCCGTAACATTGATAACAGTGGTAAAACACCCATCATACAACCATAGCCAGCACCAACCCACTATCCATTTCCATTCTTTGGTTATCCAGTCGATATGTCAGGTTGTACTTTACCGTTCCCTATTCCTCCCCAACCGGGTCATAACGACGACGAGTTAAAAGGACTCATTCGCGAAATGAACTCACGATTGGTATCAATTGAATCTAGTGTAGCTAGAATTGGATCTATAGAACAAGAATCATCTCACCTGAGAGTACAAATGACAAATATTCAAACAACAAATTCTCATCTCTCACAGAAAGTAAATGAAATAGAATCCTCCTGGCAGTTATTGAGCAAACAATATGATAACTTTATCAAGTCCAAAGAAGAATCTGACGCTGAAATAAGACGCCAAAAATACCAAATCACAGAGTTTGACAAACAAATACACAATCTTATAACACAAAATTCTGAATTGAAATCCCGTTGCTTAGATCTGCAATTGCGAACAATGGAACATAACTTGATTGTTTGGCGTGCAGGAGGACGCCCGTACAGACGAACCAGGCACCAGGATCCCTGAAAATACAGAAACTGTTCTGACTAAAAACCTTAATGAAAAACTCATTGAAAATGGAGACATTAAGGGGACTGGCGTAACAAGTGACAATCTGAAATTTGCTCGTGCGTATCGTGTTTAAACCCTGCAAAAGCAAAAGATACAGGCAGACCGCACCCAATCATAGCGCGATTCGAGAGTATAAGTGATAGAGATACAGTCTGCAAGGCAGAGATGCAACTCAATGATGTGTCAAAGTCAGTGAAAATCTATGAACATTTCCCTAAGGAAATTGAAGAGAGACGGAAGACGTTATATCCAATAGTCCGTCGTCTGAGTGATAAAGGAGAAAAGTTATCACTTGACAGAGATAGACTGTTCATAAACAATAAATTGTATGATATAAATACAGGTGTCTATACTGATAAGAACGGTCGCCAGTGCCACACCTACCCGAACCCACCACAATACGATCCGCGTGGTCACCATGATGTTGAATACAGATTAATTGACAGACGTTATTCACGTGATAATAGTGAACCCTATCAAAACATATACGTTTGAAACACCCAATCGATTGAGCACACTAGCTAGCGACAATTTTGACCGACCCAACCGGAAACGTTCGTATACTTCTCCACTTGAAATTGATGAACACAAGAGACAAAATACGAATACTTACGACGTCGATTGTGAAAATTAGCAATCAAACCTATTGCCGACGTTTAGTGCTGACGAACAGGCCGAAACCGAAGTAGACCAGTGACCCCTATGCGGGGCCTCAGACAGTAGACAATGACCAATATTACTAGACAAGACAATTTGTATGCGTATGATTTTAATAGACAGATTGTTAACTCATCGGTAAATGTACCGTATGAATACTGTAATATGCTACTAATAAACTTTCACTTAGTGTATTATAACCGTATTTTAGATATTAATTTTGACTCGTTTGTGCATGACAATGGATATAGTAACGTACTATTTTATTCGTATATTGGACTTATTAAATCATGGTACGATCTACTTTTTTTTCAAACGTTTTTCATGAATACTTATCGAAACCTGTTCAATGTTATTTTAATACCTTATAGCCTGCAGAGATACATGTTTTATGTAGCTATAATTATGCATTGTACAACTATATTTCTTTCATATGAAAATTATTATGAAATTACTGTTAAATCCTACTATAATAGTGTGTATCCAAATGTTTATTCGTTTTATATGCCTAGAAGCGGCAATTTTCAGTTTGATAATCCATTACTTCGATTAAGTTACGCCTGACCAACGTACGTTTAATAATGATAACTGTCTCAGTATCCTTACAATTAACGTGGGAGGATTATTTTTTCGAATAAAGTATCCAGAATTTATTGACCATATTAATAAATATTGTTTAGTAGCAGTACAAGAAACTAAATGTAATGATTTGAGTAAAGTTAGCGTTTCCGGTTTTGACGTTATTATGAAAAATAGGAAGTGTATTATGAATAAAATAAGTGGAGGAATTGCACTGCTTGTAAGAAACGATGTCTCTAAATATATTAACATAAAAAAATCAGAAAGTAAATTGGCACTATGGTTTACCATATCGAAAGAATTATATAATCTAAAAACAGACATATTATGCGCTGTAGTCTATATACCACAATATAATTCTATTTATGCTGTAGATGAGCCTTATATAGAAATTTAAGAACAACTAAACGTATTCTCTGGAAGTTATGATTCAATATGATTGTTTGGAGATTTCAATTCTCGAACTAAAAGTCTAAAAGATTATATAACGCTTGATACCGAACTTTTCGAAAGTCAGCATTTAGACGATATCGCCGACGAATATGAATTAGAAATGAGCAGATTTGATAGTTCTTGTCGCAAATAGCGAGTGTATATATCAATTAAGTTGTCGGAGTCAGTTGATGACAGGTTGAGTCAAGACTCCGTCGGAACCTGAAATAACTCCGTCAGAATCCGTCGGAGTCGATACTTAGGGTTTTCATGTATCACGAGTTGCATGCTATTTTCAGGTTAATTGTAACCAATATAAAGGGAATGAAATTGGAAACCGGGGTTATTAGTTTTTGGATTAGTTTAGTTGAGTTTAGTTGTGTTAAGAGAAAATT
Organism: Ruditapes philippinarum; assembly: GCF_026571515.1. Taxonomy (NCBI): domain Eukaryota; kingdom Metazoa; phylum Mollusca; class Bivalvia; order Venerida; family Veneridae; genus Ruditapes; species Ruditapes philippinarum. The sequence continues at coordinate 577,426 of NW_026861563.1, forward strand.
ACATGTGAGGATTATTCAGGAATATTGTCTGTAAAATAAAATAAATAATTGGATTTATGAAATAAAGAAAGTTAACAAGAAATTATTGTGTTTTACTTAAAATAAAATAAATTCCAGTGTGGCAAAGAAATAGAAATCTACAGTCCTAAAACTGAAAGTTATTAAACTTCGCCACATTGTTTGGTCCCGCGAACCGGATAACATTCAGCGGATAACATTTAGTGGATACAATAAGTGAAGGAGAGTGCTTTTAATAAGAATTGTGATTTGGATATTGTTCAGAGAAGAATTGTTTGTTATCTTGGATAAATTTATTAGGTGAGTGTGACTTCAACTAAAACTAAAAATGACTAAAGTTAAACATTTAAAAGGTGTTAGGACAAGATTTAGAAATATTCTGCAGAAAAAATATTGATTTTGGAAACGATCTGATTATTGATATCGAAAGCTGTAATATTGAGAAAAATGTGCTAGAAACAAATAAATGTATTCAAACATTAAAAGTGTATTGTGAAAAGAATGAAGTTCAAAGTGAAAAATTGGCAGCAGCAATCGAAGAAAGTGATTCAAAAGTAATTGAAACAATTACTGAAGAAGATTGTGAACTGTGTTCTGAAGCTGTAGAATGCTCTATAAATCTACAATAGTTTAAAGAAATGCTTCTCAACGAAAAAGAGAAGAGCGAAATGAAACATGTTAAAAATGAATCAAGTGTAGAAACACATTCAGATGAGTTTATGGCACTACACAAGGACATGCAAAAACTCATGCAGCTACAAATTCAACAACAAGAAAGACTACTAGACATTGAAGTAAACATAGGTAAGCATTCTTCTACAAAATTACCTAAACTAGATTTAATATAATTTGGAGGAGATAAGACAAAATGGAGTGAATTCTGGGATTCATTTAAATGTTCCGTGCATGAAAATCACTCACTTTCAAATAGTGAAAAATTCAATTATTTACGAAATAAAGTCTTCGGAGAGGCTCAACGTGCGATCACAGGTCTAACATTATCGGACGCTTATTATAAAATTGCAATCGATATCTTAAGGGAAAGATTTGGAAAAGTGCAAGAAGTAGTTGACTTACATTTCAATAAATTAATCAATTTGGAGCCAGCATCGAATAAAACCAGAAGTTTAAGAAGCTTGCTCGATACAGTTGAAAGGCATTTACGAAGTCTAGAAGTGTTACATGAAGATATTGATCAAGCTGTGTTTATGTCAATGATACGAGCTAAACTACCAGAGGAAGTTCTTGTTCAGTTAGAAATATTAAATGGGTCGAACAATGAGTGGAGTATAGAAAAGCTTCGAAAACGATTGAATGAATATATTCTTGCCCTTGCCAGGGAAAGAGCAGATAAGAAAGATAATGTGTTGGAAAAGAGAACACATTCATCGTCTATTCAATCAGGATATAAGCAAAATATTACTTCTAGTTCAGCTCAACTTATAAGGAGTTATACACATTCAGCTCAGCCAAGAAATTATACAAATTCAACCCAACCGAGGAGTTATTCGAAATCGGCACAGTCAAGAAGTTATTCAAGTTCTGCTCATGTGCTTACAGTAAATAACCCTAAGCAACTTACACAAAGACAACAGACTGAAAATTATGCAGATAAATGTCGATATTGTCAGCAGAAACATTGGAGCGATGAGTGCACACAATACCGAACTATAAATGAAAGAAAACAGCAATTGAAAGACAGCTGCTTCAAGTGTTTAAAAACAGGTCACAAATCAAGCGAATGTAAGAGAAACAAAATTTGTACACACTGTGGTGAAGTGAACAAGCATCACAGAAGTTTGTGTCCTCAAAAATTCAAGGTGAAGGAATCAATGACGCATTTAGCAAACGAAGAAAAAGAATATAAAGAGACTGAAAATTCTGAGGAAAATGTTCTCGTGTCGTCAAATGAAATGGTTTTAATGCAGACGGCAATTACAGATATTAAAAATCCAGATACCTCTACAACACAGTCTGTTAGACTTTTGTTGGACTCTGGATCTCATCGGACATATATAACTGAAAACTTAGCAAGAAAGTTACATCTCAAAGTAACGGGAGAACAGGAAATAAAACTGGTTGGTAATGATAGTACGCAATGCATCAAAACAAAATGTGCTAACGTTGATGTTAAACTGAAAAATGGTGAATACCATTCAATCAGTGTTAACATAGTTCCGACAATAAGTGGCAATTTGCATCGAAGTCCAGCAGGTGTTTTGGATAAGGAGCAGGTTTAACATATCATTGGAAGTGTTGATTTAGCTGATACATTACCAACTAGAAACGAAACATCATCAATAGAAATGTTAGTTGGTAACGACTATTATTTGGATTTTATTCTGTGTGAAAAGATCGAACTTAATCCTGGTTTGTTCCTTCTTGGGTCTAAGTTAGGATAGATCCTTACCGGAAGAACTTCTGATCGAGATAGTGATGGCCCATGTATGCTTATTCTAACGCATGGTAATAATGCAACAAATACAAGTTTATTTACCGATGTGGATAGTGTTGTACCTGTGAAACCAAATTTAGAAGACTTTTGGAACGTGGAGTCAATAGGTATTATAGAAAAACAAAATATCTCAGATTATGAACATGCAATGAAAATGTTTCAGGATTCAATTCAGTTTGAAAATGGCCGATACCAAGTCACGTGGCCTTGGACTGAAGAATTTCCTGATTTACCTGTGAACAGGGACTTGGCAATAGGTCGCTTAAAAAGCTGGTCAAAACCTGAGTTAATGATGAAATATGATGAAGTTATGAGAGATCAGCTTAGTAAAGGCGTTATAGAGAAAGTTGAAAAATCACCAGTAGATGGTTTGGTACATTATTTGCCACACCATGCTATTATCACACCGCAGAAAACAACAACTAAGATACGCGTAGTATACGATGCTTCGGCGAGAACAAGAAAAGAAAATAAAAGTCTAAATGAGTGCATGTATAGGGGACCAGTAATGCTACAGGACCTCTGTGGTATGTTACTACGATTCAGGATGCATCCGATAGCAATCGTTGCCGATATAGAAAAAGCATTTTTTTTGCAAATTGGATTAAAACCTAGTCAGCGTGATGTCACAAGATTTCTTTGGTTGAAAGACTGTAAAAATCCTACTGTAGTTACTGACAATATACAACAATTCAGATTTTGTAGGATTCCTTTTGGAGTAATCAGTAGTCCGTTCTTATTAGGAGCAACGGTAGACTTCCATTTAAAATGTTATGAAAATCCAGTTGCAGAAAATCTAAGAAACAACATTTATGTAGACAATGTTATCACCGGAGCTGAAAACACAAGTGAAGCAATACAGCTATATACAAAATCAAAGGCAATGTTTGCAGATGCCTCGATGAATTTACGGGAATGGATTACCAATAGTGATTTTGTAAATGAGTTCATTCCAAAGGAAGACAGAGCCGATACGAAAAGTGTTAAAGTACTTGGACATCATTGGAATGTCAATGAAGATACAGTTACAATAACAGGTCCAAAAACAAATCAAATGAACCGGAGTGGACAAAACGTACTGTGTTGAAAACAATTTCGTCCGTTTTTGATCCACTTGGCTTGCTAAAACCAGTACTCTTACGAGGAAAAGTGTTTATTAAATCATTATGGCAGAAAAATATCGACTGAGATGACAATTTGACTAAAGAAGATCAAGAAAAATGGTTGTCTATTTTAATAGATATTCGAAAAATAGACACGTTGCAAATTCAAAGATGCGTTTGTGCGTTCACAGGACATTCTAAGAAATATTTATTGTTATGTTTCTGTGATGCATGGGAAAAGGCATTCTCAACAGTGGTATATTTGCAAGTTTCAGAGGAAAGTACAACCGATGTAAATGTAATATTTGCAAAGACAAGACTTGCGCCTATTAAGAAACTAACAATTCCTAGGTTGGAGCTTCTAGCAGTTCTGATCGGACTTAGGTGCTTAAAATTTGTTAAAGAGCAATTAAGAGTGCCTATTGAAAAGCAATATTTATGGACAGATTCGAAATGTGTTTTACAATGGGTTACGTCGGATAAGAAATTACCGTTATTTGTTAAGAACAGAGTCCGTGAAATCAAAGAGCACATTGATGTTAACATGACATATATACCAACTGAAGAAAATCCAGCAGATGTTGCATCCCGAGGGTCAACACTGGAAACATTAGCAACTGACTCTAATTGGTGGCACGGTCCTAAGTGGTTGTTGAAGCCTACCTCTGATTGGCCAACAGATTATCAAAAAAACGATGATAGCTCACAAATAGTTGAAATGGAAGAACAAACAAACAAACAAGACAATAAAGAGACAATGTTAATGCAAGCTAAAATTAATGCGGAAGAACATAGTAATAATCTTCCATTTGACATTGACAGTAAAAGATTTTCTTCTCTTACAAAACTGCTAAAAGTAACAGCTTTTGTGTTGCGATTCATACACAAACTAAAGGAAGTTGAAAGAAAATATGGTTATTTAGGATGTGAAGAATTGTTAGAAGCTGAGAATATGTGGATTAAGCAAATTCAAGAAAATCATTTTCAAAGTGACATCAATTCTATTCGAGCTAAAAAAAGGTACAAATAGACAACAACAATTAGGGCTATTTCTTGACGAACAAGGGTTATTAAGATGCACCGGAAGGCTTGAAAATGCGAATTTAAGTGAAAGTGCCAGACAACCAATACTTCTTCCAAGAAACGATCATTTTACTGGATTGATTGTGGAAAAAACGCATAAAGAACTACTACATATCGGTGTTTCGCAGACGCTTGCAACAACGAGACAAAGATTCTGGATTTTACATCGTCGTGCAACAGTGAAAAGAGTGTTAAATAAGTGTATTGTCTGCAGACGCCACGAAGGTGGTTGCTATAAAATGCCACCATTGTGTTGTCTACCGAGGTCAAGAGTGACAGAATCAGTACCATTTTCAAGAATAGGACTAGACTATTTTGGTCCAGTGTACTTGAAAACAACAACAGGTGACGACAAAAAGGCATGGATATGCTTATTTACGTGCTTAGTAACTCGTGCTGTGCACCTTGAACTAGTTTGTGACATGACCACAGAAGAATTCTCTTAGGTTACCGTCGGTTCATAGCTCAAAGAGGTACTCCATTGCATATAATTAGTGATAATGCAAAACAGTTTAAAGCCGCAAGTTTAGTGATAGATAAGATTTGGAATGGTATATTACATAGTAACGAAGTTCAAAGCTACTCTGCAAATGCAAGCATCCAACGGAATTTTATTATAGAGCTCGCGCCCTGGATGAGCGGATTTTACGAAAGGCTAGTCGGTCTTGTAAAAAGATCATTCAGAAAAGCTGTGGGGCGAAAACTCTTAACTATCATTCAAGCTCAAATACTTATCAAAGAAATTGAAGCCGTAGTGAACTCAAGACCTTTAGTCTATATTGGTGATGATGTAAACCTTACAATTGCATTAACACCGAGTCATTTTCTTACGTTGAATCCAAAGATCGGTATTCCACAAGTTTCGGACGAAAATGACAGTGAATATTTGCCAACAGAAAGCTCTTCGGAAAAGTTGTTGAAAATTTGGAAGAAAGGTAAAAAACTTTTAAATAAATTTTGGCAAATATGGAAGAATGATTACTTACTAAGCTTACGAGAAAGAATGCAAACACGTTTGAAAGCAAGTCGTATTCAGTCGCCTGTAAATCCAACAATTGGAGATATTGTTATTGTAAAAGAAAAATTTTCTCGAGGCAACTGGAAACTGGCAAAAGTTGAGAAGTTAAATTTCAGTCGAGATTGTGCTATAAGATCTTGTCAAATTAAATTGGCTTCAGGAAATTTTCCTAATCGTCCAATGAATTTACTTTTTCCCATTGAAACGACTCAAAATAATATAGTTACAAAAGAAAAAAGTGATGCAAATGTGCTTGAAGAGCAATTAATACGTTCAAACAGAAACAAAAACAAGATGCAAAGTTATCAGATGTCCGAACGTAATGTACGTTCTGCAGCATCAAAAGCGTTAAAAGCAATTAAACAACAGTTCACGAATAAAAAGTGATGGTTAAGGCGGAGTTTAATTAAAAACTATGTTCACTTTAACGTTAACGATTGTACACTGTGAATGCTCTGCCGGACATTTGTTTGTTTACACAAGACCCACATGTACAAATAACCTCAACGGAGCATAGTTACTGTGTAAAATTACCCAACATTTTTCTCGCAAAAATCGTGCAAATCATGGAAATAGCAAATAAAATAAGAAGAAACTTTGTATTGTGTCATCATTTCACAGTAGACAACTACAGATAAATATTAGAAAAATTGCAAAAATATTAAAATGTATCAATGCGATACTTGTCAAAAGATGTATAAGTATAAGAGAAATCTACTAAGACATGTTAAAGAACGACACAGAGAGGTTGAACATTGGAATTGTCCTGTTGAGGAATGCACATCCAAATTCATTCGTCGGGGATATTTGTGCAAACATTTTATACTAAAACATGGCTACACATCATTGAAGTCACGTCACGTGAATCTGCTATATCAGCCACCAGAGGAAACGCGCATTCACAGAACTCATACTGCGATGACGTCAGCGACGATGATTCTATATTCATACAACGACACACACAACGACTTTGAGCCAGTTTTAGACAGTTTTAATTTCAACGTGCTTGATGAAACGAACAACAGTCAGTATGATGACGTCAGTAGAAATAACGTCAGAGACGTAGACGTAAATGATTGTCAGGCAAGTGTTGAGTGCAAGGATGTTGAAGTTCCAATTGAAATAAACTATAGTAGTAGTGAACGTCAGAATGATATTTGAGACTCAATAAGTGACGTTAACGTCAACGTAAACGTCAACGGAATAAATGGCAACCAAAAGGATTCTGGACAAAGTACAGAAATTAAAAACAGTGAAACTGAAAGTGATAGTGAGAAGGAGGACGGTTATAGTGTCGTAACAAGTTTCTCCGAGGGAGATAATTTTGACGTCGATGTGAACAGTCATAATGATCAAAACACAGAAAATTCGATGTCTGTAAGTATTGTTGATGAAAACAACAACTGTTGTTTGGACAGTAAACACACAGAATTTTCCGACGACGGTAGTGACAACGACGCTATAAATGATAACGTTAACGATGAAGAAATAGTTATCATTTCAAGTGACGGAGAATCGAGTGGAGGAGAAAGTGACCACGATATGCAATAAATCGAACCAGCTACGTCTCAATAAAAATCAAAAGTGTGGAACTTTACGTTTAGTAACGGTTATGTATACATCAAGGACAAGGATACGTTTTAGGGGAGGATATTGAGTGTGACTATTTTGAGTTTGACAAATAGACAAAAAATGTGTTCGGGTGTTTAATTATGTCAAAAAGACTAATATTACTTTTCAAAAAGAGAACAAGAATTTGAGACAGCCATGAGGAAATTGATATCTTATTTTGTATATAATACTGGTTTCTGTATATATTGACTTTGAAATGATATTATTGGAAAACATTTTGATTGAAATGCTTTTGTAATAAGTAATTACTAGTATAATATCAAATTTACATATGATAGATGAATATTAACAGTTGTATAATATCTGAATAGTTGAAAATGTTCTTATAACTTAATAAGATTATACAGGATAAATTTTGTTTAAATTTCAACTCTTTAATTTGAACTTAAAGCAATGCTTTTTTTTTCGCTTTAAAGGGAGTGTCGCAAATAGCGAGTGTATATATCAATTAAGTTGTCGGAGTCAGTCGATGACAGGTTGAGTCAAGACTCCGTCGGAACCTAAAATAACTCCGCCAGAATCCGTCGGAGTCGATACTTAGGATTTTCATGTATCACGAGTTGCATGCTATTTTCAGGTTAATTGTTACCTATATAAAGGGAATGAAATTGGAAACCGGGGTTATTATTTTTGGGATTAGTTTAGTTGAGTTTAGTTGTGTTAAGAGAAAATTACATGTGAGGATTATTCAGGAATATTGTCTGTAAAATAAAATAAAATACTTAGATTTATAAAATAAAAAAAGTTAACAAGAAATTATTGTGTTTTACTTAAAATAAAATAAATTCCAGTGTGGCAAAGAAATAGAAATCTACAGTCCTAAAACTGAAAGTTATTAAACTTTGCTACAGTTCTTTATACGTACACAAGTTGCGGGTAAATTGCGACAAAATTTTTGAATACATATGTAAGCTTATTAATTTTTTAAATCTTAATAACTTATATATACTTAATGGCCGGCCGTACTACTAATGACATGTCTGGAAAAGTTACTTGTAAAGGCCTGAGTACAGTTGATTATTTTATTTGTAACTCGAAAATATTCAAGTATGTCACATCCCTACAGGTATGTGATTTTTGCCCCTTATTTTCAGACGTCATAGTTCGGTTGAACTGAAATTGTCATTTAAGCTAAATAATCTAATCAAACCACAGTGCGACGAGTCTCCGACTGTGAAGCTTTGAGATCAAAAAAGGGCTGATAACTTTATCAATATCATTGATCAAAATAAAATACAAATGTCAAAAACAGCAGTCTTGATAAAAATTATATTAAGTGATGACATCAGTCAAAATGATCTTAATATGTTAGTTAACGAAATATCAACTCTTTTCATCGATACATCACGTACAGCGTTTGGCTATAAATTAAACTATAATAATACAAATGAAACACAAAGCAATAAATCTAATCCCTCATGGTTTGGACCCAAATGTAAGAAAGCTCGAAGAAATTTTCATACTGCTAAATACTTAAATATAAACTTCGAAAAAACAATGAAACAAAAGAAAATCTTAGAAGAAAAGCAAATATATATAAAAATACAATGAATAAATATCATGACAAAAACAAATATTCTAATGTTTACAAGTTAAGGAAAATTAAAGGCAATGACTCTAGAAAATACTGGGAAATTCTAAAAGGCAAAATGAAAAAAAAAACTGAAGCAAATATAACAGATTTATTCAATTACTATAGTAAAGGTGAAAGCAATGGTGGTGCCAATAATAATAATAAAAAAAAATAATAATAGAAATAATAATAATGATAATAATAATAATAATTATAATAATTATAATAAAATAATAGCAACAACAACAACAATAATAATAATAACAACTTACTTAATATGCCTATTGATATCAAAGTTGTTAAAGCAGTTTATAATCTTAAAAATAACAAAGCGAGTGGTTATGATAACATAGTAAATGAACAGATAAAGGCCTCTCTCTCTCTCTCTCTCTCTTTGATGAAACATGTTTATGTCAAACTATTCAACGTAGTGCTTGATACGGGTCTAATCCCAAAACCCTGGACAGTTGGAATCATTAATCCAATCTATAAAAACAAGGGTGATCCTGCAAAACCAGAAAATTATAGACCAATTACATTATTAAGTTACCTAGGCAAAGTTTTCACAAGCATATTAAATAAAAGAATCACTGATTATGTAGAGTCAAATGATATTGTTAATAATACACAAGCAGGATTTAGAAAAGGTTTCTCAACCTCAGATAATATATTCATTTTACACCATATCATTCAATATTTAAATGATACCGGAAAAAAACTATTTTGCTCATTTATTGATTTAAAACAGGCATTTGATACTGTGTGGAGAAACGGTCTATGGGAAAAATTAATTAATGCTAATATACAAGGAAAATGTCTGCATGTTATACAAAATATGTACAAAGGTATTAAATCATGTGTGAAGGTAAATTCTCAACAATCTAACTTTTTCTCATGTAATATAGGTCTTTTACTTTTTCTCATGTAATATAGGTGACCGCCAAGGGGAAAATTTATCTCCCTTACTCTTCTCGATGTATTTGAATGATCTTAAAGATTTCTTCCAAAATAATAGTAATACACGTGGAATTTTGCTTCATTATGATCAGAATATAAACGAGCCTAACATTTTTTACAAATCTTTATTCTGTTATATGCAGATGACACTGTTATTATGGCTGAGACAGCAAATGACTTAAAAGAAGCACTATATACATATGAAAGATATTGCGATATTTGGAAACTTACAGTCAATATTTCTAAAACCAAGATAGTTGTATTTCCAAAAGGGAGACAAAGAAATTATCATTTCACTTATAAAAATGAACCAAACGAAATAGTAAATGAATATAAATACCTCGGCATATTTTTTAATAGAAGTGGTTCTTTCGCTAAAACTAAGACACATATTGCAGAACAAGCTACAAGATCGATGTACAGCCTGATAAGGAATTCAAATAGATTAAATTTACCAATTGTCTTACAAGTTGAACTTTTTAATAAAACTGTTAAACCAATATTACTTTATGGTTCTGAAATCTGGGGATACGGTAATCTTGACGTTATTGAACGAGTACAACTCAAGTTTTTAAAACACATCCTTAAACTTAAACGTTCGACGGCCAGTTATTTCATATACGGTGAAACGGGATGCATACCATTGTCTGTAGATATCGGGGAAAGAATAGTTTCATTTTGGGCGCGTCTCCTTCAGAACGAAAATGGTTTAATACCAAATAAATTATCATACTTTGTATATCATCATATGCTAAGAAATACAATAGATATTAATGATAATGATTTTGAACGTAATTATCTGTGGATTTATAATTTAAAATCAATACTAATAAAATGCAGTATCAACAATGTTTGGATTTATCATAATTTTTCCGGTACCAAATGGTTAAAATTAACAGTAAAACAAAAGCTAAAAGATCTTTTCTTAAATGAATGGTATTCAAAGATAAATGAATCGAGCAATAGTTCTTTTAACAAAATTTTTAAAAAGTTTTTTGGAATTGAACCTTATCTTTCGTACTCCCAAAATGCAATGATTTTTAATTATGTCAAATTCAGAACAAGAAACCATAGATTACCAGTTGAAACTGGAAATTGGTCAAATATACCTGTTAATGAAAGAATGTGTATTTTTTGTAGAAATATAATCGGTGATGAGTTTCATTATCTTTTTGAATGTTTGTTTGTTTGTTTTGGGTTTTACGTCACATCGACACAGTATAGGTCATATCGCGACGTTCCAGCTTTACTGGTGGAGGAAGACCTCAGGTGCCCCTCCGTGCATTATTTCAGGCACGAACGGGCACCTGAGTAGAACCACCGACGTTCCGTAAGCTAGCTGGATAGCTTCCTCACATGAAAGAATTCAAAGTTCCTGTCGGGATTCGAACCTTGAATGTAATAGATTATCTAATGAAAGAAGACAATTTATAAAACCTTATTTTTATAGACGTCCTAATATGTTTAAATTAGAACAACTTTTTACAATGAAAGATTCACCTGCATTTAATTAACTATGCAAAGTCTTAATGATAAATAAAAGAAATGTAAGAATGAAATCACATATTTATGTTTTCATTTTCAAGTCAGTTGTGATTTTGTAATGTTCTGAGATATATTTTTGTTTTAGTGATATTCACTTACCACTTTCTTACTATACAGCAAAGGTCCTTTATGCCTCACATATACTTTTATTTTCATTTCTCATAAGACTAAGTTTTTGCTGTACTTTTATAGTATTAAAAGATTAATCACTGGCTTATTACATGAATCATCTTTCATTTCAACTGTTGCTTTTTAGAAATAAATACAAGTATAGTGAATTAGTATTTTATATGGAAGTTAAACTACTACTTTATTTACATTTTACAACTTTTATGACAAATTATATCACATTTATAGCTACTTTCTCCTAGTAACAAATATCTTACATTCTGTTTAAGCAATATTTAAATGTTGTAAAATTCAGGTTTGCACTTTCTAAAGAAGTTTAAAAAAATGTTTCTAAGACAAAATATCAGATAATTAAATAATATGTAATAGATATGTTGATATTGTTTAGTAATTATAGTCTGATCTCAATTTGTATAAATGCCTCGTTAAACATTTTGACATTATCCTCATGTTACATGTTGTATGCATGTTTGAGTGAATAAATGATGTGTTGTTGTTGTGTTGTTGTTGTTTTTGTTGTTGTTGGAATTGGTAATGTTGTCAAACGATAGGTTTGTTTGCTTTTAATAAGGTATTGGAAATGTTGCCAAACGACAGTTTTGTTTGCTATTCATACGGTAATGGAAATGTTTCTAAACGACAGTTTTGTTTGCTATGAGTATAAAAATAACTTTTGATAATAACTGATTTAAAATATTATCAAGTACAAGCATGAACATGAATTACATGCCACTTACTGACAAAGTTACTTAAAGTAAGTTAAATTTCAATTTAGAAATACTTTCTGTGTTTAGATGAATTGTTTCAATTGAAATTCTGGCAATCAAAGTTCTCGCTAGGCTGTTTATTAGTCTGACATTTAAAGAACGAAACGAATTATTGAATATAAAATGTAATCACTCAGCAGTAAAAGAGTTTTATTGCTACACCTGTCAAGGGCAGTCAATTTCCCACATGTTTCCTTATTTAATACGCAGTTATTTTATAAGACGAACATTAGAAGCTGGAAACAGAATATTTGCTATTAGAAAGAGAATATTTGGAAAATGAGCAGTGTTTCCAAAAATCGATGTTAATATGCAAATTGAAAAAAAATTATCTCGCAATTATACATTTTATCTTTTTGTTGGGGGTGGGGGGGGGAGGAGGTGGCATCATTGTTCTAATGACATGCCTGCTGTTTACACTCGACAACACGTTTATAAAATGGTCCGAGTAATAACATTCACATTGAATTAAAGTGATTAAAAAAAGAAGAGAAAAGACTATTTTTGAAACGAAAAAAAGAAAATAACTTCGAAACTAATTTGTTTAAAAAATAATATTATCACCCTGGTACATTATTTCCATTTGTCTGTTTTTCTTTGTCTAAACATATATAAACGTGTTTATTGAGCTTGTTCTTTTCGACCAATATATGTGTTAAGATTATAGAGTATTTCTGTCATTAAACACCATTTTGGTCTGAGATAAATGACTCAATGTTCCTATTTATGTTCATATTTTCTCTTTAAAAATGTACCGAATAGAACAGTTTAGAAACATATCCCGACTATTTTTTTATAAAAGACATGAACGGAGGCAACGTTCAGCATTACAGAAGACGAAAATAAGAAAAACGATTAGGTGAGCCGCGATTCACACAGTTGCCATGGTATTTACGTCATCATTTGGTTTTTATTGTAAAGTTGTGAAACATATTTCAATTAAATGAGCTTATAACATATTAAAATATCTCATTTGTACCTATTTATTTAGCTTTTAAAGAATTTTGTCACAGAATATAAAGACAACCCACGTTGGATTTTATGATTATACGATCTCTTATACTATGAGTCTGAAACATGTAAATGTTGTTGATTTAAAGAGGATTACCTCGTCGATGATATCAATGAAACAGTTTAAACGTACACTGTCTAACAATCACGCAAAAGTATTTTTAATATAAAGAAAACTGTGTATTAAGAAAATACAATTAGGTGCAAGACAAATAACGACAAACGAAAAATTAGATTACTCAGTTTTACAAGAATATCTTTATAAAATTTACCTAATGAAAGACCATCGTAATATTACACTTAAACATTAAATAGTTTTACTGTTTCTTTGTACAACAAATTTTGAAACAAACCAAAGAATATACAGCAATAATCAGGCTTTTGTTGAACAAAATATAGTAAAAAGGACTGAAAGCAAACCAAAATGTATTCTGAAAAAAATGTGAAAGATGTTGTTGACAAAATCCATTATCTTTCAACTAAAAAAGTCATCCAATTATTAAAATGAATAATAAAATGAAAAAAAAGAAGAAAAATACTTTGACTTAAGAATCATAAAACCAGTAGAATGATTGTTTTAAACATTAAATCAGTAAATTTACATTATCTTAATAGAATTCCAATAAAGAATAACGCCATTTACAACAAATTTCAAACCCCTATCTTCACGAATCACCATATCTATCTCCTCTTAACCGTCAAGATTAAGTTGTTCTTCTTTTTCCATGACGAATTTGGCATACTTAAATTACATATTCAGATTTTTTTCACAGAATACAATGTCTTCATTTATATAATTAAAAATGATCTTTTTCCTGGCAAACGTTTCTTTTTTACATGCAATGATGAAATGGTTTGTGATAGAATGTACCGAGCTTAATTGTCTGAGTTCCAGTTAAACTAAAAAGAAAATACTTTTATTCGAAGATTTAACCTTTATTTTGCTAATTCATTTAAGCATGATACCTAAAGAAATATCAGCTCATGATACGGTATGCTTAAATAATACTCTTTTTGACTTTGATAATGCTTGGAATTCCTCATCCCCAGAGCATGTTTCTAATATTCCTTTAGACTTTTCAAGTTATTTATATTTATCTGAAAGGGCGACTACCAAAATCAACAACAATCGAAATCACTAATTCAAAAAAAAAATGTTTTGTACTTAAGACATAAAGTCCTTTCAGAAGCAGTTTATTGCTGATGTAGGGCAAGCAGTATAGCTGAAGTGGGTTACGACTTGACCAAGATGGCAATTGCAAACATGAGATTGTTAAAAATTTGCTGATTACAATATTTAACAAAAATGTATAAATGGAAACACTTAGGTAAAATAAATGATAACAGCTAAGACAACTGAAAATAGTTTCTACTATTTTATGATCTTATTTATTTCTGGAAAATAGATAAATGTGGACTTTTTAATTTTTCTTGACATAAAACGACTTTAAAAGTCTCCTTAAAAGGTATTTGACATAAGCAGAAAAACCTTTAAGAAATCAATACAATATGAACTGAATTAATTAAAAATGGTTTTAAGAATATGCATATTTGTGGTAGTCATCAAATTTTAATAGCAAAAAGAAAAGAAGAAATAAAAGATCATTTTTTGTATGTTTACAAACTTTTTATGTTTACAAACACACTGTCAATTTCAAGTTTCGTGTTTGATGACGTATACTTTGTCGGTGTGAATTAAAATCCAATCAAACAAACAAACAAACTACCTTTAACGATTGTTCTCGACATGGCATTTATAGTACGACAGCACTAATGGACTTTATTTCCAACTCTACATTTAGCACAGCATGATTTCCAATTAAAATTTCAAATTAAAGGACAAACTTAATAAAAGATTAAAGAGGAATAAAATACATCAAAATACATCAAAACGCTGCATTAAATAAAGTGTTATCCGAATAGTAGATGCAAAACATATATTTTGATATATTTTTGCATAAGTCTAAAGTGGCTTGCGATGTGTTTTATACTTTAAAAAAGCAGAACATCAGCTTGTCCATTTCTAGCACATAAATCACGAAAATCCTCACCATATATACCCTTAGCAATGCTCCAGTTTTTGTTTTTTTTTCTTCAAAAAAAAACAAATTGTCTACATCTGTCAGTAAGGTGAAGTTACTTGAGACTGAAAATTATTTTTGATTATGACTGTCAGACATATCTTCAATTATAGTTGATGTAACATAAAATGATGATAAGGTATCTATAGAAAAGGATACCATTTCCAATAAATATCACGGTGCTTTTATACTAGCAGACTACTTGTACAAAAATAAAAATTGACATATACAACTTCCAAAGATAACTAGATCATTTTTATGCATTATAAGTGTCAAAAATGACATTATAGTTTCTCAATTTTATCACAAACATTAATTCATGATTTGAACAATATCTATTTCTCTCAGGACATAGTATAACGTTACAACTTTGAATTCAAGTGGTGATAGGAAATTGCTTTTTTTTAAATTAGCCTTACAGCAAAACATCGCTTTGTTCTTCCACAGGGACATTCATTCGAACAGGAATATATTAAGAAGGATCATTATACTGCAGTAGAAGTGATACAATCCGTATACAACTGTATTATGAAACGTCTCTTTTATAGTGACGATAGCAGAGGTAAAGGAATCATTTGATACTGACGATACATGGATTGTAACAGCACTTCAAAAGCAAAGAAATCAAGAAATAACTTAATTAAAATAAATAATTAAATAAATAAAAAAAAATAAATAAAAAGAATAAATAAAAAAATAAGTAAATAAATAAAAATATCGAGCAATGTTTATAACTATTATCAAATCATTGATAATTGGGAATAGCCATACATGTATTATTGTGTAGTGGGCATTACATTGTTAAGATAACAATGTCTAACAATGTCTAATAATATTTTAGTAGGTTGGAGTGGATTAGGCTTAAATAAGCACATTTTTTATAAGTATTTTAAATATTTATAAAACAATAGGAATGTATCAAGGGTATTCTTATAAGAACAAATGTCAATTCTATTTTGTTCTAGACTGGTTTATTATCTGCTACATATGGAGTTATATTTGTTCTCACACTTACCAACACCATCCATATATATTTCTTTTGATTTGTTTCCATGTATTATCAAAATAAGTTTAGAGTTTAAGCAGTGTTCACTAAAAACTTTATTGCTGTTAAGAACTGTCTGATATAATCCGACAATGTATATACTTTACTTTTGAAAGACACTGTAATTAAGATGTCTTTAACTCATATTACCGACGATGTATTATCTATATTCATTTGTAAAGAAAATAATATGATTATATTTCTAAAAGTCTATTTTCAATATAAACAGCAAGCTAAATAATTAATAATCATGCATACAGCATGTTCATTTTTTAAAAATCGTTGACCTTAAACTACACTTCTTCTAATTTGTAGGAAATGTATCAATTAGATTAATCATGAAATAGACAGAGTCAAATTGAGCATAAACGCACATTTGATACTTTTTATCTTCATCAAGGGAAATATGGTTATCTGAAAAGAGAGCAGACGATGATGTAATTGATGAAAATGCACGCAATATGGGAAACATGGTTTTTATACCAGAAGATGGAATAGGGAAAGGGATGGGACAATAACAGTTTGGAAAAGGAAAAACACTTAAGACGAAAAATGGTTATTCCTAAAGAACACTTAGTAAACATTTAACAGCATAAATAAAACATACACGAAAGCGCGGAATGTAATGGCTTTGTAAAAATGGAGGAAAATGCACTTCACCGAAATTAAATGCTGTATAATCAAATGACACACTGTCACTGTCCTAGCAGAACACACAAAAATTTAACCCATACCAGCTCAAATGTTATCACACTGTTGCATTACGAAGTATTTATGCCAGTCCAATTCATGTTGGATTTTGTAATGTGTTTACATTTATAATGCAATATATCACCTATTATAAATACCAACATAACACTTGTAGCGATATTGAATATCTTGTTAAGAAAGCATAAAATACATATTATATTCCCTATTGTTATTGCGAATATAATAATGCAAAAACAATCGTAAGCAAGCAAGATTTTGTAAAAACATTGTCTGGTTGACCTGTTACAAAAGTGTTCATAGATATTTGGTTGAAGTTGGCTTAGTTTTAGTGCTCGTGGGTTCCTTTATATGTATATGGTAACATACAGTGAAAATGTTTCTCCATTAATACAGCAAAGTCTAAAGCTTAGATATTTTTACAGTATGGTCAGAATTGGCCACAAGCAAAGGGTAATGAATTTTCCTTATATGTATATTATAAAGATAATCTCTTAATCCGTAAAGCCAACGGCTAAGATATTTGGTGAAAACATAGTCTAGATGACCTCTTCAAAATATTTCAATCATTGACTTAAAATCACTTTTTTTTTTTTTTTTTAATGCGTTTATTTAAGGTCGCCGCCGGAAAGCCCATATGGGCGACCGTACACTCAAGTCGGGCCATCCTGGAGCGTCCCGCCGAGATTTTTTCGTCGATTTTTTCCAGCTTTATTGGTGGAGGAAGACCCCAAGTGCCTCTTCGGGCATTATTTCAGGCATGAGCGGGCACCTGGGTAGAACCACCGACCTTCCGTTAGCCAGCTGGATGGCTTCCTCACATGAAAGATTTCGAAAATCACAGTTGGCCCTCCTCACAGAAAATTGGTTATCCCATATAAGCAAAAATGTCTGTTATATATACATGTAACTTGGTTCATGTAACTTGGTTAGTTATAGAATATATTTTACTAGTATCATCATGTTTTTAAATGTCTCCTATAAATCTATCGAGATTGGTCCAACATGTATTTTAATATGATTGAATATTGTGATGTATTGTATATATGACATGCTTGGAATGAGACAATACTATAAAACTATTAAACTATATATAACTATAGAAATTTTCAAAAAGATCTTCTCTAAAAGCGCTAAAGTTGGAGCTTAGATGATTTACATAAACCATTGTATTGCGAACATTTACGTCCAAGTGGTTTCTAAAAATATGCCAGGGTCAAGAGTTTTCTGAACACAGAGTGAGAATTCTTAAAAAAATATAATCTCTGTCTAAATTATCAGCCTTGAAATTTGAACTTCATTCACATTTTAACATGCCAATAACGGTCATATAGGCTTACGCAGACAATGGCCTACTGACATTTTATGTATTTTTAGCTTCAAGTTTTCAATTTGACCTTTGTGCATAGTATTCGCAATTTGATATCACTTGAATTAGATGAGAACTTCTTCCTTATTTTGGAGCCTGCTGTCTGCCTTTACGACGGTACTATTTGGCTTAAGGGATTCCGTTTTTTTTCTCTTTTTGGGTATTATTTGGTGATGCGTTTGACGGAAACTGTTCGTCCTTTTGATCATTCCTTTCATATCTTTTACACAGTACATTTTGAGATCAGTTGACAAAAAAGTGTGTCCTAGTAATCTACTTTTTTTATATTGAAAGCTATAGATATGAAAACTTCATTGAACTTTGATACTGTTTAATCAGGCTTCTGACCTAATGCAAGCTTTCATTCTTAGTTGTCAATACAATCTGTTTTCTGTTAATTTTTGTCTTATGGTAACTTGCCTTTCATAGCTGATGTAGAAGTTATGTGGGATAAGTAGTTGGCCTCTTGCTGAGAAATCAGTAATTACTGGTCAGTTTTCCAGGAAAGCCAGTTAAGTAGATTGACCGCTGAGCTATGGCCCTTAACAAAAGAAAAATTAACCGAATTAAACATGACAATGGGGAAATTCGGAATCAGATAAAAAATACGAAATTTTATAGAACTTTAGTTTTTAGGAAAGAAACGACACTCCTCTGACTTCTACATTTTAATTATCTTAAAGTCAATCATCCTGTATATTTTTAAATTTGAATTGATTATACAATAGTAAATTGACCGCTGAGCTATGGCCCTAAACAACAGAAAAAATAAACAGAGTTAAACATGACACTATTGAAATTCGGAATCAGATAAATATTACAAAATTTTATAGAATTTTAGATTTTAGGGGAAAAAACGACACTCCTCTGACTTCTATATTTTAATAAACTAAAAGCCAATCGTTCCGTATATTTTTAGAATTAATTTGAATTGATAATACAATAGTTATTTTAATTCAATTTAATTAACAATCTTCCAATATCTAATAATCCAAACAAATATAAATATTTTGGAAATTTTACTGCATATTATGTGTTTGTATAGATCATCTATTTTAATTACTCTTTTGTCAAACATTTATGGTGCAACTAACTCGTGTACTTCAACATTTCGATTTTTTTGTAAATAATGCACGGAAACGTGACTCGTCTAACAGCGCTATTGACAGTTCTGACATTTACATTTACAATTTTGTTTTTTTATGTTACTATATTCAATATTAATGTTGTTTTGTTTATGTCAGCCGTTAATTACATTATTTTTTATACGACCGGATGGATAAAATAGAGTTTGTAAGTGGCATGCATTCATATATCAAAAAACCGATTCGTTTAAAATGTTTCTATTACCTTTTCCTTCGACAATGTTTTAATAAGTTTTAATATGCATGTTCCTGTATGTTTATGTGAAAACTGACGGAACGTTTTTTAAAAATCTTTACACAAGTATTAAGTTAATTAATGAAATAAGTGTTAACACAGTCACAAACTCGTTTGTACACTTAAAGAAAATACATTGTCTGAAACATGTATGAGACATATAATTGTCACAATTTTCAGTAAATTATAACGTAAAATTTCCACTTTTTCAGACAGTTGTCAAACCCTCTGTTAAGTTTAGGCAAGGATGAGTGATTATAAATGTCTTGAAATGTCTGACGTTTTCTTGAGAGAAAAAATTGTTTAATGCGTGGTCTTTTTCAACAAATTTTTATTTTAAGTTATTATTGAAATTATTCGTCAGCATAATGTGGGTTGTTATGTCGAATTTAAAGCAAAACATTTAATCAGGTAACAGAACATGTCTCTTGATAATAAAACAAAAAACGATAATTGTATTGAATGTATTTGATCGCAAATACAATGTATATATTGTTGATATAATTTTGACAAATTATAAAACTTGTGGTCAGTGTTGTTAATATTTCATGCACTGCAGGAACATTAATTACCCGCTAAGATAATGACGCTTCATTGCCTTCATAGGATCTTCGTTGTTGTTTTTTCTCACTTTAATCTTCATTTGTATGTTCTATGCAAAGAAGGAATTTTATTTTATAGAAATCATATATCAATTCTTCTTTATATCAGTCTAGCATTTTGAGAACAAGATCGAGTAATTTATTAGCTTAAACAATCAGCACTATTAGATTTTTATTACTAGACCTGTCAGAAACAGTCAATGCACCACATGTTTTCTAATTTAAAGTACTTTTATCAAATGTTACATAGAACGATAGATAACTCCGAGATCAATAAAGTAAAACAATAGAAAAAAAATCCAATAAGGTACCGGTATATTGCACAATGTACAATTTCTATGGTTTCAATTGATCTCTTGTCCCAGTAATGTAAATGCTGTAAAATCCCTCTAAATGAGTTAAATGACAGAGAAATGACATTTGGCTGTAAATAGCGTGAATATTCTTTTACATTCATTACACCTGCTACTTGTACAGACTGGAATATCTAGCACAGTGTCACAGTAAATAATGGCTCTATTCAAAACCTACCAGGAATGTTTTTTCTGTTATTATTTACAACGTTGCAACAAAAACAGTAAGTTATTCTCCCATTTTCTATTACTATTTTGTCTAATTGTAAACACGTGAAAGCGACCTTCATGAATGACTTCATTCGTTGAATGGAATTTAACACGATTTCAACTTCATGAATTCTCGATTTCAACTTCATGAATTTAACTTTTTGAATTCACGATTTCAACTTCACGAATACACGATTTCAACTTCACGAATTCACGATTTCAACTTCAAGAAGTTACAATCGTGAATTCATGAAGAGGAAATCGTGAATTGATGAAGCTGAAATCGTGAATTCGTGAAGTTGAAATCTGGAATTCGTGACGCTGAAATCTTGAATGCAAGAAGTTGAAATCGTGAATTCATGAAGCTGAAATCGTGAATTCGTGAAGTTTAAATCGTGAATTTGTCAAATTGCAATCGGGAATTCATGAAAATAAAATCGGGAATTCATGAAGTTGAAATGTTCCCACCAGTCTTTCGTAGTTTCGTCACCATGTGTCACCATTGTTTAAAAGTGCATTTATAAGTTTGTATAAATAAATATGCAATTTGAAATATATACATCAATTAATAGTGTGAAAAAAATAACAGTTTTCTGTAACCATGTTGTTGAATAAATTCACAATACGCAGTTTTGTTTGCTTATTATACGATGAAAGACATAGAGCCAAACAACAGTTTTGTTTGCTATTGATACGGTAGTGTAAATGTTGCTTAACGAAACTTTTGTTTGCTATTCATAAAGTAGTGCAAATATTTCCCAGCAAAAGATTTTTCTGCTATATATACGGTTGTGAAAATGTTGTCAAACGACAGTTTTGTTTGGCATAAGTATAAAACTAACTATTGATAATTACTGATTTAAAATATTTCCAAGAACAAGCATGTACATGTATAACATGGTTCTTACTGACAAAGTTACTTAAAGTAAGCTAAATTTCAATTAAGAAATACTTTCTTAAGCAAAGTGAAATTGTGACAATCAAAGATCTCTACAACGTTATATTGTTGGCTGTTTGTAAGTCTGACATTTAAAGAATGAAACCAATTATTGAATATAAAACGTAATCAATCAGCAGGTATAGAGTTTTATTGCTCTACCTGTCACGAGCAGTCAAATCCCGCATGTTTCCTTATTTAATACGCAGTTATTTTATAAGACGCTTGAAACAGAATATGCGCTATAATAAAGACTAGAGAATTTTTGGAAAATGAGCAGTGTTTCCAAAATACGATTTTAATATGCAAAATGAGAAAAAGTCGTAATTATGCATTTGTATCTCTTTTTTGGAAGGGGAGGATGGCATCATTGTTGAAATTTAATACCTGCTGTTTACAATCGACAACACATATATAAAATGTTCCGAGTACTAACATTTACTTTGAATTAAAGTGATTAAAAAAAGAAGAGAAGAGACTTGTTTTTGAAATCAAAACAGAAATTAACTTCGAAATTAATTTGTTTAAAAAATGATTATTACTATCACCCTGGTACATTACTTCCATTTGTCAATTTTCCTATGTCTTAACATATACAGACACGTTTATGGAGCTAGTTCCTTAACGACCAATATAGATATATGTGTTAAGATGTAGAGTATTTCTGTCATTAAACAACATTTTGTTCTGAGATTAATGACTCAATGTTCCTATTTATGCTTATATTTTCTCTTTTAAAACTAATGTACCGAATAGAACAGTTTAGAAACATATCCCGACCATTTGTTTATAAAAGACATGAACGGAGGCAACGTTCTGCATTACAGAAGACGACAATAAGAAAAACGAATAGGTGAGCCGCGATTCATATAGTTGCAATAGTATTTATGTCGTCATTTGGTTTTCATTGTAAAGTTGTGAAAAATATTTCAATTATATGAGTTTATAATATATTAAAATATCTCATTCGTACCTATCTATTTAGCTTTTGAAGAATTATGTCACTGAATATTAAGACAACCCACGTTGGATTTTATAATTATACGATCTCTTATACTATGAGCCTGAAAATGTAAATGTTGTTGATTTAAAGAGGATTACCTCGTCGATGATATCAATAAAACAGTTTAAACGTACACTGTCTAACAATTACGCAAACGTATTTTTAATACAAAGATAACTGCGCGTAAAGCAAATATCATTAGATGCAAGACAAATAACGACAAACGAAAAATTAGATTACCCAGTTTTACAAGAATATTTTGTATAAAACTTACCTTATGAAGACCATCGTAACATTACACTTAAATATTAAATAGATTTACAGTTTCTTTGTACAACAAATTTTGAAACAAACCAAAGAAAAAACGACAATAATCAGGCTTTTGTTGAAAAAAATATAGTAAAAAGCACTGAAAGCAAACAAAAATATATTCTGAAAAAAAATGTGAAAGATGTTGTTCACAAAATCCTTTATTTTTCAACAAAAAAGTCATCCAATTATTAAAATGAATAATAAGATGAAAAAAGAAGAAACAAACTTTGACTTAAGAATCATAAAACCAGTAGAATGTTTGCTTTTAAACATTAAATCATTATATTATCTAAATGGAATTCCAATAAAGAATAACGCAATACACAACAAATTTCAAACTCCTATCTTCACGAATCACCATATCTATATCCTCTTAACCGTCAAGATTAAGTTGTTGATCTTCCATGACGACATTTGGCATACTAAAATTACATATTCAGATTTTTTCACAGAAAACAATGTCTATATTTGTATACTTCAAAATGATCTTTTTCCTTGCAAACATTTCTTTTTTGAATGCAATGATGATATGGTTTGTGATAGAATGAACATAACTTTTTTGTTTGAGTTTCAGTTAAACTAAAAAGAAAATACTTGTATTCGAAGATTTAACTTTTATTTTGCGAATTCACTTAAGCTTGATACCTTAAGAAATATCAGCTCATGATACTGTATGCTTAAATAAATACTCTTTTTGACTTTGATAATGCTTGGAATTCCTAATCCCCAGAGCATGTCTCTAGTATTCCTTTAGAATTTTCAAGTTATTTATATTTATCTGAAAGGGCGACTACCAAAATCAACAAAAAATCGAATCACTAATTAAAAAAAAAGTTTTGTACTTAAGACATATAGTCCTTTCAGAAGCAGTTTATTGCTGTTGTAGGGAAAGCAGCATAGCTGAAGTGGGTTTAGACTCGACCAAGATGGCAATTGCAAACATGAGATTGTTCAAAATTTGCTGATTACAATACATTAACAAAAAATGTATAAATGGAAACACTTAGGTAAAATAAACGATAACAGCTAAGACCACTGAAAATAGTTTCTACTATTTTATGATCTTATTTATTTCTGGAAAATAAATAAATGTGGACTTTTTTTAAATTTTCTTGACATAAAACGAATTTTAAAGTCTCCTAAAAAGGTATATGACATAAGTAGAAATTTGTTTTAAGAAATCAATACAATATGCTTGGACTGAATTAATTTGAAAAGGTTTTAAGAATATGCATATTTGTTGTAGTCATCAAATTTTAATAGCAAGAAGAAAAAAAGAAATAAAAAATCATTTTTGTATGTTTACAAATTTTGTATGTTTACAAACACACTGTCAGTTTCAAGTTTCGTATTTGATGACTTTTAGTTTGTCAGTTTGAATTAAAACCCAATCAAACAAACAAACAAACTACCTTTAACGATTGTTCTCGACATGACATTTACAGTACGACAACACTAATGGATTTTACATGCAACTCTACATTTAGCACAGCATGATTTCCAATTAAAATTTCAAATTAAAGGACAAACTTAATAAAAGATTAAAGAGGAATAAAATACATCAAAATACATCAAAACGTTGCATTAAATAAAGTGGTATCCGAATAGTAGATGCAAAACATATATTTTGATATATTGCATAAGTCTAAAGTAGCTTGCGATGTGTTTTATACTTTAAAAAAGCAAATTATATACCCTTAGCAATGTTCCAAGTTTTTTTTCTTCTTCAAAAAAACAAATTGTGTACATCTGCCAGTATGGTGAAGTTACTTGAGACTGAAAATCATTTCTGATTATGATTGTCAGACATATCTTCAATCATATTTGATGTAACATAAAATGATGATAAGGTATCAATAGAAAAGGATACCATTTCCAATAAATTTGAAGGTGCTTTCATACTAGCAGACTTCTTGTACAAAAAAAAATTTGACATATATAACTTCCAAAGAAAACTAGTGCGATCATTTTTATGCATTTTAAGTGACGATAATGACATTATAGTTTCTCAATTTTATTAAAAACAATAATTCACGATTTGTACATTATCTCTTAGGACAAAGTATCCTATCACAACTTTGAGTTCAAGTGGTGATAGGAAATTGCTTTTTTTAAATGAACCTTACAGCATAACATCGCTTTGTTCTCCCACAGGGACATTCATTTGAACAAGGATCATTATACTGCAGTAGTAGTGATAAAATCAGTATACAACTGTATTACGCCTCTTTTATAGGGGCGATAGCAGAGGTTAAGGAATCAGTTGATACTGACATTGTGAAGACAACAATGTCTAATAATATTTTAGTAGGTTGAAGTGGATTGGGATTAAATAAGCACATTTTTCATAAATATTTTAGATATTTATAAAACAAAAGGAATGTGTTACGGGTATTCTTATAAGAACAAATGAAATTATTTAGTATAAAAATTTATATGAAGAATAATTCTATTTTGTTCTAAACCGATTTATTATCTGCTCTATATATTGAGTATTATTTGATTTCACACTTACAAACAGTATCCATAAATATTTCTTTTGATTTGTTTTCATGTATAATACCAAATGATATCGACATAACTATTAATAGTATTACAGATATTTCATGAAAAACCAATTCATTTCAAGTCCAATATTTAAGAACAAAAATTTATACCAATACCATTAAACAAATATTCCGATGTCTATTTAGACAGCGTGTATAACCAATTTGCAATTTGAATACAGAATATTAAATTACTCAAAGGCTTATAAATCCTTTAATTTCCGTCTGATTTCTAGTAAAGTACAGTACAATACACAGTAAAGAATATAGGGATTCGTTTCTTCTCTATTCCATTACATAATAAAGATTTAATTCAAAACATTTTTCTAAATAATATTAGTTTCATTTAGGTGATGGTTTCAAATTTTGGAAACTACTGAAACATATTAAAATAGCATCGAAATTAATGAAATATTTTTATATACTATCAAATGTTATTATCCTATAGCTGTCTATATTATAAAGTAAGATAACTTCGCTTTGGACTATCTATCATGGTGATTAGTTATATAATATATATTTGTCTTGACTTTTGTGACAAAAATACATATTACGGTTAATCTCCATAATAAGCTCAATGAGCTCAAAAGTTGTACTTTCACCTGCACACTTACGTCTTTGTTTAAGAATATTTATCTTGACCTTTTTATGCTATGCAACTAAATGTCATTTTAAATATAAACGGTATTCTATTTCTACAATCTTTATTTTCTATTGCTGTTTCACCCCAAAAGTTTAAGCAGTGTTTCTCGAAAAACGAAATAATATATATTTCTAAAAGTCTATTTTCAATATAAAAAAAGCAAGCTAAATTATCAATAATCATGCCGACAACATGTTCAATTTTTGAAAATCGTTGACCTTAAACTTCACTATTTCTAATTTGTAGGAAATGTATCAAATAGATTAATCATTAAATAGAGTCAAATTGAGCATAAACGCACATTTGATACTTTTAACCTTCATCAAGTGAAATATGGGTGTTTAACAGAGAGCAGACGATGATGTAATTGATGAAAATGCATGCAATATGGAAAACAAGCTTTTTATACCAGAAGTTGGAATAGGGAAAGGAAAGGGATGGGACAATAACGGTTTGGACAAGGAAAAAATCTTAAGACGAAAAATGGTTATTTCAAAAGAACACTTAGTAAACATTTAGCAGCATAAATTAAACATACACGAAAGCGCGGAATGTAATGGCTTTGTAAAAATAGAGGACAATGCACTTCACCGAAATTAAATGCTGTATAATCAAATGACACACTGTCATTGTCCTAGCAGAACACACAAAAATTTAACCCATACAAGCTCAAATGTTATCACACTGTTGCATTGCCGGTCCAATTCATGTTGGATTTTGTAATGTGTTTACATTTATAATGCAATATATCACCTTTTATAAATACCAACATAACACTTGTAGCGATATTGAATATCTTGTAGTGTTAAGAAAGCATAAAATACATGTTGTTACTGCGAATATAATAATGCAAAACAAAATCGTAAGCATGCAAGATTTTTGTAAAAACATTGTCTGGCTGACCTGTTACATAAGTGTTCATAGATATTTGGTTGAAGTTGGCATTTTGGGATCTTCATATTACTATCAACAACAATTCTATTCACACGAAAATCTATGATAAAAGAGATGACTTTGAATTTTGTATAGTTAATTATCCACATTTAGATGGAGACGTACCCCATGCAACATCTTACGGGGTTTATGTTTCTCAGTTAATTAGATTCGCTAGAGCTTGTAGCAACGTAAAGGATTTCAACGAGCGGAATATTTTTATTACCAGCAAGCTTCTAAAACAGGGCTACTGCTATCATAAATTACGGAAATATTTTACTAAATTTTACAATCGTAACTTTGATTTAATTTCTAAATTCAATAGTGATTTAAAAACTCTTCTGCGACAAGGGATTAGCCAGTCTGGTTTTTATGGCGATGTGATTTACAAACTTCGTAAGATTTTGGGTCATGGTAATTTTTCTGCTGTTTTTACTAAAATCATTAAACGTTTTATTAAAAAGAGGTTAATGACCCTACTATTTTTAAGACATACTGCATGTTTAGTGTTCAACCCTTTTACAGTTGGACACTACGCTTTCCTCTTTTGATTACATCTGACGGACCAAGTGGCAGACTCTATGATGGATAGTTCGTAAAGCCTTTTGGGACTGAATTGTCTTAATGTTCGTCTTCTGCCTTGCTTCGTCGGGCCCTTGTAGGTGATTTTCTTGTTGCTCTGTCTTCCTTTAGGACATTGAGTACTTTTGTTATGGTCATTGGGTTTACTTTTATATGTTTCTACATGATCATTTTAGTGTTTTACTTATTTAACCTTTTGTAACCATGACAACTGTTAGAATTACACTTGGCGGGGATTCATTGTATTTACACTGTCTCGTTTATAGGTACATGGTGGGGCTAAGAGCGAGATTTGGTGCACCATTAACCGGTTTAAACTCCCCAGCAGTCATTATTATGCTGCTGACCGTTCCAAGGCGGCGCCCCTCTGTGTTCCTCAGATGTATGTCTATGGTGTTTCATACTGTTTTGGTGACACTTTTGCTTGTGTCCCTTGTTGTTTTCTCGTCTATGGTAAGTATCTTCCCCATTGCCTCTAGTTTTTATTTCTTTGATTAACACCACCTTTCCCCAGTCTCCTGTCCCCTTCCCCTTTGTGGGCCTATTATTCTTTTCTTTGAATTTCTAATCAGTTACAAATTATTTATCATTTAATGATTAACCTGTCCGTGCTCTGTCCTGTTTTTGCTTGGGGTCCGCCTGGGCTCCTTGCCACTTGTTCTTGTGGCTTGGTCATATGGGGGTTGCGTTCATTGAACGCCGCCTTTCCTTGTTGATCTTTTTTACCATATTTTAGTTTTAGTGCTCGTGGGTTTCCTTTATATGTATATGGTAACATACATTAAAATGTTTCTCCATTAATAAAAAGCTTAGATATTTTTGACAGTATGGTCAAAATTGGCCACAAGCAAAGGGTAATGCATTTTTCTTATATGTATATTATAAAGATTAACTCTTAATCCGTAAAGCCAACGGCTAAGATATTTGGTGAAAACATAGTCTAGATGACCTCTTCAAATTGACTTAAAATCACAGTTGGCCCGCCTCGCAAAAAATGGGCTTTCCATATAAATAAAACTCTTTTCTAAAAGCCCTACAGTTGGAGCTAAGATGATTAACATAAACCATTGTCTTGCGGACCTTTACGTCCAAGTGGTTTCAAAATATATGTCAGGGTCAAGAGTTTTCTGAACACATAGTGAAAAATCTGATAAATAACTTCTATCTAAATTATTTGCCTTGAAATTTGAACTTCATACACATTTTAACATGCCAATAACGGTCATATAGGCTTACGCAGACAATGACCTACTAACATTCTATGTATTTTTAGCTTCAAGTTTTTAATTTGACCTTTGTGCATAGTATTCGTAATTTGATATCACTTGAATTAGATGAGAACTTCTTCCTTATTTTGGAGCCAAATTCTCGAGATTTAGATTTTTGTTTGTTACCCTGCTGTCTGCCTTTACGACGGTACTATTTGGCTTAAGGGATTCCGTTTTTTTCCTCTTTTTGGGTATAATTTGGTGATGCGTTTGACGGAAACTGTTCGTCCTTTTGATCTTTCCTTTCATATCTTTTACACAGTACATTTTGAGATCAGTTGACAAAAAGTGTGTCTTAGTAATCTACTTTTTATATTGAAAGCTATAGATATGAAAACTTCATTGAACTTTGATACTGTTAAATCAGGCTTCTGACCTAATGCCAGCTTTCATTCTTAGTTGTCAATACAATCTGTTTTCTGTTAGTTTTTGTCTTATGGTAACTTGCCTTTCATAGCTGATGTAGAAGTTATGTGGGATAAGTAGTTGGCCTCTTGCTGAGAAATCAATAATTACTGGTCAGTTTTCCAGGAAAGCCAGTTAAGTAGATTGACCGCTGAGCTATGGCCCTTAACAAAAGAAAAATTAACCGAGTTAAACATGACAATGGGGAAATTCGGAATCAGATTAAAAACACGAAATTTTATAGAACTTTAGTTTTTAGGAAAGAAACGACACTCCTCTGACTTCTACATTTTAATTATCTTAAAGTCAATCATCCTGTATATTTTTTAATTTGAATTGATTATACAATAGTAAATTGACCGCTGAGCTATGGCCCTAAACAACAGAAAAATTAAACAGAGTTAAACATGACACTATTGAAATTCGGAATCAGATAAATATTACAAAATTTTATAGAATTTTAGATTTAAGGGAAAAAACGACACTCCTCTGACTTCTACATTTTAATAAACTAAAAGCCAATCGTTCTGTATATTTTTAGAATTAATTTGAATTGATAATACAATAGTTATTTTAATTCAATTTAATTAACAATCTTCCAATATCAAATAATCCAAACAAATATAAATATTTTGGAAATTTTACTGCATATTATTATGTCTTTGTATAGATCATTTACTTTAATTACTCTTTTGTCAAACATTATTGGTGCAACTAGCTCGTGTACTTCAACATTTCGATTTTTTTTTTGTAAATAATGCATGGAAACGTGACTCGCCTAACAGCGCTGTTGACAGTTCTGACATTTACATTTACAATTTTGTTTTTTATGTTACTATATTCAATATTAATGTTGTTTTGTTTATGTCAGCCGTAAATTACATTATTTTTTATACGACCGGATGGATAAAATAGAGTTTGTAAGTGGCATGCATTCAATGAATATGCATATAGCAAAAACTCATTCGTTTAAAATGTTTCTATTAACATTTCCTTCGACAATGTTTTAATATGCATGTTCCTGTATGTTTATGTGAAAACTGACGGAACGTTTTTTAAAAATCTTTACACAAGTATTAAGTTAATTAATGAAATAAGTGTTAACACAGTCACAAACTCGTTTGTACACTTAAAGAAAATACATTGTCTGAAACATGTATGAGACATATAATTGTCACAATTTTCAGTAAATTATAACGTAAAATTTCCACTTTTTTCAGACAGTTGTCAAACCCTCTGTTAAGTTTAGGCAAGGATGAGTGATTATAAATGTCTTGAAATGTCTGACGTTTTCTTGAGAGAAAAAATTCTTTAATGCGTGGTCTTTTTCAACAAATTTTTTATTTTAAGTTATTATATTGAAATTATTCGTCAGCATAATGTGGGTTGTTATGTCGAATTTAAAAGCAAAACATTTAATCAGGTAACAGAACATGTCTCTTGATAATAAAACAAAAAAACGATAATTGTATTAAATGTATTTGATCGCAAATACAATGTATATATTGTTGATATAATTTTGACAAATTATAAAACTTGTGGTCAGTGTTGTTAATATTTCATGCACTGCAGGAACATTAATTACCCGCTAAGATAATGACGCTTCATTGCCTTCATAGGATCTTCGTTGTTGTTTTTTCTCACTTTAATCTTCATTTGTATGTTCTATGCAAAGAAGGAATTTTATTTTATAGAAATCATATATCAATTCTTCTTTATATCAGAACAAGATCGAGTAATTTTTTAGCTTAAACAATCAGCACTAAAAGATTTTTATGGCTAGACTTGACAGAAGCAGTTAATGCACCACATGTTTTCTAAATTAAAGTACTATTATCAAATGTTACATAGAACTATAGATAACTCCGTGAACAATGGAGTAAAACAATAGAACAACAAAAAAAATCCAATAAGGTACCGGTATATTGCACAATGTATAATGTCTATGGATTTAATTGATCTCTTGTCCCAGTAATGTAAAATGCTGTAAATTCCTTAAATACTTTTTATTCTTAAATAACAGAGAAATGACATTTGGCTGTAAACAGCTTGAATATTCTTTTACATTAATTACACCTGCTACTAAAACAGACTGGAATATCTAGCGCAGTGTCACAGTAAATGTTGGTAACATGGCTCTAACCTACCAGGTATGTTTTTCTATTATTATTTACAACGTTGCAGCAAAAACAGTTTTTTTAAATAGTTATTCGTTCAATGGAATTTAACGCTATTGAAAACTACAAAATAATTCGTTCAAGAAATTCAACACACGAAAACTACAAAACACTGCGGAATTCATTTTTGACGACTTAATAATAAAGATGAGTTTAAATAACTCAAAAGGCAAACAATTTATCAATCAAAATTCTTTCATAAAATGACAAACGGAGTATATAAACGTTACAAGAGTAGTTTTTCTTTTGAAAACTTATATCCACGTCTGCCTTCATGACCAACTCGTTATGAAAACATTAATGTTATTTGTAAAAAAGAATCCATTGGCACTCTACAATATCTGAAGTGTAGAATTATGTGAGGTGAAAATAATATTACAGACGTGTTAAATTATTTCAAAAGCTTTTTTAACCCCTGGGCAAAAGCCCTTTAATCACAAAAACGTTTTTTTTTAAAATGTTAATTTTAAATAAAAATTCCTTCCTTTTTTCAAAATTAGTTAAAAAATTTTACTAACCCTACTGTTTATAAAAAATTTTCGACTAGACCAAAAGGGGAAAAACCCAAATTTGTAACTCTTGCCCTTTAATACATATACAGAAAAAGAATTTTAAAAAGAGAAATTTTCCATTTTTCTTCCAGTGACACATTTTTTTCTTCAAGGATAAAAAATGGTTCAGGCCAAAATGAAAATTTTAAAATTTTAACTGCAGTATTTGGGGCTGTATTTATAAACGGTTTTGTACAAAGGGCCCGGGAGGGGGGGCCATTTTAAAATTTTTGGGAATTCCTCCCCATTTTTTTTTTGATTCATAAAATTTTTAAAATTCCTGAATTCCCCTTTTTTTAAATACGGAAAATTTCCCGGTGTTTACAAAATTTTTAAACTTC
Organism: Ruditapes philippinarum; assembly: GCF_026571515.1. Lineage (NCBI taxonomy): Eukaryota > Metazoa > Mollusca > Bivalvia > Venerida > Veneridae > Ruditapes > Ruditapes philippinarum. Next base: position 610,163 of record NW_026861563.1, read on the forward strand.
AAGGGAAATCACGATTTCAACTTCATGAACTTGAAATCGTGAATTTGTGAAGCTGAAATCGTGAATTCATGAAGTTGAAATCGTAAATTCATGAAGCGGAAATCATGAATTCATGAAGTTGAAAACGGGAATTCATGAAGTTGAAATCGTGAATTCATGAAGTTGAAATGTCGTCACCGGTCTTTCGTAGTTTCGTCACCATTTGTCACCACAGTTTAAAAGTGTATTAATAAGTTTGTATAAGTAAATATGCAATTTGCAATATATACATTAATAAATTATTTGAAAACATTATAACAGTTTTTCTGTAACCATGTAGTTTTGTTTGCTAATTTTACGGTGATAGAAATGTTACCAAATGACAGTTTTGTTTGAACAACAGTTTTGTTTCCTATTTATACGGTAGTGTTAATTTTGCTCAACGATAGTTTTGTTTGCTTTTCATACAGAAGTGGAAATATTTTATTTGCTATATATACGGTAGTGAAAATGTTGTCAAACGACAGTTTTGTTTGGCATAAGTATAAAAATAACTTTTGATAATTACTGATTTAAAATATTTTCAAGTACAAGCATGTAGATTTATTACATGGTACTTACTGACAAAGTTACTTAATGTAAGCTAAATTTCGATTTAGAAATACTTTCGGTAGCAAGACAAATTGTTTCCAGTGAATTTTGGCAATCAAAGAACTCTATAAAATTATGTGCTATGCAGTTTGTTAGTCTGACATTTAAAGAACGGAACCAATTATTGAATATAAAACGTAATCAATCAGCAGTAATAGAGTTTTATTGCTCCACCTGTCACGAGCAGTCAATTCCCCGCATGTTTCCTTATTTAATACGCAGTAATTTTATACGACAAACATTAGATATGCGCTATAATAAAGAAGATATTTGGAAAATGAGCAGTGTTTCTAAATACGATGTAAATATGCAAAATGAGAAAAAAGTCGTAGTTATACATTGTTATCTATTATTTGGAAGGGGAGGATGGCATCATTGTTGAAATTTAATACCTGCTGTTTACAATCGACAACACATTTATAAAATGTTCCGAGTACTAACATTTACTTTTAATTAAAGTGATTTAAAAAAAAAGAAGAGAAGAGACTTGTTTTTAAAACCAAAACAGAAATTAACTTTCAAATTAATTTGTTAAAAAGGATTATTATTATCACCCTGGTACATTATATCCATTTGTCTGTTGTTCTATTTCTAAACATATACAAACATGTTTATGGAGCTAGTACTTTTTTCGACCCATATAGATATATGTGTTAAGAAATAGAGTATTTCTGTTATTACACATTATTTTGATCTGAGATTAATGACTCAATGTTTCTTTTATGTTTATATTTTCTTTTTTAAGACTTATGTACCGAATAGAACAGTTAAGTAACATTTCCCACTATTTTTTTTTATAAAATGTAAAGTTGTGAAAAATATTTCAATTATATGAGTTTATAACATATCAAAATATCTCTTTTAGTATGAGCCTGAAAAATGTAAATGTTGTTGATTTAAAGAGGATTACCTCGTCGATGATATCAATGAAACAATTCAAACGTACACTGTCTAACAATCATGCAAAAGTATTTTTAATATAAAGATAACTGCGCGTTCAGCAAATATCATAAGGTGCAAGATAAATAACGACAAACGGAAAATTAGATTACTAAGTTTTACAAGAATATTTTGTATAAAATTTACCTTATGAAAGACCATCGTAACATTACACTTAAACATTAAATAGTTTTACCGTTTCTTTGTACAACAAATTTTGAAACAAATCAAAGAAAATACAACAATAATCAGGCTTTTGTTGAAAAAATATAGTAAAAAGCACTGAAAGCAAACCAAAATATATTCTGAAAAAAATGTGAAAGATGTTGTTCACAAAATCCTTTATTTTTCAACTAAAAAAAGTCATCCAATTATTAAAATGAATAATAAGATGAAAAAAGAAGAAACAAACTTTGACTTAAGAATCATAAAACCAGTAGAATGATTGCTTTTAAACATTAAATCAGTAAATTTATATTATCTAAATGGAATTCCAATAAAGAATAACGCAATTTACAACAAATTTCAAACTCCTATCTTCACGAATCACCATATTTATCTCCTCTTAACCGGCAAGATTAAGTTGTTGTTCTTCCATGACGACTTTTGGCATACTAAAATTTCATATTCAGATTTTTTCACAGAAAACAATGTCCATATTTGTATACTTCAAAATGATCTTTATCCTTGCAAACATTTCTTTTTGAATGCAATGATGAAAAGGTTTGTGATAGATTGAACATAACTTTTTTGTTTGAGTTTCAGTTAAACTAAAAAGAAAATATTCGAAGATTTAACTTTTATTTTGCGAATTCACTTAAGCTTGATAACCCCTTAAGAAAATATCAGCTCATGAACTGTATGCCTTAAATAAATACTCTTTTTGACTTTGATAATGCTTGGAATCGCCTAATCCCCAGAGCATGTCTCTTAGTAATTACCTTTAGAATTTGTCAAGTTATTTATATTTATCTGAAAGGCGACACCAAAATCAACACAAAAATCGAATCACTAATTAAAAAAAAAAATTTTGTACTTAAGACCAATAAAGTCCTTTCAGAACCAGTTTATTGCTGTGTGTAGGGAAAGGCAGCATAGCTGAATGGGTTTAACTCGACCAAGAACAATTGCCAACATGAGATTGTTTCAAATTTGCTGATTACAATACATGTAACAAAAATGTATAATGGAAACACTAGGTAAAATAAATGATAACAGCTAAGACAACTGAAAATAGCTTCTACTATATTTTATGATCTCATTTATTTCTGAAAAATAAATTAAATGTGCCTTTTTTTTAAAAAATTTTCCTTGACATAAAACGTCTTTAAAAGTCTCCTAAAAAGGTATATGACATAAGTAGAATTTTTTTTTAAGAAATCAACACAATATGCTTGGACTGAATTAATTTGAAAAGGTTTTAAGAATATGCATATTTGTGGTAGTCATCAAATTTTAATAGCAAGAAGAAAAGAAGAAATAAAAGATCATTTTTTGTATGTTTACAAATTTTGTATGTTTACAAACACACTGTCAATTTCAAGTTTCGTGTTTGATGAAGTATACTTTGTTGGTGTGAATTAAAATCCAATCAAACAAACAAACTACTTTTAACGATTGTGCTCGACATGAACATTTACAGTACGACAGCACTAATGGATTTTAATTCTAACTCTGCATTTAGTACGCATAATTTCCAATTAAAAATTCAAATTAAAGAACAAACTAACAAAAAGATTAAAGAGGAATGAAATACAGCAAAATACATCAAAACGCTGCATTAGAATAAAGTGTGTATATCCGTATAGTAGATGCTATACATATATTTTGATATATGCATAATCTAAAGTTGCATGTGATATGTTTTATACATTAAAAAAGCAGAAACATCAGCTTTGTCCATTTCTAGCACATAAGTCACGACAATACTCACCATATAACTACCTTAGCAATGCTCCAGTTTTTGTTTGTTTTTTTCTTCTTCAAAAAAACAAATTGTGTACATCTGCCATATGGTGCAAGTTACTTGAAGACCTGAAAATTATTTCTGATTATAATTGTCAGACATATCTTCAATCATATTTGAATGTAACATAAAATGATGATAGGGTAAATCAATAGAAAAGGGTACCATTCCAATAAATATCACGGTGCTTTCAGTACTGGCAGACTTCTTGTACAAAAATAAAAATTGACATATAACTTCCGAAGAAAACTAGTGCGATCATTTTTATGCATTTAAGTGGACGATAATACATTATAGTTTTCCACAATTTATTAAAAACAATAATTCCAATCATTTGTACATTATCTCTCAGGACAAAGTATCACATCACAAACTTTGAGTTCAAAGTGGTGATAGGAAATTGCTTTTTTTAAATGAGCCTTACGGCATATACATCCCTTGTTCTCCCACAGGGACATGTCATTCGAACAAGGATCATTATATCTGCTAGTAGTAGTGATAAAATCAGTATACAACTGTACTTAACGCCCTCTTTAATAGGGGCGATAGCAGAGGTTAAGGAATAGTTGATACTGACATTGGTGAAGACGACACAATGTCTAATAATATTTAAAGTAGGTTGAAAGTGGATTGGGATTAAATAAGCATATTTTTTCATATAGTAATTTTAGATATTTATAAAAACAAAAAAATGTGTTACGGTATCTTATAAGAACAAATGAATTATTTAGTAAAAAATTTATATGAGAATAATCTATTTTGTTCTAAACGATTTATTATCTGCTCTATATATGGAATTATATTGATTTCACACTTACACAACAGCATCCATAAAATCATGATTTCTTTTGAATTTGTTTCATGTATAATACCAAATGATATCGACATAACTATTCAATAGTATTACAGATATTCAATGAAAAACCAAATTCAATTCAAGTCCAATATTTAAGAACAAAAATATATACCAATACCATTAAATCAAATATTCACGATGTCTATTTTAGACAGCGGTATAACCAATTTGCAATTTGTAACAGATATTAAAGTTACCAAGCTAAAATCCTTAATTTTCCGTCCTGATTTCTAGTAAAGTACAGTACAATACACAGTAAAAGAATATAGGGATTCGTTTCTTCTCTATTTCCATTACATAAAAAGAATTTAATCTCAAAACATTTTTAAAGTAATAATAGTTCATTTAGGTGATAATGTTCAAATTTGGAAACTACTGAACATATAAAATAGGATCGAAATTAATGAAAATATTTATATCTATCCAAAATTTATATCCGTATGGATGTGTGGTATATTTGTGACATGTATCACACTACAGTATAAATTACAAATTTCAATCTTTGGAAGCCATTCACAAAGTCAACGGTTTTAAATTGACAATCAAAAAAGAAGAACAATTTTCATAATTTCTAAAACCATACATTGGCTTTAAATCTCTTTGAAAGATGTGTATAATAGAAATTTTATTTTACCTACTTATTAACTCTTAGACACACTGCAACTAACAGTGTTATTATTTTATTCAGAAATTTCTTTATCATTTTTATTATGTCTATACTTTTAAAGTAAGATAACTTCGCTTTGGACTATCTATCATGGTGATTAGTTATATAATATATATACTTTGTCTGACTTTTGTGACAAAAAATACATATTTACGTTAATCTCCATAATAAGTCTATGTGCTCAACAGTGTATACTTTCACCTACACATACTCTTTGGTATAATATCTTATCTTGACCTTTTTATGCTATCAACTAAAGTGTCATTAGAATATAACGGTATTCTATCCCCCCACATACTTATTTTCTATTGCTGTTCACCCCAAAAGTTTAAGCAGTGTTTTCTCGAACAACGAAATTATATATATTCTAAAATAAAAAAGCAACTAAATCTCTCAATAATCAATGCATGACAACAATTCAATGTTTGAAAATCGTGACCTTAACACTTCACTATTTCCAATTTGTAGAAATGTAAATCCAAATAGATTATCATTAAATATAGTCAAATTGAGCATAAACGCACGTCTGCACATTTGATCACTTTAACCTCATCAAGTGAAAATGGTTTAAAAAGAGCAGACGATGATAGTATGATGAAAATGCAATGCAAATGGAAAACAAGTTTAATACCAGAATTGGAATAGGAAAGGGAAATGGACAATAAAGTGTTGGACCACAGGAAAAACTAAGACAAAACTGGTTGTTTCAAAAGAAACACTTAGTAAACATTTAACAGCATAAATTAATTCATACATGAAAAGCCCGCAGAATGTAAAGGCTTTGTAAAATAGAGAAAATCGCACTTCACACGCAAATGCTGTATAATCATCATGACACACTGCTCTTGGTCCTAGCGAAACACACAAAATTAATAACCCATACAACCTCAAATGTTATCAACACTGTTGCATCCAAATATTTATGCGGTTCATCATGTTGATGTTGATTAATTGTTTACATTTATAATGCATAATAACAACTATTATAACATACCAACATAACACTTAGGAAATATTTGAATACTTGTAGGTTAAAAAGCATAAAATACATATTATATTGCCCAATTGTTAACTTGGGGAAATCATAATAATCGGCAAAAACATCGTAAGCAAAAGTCTTTTGTAAAAACATTGTCGGCTACCTGTTACAAAAGTGTTCCATAGATATTTGTGGGTTGAAGTTGGCTTAGTTTTAGTGCTCGCGGGTTTTTCCTTTATATATTAACTGAAACATCATGAAAATGTTTCTCCAAAATAAAACAGAAAGTTCCTAAAGTTTAGATAAATTTTTGACAGTATGGGGCTAAAATTGGGGCCACAAGCAAAGGGTACTGATTTTCCTTATTGTTAATCTTATAAAAGATAATTCTTTAATCCGTAAAGCCAACGGCTAAGATATTTGGTGAAAACATAGTCTAGATGACCTCTTCAAAATATTTAAATCATTGATTTAAAATCGCAGTTGGCCCGCCTCGCAGAAAATTGGTTATCCCATAAAACTATAGAAATTTTCAAAAAGATCTTCTCTAAAAGCCCTTAAGTTGGAGCTTAGATGATTTATATAAACCATTGTATTGCGAACATTTACGTCAAAGTGGTTTCTAAAAATATGCCAGGGTCAAGAGTTTTCTGAACACAGAGTGAGAATTCTTAAAAAATAATTTCTGTCTAAATTATTAGCCTTGAAATTGGAACTTCATACACATTTTAACATGCCAATAACGGTCATATAGGCTTACGCAGACAATGGCCTACTGACATTTTATGTATTTTAAGCTTTAAGTTTTCAATTTGACCTTTGTGCCCAGTATTCGAAATTTGATAACACTTGAATTAGATGAGAACTTCTTCCTTGATTTTGGAGCAAAAGTCTGATTTAGATTTTTGTTTGTTACTCTGCTGTCTGTCTTACCGACGGTACAATTTGGCTGAAGGGATTCCTTTTTTTCTCTGTTTTGGTATTATTTGGAGAATTTAACGGAAACTGTTCGTCCTTTTGATCTTTCCTTTCATATCTTTTACATAAATATGTCAGTACATTTTGAGATCAGTTGACAAAGAGTATTTCCTAGTACTCTACCTTTTATATCGGAAGCTACAGATATGAAAACTTCATGCACAGTCTTAAATGCAGATATTGAACTTTGATACCGTTTGATCAGGATTCTGACATAATACCAGCTTTTATTCTTAGTTATCAATACAATCTGTTTTCTGTGAATTTTTGTCGTATGGTTACTTGCCTTTCAAAGCTGATTCAGAAATTATGTGGGATAAGTAGTTGGCCTCTTGCTGAGAAATCAGTAATTACTGGTCAGTTTTCCCTGAGCTATGGCCCTAAACAACAGAAAAAATAAACCGAGTTAAACATGACAATTTTGAATTTTGAATTGAAAAGTACATATGGGTGGCAGGAAAAAAGCCATAAACGAAAATGCATAACCATGAAAACATGTAATTGAAGATTATCTGATAGAGTAGTGGTTATGGTGCTTGTTTCGCATGCGGAAGTAATGGTGGTAACATGGCTCTGTTCAAAACGTACCAGTAATGTTTTTTTTTCTATTATTATTTATAACCTCGCAGCAGAAACCCATTTTCAACCCATTTGTCTAATTGTAAACACGTGAAAGCGACCGAAAGTCATAAATTGCACGTGCACTCATCATCAGTGTGGTAACTTGTCCCTCCCATTATGAAAACATTAATAAAGCTAGTTTGTTTCGCTATTACTTTGTAACACAGTATGCTATATGAACTATAAACTTCATTGGAACATTTTCTCTTAGTTAATGACTTCATTCGTTTAAAGGAATTTAACATTATTGAAAACTACAAAATAATGCGTTCAAGAAATTCAACACTCAAAAACTACAAAACACTGTGGATTTCATTTCTGGCGACTTAATGATAAAGATTAGTTTAAATAACTCAAAAGGCAAACAATTTATCAGTCAACACTAAAAGTATTTCATAAAATGACAAATGGAGGATATAAACGTATAAAAAAAATTGGTTTCACACTTGTTTAACGCTGTCATGTATTTAATCACAAAGACGTTGATAATAAGTGTTAATATCATAATTTCTAAAATCAAATTAATTGAATAATTATTTAATTAAAATATTTTACTACATACTGTTCATGTGTTACGACATTGAGTCTGCTATAAAAACAATTGATAACCAAGTTTGTAACTCTTGCCTTTAATACATAAAGATAATGGAATTTGTAAAAAAGAATTTCCCCTTTAGTCTCTAGTGACACGTTGTTCTTCACGGATAAGCTGGTTTCTTCTTTTGGTTAAGCCAAATGATTATAAAAGTTTACCTGCAGTATCGTCTGTATTTATATCGGTTTCGTACAAAATACCGGTTGGGCCATTTCATGAATTCTCGATTTCATCGTCATGAATTCACAATTTTAACTTCTGAATTTCCGTTTTCAACATACGGAGTTCACGATTTAAATTTCATGAATTCCCGATTTCAACTTCATGAATTCACGATTTCAGTTCATGCATTTACGATTTCAACTTCACGTGTTCACGATTTCAACTTAACGAATTCACGATTTCAAGTTCATGAACTCACGATATCAACTTCATGAAATCAACTTCGTGGATTCACGATTTAAACTTCACGAATTCACGATTTCAACTTCACGAATTCACGATTTTAACTTCATGATTGATAATGTGGTAATGTTTGCAAACGATAGGTTTGTTTGCTGTTTATAAGGTAGTGGAAATGTTGCCAAACGACAGTTTTCTTTGCTAATTATACGGTAGTGGAAATGTTGCTAAACGGCAGATTTGTTTGCTATTCATATGGTAATGTAAATGTTGCTAAACGATAGTTTTGTTTGCTATTTATACGGTTGTGAAAATGTTGTCAAACGACAGTTTTGTTTGCTATGAGTATAAAAATAACAATTGATAATAACTGATTTAAAATAATATCAAGTACAAGCATGAACATGAATTACATGCTACTTACTGACAAAGTTACTTAAAGTAAGTTAAATTTCAATTTAGAAAAACTTTCTGTATTAAGATGAATTGTTTCAATTGAAATTCTGGCAATCAAAGTTCTCTACAACGTTATAATCGAATATCTAGGCTGTTTATTAGTCTGACATTTAGAGAGCGAAACTAATTATTGAATATAAAACGTAATCAATCAGCAGTAATAGAGTTTTATTGCTCCACCTGTCAAGAGCAGTCAATTTCCCGCATGTTTCCTTATTTAATACGCAGTTATTTTATGAGACGAACATTAGAAGCTGGAAACAGAATATGTGCTATTATAAAGTTAATATTTGGAAAATGCGCAGTGTTTCCAAAATACGATGTCAATATGCAAAATAATAAAAAGTCGTAATTATACATTTTTGTCCACTTTTTTTTTTTTGGGGGGGGGGGGAGGCATAATGGTTGAAATTTAATACCTGCTGTTTACAATCGACAACACGTTTATAAAATGTTCCGAGTACTTACATTCACATTGAATTAAAGTGATTTAAAAAAAAAATAGAGAAGATACTTGTTTTTGAAACCAAAAAACAAAAAAGAAATTAACTTCGAAACTAATTTATTATAACATGATTATCATTATCACCCTGGTACATTATTTCCATTTGTCTGTTTTTCTTTGTATAAACATATAAACATGTTTATGAAGCTAGCACTTTTTCTACCAATATAGATATACATGTTTTAAGATGTAGAGTATTTCTGTCATTAAACAACATTTTGTTCTGAGATTAATGACTCAATGTTCCTATTTATGTTCATATTTTCCCTTTTAAAACTAATGTACCGAATAGAACAGTTTAGAAACATATCCCGACCATTTGTTTATAAAAGACATGAACGGAGGCAACGTTCTGCATTACAGAAGACGAAAATAAGAAAAAAATAGGTGAGCCGCGATTCATATAGTTGCCATGGTATTTATGTCATCATTTGGTTTTAATTGTAAAGTTGTGAAACATATTTCAATAAAATGAGCTTATAACATGTTAAAATATCTCATTCGTACCTATTTATTTAGCTTTTAAAGAATTTTGTCACAGAATATTAAGACAACCCACGTTGGATTTTATAATTATACGATCTCTTATACTATGAGCCTGAAAATATTTAAAGAGGATTACTTCGTCGATGATATCAATGAAACAATTCAAACGTACACTGTCTAACAATCAGGCAAAAATATTTTTAATATAAAGATAACTGCGCGTTAAGCAAATATCATTAGGTGTGAGATAAATAACGACAAACGAAAGATTAGATTTCTCAGTTTTACAAGAATATTTTGTATAAAATTTACCTAATGAAAGACCATCGTAACATTACACTTAAATATTAAATAGTTTTACTGTTTCTTTGTAAAACAAATTTTGAAACAAACCAAAGAAAATACTGCAATAATCAGGCTTTTGTTGAAAAAATATAGTAAAAAGCACTGAAAGCAAACCAAAATATATTCTGAAAAAAATGTGAAAGATGTTGTTCACAAAATCCATTATCTTTCAACTTAAAAAATTATCCAATTATTAAAACGAATAATAAGATGAAAAAAGAAGACAACTACTTTGACTTAAGAATCATTTAACCACATTAGAATGATTCTTTTTAAACATTAAATCAGTAAATTTCTATTATCTAAATGGAATTCCAATAAAGAATAACGCCATTTACAACAAATTTCAAACCCCTATCTTCACGAATACCATATCTATCTCCTCTTAACCGGCAAGATTAAGTTGTTGTTCTTCCATGACGAATTTGGCATACTAAAATTACATATTCAGATTTTTTTCACAGAAATACAATGTCTATATTTGTATACTTCAAGATGATCTTTTACCTGGCAAACATTTCTTTTTTGAATGCAATGATGTAATGGTTTGTTATAGAATGTACAGAACTTTTTTGTCTGAGTTCCTGTTAAACTAAAAAGAAAATACTTGTATTCGAATATTTAACTTTTAGTTTGCTAATTCACTTAAACTTGATACCTAAAGTAATATCAGATCATTATACCGTATGCTTAAATTGATAATCCTTTTGACTTTGATAATGTTTGGAATTCCTCATTCCCAAAGCATGTATCTAATATTCCTTTAGAATTTTCAAGTTATTTATATTCATCTGAAAGGGCGACTACCAAAATCAACAAAAAATCGAAATCACTAATATAATTCAAAATAAATGTTTTGTACTTATTTCAAAAGCAGTTTATTGCTGTTGTAGGGAAAGCAGTATAGCTGGAGTGGATTTAGAAAGCCATACAGACTCAACCAAGATGGCAATTGCCAACATGAGATTGTTAAAAAATTGCTGATTACAGTACATTAACAAAAATGTATAAATGGAAACACTTAGGTAAATTAAATCAAAACAGCTAAGCCCACTGAAAATAATTTTTTCTACTATTTTATGATCTTATTTATTTCTGGAAAATAAATTACTGGGTTTTTAAATTTGTTTTGACATAAAACGACTTTAAAAGTCTCCTAAAAGGTATATGACATAATTAGAAAAACGTTTTAAGAAATCTTTACAAGATGCTTTGACTGAATTAATTTGATAAGGTTTTAAGAATATGCATATTTGTGGTAGTCATGACCTATACTGTGTCGGTGAGACGTAAAACCCAATCGAACAAACAAACAAACTACCTTTAATGATTGTTTTGGAAATGGCATTTACAGGACGACAGCACTAATGTATTTTATTCCCATCTCTACATTTATTACCGCATGATTTCCAATTAAAATTTCAAATTAAAGTACAAACTGAATTAAAGATTAAAGAGGAAAAAATTATATCAAAATGTTATATTAAATAATGTGTGTATCCGTTAAGTAGATGCAAAACATTTTGGTATATTTTTGCATAAATCTAAAGTAGCTTGTGATGTGTTTTATACTTTAAAAAAGCAGAACATCAGCTTGTCCTTCCTAGCAAATTAGTCACAAAAATACTCATCATATATACCCTTAGCTATGCTCCAGTTTTTTTTTCTTCTACAAAAAACAAATTGTCTACATCTGTCAGTATGGTGAAGTTACTTGAGACTGAATCTATTATTGATTATGATTGTCAGACATATCTTCAATCATATTTTTACCGCAATATACTTTTTTAATGTCAAATATATGCATTCCTTACATTTCATACAAAGGCAACACAATTTGTTTCTGTTTACATCTAAACAACGTGGTAGATCCATATTAAGTCCGACATCATTATGAATATTTGTTGTGCTGTTCGGAGCATTAATATCTAACAGACGGACACACGACCAGATGCATAACATTAAAAGCCAATTTTACCACGTAGCATAAAGGTCTACGAGCCGTTCTAAATTTTATTTTGAGAGTTCGTTCATGTTTCCTCTATCATTGTAAAATTACTTTATGATACGCACACTGTACAAAAATAAGTTTTCACTTCGTTTACGATAACACTTGATGTAGCATAAAAAGATGATATGGTATCTATAGAAAAAGGATACCATTTCCAATAAATATCAAGGTGCTTTCATACTAGCAGACTTCTTGTACAAAAAAAAATGACATATATAACCTTCAAAGATAACTAGTGCGATCATTTTATGCATTATAAGTGACGATAATTACATTATAGTTTCCCAATTTTATCTCAAACATTAATAGACGATTTGTACATTATCTTTTTCTTTCAGGACAAAGTATCACGTTACAACTTTGAATTCAAGTGGTGATAGGAAATTGCTTTTTTAAATTAGCCTTACAGCAAAACATCGCTTTGTTCTTCCACAGGGACATCCATTCGAACAGGAATATATTAAGAAGGATCATTATACTGCAGTAGAAGTGATACAATCAGTATACAACTGTATAATGAAACGTCTCTTTTATAGTGATGATAACAGAGGTTAAGGAATCAGTTGATACTGACGATACATGAATTGTAACAGCACTTCAAAAGCAAATAAATAAATAAACAAATTAAAAGAATAAATAAATAAATAGAAATAAATAAATAAAAAGCATAAATAAATAAATAAGTAAATACATAAAATTATCGACCAACGTTTATAACTATTATTAAATCATTGATTGTTGGCAATAGTCATATAGGTATAATAGTGTAAAGTGGGTATGACATTGTGAAGATAACAATTTTAGTAGGTTGAAATGGATTGGGCCTAAATAAGCACATTTCTTATAAGTTTTTTAAGTATTTATAAAACAATAGGAATGAATCGAGAGTATTCTAATAAGAACAAATGTTAATTCTATTTTGTTTGATATATTATCTGCTACATATGGAGTTATATTTGATCTCACACTTACCAGCATCCATATATATTTATTTTGATTTGTTTTCATGTATAATACAAAATACTATCGGTATGATTATTAATAGGATTACAGACCTTCCGTTAAGGACCAATTCATTTTCAAGTCCAATATTTGAGAACAAAATTTATACCAATACCATTGAACAAAAAATACTTCGATGTCTATTTAGACAGCATGTATAGCCTCTTTAAATAATGCAATTAGAATACAGAATAGTAAATTATTCAAAGGCCATTAAATCCTGTAATTTCCGTCTGATGTCTAGTAATAGCACAATACACAGTAAAGAATATAGGGATTCGTTTCTTCTCTATTCTATTATATAAAAAAGATTTAATTAAAACTTTTTTTCTAAATAATATAAGTTTCATTTAGCTGATAGTTTCAAATTTTGGAAACCACTGTAACATATTAAAATAGGATCAAAATTAATTAAATAATATGATATATTATCAAATGTAATTATCCTATAGCTGTGTATATTTTTGTGTTACTGTATCATACGTAGTGTGAATTAAATACAAAGTTTAATTTGGAGCCATCACAAATTCAGGTGGTTTTAATTGACCACAAAAAAGAAGACATTTTCATAATTTCTAAAACAAACATTGTTCTTTATCTCTTGAAAGAATGTGTATGGATAATAATTTATTTACCTACTTAATACATGGTGACAACCAACTATCAGTTATTTTATTCAGATTTCTTTTATATTTTATTACGTCTTTATCATAAAGTAAGATACCTTCGCTTTGGACTATCTATCATCTATCATACAACATATATTTTGTGACAAGAAATACATATTATGGTGAATCTCAAAAATAAGCTCAATGAGCTCAAAAATTGTACTTCCTTCTGCACAATTACATAAATTTTACATGTATATTAATCTTGACGATATTATCGACGATGTAGCACCTCTATGTATTTATAATGTATATATTATGATAAACATTTTAAATATAAAAGCGCAAGCAAACTACATACAACATGTTCAATTCTTGAAAATCGTTGACCTTAAACTTCACTTTTTCTAATTTGTAGGTAATGTATCAACTAGATTAATAATGAAATATACAGAGTCATATTGAGCATAATCGCACATTTGATACTTTTAATCTTCATCAAGGGAAATATGGGTGTCTGAAAAGAGAACAGACGATGATTTAACTGATGATTATGCAATCAATATGGGAAACATAATTTTTATACCAGAGGATGGAATAGGAAAAGGGATCGGACAATTACAGGTTTGAAAAGGAAAAAAAACGTTTAGACCTTAAATGGTTATTTCAAATGTAATCTAAGAAAACATTTAACGACATAAATAAAACATACAAAGGCATAAATATAAAATACACTACACCCAAGCGCGGAATGTAATGACTTTGTAAATGTGGAGGGCAATGCACTTGCAACTTCACAGAAATTTCACTGTCCTAGCAAAGCACCGATACCAGCTCTAATGTTATCTCATTGTTGAATTTCAAAGTCATTTTGCCGGTCCAATTCACATAATAAATACCAACATAACGATAGTAGCTATATTGAATATTTTGTAGTGTTAAGCAAGCATATAGTACATATTGTATTCTCACATCAAGTATATTTTCTGCAAATATAATAATGGAAAAAATTAGTAAGCATTCAACTTATTTTTTTGAAAAAAAAGTTGTCTGGTTGACTTGTTACAAAAGTGTTCATGGCATTTGGTTGAAGTTATATGTATACGGTAAACTACTTTGAAAAGGCTTCTCCTCTAATACAGCAAATGCTAAAGCTTCGATATTTTTGGCAGTATGGTCAAATAGGCCACACGCAAAGGCTAATGCATTTTCCTTATATGTTTATAATAAAAATAATCTCTTAATCCGTAAAGCCGGCTAAGATGTTTGATGAAGACATAGTCTAGATGGCCTCTTCAAAAATATAAAAATCATTGGCCACCCCGCCTCGCAGGTAATGGGTTTTCCTCATATTAATATATAGAAAAATTAAAAAGATCTTCTCTAAAAGCCCTTAAGCTAGAGCTTAAATGATTAACATGAACCACTGTCTTGCGAATCTCTACTTCCAAGTGATTTCAAAAATTCTGCCAGGGTCAAGATTTTTCTCAACACAAAGTAATGTTTTTAAAATACTCCTATTTCTGAAATTTTTATGCTTGAAATTTAACTTCATACACAGTTTAACATGCCAATCCATATAAGATATAAGTTTGATATAAGATGACGCAGACAATGACCCAATGATGTATTTTAAGCTTCAAGTTTTCGATATGACTTTTGTGCCCAGAATTAAACTTTGATATCACTTGAACTAGATGAGAACTTCTTCGTTGTTTTTGGAGCCAAAGCATCGAGATTTAGTTTTTTGTTTGTGACCCTGCTGTTTGCCTTACCGACGGTACTATTTGGCTTTAAAGATTATTGAAAGCTACAGATATGAAAACTACATGCACAGTCTTAAACGCAGATATTGAACTTTGATAACGTTTAATCAGAATTCTGACCTTATTCCAGCTTTCATTCTTAGTTATCAATAAAATCTGTTTTCTGTTGATATTTGTCTTATGGTTTCTTGCCTTTCATAGCTGATTCAGAAATTATGTGGGATAAGTAGTTGGCCTCTTGCTGAGAAATCAGTAATTACTTGTCCGTTTTCCAGGAAAAAACAGTTAAGTAGATTGACCGCTGAGCTATGGCCCTAAACAACAGAAAAAAAATCAACCGAGTTAAACATGAAAATGGTAAAATTCGGAATCAGATAAAAAAAAAACGAAATTTTATAGAACTTTAGTTTTTAGGGGAAAAAAACGACACACCTCTGACTTCTCGTACATTTCAATTATCTAAAAGCCAATCGTAAATTGATTATACAATAGCTATCTTAATTCAGTTTAATAAACAACCTTCAAATAGCTATTATTTCAAACGAATATAAATATTTTGGAAACATGACCGCATATTATTTTGTGTTTGTATAGCTCATTTATTTTTATTTCTGTTTTGTCAAACATTAATGACTGCATCTAACTCGTGAACTTCAACATGTTCGGAATTTTTTGTAAATAATGCAGGGAAACGTGACTCGTCTAACAGCGCTGTTGACAGTTCTGACATTTACATTTACAACTTTGTTTTTTATATTACTATATTCAATATTAATGTTGTCTTGTTTATGTCAGCCGTTAATTACATTAATATTTTATACGACCGGATGGATAAAAAGGGATTTGTAAGTGACATGCATTTTATGAATATACATATGTCAAAAATTCTTTCGTTTAAAATGTGTCTGTGTAAAATTTTCTACGACAATGTTTAAATAAGTTTTTCTTAAAGTTGTAAATATTCATTTTCCTGTATATTCGGAACGTATTTTTGAAATTCTTTACACTAGTGCTACGTTAATCAATAATTTCCACTTTTTCAGACAATTGTCAAACCCTTTGTTAAGTTCATGCAAGGATGAGTGAATATAGCTGTCTTTAAATGTCTGACAATGTCTTGAGAAAAAATTGTTTTAAGAGGGATCTTTTTCAACTAAGGTATAATTTAAGTGATTATTGGAATTATTGTTCAAGCATAATGCGGGCTGTTAAGTCGATTAAAAAGCAAAATACTCAATTTTTTCTTTACTGTCTGTTCGTCAACATTATGGTTTATGTCAATTATTTGCAGAAATAGCGAATAAGAAATAACCCCTGCACATACAAGGAAATGTTTTGAATATATCAAAATAAAATCTAAGCTACGTTCGCAGAACGCAACCCACACACAATACACCGTCGTATAAGATGCACATAGTCGTCTTAAGGATATACAGTCAATGGTTTTATAAGCAATACAAATGGTTTGTTTAATTATATAATGTTGCTAATAAAAAAGATTGAAGTCAGGTAAAAGGACATTTACATGTCCCTTGATAATTATACAAAATACAATGATTCCATTGAATATATTTGATCGCAAATACAATGTATTAATTACCCGCTAAGGTAATGAAGTTTCATTGCTTGCAAAGAATCTGCGGGGTTTACATTTTTACTTTTAAATCTTCATATGTATGTTCTGTGCAAAAAGGAATTTTATCAATTCTTCTTTTTATCATTTTAGCATTTACAGAATAAGATCGAGTAATTTATAAGCTTAAACAGTCATCACTAATAGATTTTTATGCCTAGACTTGACAGTAGCAGTCAACGCACCGCATGTTTTCTAATTTAAAACAAAACTATATTATCAAATCGTAAATAGAACGATAGATTACTCCGAGACCAATACAAAACAAAATTTTCCAATAAGATACCGGTATATTGCACACTTTATAATTTCTATGAATTCAATTGAGCTCTTTTTCGAGCAATGTAAATACTGTATTTCCTTAAATATTTTATATTCTTAAATGAACGAGAAATGACATTTGGCTGTAAAAGCGTGAATATTCTTTTACACTTATTACTAAAATGACTATTTATACAATTGCAGAAATGTTGCCAAACGGCAGTTTTGTTTGCTATTTATACGGCTAGTAGAAATGCATTCATGTATTCGGCAATACAATTGCTTTTGTTTCTGTTTTTAACAAATCACACTGTTTTCAAATTCTCTAATAAAAATAGCTTGACGGGAACCAAATTTGGACAGGGAACAAGGGGTATAACTTACATATGCAACGGAAAAATCTTTGGCGCTAGGGGCGCAACGTATTTTTTTTTGCAAAACAGGCAAAACGTATGCTTATTCATGAAAATAATTAACATTTAAGTTATAAAACAGATTAACTGAGTTAAAAAAGTAAGTTTGTTTTAAAATGTATCACAAATATTTGCAATACGTTATTTAGAAGGATTCTGTGACGATTGTTCTCTTTTGCCTAGATTTTTTATTACATTTAGTGGTTCTATACCTAAATTCCAGGCAAATATGCAATCTTGTGTTTAATCAAGTAGTTTAATCTTTTATAAATAAGTAAACAATACGTTACTAAGAATTGATCATATTTAACAATTTATTCATAGCTATTATTTGATTTTACATACACATTTTTGCTATTTGTGATAAAACAGAACAGTTCGTCCTCAAAATCATTCGAACATTATGCAATCCGAACCAATATTTAAATAGACATATTCTCGGTGTAATGGTAATACTTTTTTAACCTCTTTCTTTGTCTTGAATTTATTTTTAGTATACCAATCATTTCATTTTTACTTGTTATCCAATTTATTTTGCTTCGAATCTTTGTCGCAACAGACAAACATTTCAGAATTTCAGACATAGCATAACTTTGTGAATTCATTCATAACGTTTTATTTTTTTACAAAAATGTGCAATATAAACAACAAGCACACACCAAGAATATGAAGAAAAATTGATTAGTGCTTCGGATATTCCACTGTAACAATTATCATTGCTGTTTTGGTACATTATCTGTGACGGTTCACATCATTTGGTGGCGTCTTTGATGTGTAGCATCAACATTTTACATGTTTGCGGTTTACGGTGTTGTTTATACGATGATGGAAATGTTCCCAATCTACAATGTTGTTTACTATTTACGGTAGTAGAAATGTGAACAAACGGCCATTTTGTTTGCTATATAAACGGTAGTGGAAATGTTGCCAAACGGCAATTTTGTTTGCTACTTATACGGTAGTGGAAATGTTGCCAAACGACAATTTTATTGCTATTTATATGGTAGTGGCAATGTTGCAAAACGACAATTTTGTTTCTATTTATACGGTAGTGGAAATGTTGCCAAACGGCAATTTTGTTTGCTATATGTATAAAAAGATTATTTATAATTACTGATTTAAAATATTTTCAAACACAAGCAGGTACATGTATAACATGCTACTTACTGACAAAGTTACTTAAAAGAAGCTAAATTTCAATTTAAAAATACTTTCTGAAGCAAGATGAATTGTTTCCAGTGAAATTCTGGCAGTCAAAGATCTTTATAACGTTATGTGCTAGACTGTTTGTTAGTCTGACATTTAAAGAACGAAACCAATTATTGAATATAAAACGTAATCAATCAGAAGTAATAAAGTTATATTGCTCCACCTGTCAAGAAGAGTCAATTTCCCGCATGTTTCCTTATTTAATAGCAGTTATTTTTAAGACAGAAGCTGGTTACAAAATATGCGCGAGTATAAAGAGAATATTCAATTTTAGATGTGGATATGCGAAATTTGAAAAACAATCCTTATTTACAATTTTTTTCGGGCACCATTGTTGAAATTGAATGCCTAATGTTTAAACTCAGCTTGGCAATGAATCATCTCAACACGTTTATAAAATGTTACCAATCCTTAAAATACTACAATTAATTTTTACTGTTTTAGAGAAGTCGTGTTTATCATGCTTATGCAAACTGACTTTAAAAAAAAAGAAGAAGAAAAGAAAAGAATATGTTTTTGAAATCATAAAAGAAGTAAACATCGAAACATCGAAACATTCAAATTTGTTCAGAAATTATTAGTTTCACCCGGGCACATTGTTTCCATGTGTCCGTTTTTCTATAAACATGTGTATGGAGCTAGTACTTTTTCGACCAATATAGATATTTTGTGTAAAGATTGAGTGTATCTCTGTAATTTACCAACATGTTGATCCGAGATAAATGAATTAATGTTGTAATTTCTGTTCATATTTTCTCTGAGGGCCGAGGGGAGCGTTATGTATACAACGTTTATCATTTATGACTAAAAGACTTTTTAAAAGATAAATTGGCAACGTTTGTTTTTCAGTTTTATATACGCGTATAAATTTTGAGAACATAAGATCCAATCAACTTATTGACACATTATAGTCTAAATATTTCGTTCACAAATCGTATAGACGATTCATTTTTAATGCCAGTACATGAATCCACATAAATAACTTATAATTTCATAATTTTACATATTTTTTATTGCATCATTTACAAAATATTTACTAGAATTAATTGAAAATTATCAAAATAAGCGATTGGGACAAACAATCTGCATTTTGTTATAAATAGGCTTGAATAAATCACTTAATTTAAAATATCTAATAATGTGTCTTACATTATCATATCGACTTCCTCTGCTCAATGATGACGTCATCTCAAAAGATTTCAGTTTTATTATCGGAGACACTAACGAGAAATGGACAAATGTAAACATCTGATAGAAAAAAAGAAAAGTTAAAATGGCGACGTCCGAAGAACTTGCGGAGCAGAAAACAGTTATCCGGTTATGTTAGTATTTCAGGATTACACTTAAGATTTTAAAACCAATGTACAGAATAAAACAGTTTATTATATACTTATAAATGAAATATAATTGAGGAATATTGATGAAATAAAATGCGTATTTTCATATTCCGTATTATCACTGTAAAAATTTATTTTTCACTGCAGTGAAACATATCTTCCGTATTTTCACTGGTGTGTTGCCGGACTACTTTCTTTTAAATTCTGCCAGTACACAAAATTTCAGGGAAAGTCTTTCAAATTTTAATGTCAAAAAGGAGAAAAATGTATATAATAAACAGAAAATTCAAGTTCTTTCTATAAATACATGATTTATTTTCATCTTGTGGCAAGAAAATTACCATATTTCACTCGTGGCTACCGCCACTCATGAATATCCTCTATTTATAACATATCCCGACAATTTGTTTACAAATACATGAACGGTGACAGCATCCTGCATTACAGAAGACGAAAATAAGAAAAACGAATCGATGAGCAGCGATTCACATAGTTGCCATGGTATTTATGTCATTATTTGGTATTAATTGATATTTTTCTGTTTAAATTTGTGAAACATCTTTTTAATTATATAAGTTTATAACATATTAAAATATCTCATTCGTACCTATTTATTTAGCTTTTAAACAATTTTGTCACAGAATATTGAGACAACCCACGTATTAATGTATTAAGTTTCCTTTAATATTCGCCAGATTTGATTTTTAAAACTATGTTAAAAGAGTCATAAGAAGTTTTACTTTTATATTCTTGTCTAGTATATACTGGTTGTTTCCTTCTTTGCGAGTGGTTATGTTATTTATCATTTAATGATTAACCTGTCCGTGCTCTGTCTTTGCCCTGTCCTGTTTTTGTTTGGGGTCCGTCTGGGCTCCTTACCATTGGTTCTTGTTGCTGGGTTATATGGGGGTTGCGTTCATTGAACGCCGCCTTTCCTTGTTGATCTTGTTTATCATATTTTATTTAACTTGCACCTCACCTCTGTGGGATCGAATTCCGCCAGGAACTTTTTCATTCATTTCATGAAAAAAAAGCATTCACTTAATATGTTTGTGGTTCGACTCAGGCGCCCACTAGTGCCAGAAATATTTTAAACCGAAGAATGTTAGTTAGAAAACAGGTGAAATAGGTTTCAGTGACGATCGAGACAAAAATATTATGTTTTATCGGTTAACACTTTGAATTATACAGGCAATATTTATAAGTATACAATCTGATTGATTGCAAACTGGTTGTTGCATTTTATTATCATACGATCACTTATAGTATGAGCCTAAACATGTAAATGTTGTTGATTTAAAGTGGATTACCTCGTCGATGATATGAATGAAACAGTTTAAACGTACACTGTCTAACAATCAGGCAAAATATTTTTAATATAAAGATAACTGCGCGTTCAGCAAATATCATTAGATGTGAGACAAATAACGACAAACGAAAAATTAGATGACTCAGTTTTACTAAAATGCTTTGTATGACATTTACTAAATGAAATACCTTTTTCACTATTATCGTAACATTACATTTTAACAGTAAATATTTTTACTGTTACTTTTTACAAACAAATTTTGAAACAAACTAAAGGAAATTCAACCATTATCAGTCTTTCGTAGAAAACTTTAGTAAAAAGAATGCCTACAAACACATTGCCAATTTCAAATTCCATGACTTTGCGTGTTCGATGTTAATATCAACTAATTTTAAAGATTGTTTCGACATGACATTTACAGTACTAATGGGTTTTATTTCAAACTCTTCATTTAGCACCACAAATTTAAATTGAAAATAAAAGGGCAAACTTAATGAAAAAAGAGGAAAAAACACATCAACATGCTGAATTAAAAAACGTAGTGTAGTAGATGCAAAACATATATTTTGAAACATTTGTACATACGTCTTAAGTAACATATAATGCGTGTTATACTTTAAAAAAAGCAGAACATAACAGCTTGTCCATTTCTAGCACATTTGTCACGAAAATACTCACCATATATATCCTTAGCTATGTTAATTTTTTTGTATATTTTCTTAAAATAGCAATTTGTCTACATGTATCAGTATGGTGAAGTTTCTTGAGAATGACAATTACGTATCTTATTTTCTTCTTGAGTGAAGTAGTAAAAATGAATTATTAAATGACTCCGATGATGGTAAATATATAGACGCTTCAGGTTCGCACTGACTTCTCACATTAATATAGTAAATTTGTCATCTATGCTCCCTACAGTCGGAATAAGGTAATCATTAAACAAGAAAGACAACAAAAAATATATTTTACAATGCATATTTCCTTCCATATTTCTGTATGACCGTTGATTCCAAGTACAAAACTTAATTTAAAAGTAATAAGTTAAAATGAAAAATAGCTAAAAAAGTGTACGTCCATATTTGTTTCAAAGCGTTTATTTAGATCAATAAGCGGTTTATATTCTTTCATATAACAAACCTTTGCATCATGAAGTTGTTTATCATTTCCAGGACAAATTATCCTCGAGGGAAAAATGTTCATTTATAAATCCGCAAAGTTTCTTTGTAACTTAATAAGTAACAATTTATGTTGTAAACTGTTTTTGTACTCTGACCAGAGTCACGTAAGTTTATGTCTTAACATAACTTGTTATTATAGGACTGAAAAGTGTAGGATGTTTTTGTTTGATTTTAAGTCACACCAATGCTGTAAAGGTCATATAGTGACTTTGGATCAAAACCTCACGTGCTCTATTATGTAAATCACGAGCGGCGTGTTCATAAATAGCTTTTTTAATTACTTGCCACGGTTGCCCCAAGATCCCAAAAGCAGCGCAATATACTGTATAATAAGAATACTTATAAAATGACGCGGTTGTCGGGTCAACTATTTCGGCGTCAAACCGTTATAATATTTACAAATTATCACTTGTCAAAAAGGCAGATAACGATAAAAGAAATGTCGCCGTCACGCAATTGTTAAGTAAAGTACCTGTTAAATGGAACGTCCCGCAATGTCCTTTTTCGCAAAACTGATTTCTGTATCTTACAACAGAATAAATTCGTTGTGTTTTCTTGGAAGGTTTATAACAGTTTTTTAGTCTTTTCTTTTTTTTACAAATTAGGAATCTTCTACCTTTTTAAATTATTTCATATCTAAATTCACAATATGTCTCTGTTTAACGGTTGAAAAACGTTTTTTTCTTCAGATATTTCGTCGTAGTTCTAGAATAAAGATGTTTATGAGTAGTATCTAGCAAGTTCGTGCGACCATTTACTAATTCATAGAACAGAATGCATATAGGCACAAACATTATTGAAATACCGTGCTGAACGATCGGCAAGGGATAAAAATATCTCATTGAATGTACGAGATGACTTCTTATTGCCTCCATATGGCACAAAGTAAAAAAACATAAGTTCCGTAATACTTTTACTAATTTTTAAATGATAACTTAACCTGGTTGGTATTTGTGAAGAGTTAAAAAATTTAAACTGCCAAAGTGGAAACCTTTATAAATAAACGTTGCTAGTGTCCCCGTTGAAATGCAATACAGAACCTGATAAAAAAATAATTAAGACAGAACGAATCAAACTTTTATAGCCTCAATTCTAATCATCAAATGACACTCTTGAGACATATGTTTGTCGATTTTCGAGATTGACCGAACTTCCAAAAGCATTTATTATCCTGCTGTTACCTGTCATGAAAGGAATCTTGAAGCTTGTGAACATTAAAAAGGTTATGTCACCAACAAAATCTAAAAGCATAAAAAGCGTGTTTTTTAAAGATATAGCCACTCACCTTGCAAAACATACAGAATGAAACTAGGAATGACTAAATATTTTTATTTTTCCTATATCAATAAATGTTATTAAATGTTACAGGGCCATGATTCCAACAATATAAATAAAGATCCACTTGTCCTATGCAAAATATATAAAATATCTGAGCTCTAGACTTTTGGTTTCAGAGACATAGAGTTTTAAGTACAAGTCATTGGTTTCAGAAACGACGACGGGTGGCGGCCGCAGCGGGAACCATGATCATGTTGATCTCAAGGGAGCTGAAAAGGATTACACAGTAACTGTTGAGGATACTTTCAAAGTTGTGGAGATGTTTATATTATATTATATTCAAACTCCTACTTTATTTTAAACATTAAGTTATCTGACAGACGTTAATTGAGGAGCACGTTTGGCTCACAGGTGAGATTTGTGATTGCAGTGTCCGTCGTTGGTCGTGATTCACAATTACTATAAACATCTCCAATAACTATAAACACTCCTCCTTAACCATTCGGTGGATTTTTACTTCACAATGTTGCTTTTTAGGTTGTTTCCTTCAAAATTAAAAAAAAATGGTTGACTTCCATTCTGTTCCATAAGTAAGACACATGAGGTAAATATACTTATAAAATGAAATGTAAATGATGTATGGTTATCGTCAACTATCAATATGATTTAAAGGGATATAAGTTTGCCACTCCTGTTTGAGGTCGCACCTACATAACGGAAAATAACTCTGACACATCTGTGCGATAGCGGACGCTGTAAGTTATACTAAGACAAATACCAATTATATTGATTTATGTAAGATTTAAAATGTTTATGGTTTTGAACTTCAGTGCAGCAACTTTTAATCTTCTTGTATAAATTATAATATTCGGAGCTTTTGGACAACCTTGGGGTCGCTTAATTGAAATAGCTTTACATAGTTTGATACATATTAGTCTTCTTGTGAAATTTACAATGCCCATAGAATTATGAACTTTTCTAGAAATGTATCTCAAGTAAGCGGTCCAGTGTAATCATTTTCATATATCCCTTTTTGTACAAGTACAAATGTTGCTGCAATGCAGCAATTGAGAAGCTTCGCGCAAAACATGCGCTCATTTCAGATACCTTACCAAATAATTCCCTCGCAAAGGTCATGTTTCATTTAGATTAAGTACTATTGAATATTATTCCGGTGTTTTGTAAATCATATTTTGCATAATTACACGTATCGTATACACTATCCATGAGAGAGGGGCCAGATATTAAATTAAAAAGATATGCTTTCACTGATGCCTACCTTGTAAGGATTACAAACAATACTTACAAGACTTGTAAAAGCAATGTGAATGACTGTAGTGCAACAATGTTCTGTTTGTGTCACTTCTGTAGTCAGTAACATAAGATGATAAAAATATCAAAGCATGTACATTTGTTTTTCACCTATAATGCTACTCATTTTCTTCAAAGGTATGAGGAAAATCAATAACATCATGTTCGTAGGAGTCAAAGATATAAAAGCTACTTGACATTGGTGATAAATAAAGAAATATTGTTAATAGATTTGTTGGAGGATCAATCTACTATTTTGTTGAATTGCTATAAAACCTACTGTTTTAACATTCCTATAAACCCATAACACCTCATGTTCAAACTGAAGACAAAAGTTTCTGTTGTTAAAATGTCAAAGTATTTGGCAAATTAGTCTCAAAATTTTGACAGCTAGACCGACTGATTTTATAATCTGATATTTCATAGATGTCTGTCTTTAAGATGGGCGACCATCGTCTATGTAATGAAAAGCCCTAAAGCGCACAATTTGTTGGGCTATTGGAAAATCAACACTCAAACTACCATAAAACCGATTGCCTTCAAACAAAACAGAATAAAATTTTTTGAGAAATCAGGGTCTATTTAAATTTTACGGTAAAAATGTCAGAAGTGCAATCAGGGCCGTAAAATGATAGCAGTTATAAACCGCAAAGAACCTACGGAAACCAATTTCCAAATGATAATACTATGATATAACATGGCCTTATAAAGAGTGCCATTTATTGTTGAATATGTTTGCATTTCATTTCCTGCAAAATTCTCCAGTCTGTTATTTATTATCAATTCGCGACACGAATGAACGTTTCGTTTAAACTAAAACTTCTTCTATAAAAAGATTTTCGGACTTTCACAATGTTAAGGTCATCTAGCTATTTATATCTTTCAAATTCATGTACAGCACTTAAATACATACATAACCATAGTGTACTACAAAATAATAAGTAATTTCCTGTAAAAGATACACATGTAAGAAATAAATCACCGAATTTAAGCAGCGGTTGGGGCGTGAAATTTGTTCCCGTTCTCATTCATTAATATGACATGCTGCGAATCACCGAAGAGGAAACCAATATATGACTTTACAAAATAGAAAATGGAAGGAGTTCTTGATTCCGAATTTATTTTTTGCTGTACATCGAAGGGATATATTGATAAAAATCGGGTCCATGGACAAAACAAAATAGTCAAGACAAATAGCTCCGCGCCTGTGAGCGCGGGGCAAGGAATAACATAATTTATCTAGTTGACACTGATAGCGCAAATATGTCTAAAGTACTCTCCTGACAAAATTGTCAATCATAACACAGTGTTTCAGCAACAAAGAATCTGAATTCGACCAATATTTTTAAAAAATATAATGAAGATAAAAAAATAATTAACACAAATCCAGCAAACTAAACTTGCAAGATTTTTTCCCTCTTAAATTAATAAAATTACGAACAAAATGAAAGCAAAGAATAGTCTATAATAGTAAAGGAATACTGGTAAAATAAGTCTCAAGAGTTGATGAAGCCAGAAAGATTTTAATACTCGAAATGGACTAAACAACAGTACATTTGTACTTTTCATCGATTTTTTCAACAATCATAGCTAACTAATTTTATATCGGAGATCACTAGATCTAAAGCAAATAATGTCTAGTACAAAGCTAATTAAAGGGAAATAATAGATAAAGATAATTACATTTGGATACATTCTGTATAACAAGTCTAGGGAGTATAAAATATGAGAACAGAGATCAACAAGAAAAAGGCGGCATTCAAAGAACTCAGCCCTTAACAACTCAGGCAACACCCTACCACCCTCAAGGAATTAAGCATTTGAACATTTTAAGATATATATAGAATATTTTCTTAGTTAAAATGGGCAGACTTAAAATAAATGATGAAGATGAACAAATCTTGTAAATATATTTATAACAAATCTTAACTTCAATATCAATTCAAAAAATAATTCAATACTATGATACAACACAATTGACTTAATCTTATTAACAGTATGTATCTCAGAAAAATATCAGTGAAAATTAATTGGCAGAAGATTATTATTATTTTTGATGAAACAAAGCATACAGGAATCTCGAACAGGATATCCTATTTAATTTTAGGTAAAATGATATTAAAACATTATTATTACTTTATGAAATGTTTTTTTTAAATTTCTTATTCAAAGTATGTTACTTATATTATATAGTATGTTATGTAAGTATTGGAATTTAATGATTCAAATACAGAAAAGGCAAACAGATAAATGGTGAAATTATCAAAAACATTAAAAAGATAAAACACACAAATGAACTTTTTATATCAAGATAATCTTCTTAAATTAGGAATAAACATAATTAGATATTCAATAGCAAGTCATTAAGATACATAGAAAATATATCAATTTACTTCATGGTACCGGTTCTTAACTCTAAAACATAACAATTTAATTTTTTCTACGTGACAAACAGAGTTAATATAATTAAATTAGTTAACTGTAGATTATTACAGCATTTTGAAATTCGTTATACTTTCAAATCAATCTTTATAAAAAAAAACTTACTAAGCAGGTCAAAAGTTGGTTCGTGATATATTTTTGTAAAGAAGACTAGCTTTCGCTATAAAGGCCATAATTCACCAAAATACGCATAGACTTTGATGAAATTCTATTTGAATCATTTTCTTATTGAAATACACAGTAATGTCAAGAAATATTAAAATGTAGTACATAAAGTTTCCATGATAATTGATTTTTCTATTATATTATCACACATTTGACTCCAAACCACTTGCCCCTTGCCGCTGTGGGTTCGAATACCGACTGGGACTTTTGATTCTTTTATGTGAGGAAGCTATCTAGCTAGCTTACGGAACGTCAGTGGTTCTTCTCAGGTGCCTGTTCGTGCCTGAAATAATGCACGAAAGGGCACCTGAGGTCTTCCTCCACCAGTAAAGCTTGAACGTTGCCGAATGAACTATACTGTGTCGGTGTGACGTAAAATCCAAAACAAACAAACACACATGGTTTGTTTTGTTTGATTGTATGGACAAGACATTGTTTAAGTAACACAAGTGATGTAATAACACTAAAATGTAGTCATTAAATGTTTATACATTATTAAAACTGTAGCTTCGTGAGTGACAGGAGTGAAATGATATCATTAATTAAAACGATTAAACGCTTGGGTAATTACTTTGCAATGTGACGTCATGGGCGTCATACGAGCATGAACGTTGTTTACAAAAAGAAATAATGTGTATGTTAAAATATAGACACGTCAGTAAAAAAAATGTTTCATGTGTACAAAAAATGGTTCTTTATTTTGGTATGTAATAAATAGAATATTATATTATTGTAGGTACTTAATTTATTTAATTGATTAAATAATACAATAATACCTGAAAAAAGTGTAAATTTGTGTTACTTTACATTGTGAATTTCACATTATTGCATAAAACATCGAATCGAAAAGAACTTTTTGAAAATGTTTTTCAAATTTAACCATTCCCATTTATTTTTCAAAGTAAAAATCCAAAATTTAGTAGATTATAGTATTTAATCAATCATTCAATAATTACAAAATATATTGATTTCAGTTGAAAATGAATTCCGTCATCTTTTAATGTTCTCAATGTTTTGATATTAATTAAGACAAAATGAATAAATAGGTACTAGCCATATACATGTATATTAATTGATAGCTGAGGAAATGAATAGTATATACAGATTATTTTTTATATTTCCTGGTTTTACATCATACCTAAAATGATACATATAACCTAGTTTGCATTTTTAAAACAGTTTCCATGGCTAGATTCAATTAGATTAAATTTTCCGGGCTGTCTATTTATGCTTGGTTGTGTATTAGGTTGACATTTAAGAACGAAACCAAATATTGAACATTAAACTTATTAAATCAGCACTTACATAGTTTTATTGCTCCAGTTGCCATAAATAGTTGAGGTCATTCATGTTTTCTAATTTAATACCAACTTATTTTATTAGAACCGTAACAGAATATTCAGTTATTAAGAATGAATGTTAAGAATATAATTATAAAATTTTGAATAAACGAAATGTCAAAGATTTAGTTTAATTATTTTATAATTTTCTTGTTAATGTTTTAATATACATGTTTATTGGCATTTTCTTAGATTTCCTCCTGTTTAAAATTATGCACAGAGGGAGACCCGAGGTCTTAGCTTGAAAGTAGTCATATGAACTTAACAGTCTCGGCTTAACTTAAAACAAAATAAAATGATCTCTAAAATCACGTTTACTTTCTATATTTAACGCTTGGTATGTAGTTAAAACATCATACAAATGTACTTAAAAATTAGAACATTAGATAAATTTATATCAAAAATCATATTTATGTCTGTGAATAGAACTACATACAGTAATAGAAAATGAAGATAGAAACGAATGACATTACTATCTGGCTGGTGATTGCAAGAGTTACTCTTTTTCATGTTCGAGAAATGTTTTACAATTATGCTTAATTAACCGATTGCAGCATCAATTATAGGATTTGTTTAAACTGTGATCGGTTTGCCATGTTAAGTATAAAATGCTGTTTATTTACCTTGAGTTATTTTTATTTTGAGAATCGACTTTATATGAAATATACAAGAATAAAAACGAGTGAAGTGAATCCCTACAACTTAATTATATAACCCTGTCAGGTTCGTATTTATAACAACTAAAATTAACTTTATAATAAATTAAATCATTTTCATTCAACAACATAGTTTAAATTGTCCGGCCTAACCTTGTTTTAAACTGTTTATCAAAATAGTTTTTCATATCATCGTGTTATTCTTGATTTCAGTCCAGTGATGGATTGATATTTACGTTTAGTGCTTCTTGTTTTGGGTCATCATTTTAAGGATTGTATTGGAGATAGTTTTTACAGAATTTTGATATATAGATTGTTTTGTATTGAATAAAGCTATATGTTCTTTAACAAATCCTTTTGGCAAACTCTCACTGACAGGTAGCCCTTTTGATATTTTTACTGAGTAAAGAACTTCAATAATGTCATAAAATGTTGAAGATTCTGTGGAAAAGAATATCTATTCACAATTAACTGTCTAACTGTTTAACTCATTAATACATGCACCTTAGTGTCAGACTCATTTTTCCAACGAAATCCCTTGTAGAGCCTTTGCACTGCAGTTCCCATAAAAAACAAGACCAAAGACCAACAAGGCAAAGGCAACGTTCACAGGACGCAGCCCCAGACACACCCAAGTAGGGCACTTCGTACTTAACTGCAGTGCAAAGTCTCTACAAGGGATTAAGTTGGAAAACTGGTTGCTCGTATATTTTGCATATCGCCCATAAATTAAAGGTGATACTGGCCCCTTCACATTCTTTAAAATTGACACCCAACCTGTAATAAATATAGAAAATAGTTATATATCAATTGAACAATATCTTTATAATTTTAAGTATAAAAAAGAAAAGGAAAAATAATTTTTTAAAAATGTTAAAAATTTTTTCCAAAAAAGCAAAAATAATTTAAATTTGACTTTAAAATTACAAAACACTATTTTTTGTACTTAAATTTAAAGCCAAAAAACAACAGATTAAAAAGATGGTTTAGGTAAAAGGCCAAAAGAGTACTTTTTTTTGGGTATTAAAAGTATACCAAAAAATTTAAAAAAAATTTGAGAAAAAAAAAGTTTTAAAAGCATTTTTGAGGCATTTTTAGGACCTTTTTAACTAGTTTTGCTTTTTTTCTTTTTTTTACATTTTGGGGAAGTAAATTGATAAATTTTGATTATCATAGAAAAAATCATTAAAACATTGCTGTCACAGCAACAACTTGAATGGCGAGCTTACAGATGGTCATACAGGCTACAGCTTTACACAATTGGACAAGTATGGGAGATGGGCGTTTCGGTGTTGAGAAGTTAAAGGTATTATCTGATAATGACGACAATTATGCTACAGCAAGAGAAACGATATCGCACTCAAGCTGTTTGACTATAGATAAAATAAGTATATTGTCAACAAGAAAGTTCGAGATGGTGGAATCTGTTTGCATAAAAGTTAAGTAAAATAACATATATTTTAGTGGATTACAAGTCAATTCCCTTTCTCCTTGTCTCTCCGCCACCCCTCATAACGGATTCGCCTGGCAGCTGCTCTTTTATTGTTGACTTAAACGATGTCATTTCTTGTATTGATTTTTCCGTAACATAGTGTGATAAATGTGCGATTTATAAAATAAACACCTTGATACAGAATATGTTTGAATATGTGAAATAGATAGACTTAGTTATATATATGGCAAAAGGAAAACTTATTTCGACGTTTTGCAAGCACTATTGCTAGGGGGTGTGAGGGATGTTGCACGTATTCATTTTCCCTTATGTTCAGACTCAATCAAACCGAGTCTGCAATTCTTTTTTAATTTTGTTGTGATTAATGCTTCCGAGGGATCACTTTGTTTCCAGATTTTTTCACCTGTTAGCTCGTTAGATACACTTCGATGGGAATGTTATCACTTTAAGGAGGGGCATAGATACTGATTCATCAGGGCAAGGATTGATATCATTAAGTTTTTAAATACAGTTTGTACCTTTTTGATTTCCACTCAGACGAAATTAGGTTACCTGTTGAGGTTTTAAAATCACCATTTGGTAACGATAAATCTACTGGTTGAGAAGTTAAGGTAGTTTAACTGCAATGATTTCCCGCAAAAAAAAATTCTAAAACCTGCCAATATTTTAATAAATCGGTCATTCCTGGAACGTTATTTTTTTACAATCTTCGGTATTCAATATTTTTAACCGTTTATTACCGGATTTTAGTACATAGCGATGATTGTAAATTATCTAATGGCCAAGATTTTGAAAATATAACGTACCGTAATTACCCGTTTTGCTACAAAATTGGTCGGTGTTAGAATATTTGGCAGGAACGCATTAAGTAAGACTTCCTTAAAGATTCTTTAGTCAAAGCATCAACATTTTTATTTCTTCTTATTCCTACGCGGCTAAGGATCCAACATAATTTGACTGAATGAGTTTAGAATACCATGCAACCGAAGTTTCTTAATCATTTCGATTTTTAATTAATAACAAAACGGAAAGTGAATCTAACAGAGGTTGCACATACTGAATTGAAATTTGATAACACATATTTATGATAAAAACATCTATGTCAAGTTCTGTTTTGGGTACGATCGAGCAATTTTTGACAATGTTATGTCCCTTGTACTAAGTAATATTCCAGTTATATGCTTTCCGTTCATTTATTGTCTCTGCAAAGGTTGAACAAATTAATTACCGATATATACGATAGATGACGCCTATTGATTTTAAGTTCAAAAGATAATTATCATTTTCATGTACATTGCCCATAATGTATACCGCCGGGGGTATAAGTGTTTCACAAACATCTCTTGTTTTGTCAGTTGCTGTTGTTTATTGTTTTCTTTTTGTATATTTTTAATATATTTACTTTGACATATTACATACATACAAAATCATTCAAACATGTCTTAGCAGTTCGGTTTCACTGGCCGTGTCGATATGCCTTACATGTATGGATTGACAACCATTTGAAATTTGAATATAAGAGGAAAACAGGCGTATTTAACCACTGAGCTTTCTGCCTCGTTACCGGTTCTAAGTAAAAAAAATACACCATAATACTCTGCATTAGCAATGAATTTAATGGTAATGACGATTTTCACGCTTTGGTAATAAAGTTAAAAATACAACAAATATGCAAAAGGGTCAGGTTAAAATTTTTGGGCAATCAATATTTTAAGATTTTTCTCTGATAAGTAATTAACATATGTATAATAAGAAATGCATTGGTGTACCCACTTTTTAATAAAAACTACTTGCATTTTCATGTTATTTTGTTGATTTTAATGCTTCTGGGGGATCACCCATTTTCCAGATTTTTAGGTTAGGTAAAATGCCACGTAGGACCCATCAGGAAAACTTCTAGATTATTTTATTATTGTCACCCATTAGTTATAACTTCTGATATCATTTAGCGTGAAATGTATGCTTTGCCGTAAAAAATTAACGATATGTCTCTTATCACGTAGTGCCGTTTGTTTAATCCATTACAGTTTTTGTTCTCGAGGGAAAATGTCTAAATATAATGAACTTTCTAAAACCTGAAACGCTATTTCGCACTACTGCATTTTCCACATTCGTATGAAAATGACAAAACCAATATTTACCATTTCTAGCAATGGTCTTAAACTCATATGCTAAACAATGAAATATATATATATCTATTATAAAGCTGCGAAAATTGTCACGATTTATGCCTGAAGTGAAAATATCGTGAGTGGAAATTAATTAATTAGCTGGAGTTAGCAACATATCTCTAGTTACCGAAAGCAAAAACTTTGTTCAGTGAATTAAATTAGGCAATAACAGTCAAATCATTAAATGTTAAGATTCTCGTCCATTGCTTTAGCGCAATAAGGAGAGCATCAGATTTGTTATCAAGGTGTCGCTGATTGGATCCTCAGGTGTTTTCTCATCTTCAGAATTGATATAGGGCATTGATTTTTTCAAGTTCCATGGTCACCCTCATATAAACAATATGCGGCTTTCTCTTAATTCAAAATGAATTAGACTTTTAACAAGTCGTTACAAAAAATATTGTTAATTGGACGGTAGCTTGCAATTACTCAGGCTCAATCAAACAAGAGCTTGCAACATTTTTCATTTTGTCCTTTTAGGAGTTCTTTAACGAATTTGTTTTTTCTATTCTTTCTTGGTCATTAGTCACTTACTGCTGAATTAGATATATGGGATAAGCAGTCGGTATATTGCAGAGAAATTGGTAATTGCTGAAAATTAATTAAAGTCTGTTACAAATATTTTCGATCTTTATATGTTGGATGCCGACTTTGGCATTTGATTTTGAAATCATAACGTAGTTTGGTCGCATATCGTACTGTCTCGTTTCAATAAATGTTTGTGATTCAATACCTTATCAAATGGATATAATAATTTTTCGTGTGCGGCAAACAGTACTTATATATGATGAGCACAATCTAGACGGACAGACCCATATGAACAGTGGTAAAACCACCATTTGTGATGAATATTTCAATCACATTGCTCTAGAAACATCCCTTTTCTTTAAAACATTAAATTCTTCGGCAGATCTATAAAATTGTTCAGCACAACACTATACTTTTAATATAAAATTATTTTTTTAATTCTTCAAATGATATTTACTTTAACCTAGCAATATAAGCATATTTAAGATTACATGTAAAATTTAAGTCGGTACATGTTTTTTATACAAGTTTTTTTGTTGCTGTTTCCTTTTTAATTAAATTATTTATTTACTTAGTTATATATTTATTCATTTATTACTTTGTTTGTTTGCTTTTTTGTTAAAATTGTTGACAGGAAAGCAATGTTGTACTTGAAACGTAATTGGTTAATCTTAATTCTGGGTAATAAATATCGTTTGCAAAGATGGTTTTAAGCTTTTTAATGTGAGGAATCCTAGAGAATTGATTAAATTTCTGTTTAATTTCTTTTGATAGCGATTCATTGCTTCACTAGCTGAGTGAAAAATAATCATGACACAGTGATCTTAACTTTGAATCTGCCACTGAATTAGCTTGAATTGTTCATTAAACGAACACAAAGAAATTCTTTCATGTTTGTTTGAATGTGCAAAATAGCTGCTTTTGTAATGAATTTGATTTTACTTCAGCATTGCAGTGATTATAATGGGGATGTTATTTACAAACTTCGTATGATCTTGGGTCATTGTAATTTTTCGATTGTCTTTATTTATTCTTAGGTAGTGGTTTGCCTGCCCGTACTCTGCCTTATGCCCTTCCCTGTTTTTGTTTGGGGTCCTCCTGGGCTCCTTGCCACTGGCTCTTGTTACTGGGTCGGGTGGGGGCTGCGTTCATTGAACGCCGCCTTTCCTTGATGATCTTGTTTATCATATTTTACCTAAATTATTAAACTTTTTGTTGAAAGAGTATAACGACCGTATTATTTAAAGACATACCGCATGCTTAGTCTTCAACACTTTTACAGTTGGATATCTGACGGACCAAGTGGGGGACTCTATGATGGACAGTTCTTAAAGCCTTTTGGGACTGAATTGCCTTATCTTCTGTCTTGCTTCGTTGAGCCCTTGTAGGATATTTTCTTGTTGCTCTGTCTTCCTTCAAGACATTGAGTACTTTTGTTATGGTCAATGGGTTTTCTTTTATATGTTTCTAAATGATCATTTCAGTGTTCACCTTTTGTAACCATAACAACTGTTAGAATTTTACTTGGTGGGGATTCACTTTATTTACACTATCTCGTTTATAGGAACATGGTGGGGCTAAGAGTGAGGTTTTGTGCACCATTAACCGGTTTAAACTCTCCAGCAGTACTTATGCTGCTGACCGTTCCAAGGCGGCGCACCTTGTGTTCCTCAGATGTATGTCTTTGTTATTTCATACTGCTTTGGTGACATATGTGTCTGTGTCCCTTGTTGTCTTCTCGTCTACGGTAAGTATCTTCCCCTTTTCCCCTAGTTTTATTTCTTTACTACCCCTTCCCTGAATCTCCGACCCCCTTCCCCTGTGCCCTTGCTTTGGGCCTATTAATTAATCATTTATTTATTTTCTTTGATTTCCTTGTCGGTAACTATTATATCTTCTTATGTATCATTTTAGTGATTAGCCTGACCGTGCTCTGCCTTGCGCTCTATCCTGTTTTTGTTTGGGGTCCTCCTGGGCTCCTTGCCACAAGCTCTTGTTGCTGGTTCGTGTGGGGTTGCATTCATTGAACGCCGCCTTTCCTTGTTTATCATATTTGATTAAACTTTATCATGCCACCCAAAGTGGGCCAGTAGTAGTTGCTTAGCATGTTTTTAAGGTGTATCAATATTGGCAATGCTGCTGTCTTCTTTTTCTCGGTTGACTCATCATCAAAGCATGACATTCTGCAGGAAATAAACTCAAAATAATTGTTTATTAATTACAAATAATGGAAGCTTTTGATGTCTCTGTATAGATGTGCAAGACTGTCTGAGGCTAGCCTTTTATATGTCCATCATGATAAACATGCAACGCTTGACCCACTCAAATTTGCTTTTTTCGTATTCATCGTGGTCCCATTTCGATACCATTGTAACAAAATACGATTACGACACAACGGTATTGCGTAGTTGTGTACCATTCTTAAGATAATCGGGAATCTTCGTGCTTCCTTCGTATTGTCTTCTTGAGGCGATTGCACCGATGATCACACGAAATAAAGACGAAGACTACACGATTTGACAAGATGGCTTCACCACGGCCTTACGAAGCGCAAAATTGACGAATTCAACACGAAAATGAACCTTGACTTCTCCAGAAGTTGCTGCCGGAGCCTGAAAATTTTAGCCGGGGGTCATACGATGGCAAAAGATGCCCTCACGAATAGCCCGATGTTATTACGATCAGATCCGAATTGGAACATTTCCTTATTCGTGTGTTGATCTGAGTGCGACGCCTGCATTATGTCTTACAATACATGGGTCATAACCTCTTGGTAATTTTAGTGAAGACAGCAGAAAGTTGACTATGACCCAAGATCAACGAAGTTTGTAAACCACATCTCCATAGAAATAAGCTTGTTGATACCTAGTTGTAAAAGAGCTCTTAAATCACAATTAAATTTTAAAGCTAAATTTGAATTTGAATGGTAAAACTTAGTGAAATATTTACGCAATTTATGATAGTGATATCCTTGTTTAAGAAGTTTACCAGAAATAAATAAATTGCGTTCATTAAAATCATCAACACGACTGCACGCTCTAGAAAATCTTACTAATTGAGAAAAATATACCCCATATGATGTAGCATGAGGTACATCTCCATCTAAATGTGGATAATTAACAATATTAAATTTAAAATCAAAATCTTTTATCATAGATTTTTGTTACTATAGTATTGTTAACTATAGAAATGTTTAAATCTAAAATGATGTAGTATATCTGAAGAGTAATCGTATTCTATTCAATTTAAGTTTACAAATATATAATTTAGTAAACAAGTCTGAATAAGTTACGTCCGAATTTAGATATATTTCAGGCATCCAATGTCTAATTTTGTTTACATAATTAGTGCTGTTTACACAAATCAACAATTGTTTTTTCGCTTGTACTCGTATAGCAAACAAATCATATTCTTTAAAGTTTAAACCCTCGAATATTGTCCAATATCAGCACAAAGAATTTTTTTGTAGTAGGATCCCTTTTTGCAAGTTTAAAATAGATAAATATGCTAATAAGTGTCTGTCTGTTTCAATCATTTATTGTGTTTGCAACTAAAAACAACACTTGCAATCTATCTATGATCTACCGATTCTGTCAAATCCGTCAAAAAACGAAGAACAAAATTCATTCATAGGAATGTCACTGGCAGCAATACTCTTTAAGTTTCTATTTTTATACACATAATTGACTGGTACTAGTAATACGAGGTATGTTCCTTTATTATAGGATTGATGCAATGGTCTTTTTTGTCAATAAATAAGCTATTAGTTCTGTTGAGCGTTTCACGCGTTTTACACGTACATCGGAAACAAGGCTATATGTTTTCTTAATTTCTTTTAAAAAATAAGCTTGATATTGTTCATGGCTTTGGTAAAATACAAGCACATATTTATGGATTATGTTGATAAATGATGTTCATAACATTTTAATATAAGAGCTTAAAATAGCAATCGATAACAATAAAAATTATGTAATATTTCAAAACAGTATGCAGTTACGTGCCTGTGTTCAGTGTAGAGGAAATGATTTTACAAACTATAAATAAATAATAACATGTTACTGTCGTATTAAGAAATTGATTTATAGTTAATTTTAGACTCCACATTTACAAAATAACATTGTATCCGATGCAATAAAAATGCATTTCTCTAATATTGATAAAAATAACAATATGACTTTGGTTGTTTATCAGTCTGACATTTACAGAACGACTATAAATATTGAATACAGAGACATTAACATGCAACGCTAATGGATTTTTATTGCTAGACCTACAATCAGCAATATTCATTGGCGCATCTTTACCAATTAAATACGCAATAAAATTA
This sequence comes from Ruditapes philippinarum, assembly GCF_026571515.1. Lineage (NCBI taxonomy): Eukaryota > Metazoa > Mollusca > Bivalvia > Venerida > Veneridae > Ruditapes > Ruditapes philippinarum. Next base: position 648,986 of record NW_026861563.1, read on the forward strand.
TCAGAAAACTCATTAAAACGCGTGAGAGAATATTAATGTATGTATTGAAATAGAATGAAATAAAGTCTTAGTTGCTGAAAAAAGTAATGGATTTTTTAAGAACTCGATCCTTACATGAAGACAAGAAATGTTCGAATTACAAATGGTATGTTTTCGGCGTTGCTGTAAAAGAGATACTCAAATTTAATTTTTAAAATAAAACGATCTCATCATTTTTTTATCCATTGTATTTGCTTTCCAGAATTATTTTTTTTGCAAAATAATCTATAAACAAGAAGCGCCACAATGCGGCGAATTATAGGTTTTCAACCACCAAGTATTGATTTGACGTGAATTATGTATAAAATATGGCAATGAAGAAAAAATGATGCTGTTATCTGTACCAACACAAAAGTTCAAAATAAAATATACAAGATACCGAGTATCATTGTTAAGTTTTTTATGTTAGCGAAACATATGTAAAGTTAAGTTTCAAAAGGTCATAAATTGTACTGAAGTTATTGATAAGCGGGTAAGCAAATGACCTTGCCCTTGCTGCCAGATATTTAAGAAGTAATCCCAAGGTGCATCTTAATATAAGTTACACATACAGCAAGTTTGTCTTCAATCGGTTAAAGCAAAGTCAAGTATATATATAACGTGAAAACTAAATTTCTTTTTTAAAGCAACAGTGACATTGACCTTGTTCACAGAAACCTGGGTACCAATCCCAAAAAATAGAGAAAAACAGAATTCCTAAAGAAAGCCAAACACAGCAAAATTGAAAATGTTGCAGACTCGGTTTGAAAGAGCCTGTCCATGGACGGTACTGGAAAGTGCAAGCTACCGTCCACGCCCCCTAGCACCGGCTTAAGCATAATTCAACATTTAACACGAACTGGTACAATTTGGAATTTAGAAACATCCGCAGATGTGTTCATATGACGGTTATCATGGAAACTTCAATGTGACACGTAAGTGCTATTCCATCAAAAGCGGCATATGTTCCCCAAGTAAAAAAATGCGTGTGCCCTAAACGAGAAAACAATGGTCCAAACTAAATAAAATGGAATTTTTAAAGGGGATCTGAGGTTATGAAGCCTGCATATTACAGATAAGACGTCAAAAGACAATTTAAAAAGCAGGCAACATATCCTAAGGGTGATTAGACAGTATTCAAGTAGAAATACTGGAACCACCCAAGTTGAAAAAGGCCAAATAGAAGAAACTAAAAATACCACATAACATGTATACACAACAATTATGTCGTGCTGAACGATCAAGTTGCGCCTTGATATGAGCTACCCACATTACAAATTTCGTGTCTATAGGTCTAAGCGCAAACTTATTACGCGAAGACTTATCTTTCTATTTTAGCAACAGTGACCTTAATCACATTGCGTTCCTAAAACGTCGCCTTTCATTGTTGATCTTGTTTATCACATTTTAATCTCAGTCATCTGGGTAGCAATCCCAAGTTGCGTCTTGATATAAGCTACCCACGCATAAAATTCGCTGTCAATAGATCACAGCTAACTCAAGTTATTATGAAGACAATGAATTGCTATTTTTAGCAACAGTGACCTTAATCATAGTCACCCGGGTAGTAATCCCGGACAGTGTCTTGATATAAGCTACCCACATACTAAAATAGAGAAAATAAGAACCCCTAAAGAAATACGAGTATTATATTATTTCTATGCTACTGTGTGCTTTATACGCTTAAGCTAGAGTTGTTTATAAAGCTATTATCGTCCGTTAACTGGTTTAGAGAAATCGACAGTTAAACCAGTCATTATTCTTAATAAGAAAGACCCATGGATATTGACATCTTCTAAGAAATTATCACACAGCTTTAGAATCTTGTAGAATATTAAATACTAGCAATTAAACTATTATTTAATAGAACAAGTGACATATATTCTTTAAAAAAAATGGTTCGATTAAGTTAGGCCCTCCAAATCCTTATGAATTAATGTAGACAAATGGTGGATACACTTTTTATATATTGGTTGGACACGTTTTAGGTAGTCCAGACCACGGTTACCTCTAAGAGATTGTCTACTATAGATGTATGGGTAATCTACTTGTTAGGAACAGCGTCCAAACATAATCTTATGGCTATAGGTCAAAGTGTTCTCTAGTCTATCGTCGGAGAAACTTTAAGTGGTGAAGGCAACGATGACCTTGACCTTCAAGAAAAAAAATGATATGTACTAGTCATGATGATCATATCAACCTCAACACCAAATTTTAGGACTGTAGGCTAAAGCGTTATCTAGTTCTTAAAAGTGGCTAATAATATCTCATAAGGGATATTATATGAATCCAAACAAAATGCACTTTGATGAAATTTGATCTTTACTATACCATGTCATTTTACAACGAGTGTTGCCATATATTACTTGCAAACAACTGAAGATTTTTGCTATAGTCTGCTTACTTTAAAAAGTATTATACTTGGATGCAATAACCTCGGGCTAAACTAAGCGACAAGGTCAAAAAGATTTTTCTTTGAATTGAGATTTTATTGTCGAACCATTTCTTTGAAAGTATTTGCCAATTCCTTTTACATAAAATATGGACGACATTACAAACTAGATTTATTACATCTGGAAATAAGTGCAATATGATCCTCTCGGATATGAATATTAATCAATTATATCTGCTTCTGCATTATGAAATAATAACACAAATATTCTATGTCGTTATTTATATTTATTTAATGGCTGCTTTTCTCTAGGAATATTTCACTGCATTAGATTATTGTTAAAGCCACATATGCTGCTTCCATTCTTCGATAATTAAAATACCTCCATTTCATAAAAATAGCAAAACAAAATCATAAATCCATGATCAATAAATGTATATTTCTAAAGGGCACTGCGACATTCTGCTTGATTTTCTTCAGTGACAAGATTTTACGACGTTTTGCATAGAAAGAAAATATAAAGGATTAAGTTAACTTCCATAACTTCTTGGATGTTATAATCATACGTTGAAAATAATGTAATACAGACTGGTCAAGTGATAAAAGCTGTATACTGTTACTGACAAAAATCTTATAAGGAATTTAACGGCGTGTTATACACAGTTTTGGCGGCCGGTATACCTACTGGTTTTTCTCGTTTATTGACCTTCAAAATTTATATAAGCCTTGCCCCTGTGCTCAAAATGTTTTAAAAATCTCCTGTGAAAGTTCAATGCCTGAAGTTAAGATATTTTGCATGTTGTATCACCTTGTGGTCCTAATATTAATCATGTCTCTTTGGTCCCAAGGGCCACTTAGTTAATATAGACTAACAAAGTAAAACACATTAAATTTGGATTTCATTAGTGAAATTACAATGCCAAAAGCTTAGATATTTGTCATGAAGCATTTAATAGCAGACATCTACAAATATTATTTTCAATTATAATGATTTAGTAAAAAATAACAAACCCAATGTAACCTCATCACTAAAAGTGTTATATTTTCTACCAATATTTCTCAGTAATATGTCAATACCGCCGTTAAACCCAAACAAACTATATTTTTACAGAAGCCGAAATAAATTCAAATGCAGATGAAAAGGTATTATAAAGGAATAATATTTCTGTCAGAGATACATTCATTTAAAACACAAGAGAAAACATAAACATATTTAAAAAAAAGAAACCAACTATAATGATTTTACCGTATATAAGTAGGAATTCTCGAGACACATAATTTTGAAAAAAAAGCCATATGGAAAGACGATCGATATGATTTTTTGAAAAATTACTGCCACTGATAGCTCCTTTTTGTTAATATAATATATAAACGATACAGAATAAATGAATAAATGATACAGATATATAGTAAATGATATTCAAGTAAATTTACAAAGCAAACAAAATGACCAAGCAACATAATATAAAAAAAATAAAATTTAAAATAAAATAAATTTGTATTTATGTTTGTTATTTGTAATAATATGCATCTAATTAGATACAATTAACATTTGAAAAAAGATACTATTTTATATTCATCTATTTATTATATGTACATTAAAAGGCCATAATTCCTCGAAATTGTTCGATTTTCAAAATGATAACAATATGCACCAGGACAATTGATGACGTAGCTTCTGTGAAACATGAACGCTGAAAACCTGTTTTTGCCGCACTGTGACTTTTTTGTTGTTGTTGTTTTTTGTTTGTTTGTTTTGATGTATTTTCGAGAAATAATTACACATGAGTAACAATGCAGTTAGATACGAATATTCCTACATCATCATCAATTAGGGTGACTGAAATAACCGATTTCGTTACGGAAAATAACGTCTTACTAAATCACGTTCTTTGTTGTTGAGTTTTAATTTCTTTCATGGAAGGACATCGTGCTTATTGTAATCTACGGATTAAAGTCAGTTAAATATTGAAAAACATACCTATGCTAGGCTTCGGACCTTTGAAGAACGTTCAAAATAGCGGAATTGAAATTGTTGCAAGCTCGGTTTGACGGTAGCTTGCCGTTACTAGTACTGTCCATTAACAGGTTCAATCCATAGGTGTTCGGCGCGTTGATTGGTCACTACCCGCTGCCCAGCCCCCCTTACCCACTCTACAAATCTCTTACCTCTCAAGACCATGTAAACTGCAGTATTTTTCATTTTAAACATGTTTTAATATTTGGTATATGCTTTTTTCACCAATTTTCAATATCTTGGTAGCAAAATGGTAGGGAACTGATCAATGTTAAAGGAATTAAAGCTGTCATTTCAACCATTTCAAGTTTTAAGAAGACCTGACCGCTTGGTTTTTGTCAAAACTACCCGACTAAACGGCAGTTTTTTCAAAGTGAATGAATAATTTTTTGTATTGCGCATATAAATTTGATCAAATCATATTATTATTTGTAATATAAAAACATGTTTTAAATGACAAATACTGCAGTTTACATGGTTTTGATAGGTAGGAGGGTTTCTCTTTTTTGTGATATGTCACCTTTAAAAGATGATAACATTGGTAAAAGTTGGTAGCATCGTCATTTGGGGGTATTTCATCCAAAATGACGAGAAAATGTCTTTCTTAGACTTTTGAAAAACAGGCATTTTCTTTAAAAACGGATGTGTTTACCTTTTTCAGCTTTGTTTAAATCGAGGGCTCCACAACGGAAGCGTCGATGACTCATTTAAGCACTTCACCAAAATGTGAATGAGCCAAAGTCTTGTAGGTGTGTAAAAATAAATTTCTTTCTCCCAGTAAAAAAAAGCTCTAAAAGCGAGTGACATATGCAATAAAGAGATGATTAGTGAGAAATCAATGGAGAGATTATATTAGATTATTTTATCATTTATTACCGAAATAACTAACCATAGAATTGCCAAAGGGATTCTTAGATTATATAATTATTTCTAAAATAATCAGGGCAATTGTAAGAACAATTTTATAGATAATTTCCTTTTTGTTATTACTTCATTACATTAAATTTAATCAGAAAATTTAGGAAAATGAATGATTTTTTCTTTAGCAACATAATTATACGGACAAAGTCAGTGTGCCCTTGTCTTAAACATATCCTATCGGTTCTATATCACTTTTATTTCTTACAAAAATATTAAATCTTTGTGTCAGTAAGTTCAGCCAAAACGAATAATATTCGACAGTAATAAACATGATATACGTATTAAGTCTATGTAAAGTAGATGACACAATAGAGTGAAATAAGAATCCCTAAAGAAAGTCCAACGCAGCAAAATTTAAAAGGTTGCAGGCTCGGTTTGATTGAGCCTGTTCATGGACGGTATTGTCAAGTGCAAACGTCCGTCCACACCCGCTAGCACCGGCTTAAGCAGTATTCAACATGAACTGGTAAAATTTAGAATTTTGAAACATCCGCAATGGTGTTCATTTTGCGGTTATCATAGAACTTTCAATGTGACACGTTAGTGCCATTCCATGAAAAGCGGCATATGGTCCCCAAGTAAAAAAAATGCGTGTGCGCTAAACGAGAAAACAATGGACGGAACTAAATAAAATTTTGAAAGGGGATCCGAGGTTATGACAAAGTCATTTTGTGATCATGTACTAAATCAAATAAATATCTCTAGAAAGATGCTCCAGTAGGTTACAGGAGCTGAATAAGACTTCAAAATAAAACCTTGAAATGAATCGATTTTTCGGGAACTAAATTCATTTTGTTTACCATGCAAATACGGTTAAACATTGTTGGACAAGATTATTTACAATTCGAAGAAAAGGGAGTAATTGTACTCACTGACACTTCGCATTAGTGTTTGCAAGCATGTTAGTCTCTCCAAAACCACTGAAGGGAACGGGGTTGAATCTCTACATACATGTACTTATACGAGAACATAGTATGTCACTGTCCAATGGCCATAACTCTTAACATGGATTTTGAAAAATTATGGCTATTCTTGAATTAGAATTTTTTAATTACCTAGGCTTTTGTTTTACTATCAAGCACTTGGATAAGTTTAGCACGTGGTCCTACCGAAAGCTCTTATTACAAAATTACGAGCATTTAGCAGTTTTTGTTATGATGGGCGTTTTAAGGGAGTCCGTTTTTCTATGATAATTTCCAGTCCATTATTTAGTATAATCATGATATAGCACTGAAGTCTACTAATCGGATGTCTGTCACCGCTGATAAAGAAATCATGTTTAATTTAATGTCGGTCATTTGCGAGGACATTTCTTATTTCTTTTTAGTTATTTAGGAGAGTCAGTTAGGTGGATAGACTGCCAATCGGCGTAAAAAACATGTTCATAGGTACATGTATATATTTGTGTAATGGAATTTTCTTAATTTCATATTTGTGTCTAAATAACAAAAATGTATTTATATCTCAAAAAAATGATGTGTATAATATTCATAAACTTGCAAATATCAACTTGCAAAAGCATTGGCAAAAAGCATGTGATGTTACATCACGAAAACAATAAATTAGTAACACAAGAAAACATGTCAATTCCGATTTATCGCAGAAAACAGCAACAGGTGGCAGAAATGTCAATAATAAATCAATAAATATGATTCTAAGGTTGGCAACCTAATATCACCGAACGAGATCAATTCTGGAGGACAACGATTTTAATCATAGTGGTTCTTATTTCTATCCGATACATTTAAAAAAAAACTCACAATAAAATATATATTTAAATGTATTTTTTATTTCCTCGAAGAATGAAGTGCACAACTGTATTTATAAAGCAACAAGGCATATTATGTGTAATTTTAATTAAACACATTGTCATAATAATAAAAGGTGATGTTTGTTTCGTTTGTTTGTTTCATTTTACGCCTTTTCCCAACAGTATTTCAGTCATATAGGCGGGAAGTTTCCTAACCATCGTTCCTGGAGAGTTACATTAGTACTAGACTACCTTTCTCCGCGCTTAACTACCAAACCATCTCTGAGGGATCGAACCCAAGCCAGAGAGGTAACTGGATTAGAAGTCATCGACTCTAACCCCTCGACCACGGAGGCGGTATTATTGTAATTTTCAAATTAAAGGAACGTTATGCCTCAGAAATACTGAAATTTTTATTTTTCAAAATCTTTTTTGTTTGTTGGTATTCTTTAATAGTTTTCAACAAGTAACTCCTATTTTTCAAAATCTTTTTCGTTTTTGGTATTCAACAAGTAACTCATTTACCTGAACTGTTTTATTCTTCAGTTGCTTTTTTGCAATTATCACAATTATCACTGCGGTATACCGTACCCCGGATATTGCTCGATATTATGAGGACTTTCATCCCATTTCGCGACTTTGAACGAGGAAAGAAGGTAAGTTCAGTGACGATATTTAGTCATTTTGAATTGGTTTGATATAAACTTTATAGAAAAAAGAATACTTCGATAATTTCCCTAGTTACTGAAAACCCAAAAATGTTGAGAAATAGCTTTGAAATGTAATTAGGAGGTAAAATTCGTCTCTTTGCTCACGTGATAAATGAGCTCGGATCAGTCAAATTTGATGTTTTTGTGCATATACTTCCTTAAAAGAAAAACTTGAATCGAGTGAAATGTGATAATGATGATAATATTTATGTTGTAAATGTTCAATCAACAATAGAACCTCAGATGACAGTGCATTTTGAGAATAAATACACATGTCAGTGTACCGAGTATTGCCTTGGAGTTGCCCGCCGGTGTCACGAGTATTGCTTTTTAGTGTAATGAGTATTGGTTATCAATATAGAGTAAATGCAAGTAGTAAACACAGAGTATTTACCACATTTAATCTCAAATATTTCTTATTGTGCATACTTATTTACACTATATGTGCAGAATATACAGAGTTCGGAGGTACTTTACTGGAAACATCTGCGAATAATCCTGCTTATGAATAATCTCAGCAATTTTCTGTGTTTAAAAAGTTCTCGTTGCTATCGAAGGATCAACATTTCCAGAATGTGTTAATAATTATTGCATATCTCATCTTAAATAGTAAATAGCAAAAAAATGCATCCTTCTATGCCAAATATCCATATAAAGGTAAATTTCGGTCATTTTGCTCATGCACTCTAGCAACGGCAGACCGTCTGCACGTGAAATTTGTTACGTCATTAGCAATGAGTTACCGTATGACTGCCGAGCGGGTACAGCTCAAAAAACCGAATTATGGATTTTGATAAGATTATGATAAAGGGCAGCAGATGCAATAAAGGTTATGTTCCTTATAATCTTTTACCTCATAAGGGCGTGTTTTGAAGGCTTTACACCCCACCCAGTTTGAGGAAAACATTTGCTATTTAGGCCCCAAACACTGTTTTTTCGTTTCTGAAATGTTGTTCAAAAGAGTGATCACTTTTTCGGCGCCACCCCCATTAAAAAGGTACATCAAGGGGGTGCCACAGGGGGGATGTGCCCCCTTCTGTTTGGGGGTTTGAAGTCGGGCAGTAGCCCCTCTTATCGCCGAGAGATTTGGGGCTTGTGTGTGTGTGGGGGGGGGGGCTAAAATGGCCTCAGACCGATATAAAGGTACCGTGTAATCAACGTCGAAAACCTTAGACTTTATTTCAATCAATTAGAAGTTGCTGCGCCTTGAAATCAGTTTTGATGGAAAAAAAACTCCAAATAGAGATTTTTGGCAATTTTGAGACCTCCCCCGTTGCCATAGTAACTGGAAATTTTAAATTGAGCATGCTATTCCACAGGCAATGGTCCAGCCAACATTTGTGCCCAGTATGATCAGTATTGAAGCAATTTTTATAGTTTCATAGCAGTTTGAACTTGTAACAAGAGGCTTAATTCAATGATCGCAATACTCATGCAGTAAAAGGTTAAGACGATACCGGCACGCTTGGACGGCATAAGCACTCGGGCCAATATTTCACTAAGTGTGTCTATATGTTTCTTAAGACAAACTTGCCCTATATAAAACCTATTTATTAATGTCATCTAAATATGTTTTGTTATTCTTCTTCTTTTCCGAGATGGGTCTCCTTGATCACAGTTTCTTGAGACATGTATCTAAAGATTTTTATCGTCAATTTTGATAGTTCTACCCTGTTTCCAACCTTGCTTCCGACCCTGCTCACACTTTATTTCATCCATAGTGGGATTTTCAATCAAATGGAAAATTAAATCTCTGTATTTACCCGTAGGAAATGAACAGTTATAATACTGAAAATGCATTGTTGAATTTGAAATATTTAAATAAATATCAAATAAACAGTATATTATCAGCAAAATATTATGAAATCGATGAACAGACGTGAAAATTGGACAAAAATATCGATTTTCCATACTAATATGCTCATATTGTTTTGCAATACACTGTACACTAAAGTTGGGCTATTTTGCAATACTCTGTACACTTAAAATCAATACTCGGTACACGTTTTTGTATCTTTTTTGGCCTGTATCTTTTTGTACTTTCACACTTTTTGCCTGAAATTTGGACAAAGCATACTTGGATTGTGAATAAAAAAATTGCTCGATTCAATTTTTTTTATATTGGTAACATAATAATTTCTAACGATTCTACAGTATCGCGGTCAGTATTTTCTAGTGAGCAGCGGATCGTTTAGGGGTAGTTTAATCAATTTTACAAATACTTGTAATACTTTTACGTCTTTTAGAGCTACAAAAATACCTCTAGATATATTAAACCCGTTGAGATATATGAAATAGCCATAAATTTGGAAAATATCGTGGCTGAACTTACCTTCGTTCCCCGTTCAAAGTCGCGAAATGGGATAAAAGTCCTCATAATATCGAGCAATATCCGGGGTACGGTATACCGCAGTGATTATAGTGATTAAGTATTTTGTACGGAAGTCAAAATACTACTCTTTTTCCGCTTCGCTACTTTTTTTACAAATTACTTTACATTTAGCCCTATTTTCTTCAGGTAACTAGCATCTAGTAGTTTAAACATCTGGGTAGTTTTAATTTAGAGCTAATATGATAAGACATTGTTGTCAATTTTAGTCAATGTATCTCTTCTAAACATTTGCAAATATTGACCAGACAAATTCTGAAAAGTGTAATGTTATTCTGTTAAGCGTCATTTGAATTAATTAATTCAGCATTTCAATTTGTAGAAAATAAATTTGTCAATATTGACAAAGAACAGAAAATGCAAAAGTAGGTATTCCGGTTACTTTGATTGAATTTAATATCATGAACTAAAAGTTACCAATTTTCCATATTGAAGATTAATTTTCAAATCGCATGTATGCAGACTGTCTATATGGAGCTCATTAAGATTAGTTTGCCAAATTCATAGCTTAAATATTCGAAAAAGGTCACTAGTTTTGCTATTAGAAAAGTTACTATCCACACAAAAGCTTTAAAAATGAGTCGCTGGACATTTAAGCATTGCTTACCATATGATACATCAAAATAGACAAAACGAAATAGATAATGAACAACCAAAACGTCAAAACTGATTATCTTGCAAACTCAGTTTAATTAAGCCTGTTTATTGAATGTACCGAAAATCCCGAGCTACTACTAATATCCCTAGCACCGGTTTACGCATAATTTAAATATGAACATAACATAGAAATATCTGCAAATGTCTTCCTACGACAACAATAATGGAACTTTCAATGTAAAACGTTTGTAAGCAGCAACTGGTCACCAAGTAAAATAATATATATGCTCTAGACGAGAAAACAATTTGCAGAAGTGAATTAAATGAAATCTTGAAAGGAGGTCAGACGTTATTAAGTCTGTATAACGCAGACAAGACGTAAGAAGACTAATTCAAAAAGCAAGCAACATGTTCAAGGGTGATTATACAGTATTCAAACACAACAAATATATCTTGCTGAACGATTTTCAAGGGTTGGAAAAAGTACATTTTTGATTGAATGTACGAGAAGACTTTTACTTCTTACTTTACTTTTTCTTCTCTGGAGATCAAATTTCCTTTACGACAAAGTTTCTTCTATTTCATTTGCCCGATACTAGTTATAAAGTTGTATTTGAAAATGTAAACATTGTTTGAACTTAACTTAATAGAGAAAAACAGAATCCCTAAAGAACGCCCAAAACGACGAAATTGAAAATGTTGTGGACTCGGTTGATAAGTTTTGATTATTAATAAATGGTGAACAAACGAGAACAAGAATCAAACATTTCCAAAACGTCCTGTTGACCTGTGTATGACACTTTAATTGGACAATGTCTCATTAAGGTGAACATTTTCAATAACTAGTACGTGATTTGCATGTAGTAAATATTTGGCCGTCCGTTCTTTATTCATCTCTGTGCTCTTGCAGGTTTTCCTAATGGCAATATTGTTATCTCAGTTTTAATCAATAAGGCTGCTATGACATTATTGTTGGATAATTTCCCTTGTGTAAATTTATCAAAATTATGCCAAAACTTATTTGACAATAATCATTTATTTATATTACCACACGTCAACAATTCGAGAGAACTTCTGAATATTTCCTTATTTTTGACCTTTTCATATTTCATTTAATCTTCAAGTATTCATTACTGGAAATCGAAAATTCGATGATATGATGATTGAGAAACGCCTGGTGCGATCAATAAGGTCATATCAAATGCAACGTAGGCATATCCTTGTAGCCTCATGTTTTCGTTTGATACTCTTCTTGATTCTGTTTTCCTGTTTTATAAGGGGATGCGTTAAATGAATGTGGTCGTTCCTTGTTGATCCTTGTTTTTTATATTTTATGATTTCAACCCCAGTCTTGGTGAATATGATCTCTATCAATCGCATCTTCTCGGCCCTTTCCATCAAACATAGGATAATATTCTCGAACACGATAGTAAGAATACACAAAAGGATATGGATAAGGCATAATATGTTCCATACATTTGAAAAAATTCTGACACAAATTGAGTGTCGATGGAATGAGATGGTGGTATATGTATTCCTTTCATTGTGATAAAAATGTTCTTAATCATTACTTGTCAATACCATAATCAAATGAGTGCGTCTGTTATTTTGTTCTGTTTCGTATATATAAATACCACATTTCGATAGGCTATATCTATTTCATAACCAAATGTATAAGGTATATTCACATTATATATTTTGTAAAATATGATAAACAAGATCAACAAGGAAAGGCGGCGTTCAATGAACGCAACCCCCACATGACCCAGCAACAAGAACCAATGGCAAGGAGCCCAGGGGGACCCAAAACAAAAACAGGACAGGGCAAAGACAGAGCACGGACAGGTTAATCATTAAATGATAATTAATTTGTAACTGATTAGGAATTTAAAGAAAATAAAAATAGGCCCACAAAGGGGAAGGGGACAGGAGACCGGGGGGAGGGGCTGGGGAGTAATCAAAGAAATAAAAACTAGAGGCAATGGGGAAGATACTTACCGTAGACGAGAAAACAACAAGGGACACAAGCAAAAAGTGTCACCAAAACAGTATGAAACAACATAAGACATACATCTGAGGAACACAGTGGGGCGCCGCCTTGGAACGGTCAGCAGCATAATAATGACTGCTGGCGAGTTTAAACCGGTTAATGGTGCACCAAACCTCGCTCTTAGCCCCACCATGTTCCTATAAACGAGACAGTGTAAATAAAATGAATCCCCGCCAAGTGAAATTCTAACAGTTGTCATGGTTACAAAAGGTTAAATAAGTAAAACACTAAAATGATCATGTAGAAACATATAAAAGTAAACCCAATGACCATAACAAAAGTACTCAATGTCCTAAAGGAAGACAGAGCAACAAGAAAATCACCTACAAGGGCCCGACGAAGCAAGGCAGAAGACGAACATTAAGACAATTCAGTCCCAAGGGCTTTACGAACTATCCATCATAGAGTCTCCCACTTGGTCCGTCAGATGCAATCAAAAGAGGAAAGCGTAGTGTCCAACTGTAAAAGGGTTGAACACTAAACATGCAGTATGTCTTAAAATAGTAGGGTCATAACCTCTTTTAATAAAACGTTTAATGATTTTAGTAAAAAACAGCAGAAAAATTACCATGACCCAAAATCTTACGAAGTTTGTAAATCACATCGCCATAAAAACCAGGCTGGCTAATCCCTTGTCGCAGAAGAGTTTTTAAATCACTATTGAATTTGGAAATTAAATCAAAGTTACGATTGTAAAAATTTAGGTAAAATATTTCCGTAATTTATGATAGCGGTAGCCCTGTTTTAGAAGCTTGCTGGTAATAAAAATGTTCCGCTCGTTGAAATCCTTTACGTTGCTACAAGCTCTAGCGAATCTAATTAACTGGGAAACATAAACCCCGTAAGATGTTGCATGGGGTACGTCTCCATCTAAATGTGGATAATTAACTATACAAAAGTCAAAGTCATCTCTTTTATCATAGATTTTTGTGTGAATAGAATTGTTGTTGATAGTAATATGAAGATCCAAAAATGATGTACTAAAATTTGAAGAGTTCGTTTTATTAAAATATGAAAAACAAGATCAACAAGGAAAGGCGGCGTTCAATGAACGTTGCAACCCCCATATGACCCAGCAACAAGAACCAATGGCAAGGAGCCCAGGTGGACCCCAAACATAAAAAGGACAGGGCAACGACACGTTCATCATTAAATGATAAATAATTTGTAACTGATCAGGAATTCAAAGAAAATAATAATAGGCCCACAGAGGCGAAGGGGACAGGAGACCGGGGGAAGGGGGGGGGGGGGGTTAATCAAAGAAATAAAAACTAGAGGCAATGGGGAAGATACTTACCGTAGACGAGAAAACAACAAGGGACACAAGCAAAAGTGTCACCAAAACAGTATGAAACAACATAGACATACATCTGAGGAACACAGTGGGGCGCCGCCTTGGAACGGTCAGCAGCATAATAATGACTGCTGGGGAGTTTAAACCGGTTAATGGTGCACCAAACCTCGCTCTTAGCCCCACCATGTTCCTATAAACGAGACAGTGTAAATAAAATGAATCCCCGCCAAGTGAAATTCTAACAGTTGTCATGGTTACAAAAGGTTAAATAAGTAAAAGTTGTAGTTCATGCGGATATATGTCAGACACCATTTGATCAAAATAAGGATTATCTAAATTAAAAATATCATCAAGGTATCTGGAAGTATTATTAAATGCGACTATAACATCTTGTTGTTTATCTTCAGAGAGACTCAACATAAAGTCTCTTTCATAGCAGTACAAAAACAAATCGGCGACCAGGGGTGCACAATTAGTACCCATAGGAATTCCTATGATCTGTTTAAATAGGGTATTACCAAACCTGACATAAATGTTGTCTAAAAGAAAAGAGAGTGCTGTACAAACTTCGTCACAGGTCCACATAGTATAATGTTTTACAATACCGTTAGTAAAAAAAGCTTTGTTAGAATTACATGCTAGAAAGGTAACTTTTTCCCGTGCAAAAGTTTTCTGAATTAGGGAAATTAGTTTAACACCTTCATTTAAGTAAGATATGTCAACCGGGTATTTATTAATTTGAGAACCATGTTTCTGTCAAAAAGGCGATATCAATATTTTCTCTTAAAAATTGTCAATAATTGTGTCTTTACGAATGACAGAGTTATACAGCTTTTTTACTGTTAGTTTCTATAAATTTTATATAGGTTTAAACTCAGTATGTATTTTAATGATATATTAATTGACATCTTTACACTTTCTTTTCACACCTTTTGCATTGTGTTCCTAGTTTATTGTTAAACTAACAACAGGCTTTGTTTCTGAAATAGAACCAGGAACAAAGGTTAGGAAACTACCCGCTGGTATGACTAACAAGAGCTGTCTGTAGGACAGCACGCTCGACTATTCTAAGTGCTTGATAGTAAAAGAGCCTTGATAATGTTAAATTTTTTAAGTTCACAAAAGGGCTAATTTTTTTTTATAAATCCATGTTATAGGCCTTAGAGAGAGTCTAATTATACAGTATTGAGTTGACTATTCGGAAGGTATTGTCACAAGGGTGTTTTATTGAGTATAATAATACTAATTACCTATGAATACATAAATTTGACAGAAAAGGTACAAAGGCTTGTTATTAAGATGTTTTATCAAGTAAATCACTGCTTTATTATTATGAATGCATAAAATTGTCCCAAAAAAGGCACAAACCCTTCAGTAGTTATTGAGACAACAGCTTACAAGCAAAACTTTGCCATGAATTTCTAAGTTGAAAAAGGGGAGAAAAATCAGCCTAAATGCAAGATAGAATTATGGATCTTTGTCAGTGACCTACAATTATGACCCTAAATGCATATGTGAAGTTTTAAATAAATATCTTTAATAGTTATTAAGATATGTAAAACTTGCATGTAAACATTAACTAAGAGACTAAGTAGAAAAGGGGATATGAATCAGGCTTAATGCAAGATAGAGTTATGGAACTTGGTCAGTGACATAAAATTATGACCCTCCTATTATGACCCTAAGTGCATGTGCAAAGTTTCAAGTAAATATCTTTGAAGACCTTTAACCTTTAACCAAAATTTCTAAGTTTCAAAGGGGTAAATAAATACTGCAAATATTGCAGGCAGAGTTAAGCAATTTTGCAAACTGATGAACATTGTTACTATAAAAAAGTATTTTAAATTTCAATTGAATATCTCAAAGAATAATTGAGATATTTGTCTTTACAAAAAAACTTTAACCAAAATTTCTAAGTTCCAAAGGGGCATAATTCTGTCAATATTGTAGGCAGAGATATCCAACTTGTCAATCTGATGTATATTGTTACTATAAATAAGTATTGTAAGTTTCAATTGAATATCTCAAGCAATAATTGAGATATTTGACTTTACAAAAAACTTTTACCAAAATTTCTAAGTTAAAAAGGGGCATAATTCTGTCAATATTGTAGGCAGAGTTATCCAACTTGTCAATCTGATGAACATTGTTACTATAAATAAGTATTGTAAGTTTCAATTGAATATCTCAAGCAATAATTGAGATATTTGACTTTACAAAAAACTTTAACCAAAATTTCTAAGTTAAAAAGGGGCATAATTCTGTCAATATTGTAGGCAGAGTTATCCAACTTGTCAATCTGATGTACCTTGTTACTATAAATAAGTATTGTAAGTTTCAATTGAATATCTCAAGTAATAATTGAGATATTTGACTTTACAAAAAACTTTAACCAACGCTGACGCCGACGCCGGGGCGACTACAATAGCTCTCATATTCTTCGAATAGTCGAGCTAAAAAGGGCGTTAAAAATTAAGAAGAATAGGAGTTACATGGGCTACATATCCCATTTTCCGATGTCTTTAACACTACTGAATAGACAGCATAATTTTATATGTCTGGGATAACTTTTATTATTTATAATGATTATCTGTGTAAATCTACAATAATCTTTTCCCTGCTTTATTGATATGCAAAAATCTGTAACCATAATATACATTAACTTCTTATTATTGGAAAAAGTTCTATATTCCCTTCTACAAACTATCTACTGATAAGCTGATAATTGTTAAATTTTGTCCGTCAATATGTGTTACGTAATATTTCTTGTGATTAAAGTTCTGTGTGCAGTAGATTCATAGCTCTAACCACAACTTTAATTGTATGGAGTGTAGCATTTTGTAATTTTTTAATCGCTGCATTATGATGTGCATACATTTTTGTCGTACTGTTCTCCATGCAAAAAAAGATATATTTTTCAAATGTTTGAAATATTGTGTTATTCCTCCTTTGAACAAATCTCTATTCTTCCAAATTGGTCCATAAGTGATTAAGTGACAATGAATTTTGATAACTATATGATCGTTTTTATTGGTATATACTGTTAGTGACTCACAACAACAGGTGTCAAGTGCTGAGTGGCAGCTGTAAAAAGTTGCCCCGTACTTCATTTTAGTGTTGTATAATTTTTCTGGTCTTTCGGGATCATTGATGCCAGCACTATTAAGTGTTGA
Organism: Ruditapes philippinarum; assembly: GCF_026571515.1. Classification (NCBI taxonomy): domain Eukaryota; kingdom Metazoa; phylum Mollusca; class Bivalvia; order Venerida; family Veneridae; genus Ruditapes; species Ruditapes philippinarum. The sequence goes on from NW_026861563.1 coordinate 666,297, forward strand.
GGAATGAGTACCGCTCAAGCCGGTGCTAGGGGGCATGAGGGATGTTGCACATTTTCATTATCCCTCATGTACAGACTCAATCAAACCGAGTCTGCAATTCTCTTGTAATTTTGTTGTGATTAATGCTTCCGAGGGATCACTTTGTTTCCATATATTTTTTTACTGATTTACTGAATATTGAAATAAATTATGAATGATATTGGAATGTATGTGAAAAGAAAAATGATTCAACGACTGGTTTCCAGGCAATTCAATTACAGCCATGCTGTTACTAATGTTTGTATTAATCCGACATCTGATAATAATTATAGCACATGTAATCGAGGTTACTGACATACATGTATATTCTGCTGTTATGTTGACCCTTTTTGAACTTTAGGTTAAAAATTTTGCGATCAACCTCATTTCTTTGTAACTATATAAAGTATTGACTTACCTGTTATTTTATTTATTTTATTCTTGCATTCATTATATTTCCAGATTCATATTTGGAAAGAATGGAATGAGAAAATGCTTATTAATTCAATGAAGGATAAATCTGAATTGTTCCTATAGAACAAAAATCATGACACAATATGGGACACAACCTGTAAAAATCTGAACAGCAATGGAATGCTGGTCTCTTCACAGCAAGTAAAGAACAAATGAAAATTTTAAAAAAAACTTTTTTTACAAGAAGATAATTGATGAAAACAGTTCTACGGGCAACTGCAGAAGTCAGTGGAAGTTTTGGACGAGTTCAACGACATGTAAGGCCACAAAGCTTCTACCAGTCCTGCACTGATTTTTGACAGTGGCAAGACTGGGGGCAATAAAATGTCGAGACTAAAGAGTCAATTCTAGAAACTCTGCCATCACAAAATATTACTGACAAAAAAAATCAGGTAAAGAGCAATAAAGCAAAATGAGATCTTCGACTGTTTCAGTATCTGACTTCATGTCAAAAATTGGACAAGAAAATAAAGAATTGTGAAAGAGCAACACGAACAAAAAATGAAGAGATTTGACAAGTTTTTGGATCTCTATGTAATAGATAAATACAGAATCCCTATAGAAAGCCAAACACGACAAAATTGAAAATGTTGCAGGCTCGGTTTGATTGAGCCTGTTCATGGACGGTACTGGAAAGGACGGTACTGGAAAGTGCAAGTTACCGTCCACGCCCCCTAGCACCGGCTTAAGCAGAATTCAACATTTAAACATGAAATAGTAAAATTTTGAATTTAGAAACATCCGCAGATGTGTTCATACGGCGGTTTTCATGGAACCTTCAATGTGACACAGTGTCATTCCATGAAAAGCGGCGTATGGTCCCCAAGTAATAAAAAGCGTGTGCCCTAAACGAGAAAACAATGGGCGGAAGTAATTAAAATGGGATTTTGAAAGGGGATCAGAGGTTATGAAGTCTGCATATCACAGATAAGACGTCAAAAGACAAATTTAAAAAGCAGGCAACATATCCTAAGAGTGATTCAACATTATTCAAGTAGGAATATTGGAACCACCAAACTATAAAATACCGAAAAGTTAACTAAAAATACCACTAGCACAACAATAATGTCGTGCTGAACGATCTTCAAAGATGAGTCTTCGTTAAAGAAGGAGTAAAATAAACATGATATGATAAATAAGTACATTAAGTTGGACCACTGACAACCGTCAGTAGCATCTGATACACTCGAAATTCAAATTTCAAACCTTTCCACAGTCTTTACATTTCCTTTCTACGCCATTGTAAATCAGCTGTTCGGTATTTTGTAACGAGTCTTCTGATTGGCCACTAGCAACGAAACCGCAACGTTTCACACGTCTCGTGCGTATCAAATGCTACTGACAGTTGTGAGTGGTCTCATTTAATGTATTTAATAATATTATTTAGTAAATTCAAGTGATTTTGACCTGTACTCAGCTGACAAACATGTATAAGTCTATGTTTACGTACCGAATCGTTGTGCCGCAATTTTGTCTACCAAGGAACTTTAGCAGAAATGCGTTCGTTATCTGATAGATATTTCTTGAACGGGAAGGGCTTGAGACTTGGGGTCGGTCTCATTTGGAAGCTTAATACAAACGTAAAATAGTGAAAAAAATATTTTTTGATTGTCTAGATAATTGTTTTCACAACACAACGGCCCGGGAAATGAATCCCTTGCTCGTAGCCTCGAATCTGGAATTCCCGGCCTTCTCTTAACGTATGGTATATTTTAAAAGGGGGTCATATTTTACAATTATTTTTTTTTGGGTGGGGGATGACACTTTTAAGATATATACAATTTTTTTTATCAATCTGGTCATACATGTTTTTTTTCTTTCCAGGTCCGATACTCGTGCCTGTGTCCTAGAATTAATAAAAATTTATCAATATAAACGGTAAGGTCAAATAATATGCATTTCGTTACAACTTGAATAAATTACGTATATGTCATATATCTTATGTGTCTTAACATTATTACATTGACTCCCTGTGCCCAATATGTTGGCGTCATCTCAAAAAATGTCAGTTTTATAACCAAAGAAACTAACGAGAAATGGACAAATGAAAACATCTGACATAAAAAAGGAACGTTAAAATGGTGACGTCCGAAGAACTTGCAGAGCAGAAAACGGTTATCCGGTTCTGTGAGTATTTCAGGATCACATTTATTAAGATTTTAAACTAATGTACCGAATAGAACAGTCTAGTAACATACACCAACCAGTTGTTTACAAAAGACATGAACGGCGGCAGCTTTCGCATTATTAAAAACGAAAATAAGAAAAACGAATAGGTGAGCCGCAATTCATATAGTTGCCATGGTATTTATGTTATCATTTGGTGTTTACTGATATTTTTCTATATAATTTTGTGAAAAATAGTTCAAATATATGAGTTTATAACATATTAAAATATCTTATTCGTACCTATTTATTTTGCTTTTACATAATTTTGTCACAGAATATTAAGAAAACCCATGATTGATATATAACGTTTCCATTAATATACGCCAGATTTGATTTTCGAATTTATGTTAAAAGAGACATAAGAAGTTTTACTTTTATATTTTTGTCTACGTATATACTGGTTGTTTCCTTGTTACTGGTTGCAGCCAAACTGCAAGTATATATTGATTATATCATGCTTTCCGTTCAAAAACTAAATACTCATACAGAAGAAAAAATACACGTCTTATCATATCAAAAGTTTTGAACTCTACAAATAGCTTAAGTCAATGAAAGTCTAATATAAGTTTTCTAATTATTCAACGATTTTTATGTATATTTTCAACAACAATTCATTTAATTAAGAATTTTTTTTTGCGAAGTACATCATTAAGTAGTACGTAGGATTAAAACTACAAGTGTTGTTTTCGAAAAATACCATATGAACATAGTAAAACAATTCTATATCTCAATGTTTCAATGACATGATACGTGCAATTCGTCTGCAATGACTAATCTATCGAAGTGTTATTGTGTGCATGAAATGGAAACTATTTTTGTATTGTTATATCATGAGTATTTTTAATACCTTTTACTGAGAGAGGATTCTGATTCCGAGTGGTTCCGAGTTATTTAACTTGCACCTCATCTCTGTGGGATCGAATTCCGCAAGAAACTTTGATTTTTTTTCATGTTAGAAAGCATTCAGCTAATTCAGGACGTTGGTGGTTCTAATCAGGCGCCCGCTTGTGCCAGAAATATTTTACATCGAAGAATGTTAATAACTTAAAAGGTGAAATAGGTTTTAGTGCGGATCGAAACAAAAAGATTATGTTTTATCGGTTTGAATTAATACAAGCAATATTGATAATTATACGATCTGATTGATTGCAAAACTGGTTGTTGCATTTTATAATCATACGATCTCTTATAGTATGAGCCTAAACATGTAAATGGTGTTGATTTAAAGAGGAAATATCAATGAAACAGTTTAAACGTACACTGTCTAACAATCAGGCAAAAGTGTTTTTAATATAAAGATAACTGCGCGTTAAGCAAATATCATTAGGTGTGAATAAATAACGACAAACGAAAAATTAGATAACTCCGTTTTACTGGAATACTTTGCATGACATTTACTTAATGAAATACCTTTTTCACTATTTCACATTTTAACAGTAAATATTTTTACTGTTAATTTTTGCAAACAAATTTTGAAACAAACTAAAGGAAATTCAACCATAATCAGGCTTTCGTAAAAAGTTTGCCTACAAACACATTGTCAATTTCAAGTTCCATGATTTTGCGTGTTCGATGCAATTCAAGTTAATATTAACTAATTTTAAAGATTGTTTCGACATGACATTTACAGTACTAATGGATTTTATTTCCAACTCTACATTTAGCACCAAATGTCTTCAAATTAAAATTGAAAATGAAAGGGCAAACTTAATGAAAAACAAAGAGGAAAAAACACATTAAATTGCTGCATTAAATAACGTAGTGTAGTAGATGCAAAACATATATTTTGAAACATTTGTGCAAACGTCTAAAGTGACATATAATGGGTATTATACTTAAAAAAACAGAACATAACAGCTTGTCCATTTCTAGCACATTCGTCACGAAAATACTCACCATATATACCCTTAGCTATGTTCCAATTTTTGTATATTTTCTTAAAATAGCAATTTGTCTACATGTATCATTATGGTAAAGTTTCTTGAGAATGAAAATTACGTATTTTATTTATTTATTGATTAAAGTAGTAAAAATGAATCATTAAATGACTCCGATGATGGTAAATTTATAGACGCTTTAGGTCACATTCATATATTAAATTTGCCAACCATGCTTCCTACAGTAGGAATAAGGTAACCATTAAACAAGAAAGACAACATCAAAACATTACAATGCATATTTTCTTCCATATTACTGTATGACCGTTGATAAGACGGACATCTTGACCTTGATTAGTACAAAACTAAATTTAAAAGTAATAAGTTAAAATGAAAAACTTTTTATAAAACATTGCACGTCCATATTTGTTTCAAAGCGTTTATTAGATCAATAAGCAGTAATGTTTATATTTTTTCATATAACATACTCTCGCATCATGAAGTTGTTTATCATTTCCAGGACAACTTATCCTCGAGGAAAAAATGTTCATTTATAAATCCGCAAAGTTTCTTTGTAACTTAATAAGTAACAATTTATGTTGTAAACTGTTTTTGTTCTCTGACCAGAGTCACGTTAGTTTATGTCTTAACATAACTTGTTATGCCAGGACTGAAAAGTGTAGGATGTTTTTGTTTGATTTTAAGTCACACCAATGCTGTAAATGTCATATGGTGACTTTCAAGCTAAACTGGTGGATCAAAACCTCACTTGCTCTATTATGTAAATCACGAGCGGCGTGTTCATAAATAGCTTTTTTAATTACTTGCCACGGTTGCGCCAAGATCCCAAAAGCTGCGCAATATACTGTTTAATTAGAATAATAATATAATGACGCAGCTGTCGAAACCGATTAATATAATATTATAATATTTACAAAGTATCACTAGTCAAGAAGGCAAATAGCGATAATATAAAAACTGTCCCGCAATGTCCTTTTTCGCAAAACTGATTTCTGTATCTTACAACAAAATAAATTCGTTGTGTTTTTTTGAAGGTTTATAACAGTTTTTTAGTCTTTTTTTCTAAACAATTAGGAATCTTCTACCTTTATAAATTATTTCATAATCAAATTCACAATATGTCTTTGTTTAACGGTTGAAAAACGTTTGTTGTTTTTTTTCCAGATATTTCGTCGTACTTCTAGAATAAAGATGTTTTGGAGTAATATCTTACAAGTTCGTGCGACCATATAACAGAATGCATATAGGCACAAACATTATTAAAACACCGTGCTGAACGATCGGCAAGGGACAGAAATTTCTTGCATATCAGACTGGCGTTTCCGTTAGTTTTACCCATGCCGGAAATTTCATCTGGCATGGGGGGTTCCAGATGAGTCGCGTGCTGTACAATGGCACGATAAAGATGACGTCATTTTACCGTTCTGAATGATTTTGTAATTCATACGCTGTTGAATGAAAGTTGTTACGGTTGTAATGATATAAATTTTCATTGAAAATAAAGATAAAGAATTTAAAATATAATGGAATATGGTAGAATATGCAAGAAAAAATATCCGACATATGTTTGCGGTTCGGATCGGAATATCCGTCCCTCGGTCACCCGCCCATGGGCGGTAACTCGGCAAGCCTCGTTACCGCCCAATGGGCGGGTCACCTCGGGACGGATATTCCGATCCGAACCGCAAAATATGACAGATATTATTAATCTCATTGAATGTACGAGATGACTTCTTATTATATGGCACAAAGCAATAAAAACCAGAATGTCTTATATAGAGTTATATTGTTATTTAATTTTGAACATCAATTATTTCCGTTCTAAGAACTGAACTTGCTTCACAAATATCCATTACAGCGTTTTAAATTGATAATTCAACAGTTTTGGCAACATAAGTTCATTGTTCCGTAATTCTTCTACTATGTTTTGAATGATAATTAACCTGGTTGGTATTTGTGACGAGTTAAAAATCAAAACCGCCATGAAATTGTTAAAAGTGGCAAACCTTTATAAATACACGGTGCTAGTATCCCCGTTGCAATTCAATACAGAAACTGATAGAAAAGGTAATTAAGACAGAACAAATAAAACTTTAATAGTCTCAATTCTGATCATCAAATGACGCTCTTGAGACATATTTTTGTCAATTTTCGAGATAAACCGAACTTCTAAAAGCATTTATTATCCCGCTGTTACTTCTCATGAAAGAAATCTTGAAGCTTTGTGAACATTGAAAAAGTTGTCACCAACAAAATCTAAAGGCATAAAAAACGTTTAGTTTTTTTTTAATATAAAGAATATTAAGCCATTCACCTTGTTACACTTACAAAATATACATAATGAAACTGGGAATGA